>NC_090698.1:71853866-73066783 GCF_040954835.1 Lepisosteus oculatus | reverse complement strand
AACTATCAAAACAAGGAGTCCTTGTAGTAGAACCAGCATTTGCTCCAAAGGTTACCTGCTTTGGAGCTGCTTAAGCGCTGAAATGATTAAAAATGAGTCTTGACATCAGGTTTCTACAGCCTGGCTCCCCAAAAGATACAAGAGCTTACTCTTACAGTACATCCACAAGTACTTACTGTATATAAAGCAACCAGAAAGGAGTGACTGTTGAGAGAATGTTTAATTTGACTATTTTTACTGCTGGCACATGACATAATATTGTGTACAGCCCTCCAGGAGTAATTCAATACATATCTTTTTGGCCAATTTTGCCCAATTATCCCAATCCACGGTGCTAAGATTAGCGATTATGCTTTTAGCCTTCTACTATGCTAATAGGAAGCACGCCAACAGGAATATTTTCTAACATCACTGCATTGTACGCAAGAATGCTGTGCCACAGTATCTGTGGAAATGCACCATGCCAGCCCTGCAGTTCTCTTCCATGCTGTGTTAATGTCGTATGGGGATAAACCTTTTCATTTCCACGTCAAATAAGATTCAAAACAGACAAATTAATTTATTAATGCCACATAATTAAGAGTAAATAAAAGCTTCTCTTAAAATGCGGAACATGCTCCTTAAATCTCAAAATAACAAATCCACATACCCTGAACTGTGGTTTTTATCAAAAGTACTGTTAAGTCTACAAACCAGTATCCATAAATACATTAACTGTGTAAAGCAGTATAAAAAGATCATTGCTTTTATTTTTACTTATTGGACAAAAAAAATGTGTTTTACATCTTCATTGGTAGGCATTTGAAATTGACAAATTTTGAAGTTACGAACTGCAATCAGAGACCAGACTCAAATCCATTATAAGTATGTGGGAACATGACTACAGTCTGAGCTTGCACAGGTCTTAATTATGCCTGTACACTTTAGATTTCACTTTTCTTTTATGAATAATACTGGAGCTGCATACTGTAGCTTGCTGTATCATCCAGTATCATCTCTACCAGTGACAAGTTCACAGCCCCTTCTTCTCTTTATAACCTGTAATGCCCCACTATGTCCTCAATCTGCTACACCTTCAATTCTCCTTTGCAATTCTTGCAATTCTTGCAATTCTTCTCACCTGGCATGCATCACACTTTGCTCTGTCTCCAAAAAGGCTGTTTTTCCTTTTCTCCCTTTCGTGGCATTTATTTTTGTACTGCCAGTATCACCAGCCAAGTGGGGTAGTGGTTTGGGTTCCAGGCAGGCCGGAGGTTTGTGGGTCGCCTTTTCTCACAAAAATCCTGACCAGCTCCATTATAATCTCATCAGGCATCTGATGAGCTCTTCAGACCTTTTCAGTCAGAATGTAGCCAGCAAGAAAACATCCCCCGTTAAAGTTATTAACGATATGCTGTTGGCTCCTGACTCTGGGTCACTTAATGTGGATTTAAGTGCAGTCTTTGGTCGTGTTAATCATTGCATCTTGCTGGACTGCATGGAAAATTATCTCGGGAATACTGAAACTTCCCTTCATTGGGTTGGCAACTATTTTACTGCCGGGAGCCAATAGTTAATTCTTGGCTGTTTTAAGTCTGATTTGCTCAGATTATTTGCCATCATGAACTGGGAAATGTGGGTTTCACGGTTGTACTGCAGCACAGTGGTTAGCAGAGCAGAGGCTCAGAGTTCGTTTCCTGGGGTGTTGTTCACATGGCGTTTGTATGTTCTGCTGGGTTTCTCCCGGGTGCTCTTTTTCCAACTAAAAGACATACTGATGGGTTAATAGGCTTCTGTGAAATTGGCCCTGGTGCAAGTGTGTGAGTGTTTGTGTCTGTATGTGCCAATAGACTGGCATCCTGTCCAGGGTATATCCTGCCTTGCTTACCTGGTTAGCTTCCCTCTGACCCTGTATTGGATAAAGCAGTTTAGAAAATGGAGGGATGGATGCTGTATTGAAGGCATTCAGTTTGACTTGTAAACTGAAGCAGTTTCAGAACAGGTGTCAGTCTGATGTTAAGGCTTCTTAGGCCAATCTGTCTCTCTGAGGTCATGCTCATAGAACTCCTAACTTCAGCTTCACAAAGTTGGTGACTTCAGTAGTAATCCTGACAGAACTCAGATCCAACTCCAGACTGAAGTTAGAAACCTTGGTGTTACCCTATACTTAAGCTTGAGGAGCATGTCAAGAACTGATATTGATACAAGCCTTTATTGAGCCATTGAGCCTCCTCACTCAACTGAAGACCAGAATCAGTACACTGGGCGACAAAGTCTTCTCACTCTGCTGAAGACCAGGACCCACACAGTACTGAAGATAATGCACACATGTTGGGTGATAGAATATTCTCCCCATTTTAAAAACTTTCTTTAAACTGAATCTATCAATTAGTATTTTTAATTGTATGAAATATGTACATTTTTTACAGTTGGTTTCACTGAGTCAATATTCTGGATTTATTTTTCTTTCACTTTCTTTTTGTTTTGTGGTGTACTACTTTATTTCTTCACTATTGCACAACATAATACATTTCTTGAAACACACTTACAATTCGCACTCATAGCATTATTAGGATCCTGTTGAAATCCTGTTGTTGTACCCTTGAGCAAGGTGCTTCACTCAATCACTCCAGAAAAAACACTCTGCTGTGTAAATGGGGCTCCAGCTCATCATACTACTGTACGTGGGAATTTGTTCTCAAATGACATATCTGGTTAAATAAAGGATTAAAGATTGTAAAACATGATATGACTATGAAACACTGCGTTCAGTTCCACGTCTAGGCTGATACTGTAAGGAAGTATTTGTGAATCAGTCCTGGATGTCTCTCTGTCACTTCTAAAAGCAGAACATGCTCATAAGACATAAAAACTGGGATGTCTGGGAGTTTTTGTGAGCTCTTACTGCTGGGCTTTAAAACTCCAGAAACAAATGATCACTTCTCTCTGGAAACATGCTTTTACAATGTGTTTCTAGTTCCTGTGATTCAAGAGCTGTGCATGTGCACATATGTACTGTAGCAGGTCACTGCTCACCTCTGCCCATATCTCTGACCTCATAGAGAGTCAGAATGAATGCCGATCATGGGCAAAGCTACAGCAGCATAGAATTCCCTTCAGAATGATGGCAGCAGAAACAAAACAGACCTTGCAGACATTTTGTTTTTCTTTAAATTGAAATGTTTATAAAGGCGATCTGCATTTAATCTCATTGATACAAAGCTTTCAGGTACTACTTTTGATTTCCATTGATTTCAAGATCAGTGCTGAACACTCTGCTTACCTCCTTTTCAGCTTTATACAGTGACGAATTTGCAGTTCTCCACTGCAGTGAGTTCAGTCAACATTGCTGTGTGTGCCTTTCTAGAACTTTTAGAGCCAGCTCCATTAAAGCGGTGATGTAGTAACTCTGTGCTCATAAATTTCTCCATCCATCCATTCTCAGTGTGCTTTTCCAGGCGAAGGTCGAGCTGTCCATATTTAAATGGTTACAATTATGTAAGACACTGGTAAATGTGCTACAGCAGACAATTATCCACCTTTCGCACACTCTGATTCACTCCAGGGCCGGGATGCAATGGATCACCATGCAAGGCACTGGCATAGCTCGAAATCTGCATAGTGTGCGTCTCATTAAACCTCTTGCGACTGACGGTTTCTGAGTGGCGCAACCAGATCAGGCACTTGTTTGGAGTGTAGAGTGAGCCCCAGATTCCAGACATTATCTAAGTGCGAATGGTGTCTTTTAAAAGGCAGTACCCAGCTGGCAGTAAAGAGCAGAATAATGCCACTGGTTTGGGATTTGGGATTGAGCTACACCTTCTGTAACTCTGGCTAATAAATGGTTCATTATAAAAGCCAAACACTCATGGGCTTCTGCGGGGCTTAATCTCAAACACGATGATGGCCGGAGTCCACCTTTCGCTCAAACAGCAGAGTAAATATGAAAATAGCCTGACCATTTACAAAGAACAGTGATAACAAAAACACAAGAAAGGTTAGGTTATGTAGGAATTAACAAAGAGCAGAACCCAGCCAACCCATCTAGCTCATTTAGTGACTTAAAGATGTAATTATGGATTGTAGTGGAAACTATGTAGATGTACATTTAAAACTGAGAACAGGAGACACTTCTTTATTCAAAGGGTTGTGTTAGTCTGGAATAATCTACCCAGCAGTGGGGCTGAAGCCAGAACCCAGGGCTCATTCAAGAAAGTTTCCTGGGACTAGAGTGGGTTTCTTGAGGTTTCCAATCATAATACCAATACATAGGTGCCAATACATCATTACTTTCAGCAGGTTCCATACAGTGAGATTGATGAGACATTCATTGAACAACTATATAAGGTTCAGTGAAGAACAAATGGTCTTTATTTATTTTGATTGCTTGACCAGTATTTAACAAATCTATATAATAGGTGTGCAGGAGTACCCGAAGTGAAATAAATTTAACTGGCATTTTCCAATTTGCTAGTTTATTCAAGCAGTTTAATAATGCATTAAGAAAAACAAAATGTGTCATGTTAAAATGTTATCTTAGAATTTCAGCACTGAAATATGAGCTTCCAATGTGCAAACCTTACTGAAGGTAGAAAGGCTTCTAAGAACCACTGAAACTATATAAAGGATTACTTTTAGGGCAGGATGTCAAATAACTGAGAGAGCAAAATTGAATACACTGTAAATGAATACATCATCTGAGAAACTGCTGTCTCAAATGCAGCAGATTAAATTACCATAACATTTAATTTTGTAGTCGGCCCTTTCATAAGAAGGGACATTTAAGGTGACAGAATGCATAAAAGCCTTTTTCGTTTTGCTTAAGATAGCAGACATACTGCTGTGATTAAGCCAATCTTGTTAATTGTACTTGTTAATGTATTTTGTAGGCTGATAAATTAAAATTGTAATAATAGACAGAAATTCAATAGCCTCAAAAACCACACTTGGCTTTAATGTCCTAACCCGATGAATTTATTTTTTTAATAAGACAAACAGTTTTTGTTTTTGTTTCATTTTTACCTTTGTCATATTCTATGAATCATTAATCATGAGCTTCTCTAACCAAACACTCAACGACACTTCCCCCCGGGTTTAATAAAAACTGTTTTTATGATATTTTTCAGATAATTCTTTCAACAAATGTCTTGTATTTCAGGGCTGAGGGGAATCTTAATCCTCTAAACAGTGAGACAATACTTTCAAGATTAGCAGTTCCTGAAAAAAATATTTTGTTATGTTAAGGACCACAGTTTCCTGCTGTGTTTATTTTAAGATCACTTTATTGGCCATATACAATTTCTTGCACTAGGAATGTGTCTTTCTGCATACTCCAGTTTGCTCTCCATGAGACACACAGACACACATCATTTTTATGATCATTTTTATTATGATGTTTATGATCTGTTCAGAATATTCTCTTATGAATATACAAATGATCTAGAATCACCAATTATTTTTAACCCACCAGCTTTGTGAGGGCCAGTTGTGCTTTGTCATGCCTCAGCACCCAGCTACAAACCCCCTGACTGCACACGAGGGATAATGAGGAAGTGCAAGGAAACTCCTCTGCCCTGCGCATCTTTGTGCAATTAATCTTTTAATACTTCATCGGTAACACCACCCCTTACTAGAGGATCAATGTTGATTGGAGAAGGGGCATCCCTTGCTAACAGCCCCATGAGCCTGCAATCCTCCTAGATGCCACAGGGGGCGCTGTGGCGCTGTGAACAGAGAGAGCTCTGGGAAATCCTGGTCACTTTCGGCTACTGACATGATCCAAGCTTGGCCTCCCAACACCTGGATAAGGACCAATCAATCAGTGACTTTCAGGCGGTCCGCCTAGTTTAATTTTACCATAAAAATGGTAAACTGAGCATGTTCAGGTGGGTAGCTGCATCAGCATGTGTAGTCTGCAAATGAACAAGTAATAGGTTTATTTCATGTTGAAAAGAGAAGAGAGCTGTGGAGCCTTCTTCAGGTGTGAGAAAGACAGGGCAGACAGCAAAGATTAAATAGCACAGAAGAACAAAGGCTGGGAGAGGGGTGAGGCAGGAGGGGCAGAGAGGCCACTCAGGAAGTGCAAAGTGGAGAGGGGTGAAAAAGTGTGTGAAGTCAAAACCTGAATGAGAAAGAGAAGATTACACGAAAATAAGTCGGTCATTGAGAGAAGGGGGATGCTGTGAGGGAGGAAGAAACAGATGAAGAAGGGAGAAGAAGCCTGCCAGGTGAGAGGACCTTGTTCAGATCAGCCTTCAGGACCACATTCTAGGTACGTATTGGATCCTTGTTTAAGAGAGTTTGCCATTATTTAGGAAACTCTGATTTCCTTTATAAGAAACCCCCAGGTTAAAGACATTCTCTCCAGGTCAGTAGCTCATTTTTACAAAAGGGGGATTGATTCCCAGTCAATTTGGAGCATCCAGATTTTTATTAGGTTAAAGTTATCCCTGGGTAGTATTCTGTTTTTCATGGGATCCAGATTTCTCTTTCTGATGGAACTGTTTAGGCATTATATATGATTTCTTAGTACTGGATTAGCAGTCTGGGTTTTTCTGGTTGGTCAGGATGTACAGTAGGCCTCTGAGATGCCTTGATTGGAAATAGGGTAACTTGTTTATCGTAGTTTGCCTCTCAACCACTCATACCAACGGCTCAAGTATGTTCTTGGCACATCTTTTACAATATGGGAGTTGTGATTATTTATTTTAATATATGATTATCCCACTAAATATGGATATTTTCTTTATCTACTGTATTTATAATAATATATAATGCTTTATAATGATATTATGTTTTGCAGGTTCAAAAAAAGTGTAATTTTGTAATTCAAATCTGCAGTTGCATTCTAATAAGTACAATGATACTGCCCAACAAAACTCAAGAAGAAGATGCTTATTAAAGTAAAAAACTAAACACAGTTCATAATAATCTTTTTCATTTGTTTATCAGTTTTTGGCACAGCAAGAGACGCATGACATTCACCACTGAAGTGCAGTCCCACCTGGAAGACACACTGAAACCATTCTGCACCAGCAGCCCCACCTGGGAGACACACAGAGGCCATTCTGCACCAGCAGTCCACACCTGGAAGACACACTGAAACCATTCTGCACGAGCAGCCCCACCTGGGAGACACACAATGACCATTCTGCACCAGCAGCCCCACCTGGGAGACACCCTGAGACTGTTCTGCACCAGCAGCCATAGTATCTCACAGCAGATCAGAGGGTCAAGGAGGGGGAGTGAGATGCTGCTTTGCCAGTTGAAGGTATAGTGGAATATATTCAGTAGTAAACAGCCCCATCTTTATACACAGTGTCATGGGATATTTAATAACCATCTAGTCAGTATGTAGGTTCAGTATCTCATTCAAAGAATGGTACCTCCTACTATACGACATCCCCTGTCAAATTCACCAAGGAGGGTCAAGGGGGAAGAGCTCCACCTACTGGTCCACCAACAACACTTCCATAGGCAACCTGCATTTCCTTTAAGGGTCTTGCATTCAAATACTGACAAGGCCCAGCCTTGACCTGAATAGTTGAATCAGGTCCACTTCTTGTCTTTTCTAATCAACACTGAAGCCATCCAGACCTTTTCAGTAGTGTAGAGCCTAAGGCAAAGCAGGTAAACTCGTCTGGCTGGAGCGCAACACGAGATGGTCGAATCAGTTCAGTGAAGTGCGACCACAGACACTGCCAGGATTAGATAGATAGGATCAACAAAACAACGAGTACTACTGGTAAATTTGACTATTTGCCCCTGAGAAATGCGTGCTTTACAGTTAAAACCTTACAACTTATAACCTGCTTTACAACTGAGATGTTTCCCAAGTGGGCTGAACAGAAATGATGGCAATTCCTTGCTGTCGCTGAGAGTGTCTGATCATTTTCATCAGGTTCAAGTTCAGCCTACAGATGGCTTTTTCCTGTGCCCCTTGTAAAGGCCCTAATACTTTGTTCTCCCATCGTGGGTCACGAAGACACAATCACACACACACACTCACACCACGACCAGTTTTCACAGAAGCCAGTTAATGTCATGAACCGCATTCCTACGACCACCTCTCGCCGCCAACACCGACGCCCTAATGAATCGATTGTCCTTCCTCACGCTCTTCCCTGTTTATACCCTCTCGCTCCACTCAGTCCCCGCTCACTCGTGAGAAGTTCTCTTCGGCTTCTCTGGCGCGCGCATCAACTCTTGACCTGACTTTTCTGGCTACCCGACTTCGTTTCCTCCTGCTTCGACTTCGCCTTGCTTCTCGTTTCGGATTTGGATCCACTCGACCCGACTCTTTTGGCTGCCTGTCCTAGTTCTTTTGTTTCCACTACGACTTTTGCCTTTTGCTTTCGGGATTTGGATGCCAACCGGTTGCAATCACCTTCAGTCTCCGCGCCGCATAGGGCCCTACCTGATGCTCCAAACGTCATCTCTGACATTTAAAGCCCACTGTACCAGAACTGTATGTCTCTGGATTTTGGGAGGAATCTGGAGCACCTGGGGGGACATCCAAACACAGGGAGCACATCCAAACACAGGGAGCATATACAAACTACACAGACAGCACCCTAGGATATGAATTCAGGACTCCAGAGCTCCAGACCTACAAGGCAGAAACACTTACCATGTCACCACCAAGCCATTGTACAGTATAGGTCCCGCTATACCTTTGCAACCTGCATGGTATACATGCCACTGTTCTACATTCAATATCATCTTCCCTACATTGCCCAAAATCTGAAATATCTATATTCCTGTGGAGGTCATTCTGGAAGCATGTTCTGGAAGTCACGGTACTCATGACTTCTTCCAGAAATATTTCTATTCCCGTTTCTCTTGTTTAATATCAATAACCCACGAGCACCACTTAACATGGAATGCTAATGAGATGTCTTTTAGAGATCAGAAGAGTGAGCAGGAAAACAAGCAAGTAAGTAGAAACAAGCAAACAAGCCCTAATGAGACACAGAGAAATTGAAAAATAAAGGTTAAGATGTAGCCTGCCATTTAGTTTTTATTTTTAGAAAACAGAAATATGAAAACAATTGTATGTATTCATGCTTGACTCCATAAGCAAAGCCACTGCATAATATAACCTGGAGTACATTTTCATAAAACATAAAATATTGGTATCTCTAAATTGCTATATATATATATTTCTCAAATTATGCAGAATGTTAATGAACCATCTGTCCCATCAACTCAATATGACAGCAAAAGAGGACACTGCCTATAAATACAGAATTATTATTTTTATTATAACTTTCTGTCAGAAATAATTGATGAGCAAACAATGTAAGGGACAAAAGTACATTCTTATGATTTACACAGCATGATTGTTCACAATGTATTTTAACTTTAAATACAGGATACGTGGTCTGTTAAATGATTGCAAACTGTATTCATTATTAATTTTAGCAAACAAGTTATATTATTGTGGAGAAGAAAAAAAAACGTTACTGTCTCCAGATCTGACTTCGCTGCTCTTGTGGGCACATATTGATTATAATGATGTTTTCATGGACAGCAGAAAGTTTTCTAGTTTAAATTAATAGATTTTGACTTTTCAGCATAATAAACACTGTATGTATTTCATATCTAAGTGAAGTTGTGTAACTGAATGCTAACCCTTTGCTCTTAAAGTGGGAGTCTGGAACTCTGAATAGAATACAGTGTATTCTCTCAAGTGCTTTAATCCGCTTAGTTGGGTCAAAGAATCAAGGTAAAAGCAGCAATTTTAGAAACCGTTCTGTATGTGCTTGTGCACTGAAGGACTTCTGAACCACTGTTCACAGCCTCCAGCAGCCTTTGAATGCCATACAAAAACTCACAGTAACCCCCTGTACACACACTCTGTGAGAAATCACTTAAAAGTTTTGGGTCATCTGTCTCTTTCCTGTCTGAAAAGTACATGGAAAAGACAGAAAAGTCAAAGTACAAGATATAAAAGCAGCAAAAGAACTCAAAACTTTTTTCCCCACTTGCAAGGATGTGAGATTCTTTGCAACGGTCTTTGCCGGGGTTCTGAATATCAAACTGAAATCTGGAAAAAATGAATTCATGTTAATAAGAATGGAGATTCAACAGATTTCAGGTCTCTGAATAACTTTCATTTTTAACAGAAACATTTAAACACAAAAGAGTTCACTCTTCACTCCACTGCTTCCATTAAGCCATGTGGAGATTTTACTGTCCATGGAGAAGTAAACAGAAGTCATGAGAGCAGTAATGATGAAAATATCAGCATGCAGCAGCAGGCATTGTCTTCTGCGGCACACAGTCTTGTTGTAAATCAGCCTGTCAGTGCAGGATGTCCCCTTCAGTCCTGGATTGTACAGTAAGTTCTCTTCTCTGGGCTCATTCCAGAACAGTGAAATCTTTTCCATTACATGGTGGCCGAAACTCAATACAATATTCTGAATACCTTACTTGGCCTTAGAAGTGTGTTGTACAGTATAAACAAAAAATTGCTTGATTTAAACTTCACCCTTTACAATTCCTAACATTTGTTTTGCCTTTTCCATCACCCCCGAAACTGGCTGTAAGATGTTTATGATTTTTATTTTTGTATTTACCAAATACTCATGATCTCTGTTTTCTGCAAATCAATTCTCAGTCCAGACACACATCATAAAATAAGGTCATAATATTATCATTTCCTGTATTCTGTATTTTTTAAAGAAACTAATTATTTAGGCTGAATATTACCTGATCCATTATTTTGTTTTAAAACGTTTAGCTGTAATTCGCCAGGTCTGCTCTGATGGCCATTGCCCTAAAGCTGTTTCCAGAGGCTCAGACCCTAACACTTCTTTTAGTGCTGGTAGGATACCTGAGAATACGACTGATTAGGTGCAGTCCTTCTGTTGGTTTTGTTTGGTATGGACATGTTTGGAAATGATATCACTTTATGTACCATTAATATCATGTGTGCCTTTGTTATATGGGTGAAAGGACTAACTCCCATTTGTTGCCACTCTTATATTCTTAATAACACCTGTCTCAGCTGCCAATTAATACAGCAACAAGAAAACAATAAAAAAGATTTGATTGAAAAGGTATGAAAAGGTTGCTGAAAGAGGTCCACAGGTTGAGGTGTTCTTGAAGTTCACCATATTTTCCTCTCTTCTTCCGTTACTAAGAAACAGTGAATGCTAGTTTTGTGCACAAAGACCTTGAACTGTAGATTATTCTTGCTCACCAAAAAACTAAGATATGAAAGAACTGGCAAAAAAACTGTTAGGCTTTTAGAAGAAAACTATTCTTATCCTTAATAATGGAGTTTGTACAGTAATACTGTTTGTAAACTCTTAATTAAGGGTGCTGGTTTTCTCAGTTTGAATTTTTAATATAAACTGACAAATTAGACTATACATCTTGGATGAAAGAAAGTCCATGCTATATGTCATAAAATATGATGATCACCCAAAGAAGGCTCCACAGCTGAAATGCTGTGTTTTCTTTCTTTTCTTTTCAGCATGGAATAAACCTATTACTTGTTCCTTGGCAGCCTACGCATGCTGACGCAGATACCCACCTGAACTACATAAAAAATAATTGTGTATATACAGTATGTTTATTCTTTTTGTGTCCTTCAGTAATTGAATGTGGGCACATGCATTAGCAAGACACAATTTTCCCAAGTGCCCCAGCCTTAGAATTATAATTATACAGCACATTGAAGCCTCCCGTCATGAAATGGCAAATATTGTAACTAATCAGTCAGCTTTGCCTCTGGTATTGTTTAGGCTTTAGAATGATTTATTTGTGAATATGCTGCCCTTTAAAACTACAACAGTGGTGTTTGATTCTGAAGCAAAATATAATTGAAATAAGAGTAAAGTATCTTTAGACATACTGACAGAAAAATGTATGTTTTTCACATGGCTAGTGAAGATAGGGATAAGTTAGCACTGATAAATAATTTGAAAAGTATATGGATATAGATCACTCAATGAATAGGTAATCACAAGTACAGAATAATTATGTGGAAAGTAAAATAAATAATGCAATAGGCAGAAAAGTATTTGAAAACAGTGAAGGAGCAATGGAATTGCAGTAAATTAATGATGAAGCAAAAAGTCAAAACCAGACTACAACTGGAAACATTCTCCAGTATTCTGTACTCCTCTAGTATTAATTACCTAATTAACTGATCATTCAGAAAAAAAATTAAATCACCTGTTTTATGAAAAGTAATTGATTGAAAACTACCTGCAAAAAACCTACGGATCTCTGGCCCTCAAACACTGAAGTTTCACAGCCCTGACAGCAAGTGGCAACTGACAGAGCAGCACTATTGGAGCTTTGTGTTCAGTTTAACTGAAAGCTGTGCAAAAGGATACTTTTTTCATGAGGTATTGTATACAGTACTTAATGAAGTAATTGCCCCTCTGTAAGGAATAATATATTGGTCTCTCAATCAGACGATTGGAGACAGCTAATTCATTATTGAATTATAATGGCAGTTGTTAATATCTGCAGAAACACTGGACAGTCATCTGCTGGTACATTTTTCTTTTGTGTATTTAGAATCCCCAATTATGTTTGTTCTTATATCCATTGATTTTGGAATTACCGATTGTCAGTATTTCCATGTCCCAGGTTGCAGCTACGAACACAGTGACCACACACAGGAGAGAAAATGTAGTCAGACGCTCCAGACCCAAACACTATAAATCCACTTCTCTTTCAGCAGGTCACAGACTCTGCAGCCTGTACCAGAGGTTCAGGGCAATTAAGAATAATTAACATCGTTAAGATTACGCAGCTTGTCAAAGAAATGAACATGTCCAGAAATGGCATGACTGGCTTCGTTTTTAAAGTTTTTAAAATTTGGGCTCAGCTGCAATTAAATCTAAAAGCTAGGGTCGAATCCCGCAGAACAGGTTTAGCAAAACAGCGAGAAAAGATTTTGCAATCATTTTTCATGAGGAAAAAACCCTAGAATATTTTCTGAAATCAGATCTTACCAGTTGTAAAGTTACAAAATTACAGTGCATACTAAAACAACACTGGAACATTTACCAGTATGGCTATATTCGGCTATATACATGGCCATATTTCCATGTGTGTAAGTTTACAGTATATAGTATGTACAGCAGAAAATTGAAACCTGTAGTAGCGGTACTGGTATTGTTATCACTGTAGCCACTATTTGCACCTTTTATATACAGTAAACTGTAATGGCAACAATGTACTAAACTTACTGATACTGGAGATTTGAAGTACAAATAACCTAGTTAAAATCAAGATGTTTTATTATGCTCTAGACTGAGTTAAATGCTATTAGCTTCTCAGTTGTCTTCATAATATCAGAAGACATGTGACTGTTCACACAACTTGAATGAAAGCTTAGGTTCAAGACAATTATTACGCAACAGTTCAAGTATTCATGTGTTTTTTTTTTCTTGGGAGTCACAAATTAATTTCCCACACTGCAGATCAGTCAGCAGTTTTTTTTTCTCACACAAAGAATCAATAAACAATAGCTTTGATGAGGAGCTGAGGAGCTGTAAAGATCTGTGTACGTTGTTGAACATCAAAAAGCAGCTATATATTTCATTATATAATCATCAGTAAAGAGCCCTTCTGCCCTTTGATGTCTCTAAATCACCCTCCATTCACTCTTTTTTTTCAGTTGCAGAGAAAATACATTTTCAGACAAGAATTTAAAAGGAAAAACGACTTAAATGGGAGTAATGTTCTTTCAGCTGTATTCTTCAGATGCAGATATCTGATTCGAAATCATCATTAACGATGGCAATCTGAACAGCAGACAAATGTTAATGTCCACCCATCCATTATCGGGATGCTGCCTATTCCTGCTGAGGGTCACAAAAACTTGGAGCCCATCCTGGACGTACAGGACACAAGGCAGGACAGCAGACCCCCGCAGGGTAGACACACGGGGACAGCGTCCCTGGAGCAGTTGGGGTGAAGGGCCTTGATCAGGGGCCCAATGGAGTAGGAGTCCTCTGCCGGCCGAGGGATTTGAACTGGCAACCTTCCAGCCACAGGGCCACCTCTCTTCCCCTGAGTATATTTCACCTATGTGTACTCTTCTATGTATGTATTGTGATGTGCACAGCCCCAGTAAGGATCACATTCCGCTGCTGCTCAGTCACCTGGCCAGTGTCAGGTGACTCTTTAAAACAACAGGAACTGGAAGCTTCTGGGGTCAGCCTGGGTGGAGTGGATGTCTGCTGCTGAAGGGGCTCAGAAGGCAAACCCCCCCTGCGTGCACCACTCACCAGAAGAGAGGGACTGACCATGGAACTCCCGAGTGGTAAAGGTTGTGTTAAGAGTCTTGGAGCTGAAAACTCTAAGGTTGAACATAGAGAAGAGTCTAAGAGACTGTTTTGGGGGAAAACACCCTGTGGTTTGTTTGGTGGCTGCTGAGCAGTGTACCTGCCTGGCCACTAGTGTAGGGATCAGCAAGAAGTTTAGGTAGGAGCTCCAAGAAGAGCTTAGGTTTTTGTTTTGGGCATTGGTTTTGGTGGTTTGAATTCCCTGCACTGTAAATAAACTGCGCTTGGGTGTTTTAAATCCTAGTTGGTCCAGACCCGTCTATTTGCTAAGATCCTGGTATTACATACCCTCAGGTACAGTCATAATATATAGTACCTGTACATCTTGTCTTCTGGACTTCCCTTTGCGCATTTCTCTCGCAACCCTTCCACCACTCCTATCCACACCCTTGCAACAGCTCCCTGGCTTGTTCCTCGTAAAAGTAAGGAGTTGTACTGAATTACCTCTAATATAGAGTATTTGCCCCTCTATCACATGCGTTAAGATCTAACCAGGCTACTGAATGTCATTTAATTATTTTGTGCATGAAAAAAGAGATAAGAGAGAGTAAGCACATAGTTATTCATATCAGGTGGGTAGCTGCGTCAGCATGCGTAGGCTGCAAAGGAACAAGTAATAGGTTTATTCTATGCTGAAAAACACACACCTGAAGAAGGCTCCACGGCCGAAACGTTGTATTCTTTTTCTTCTTTTTTTCAGCATGGAATAAACCTATTACTCGTTCCTTTGCAGTTATTCATATCTCCTTGTATTTGTTTTTCTGCAGTGGCCAAAAGCTTTATATTAAATGAGAAGTCTACGTCATTTGTGTTAACAAATAGTGTATGGTTTGTGAGCATTGTGAACCCCAGCAGAGCTCTGATATTTAGTTTCTGAAAGATAGGAATGACTGAAAATACTCACAATATTTTCCCATCAGAGAGGCAAAAGAACAATGCACGTTCAAAATAATACATTCGAAGGCCTCGACATCTCACTGCTAATCTCTGTGGAATGAATATGGCAAATGTATCAATTTGAAAAAATAAAAGTCATCAATGATGAAAAGCTGATGACTTTAATACCATGAAACAACTATTCTGCTCAGCAAAAGACCAAAGACCAGCGGAAAATCAGTGGATGGGGACGGTTGAGCTGATTTGTTTTTCATGTGACACAGGCAAAATATTTCTCCTGTCTGTACAAACTCACAAAATGTGATATTGCGCAACTACAATTTTCTGGCAATTGTTTTGTGTCAAACAAAACAAAACTAAAATAAGCTGCAGACAGAAATACCACATCTCTACTTATCACAGGATATAATGGCAGCCACTACAGAGACTCCTCTCTCTCCCACATGATAGCAAAGGCTTTGTTAAATAAAATCTACTGCTTCAGCACTTGTAACAGGTGAAACCATTTCATTTATATTTGAGTTTTAAATTGGTCCAAGGGATTGAGATATCAATTCTCTTAAACAAATTAATTCTGTGGAAGAACTGTAAAAGTCAAGTAGCAGAGGGAGTGCATTAAATAATGCATTAGTTAATGGTGTTAGAAGCACGGTTTAAAAATAAATTACCCATAATACCTTTTGTAATAAAAGCCATAAATGTATTTTTGTTCTCGATGAGGAGCAAACGCCTTATTGGCACACTGCAGAATCCCCCTTGCTTTGTATATTTTGATTAATACTACGTGGGGTAATCTACACCACCTGGTCCAGGTTCGCTAACCCCACTGTAAAATAATGAGGCTTCAAGAATAAAAAATATGCTCGCTGCAAACTTACATATTCCGAGGAAGCATTGAATATATTCAAATGAAATGAGAAAATGAGGCCCTTACTGATTAAATTTGCTGGAAAGTGAAAGTTGCTGCTCTCAATCTGTATTTAACTGTCAGCTCCTGGCTCCAACAATTGGACCTGCCATCAACCTCTTTGCATATGTTTTCTATAAATACCTGTTCTGCTGCGATTCAACAGCCATATAACTATGTAGAACTCATGGTCTTAAGGGAACTGAACAGCTACTGGGCTGGAGCCAATAGCAGAGGACTTTGCTCACCAAGTACTGTCCTCAGCAAAGAGCCAGCCCTCATATATTATAAAATATGTTACATGATTTACCTAAGGTTGTCAAGAGAGAAAAATCTCAGGCAAATGCAAGGTAATAAATTGTAATATATGCTGCATATGTTTGACTTGTAACCCTTGGCATTTTGAAACAGAATCCTATTCAAGAATTCTTTTAAGAGTACAATGGAGGAAAAAAAGTGAATCAAGTTTATTTGCTTTATAGAGATTATTTTCTTCTGAATTTTGGCTGTGAATTGGACTAAAAACAAGATTATACTCTGTCCTCAGAGGCTGAATAATAATGCTTCATTGTCAATACAGTTTCTGCCTACCCTCAACATAGAGTATGGCCTTGGAAAACAAAAGTGCTCACCTTTGGCAAACAACGTGAAAACAAAATCCACATTAATGCCATTGTACGAAAATGAACTTTTACTGAAATGTTCCTTAATAACATAAAAGGAACTTCATTTCAGTTGATAAAAATCTGGGAGATGTTCTGAGATGTTCGGAGCCTCTCTCTCTCTCTGTGACACAACGGTTACAAAGCAAAACCGAGAAACACAGTTGCCTTTCTAAACAGTTTGTGAAGTTTACAAAGTGAAAGTGAACCTATACTGACTTATTCGTCAGGTATACCATGTTTTTTCTTTACATTCCAGTCTTTCCCCCATGAGTATGAAATCATCTGTTTCTGTGTCACTGGTTGACTTTCTGCCTTATTCAAATCTAGTAATGACTTTTGTGCAGCATGTGTGAATTGTCTTAGATATAACAATATTATATTTATAACAATGTTGTTCTAATATCATTACTATTCCCATTTACCTATTGATTTTCCACACCTTGACAAGATTTCTGTTTCAATTTGAGAATTGTGTGCTTGCATTTCCTTCTTAAATTCCCTGTTTGTGCTGTATGCTCAATTTCGCTCTGTACAGACAGGTTTGCAAAGCACAAAATAGAAAACTACACTACACCATTGAGACATTAGCAATCAAGCTGGCTGGAGGTAGTTCGGTTTCATTTGAATGTTAGATTAATCCATCCTCATCCGATCACTAGATGAGCATGCATATAAAAATAGGGGCAAAAAAGAAGTTTAATAAATAATAACCCTGTGTGAAAGAAGCATTTCCTTGCACTGACAGGACCATACTGCAGAAAAGGTTAATAAGCTGAATTCCTTCTTGCTGTTAAAACTTTTGTGTTTTCCTTGTATTCCGAACAAAAAGATTCATTTTCACGGGCGCTCCTGAGCAGCTCAGCGTGTTAAGAATCTTACCTGAGCAAAGGCTGAGGTCTCCCATCCGGGGTCAGAGGTTCGAGCCTGGAAGTGGCTTGGGATTCCTCATGCAACGATGCACAGCTGACACCACCAGGGGCTCTGTCGGCTCTCAGTGACACAGCGACCCCCAGTGGCCGCCCAGGCCTTAGCTGTCACTCCTGCCAGCACTGACCCTCCAATACGGGGATGCGTAGCCTGCAACTTGTTAAAAAGGCGTGGATCATTCTCTCCCATTGGCAGCAGAGGCGCTCATACTGTACTGTAGCTGCAAAACGAAATGTCCACAGCACGCAAATGGGTACAAATGGACGCCACAAATATTCCAACAAGGTTTGCATTCCAGAGGATACCAAAACGCCTCACACAGAGCGATGGGCCCGTCTTCAGATCAGTGAGAATGTTCTTTACAGACTGAGTGCCCTGGGATTCTTAATGATGAAGCGGGCCTTGGCTTAACGTCTCACCTCAAGGATAGCACCTCCTATGGCATGGTGTCCCAGTCGCCATAATGGGGCACTGCTTCATGCTCAGAGGGAAGAGCACCACCTACAGTTCTCCACTTACAGAGGCGGCCTGATTCCCCTTGTGTCCCACCCCACTGTCATGACAAGGCCCATCCCTGAGTGCTGTTGAGATCTGACTAGATACCAACACTGCTGCTATCGCTTTTATTTTAAAAAGTATGCAGACAACTGTCTCCAGAAGAAAAGAAAAACAATTACATCATTTATCTTTCCCCATGACTTATCATACACAGATTTAAGATGTGAACAATATTAAACAGTCGATGGGGAATATTTTGGATATTGCACAGTACTTTCATAATTTCTTTGGCAACACAAGGTCCTAGATTTCAAGGTTTAGAAAATCAGAACAAGACAAGTCGCCATGATTTGTTTTTGTGACCGTCGCGGTTCTGCACAGGTTCGTGTCCTCACAGCTCCGACCCTCACTAGCTGGGTGCGAACCCAAGTCTCCAGGGTCACACAACAGGGAACCAGCCGGCTGAGCTAAAGGAGACCTCCCTCAGCCCAGGCGGCTGAGGTCCCTGTTATGCACAGGGAGGGCGATGACATCATCGCGTTGCAACCAGCTCCGCTACATTTTAAAATCCATAATATGAACTAAACTGGATCATATTTGTAGGAATTAGACTAAGCCCTCAGGTTAATCATAACTACTTTTTATTCTTGTGAACGGTGTGGCCTAAACCAATTGGTTATCAGCAAACAAAATCAGCACCATGTGTGCAACGATCAATTAAAATGCACATTTACTAAAATATCCCTTTTCTGGGTAATTTTGTTGAAAAATTATTATTTTGTATCTTTGAGTAAACTGTGTACTTTGTGATTAGTTTAAACATTGATTTTTTTTTCTTTTTTCTCCTTTTGGTTGCAAAGAGGAGAGAGGCAAGTTCAAATTTGTAATTTTAAACGTGAATAATATTGTATTGTGCTTTTGTTACCATTCTCAACCTGCCTGCGATTCTTTGACAAATACAATTCATATGTAAGTGGGGTGGCTGTTAAGTAGCTAAATCTGAAAGACATTTACCTCTTCTGAAACAGTTACATCTCAGTGTCAGGAGCAGCTGAATTCCTGAGTGAGCTATTGTAGACAAATTCTAATTCGGCAAGGGCCGAAAAAAAACACATATTAGAGATTCCATTACTGTTTTTTTCTTCTGCACTCCATTTATGTCAGGACTTAAGAATAGAATATATTTAACACTTGTGACAGACATCATTTTTTTATCCCATTAAACTTTTTGAAAGGAAACAGCTAGCTTAAATGAGATCAATTTAGAGTATTCATGCGGCCCATCTAAATATCTAAGTGCAAAACAAACTGACACGAGACACTTTTGACAATCTCCTGGAAAGCGTGCTGCGTCCCACTTAAAGGACAAATTCAGCACGACAGATCAGAATCTTTTCTGAGCATCTGAGATGTGTAAGGTGTGAAAATTGACAACTCCTCCATATTTCCTGTTTCCTTAATTCTCATGTGATTCAGAAAAAGCCAACTGATGCATTACATTTAGCAGTAATGAAAAGCACTGCCCTAATGTATGTGATGAGTTCTTCAGTGTTCCCGGAGAATTTCACTTGGTAATAATTCATATGAAAATTATATCCCTAAGCCTAACCTAAATAATAATTCATATGGCCACACTCATTATAAAGCAGCACTAATTATACTTACATTTCTCTTATGGTTTAGAATAAAATAGGAGAGAAAACAGCTTAATGAAGCGCTGTGTTTCAAGGGTATGCAGAAAGAAATGGCTGAAAATATTCTGTACACACACAGAGAAGGAGAGAAACAATGCAGTTTTAATTTGAAAACAAAGCCCAGAGAAAGGTAAGGTAAGGCAAGGCGCTATTGCCATGTGCTGGCAATATTAATAATGCAGTAATAAAAATGTTCAAAGGCTAATTTTAACTCCTGATGTGATTAAGAACAGTCTTGGGGAACAAAGAAAAACAGGTCATTAGAAATTAATCTGAGCAGCAGTGGGTGCGCAGGCCCACCCTCCCACTTCCCCGCTGAAGCTGACTTTCACAGCAGAGACTATCTGGCAGATGTTCATTCTTTCCTTCATTTATTGGCAAGGGTGGCAGCTGCCAGTGACATGGGCACAGGCTGGAGTTTGGCATGACAGCCCCCGGTTCACTTGGCAACTCTAGTGTTAAGCAAGTGATCTGCAGTACAAAGTGGATTCACAGTTGGAGTCAGCACCAGTACACAGGTCGCCCATAAAAATAGAAGATTCCATTATTCTTCAGACTCTCTGGGGGACGCAAGGTCTCTAGTATCATTACTGGGACTAAAAATCTGACTCTTCCTCTTCCCCCCTCCCTAATTCCTTCCCTCTCATTATAGGTCAAGCACTCTTTTCGTAAATTATAAAACCTTTGTTCTTATCAAAAAATGGCAAGGCAGAAAAAAAGTCCTATAAAAATGGGACAGGGGAAAAAATTTCAATTATAAAACAGAGCTAATTTGGTATGACCAACGACTGTCATCCATGCTGACAGTGCTCTATTATGCAGTCATTTGGGCTCTTTCAAATTAGTTATGTTAATGTCCTGTGAGTGAATGTAACACTTGGATGGGACAAGATTTCAGCAATTAATTTCTACAGTCAGTGGAGAGACAAGCAAATTTATTTTCCCCCTCTCTGGGAATTGGTAGTGGAGGGTGTGAGGTGGAGAAAGTGCATTTAGGAGCAAGGAACAAGAAAAACACAAGCCCTGAATAAAACTGAAACAATGGGAGCCAGTGCGTCCTCATTCATTCAATTGACAATGTTTTGCAGCTTAAACCTGTTTTATTAATTATGTTTGACATTTCCTTAATTAGTTTCATTTACACCAAATCAATCCCTACTGCTGTATAGCATCATTTATCATTTTAAAAAATTTGCATACCGAGTGGTGACTTTTTCTACTTAATTATACATTAAAAGTGTCAAGCGAGCTTGCTGCCTGGCATTATCTGCGGCAGAAAGGTTTGTGGCTGGACTTCGATGGCATTAATCATTAAGAGCCTCTGAGTGCTTCTGGGTGCTGTCTGGGGAGCAGAGTGGGAGCTCTCGTTTCGGTGCCGAAGAACCCGAGGCAGTCTCCCCCAAAATGACCCGCAGTGAGTACAAGACAAATCAGTGACCTCAAGCATCCAAAACCCCAGCTTGTTTACCGGCTTCCATTGGGCAAATGCACAAACAAAAATGAATAGAAATGAAGAAAATAAACTGCTATCACAAGAAAAAAATTCTGAGCTCTCCAAGTATGAGCAAGAAGCAAAAACTGTGAGGAGGGGGATGGGGAGAGGGACATGTTTTTTTATTGTGATTTGTAATCCAATTTCTGTTTACACATGTTTATAGAAGTATGTTTACAAGAATATTTATTAACAGAACACTCTTTCTCTGAAATAGTAATGGTTAATATCCATTTGCATGGTACTCACACTGTTATCGAAAGAGCCTCCACAGGCTTTGTTCTGACAGCTTGAACAAGCATGTCTGTCCAACATGAAATTCTCAACCTTTTTTTTAGCCTCCTGCTTTGGGCGCTTTCTGTAGACATTTTTTGCAACACCAGCAAAAATGTCCTGGATGGACATCAAAACTCACTGAATCAGAATCCTTCTGAGGGAACAAGGGGGAACGTTTCTAAGGCAGAGTCTAACAATTTAATTTCACATTCAGCTGCATAAGAATCATTTCCACATTATCTGCTGAGCATTTGTCTCATTCAAGATGATTCAGACTGGAGAAACAACTTTGGAAAAGTTTACGACAGTGTATCAAGTCTGTTAAACCTAATAATGTGAGATTCGAATAGAAGATCTAATTTCTGTAGTCTTCTGTGGTCTCCATGTAGAATAGTTAAAGCAAACAGTGGTCAGGGTTTTGTATTCCAGACTAGAGGGTCGTGGGCTCCAAACCCAAGTGGAACACCGCTGTCCTTCCCTTGAGCAAGGTAATTTGATCAAATGACAATGGTAAATGCTCTGTGCAAAAAGAGAAAACCATAGATTTGGTTTTCAATTGTCTTCCTTGATAAAATGAAGTAACAAAAATGGTAGATCTCATAAAATCAAATGCATGGAAAAATAAATGCATGCAGCTTATTTAAAATTTATTATGGTTTTTTTGCCTTCCATTCTCATCATTGAAACTCATCCTTATTATATCCAATTTTAACAAAACCTAGCAGGTGAAATTGAGTTTTTAACAAATGTTCAGGAGGAAGTCAAACTTGAACTTTGCCCTCTTCTTTTTACTTATAGTAGATATAATTCATGAGTTCTGTCAAATTCTAATTACGAAAATACAAGTCAATGCATATTACAAGACAGAATAGTTAATATTTTTAAAACAAACTTGTCTGGTGGAGGAAATGACAGTGATGGCTGAAAGTTCAGGACTGCCAAACCTCCCCCCAAAAAACTAAAGGAAACCCAAAAAAACCCTGATGCTGATTTTCTCAATGTTGGAGCTTTTGGATGCTTGAGCATTGTTGATCCAGTTGGTTTAAATATTTAAGGTTTGATAGGAACGCCAATGAGAAAGTGTGCGCTGTGTCTCGCAGAGAATGAGAACCAATTATGAACATTAGTCAGTGAACAATGGCAATAGAGACAACAGACCTATGGTCTGGTGAAATGGGAACTCTATGACAATACAGCACCTGGAAGAGTAAACTGAGGGCAACTGCACTGATGAAGTAGTAGGATAGGAATCGGTAGGGAGTTACCACATGCTGAGATTTGATACAAGTGAATGGATGAGGATGGATACTCGGGTGGAAGTTTGAGGGGGAGGGAAAAGTCGAGGGCTGACACCACACCATTTGGACACCAGAGGAAAGGGATCAAGGGGGAGGGAGCCTATCACCCTCCCGCAGGACTGTAAGTGGGGCGCTGACACCAGTGGTAGTGAGGGCTGTGGACTACAAGGTCCAGCCTCCATGTAGACTGACACCTCCAAGTGAAACAAACTTAGGCTGGAGCCATGGCAGAAGTGGGTTGACCCACTTGACCAGAAAAGGGGAGGAGGTGTGGAGTGACCAGGGATTAAGGAATGGAGAAAGTTGGGGGGAGAGAGGAAGAACCTTAGTTATTCCAGAGCTCCAGGCAGGGTTGACGGCATCCGGGGAACTGAAAGAACAGAGCTGACAGCAAGGTGGGGGCCGAGCGCTGGTTGTTTTCCACGAACAATTGCAGCTGAACAGTTGCTTGTGCGAGAAGAGGTGAGAAATGACTCTGGTCCTGACTCAGGGGAGGTGAATGGTAGTCGGATCGCTGAGCTGGAAAGGCCAGTGCCGAGCACAACACTGAAGGCTAGAAAACATGAATGCAAAAGGGGGCACAGCAGGTGAATTTTTACACATACGGCAGCAGAAGTGCGAGATTTGACCTCTCATTTGCAAACGTCTGTTTAACGACATCATGTATCACAGTTCAAGAGCACCCACCCACATATCCTCATTTCACATCTCTCCCTACCTCCCATCTTCACTCCTGTAGGGGCTCGTCGTTGGGACAAGGGGCGTCCCAACAACCTTGTCCTTACAATCAGGCCACCATTCTCTCAGCCCGGCAAGTTCACCAGATAAAGCAAACCAATTCAAATCACGTCTCTAGTCTCTCTTAACAAGGGTTTAGCCAAACTACAGAATCAAGAGGTATTTTTAAATTAAAGGGCCCCTGTGTCTTCTGCTGTATTACAGCATGCACCTATAGTTAGCCAAACAATGGCTCCAGACCCTACCACCTTGCACAGCATTTATATTATCACAATTTTCGTTATGAAAATATTTCAGAATATGTCATTTGAAACCTCTTTAATAAATCCTAACCATATCTCCTAAGAAGGGGTGAGCACCGTTGATGGCGTGCGTATGAGAAAAGTATATTTGCTGGTTCATGTAGCTTTTCAGGGTAACCCTAATGTACAGTCACTTTTCAGTGTCTATGACTCTCATTGCAGAATACAAATCAATGTCAATCTCATCGAATAATGGGACAAGACAGTCACAAAACGACTGATTACTTATCCAGATAAAAGTGAGTTTGGATCTGTAGCTATATAAGGACGGTTGATATCTGACACAGCAAAGTATCTTCAACATATCAATATCTTGCCAAGTCACAGAATTTCTTCTTCTGAAATTTACAGTTTTGAATCCAGAGAGGAAAACTGATCAATGACAATGTTCTGAAAAACAATAAATTACAAAACAGCTTAGCTCCTCTACAGAAATACAGAAAAAGCCAAACAGATAATGTTTAATGTACTGTTCATGACATTTTGCTAAAACAGTCCATCTTGGCGTTAACTAATTTATTGTTGTCAACTCTCCTGTAATATTCTGGGCACAAGTTAAAAGCAGTGTGCCTCTTGTGTATCTGTATCTCTGAAGCTGCATTATTAATGCTGCGTAATTACACTTGTAAGGAAAGTTTTTGTTATCACTTAGGAAATTCAATAATTCATTGTAAATCTATTTTACAGTCAGCTTGGATTCCAGGTCTGTAGTGCTAATGCCTAATTTTGTTCCATTTTAGGTTTATCAGATTTTATTTTACCTTTGTCATGGTTAGGTTTGGTAACCAGAAGCCAAAACAAGTTAAAATATTTACTGAATGAATGAACTGTCTTTGAAATTAGCTATTTATTATACAAAATAAAGACAATGCAGACTGCATGTCAAACAAAATATGGGCTTAATTTGCTTTTGTAACTGTGATTAAGGGAAATGTACAACAGTAATATAAAAGATATTTGTAGTTTTAATAAAACATGAAATGGTTCTCTTAAGGTTTGCTTTTTAAATTATGTAACATTAACCATGGGACTTTTTTAAAGTAGTTTCACTGGACAATAATAGTGTGACGACAGTCATTTATTTCTGTACTTCCATTAATTCCAAAAATATATTTTTTCTGAAAAAGAAAAGGTGTCCATCCCCTGGTTTAGCTCAGCAGTTGTTCTGACTGTGACTACATAATAGAATACTTAATAAAATAAGAATCTGCTAATTTCCCAAATTTAAAAGGATTGATTACCGTAAAAGAATGGCGTGTAGTATCACCTATTTTAAGCGATTGTCCCTCAGTAGGGAGTAGGAGCAGAGTGAGTGCTCTTCAGACCTTCAGATATCTTTGAACAACCACCCACGTCATTCAAGTGCAAAGGCCATATCATGCGAATGCTGGCTATATTAAAAACTGGAATATGCGCAGTTGGCACAGCAAGTAACAGGATACGGTCAGAATGTGGGTTCAACAGATGTTGCTGGTAAAAGCCGAGCTGGTTTCAGGATCCTCCACGGCAGGTAGGAAAAGTGGTGCTGGCATTAAGTTGGCGTGAATCCACCAAGGTTTCTGTTGGCATCAGTTCCCGGGAGTTGAACGCTCACAGCACTGTCAGCGAGAAACACTCTGCCCCTCCAGTCAGTGCTGCCTTCTCCCTGAGACACTGGCACGAAAGGCTTTGTCAGGTGGGCGTGTCAGAGGTGGTGCATGTACAGGACTACATTCCCCACTACAGCAGCAGGCTAATCAAGCTGGGACTGGTATATTGTACAACAGCACATGACTGGCTGTGGTATACAGTCCCAAAAACTCCTGCAGCAAAAGCCACCACCTCCTGTCGTTTCAGTCCAACAGCAATGTCATTTTTACTGTCTAGAATCGAAAAGCACAAATTAAAAATGTCAAGCGACCTCATTTTCCTTTCATCGAAGCGGGCTGTGCTGTAAAAACAGTCACAGAATTAAAATCTTTGCTGTGCCCAATTATTTAGCCTCACCCTGTTTGGTAGAACCAGTATCAACGGCTATTGAGAAAACAGATGTCTGTCTGCAGGGCGTTCCACCCGCATAGATTTGAAATCAGCCGCGACGCGTATCGTCCGAAATAAAGACCAAATCGGTCCCTGGAGGTGCAAACTGAAGATCGGCACTGAGTCACATAAAAAGACCTATCAAGATGTAAAAGGTGGCTCCAGAGCTCCCTTTCTTCTTCAAGGGCAACACAAAAGGGGCTAAGGAACAAGTAATAGGTTTATTCCATGCTGGAAAAAAAGAAGAAAGAGAACACAATGTTTTGGCCGTGGAGCCTTCTTCAGGTGTGAGATACAGCTTCAGAGATACAGATACACAAGAGGAACACTGCTTTTAACTTGTGCCCAGAATATTACAGGAGAGTTGACAACAATAAATTAGTTAACGCCAAGATGGACTGTTTTAGCAAAATGTCATGAACAGTACATTAAACATTATCTGTTTGGCTTTTTCTGTATCACACCTGAAGAAGGCTCCACAGCTGAAACGTTGTGTTCTCTTTCTTCTTTTTTTCAGCATGGAATAAACCTATTACTTGTTCCTTTGCAGCCTACGCATGCTGACGCAGCTGCCCACCTGAACTACTACCGCAAAAGGGGCTAGGCAACAGAGGGGCTGAGGGCGCTGCTAATGTCCTGTTAAGTTCCAACACAACCAGTGGGGAGGCAAACTGACATGACTCAACGCTCTAGTGCACTAACGCACGGAGCAGAAGTGTCATTAACTTAAGCACTTCTTTAAAAAATACAGGCCCAAGAAGACCCAGTAATTGCAAAAGGCTAGATCAATACTTGTTAAAAATCTTTTGCCCTTGCTCGCAGCCAACACATTTCCGTGGAATTAATTCTCAATCTCTGTGAAGGAATAAGCACAGGACGTCATTATTCGAGAGATTCCTAATCAGCATATTAATGGCGAAGACTTGTCTGAGACTTTTTTCATGTTAAATAAGCCCAGCATCTTTATTTCTTGGAGCCAAGTATTTTAAAAAGAAAAATAAATTATGGTTTATTTCAGTGTTCACCACTAACACTTCCTAAGCACCACATTTCTAGTAATAAGGATTATGCCTCTTTTAAAAGGGTGAAAGGATAAAATATGAAGATGAAATTCAAATGCCTAAATTTGAAACTCTGGTGGATACCTAAATTCGTAGTACAAAAATCATTTATTTAGGTGATATGCATTAGCATTACTCTTGCATTGTACTTCCACTTTTCATAATGACTACGATAAGTGTCCTGCTAGAAATGCATATTCTGACAATAGAGGTAGATATTACTTGGTTAAAAGCTTCAGTCCTAAGGGTAAAAAGCCTGAAGAATAAAGAATATCAGTCATTGCTAACGAGCTAAAAGGATAGTGCATTGCCTTTATAAATCACTATATCTTGCTGTTTATTTAAATTCATTGGTGCCTCATTATAACTGAGCTATGCACCTTTAGGTCTGAGTTGATTAGGAGTGCCATAGCTCAAAATGGCTTTTAATTCAGTGAAACACGCTCTGACCTTGTACCATAACCCTGTGTGAAACACACTATAGCTTAGACATTAATAATGATGCTACCTTTACTGTGCTGGCAAGGTGCTACTTAAAATATGTATTATTAGTTACAGCGTAGGCACATTTATCAAACCAAATTACCCTTCTGTGTATAACTGCTTAATTCCAGACCCTTTACCTCTCTTAACTATTACCTGCTCTTTAGAAATATTAAAAATTAAATGTACTGATAAAATGTCAGAATAATGAGTCTCAGATACAGGATGGATGCAGTTGCTTATCTCCCTAAGGGTTTAAAAACCTAGCTTCTGTAACTTCCCATTCAGTATTAACTGTAACTAACTTTTAAGAGCTGTGGTGTAAGCCGTTGTGATTCATTTGGATCCGAAATACAGTTCTAGCGCACAACTCGTTATCCTGCTCTTGAAAAATTGAATTTGTATTAATCCTTGAATATACACATGCATTCCAAAGCTCAACAACAAAGATAGCACGGAATTCCAAGGGCAACATGCTGTCCACAGTATAGGAAAGCAACAGTATAGAAAGCAACTGTAGCGGCGCGAGTTCGGACATGGTGACGTCAGCGTCCTCCCATGCACGTAGCAGGGACCTCAGCCCCCTGGGCTGGGGGAGGTCTCCGTTAGCTCACTCGGCTGGTTCCCTGTTGCGTAATGCCAGAGACCCGGGATCGCGCCCCAGGTATTGGGGGATGTAACGGGCGGCGGAGGGCACGAGCATGCACAGAACCACGACGGTCACACGACAACGCACTGTATTCAACACAAAAACTACACGTTGTTAAGTCAATAGAAAACAGTCAGTCAAAAAGATACATTTCACAATAGCAGGAATGATGCTTTTAGCACTAAAAGTTACTAAATTGTCCGTGCATTTTCTACACAGCTTCTTCCAATTCAGGGTTGCAGGGGAGCCAGAGCCTATCTAAGCAAGCAACGGGTTCAAGGTAAGATACACCCTGGGTGGGACGACAGTCCATTGCAGGGCACATAGAGACACACACTGGGTCAGTTAGGCCAACTAAACTACCAGGATGTCTTTAGTCAGTACAAGGAAACCCACATGAACAAGGAAAGAACATAAAAAATTCATGATGCAATGCTAACCATTGTGTGACCGTGCACAAAGGTTTTGAAACTATTTTATGAAAATGAAAGGCATACGGATTTGAAAATGTTTGAATTTGAAAGGTATTTAGACCTTTTCTGATAAAATGAGAGCAAGATATCAGCACCGTTGCTGAGCGTCTTCATTAGTAGTTGATAGGATCCCAGTGAAACCAACAGGCTTTTATTTTGCAACTGCTCGTAGTTCACCGAAACAGACAACACCAGCATCTCCTAGGTGCCTGGTGTCTCAGGCTGCCCTTTCAGGACAGTGCACACTGCTTACAGCTCCCATTAGCGCTACCCCCCTGAGCTCTTGCTCACCATTCATGGAATACGTAAGCTGCAGACTCCCCATAACAACCACAAAGAGAGATATCACACTGAAGACTACACAACAAACACCTTGCAGTTTGATTTGTGTATGCATGGAGCACTAACAATGGTCATTACTACTGTCAGCTCCAAAACTGTGTGTAAAACTACAGAGAGACCGGGAGATTAAAGGGAACTGCAGTCCCAGTGTCTCAGACCGGTTATTAACTCTCGGTAACAAAATAAATTCACTGACTTCATAGAAAATAAATGACAAATTCTGAATGAAGCACGAACTCATGAACTCTGTGAAAGCACTGTAAGTCGCCATGTGGTCGCAAACCCGCATTCGAGTTCCCACGAACTGCCACCTGATGTGGCCCTTCCTGCTCATGAGTCTCTGTAATGACTGATGTAATGCGACGTACCAGCGAATAAGCACAGGCTGTGTAGCCGACATTTCACCACGGAAATGTTCCAACGTGATCTGCAGGCAGAGTTAACAAGTAAGTTGTATTTGTCGGCAAAACCGTCTCGAAATCGAGAGCGATACTTCTAATGGATTAAAAGAGATGTACAGTGTTCACAAGCCTGCTTGTATGCAATGTCACAGGGCCACACATGTCACCGGACGTTTTGTTGCCTCGTTCTGAATCGCAGAACACGGTGTTGTGCAGGCCGGGAAATCTCGTCTATTTTGTGATGTAAATTGGAGGTGTTACAAGTTACTATGTACGTTTTACTTTTATTGTGGTTTGAAATGCACTCATCGATGCTGGTTCTTTCTAATCCCAAAATATGAAAACAGCCTTGTAGTGTCTTTCTTTTCCACTGAAACAGATTAGCATTTGTGAAATCAGATTATTAGTCCATTGTGAGCCACCTCATTCAAGTGCTTTAAGGTAACCATTTGTCCATAATGCGTGTTATTTCAATGTAATATGTAAACAATCAAGATGATTCGTGCAGCAGTTATGTGACATGCATTATGACATGACCAGTTATTTATACTGATATTTTTTAGGCAGACTTTGGTAAAACATGATGTGCAGAATTTGTTCATTAGATTGTAACTAATTTGCACATGTTTCACAGAACATATTGTATACTGTTTAAAAGGAGAACTGTCTCTTGTAAAACTATTAACAGCACATCAACAGTTGCATCTGAAGTAGGACAGGATCCCTAACAGGGCTGCCCAAAAGATAACCACACATCTCTGTGAATTTCAAAAATATGATTCGTGAAATGCAAGATTGAATTACTTAAAATATGAAACTCTTGAAAAGTAAGGGGCAGTGAAGTAGGCTTTCCATTAAGGCACCTTGCATTTCTTCCAATTTCCCAGAAAAAGTTTCCTGCTGTACATACTACCCGGTTTTAATGAAGTCAGAGGATTGAGAGCGTGCACAGCAGTCTTCCCTTAAGTTTACAAATGAATTAATGTGATAAGGTGGCTCATACATACATTATCTACAAAAGCTTTAGCATGCTTGTGTGCTGTGGAACCCCACAGAAGGCAGAAGCTTTTATTGAAATTATAAACTGTAAAGGCCTTAGGCTTGCATGAAGCCCACATTTTCAAAGCCTGTATGATTTAGCCTGTCATTTTCAAATGCCTGACCATATACTAGAAGTTGGCAAGCTGTTATTTTGTCCCCAATATGATTTTGCACATTAGATCATGTGTTTGTGCCCTGGGGACTGGTTATTTTAGTGTTTGGGTACTTTGTCAGATGACTCAGTCTGTGTGATTTATGAGCTCTCTAAAGGTTGCATTTCCACTGTATATGGACGGCTGCATGGTAAATGGGGAAATTCTGAATTTATTAACATACAATGAATGATGATTAATGTTTTTTATAGATCAAAGTCTTTCTGATGTCTAAACACACTGTGTATATATGTATATACATTACATGTATGTCTTTAGCTATAGAGGCTTTCTAAAATACAACACCATAATAATAAACTTGTAATCTCCTTCTTTCTTGTGCAAAGCAATGTAACAAGATGTGATGATATGAACACATTTTATAGCGCTTTTTGTGCTACCTGCCTTTATTCACTGTCTAAAGTCAACAGAATTCTCTTTACCGGCAGCACCTGCACACTACGTGGAAAAAAAAAGTATAAATTAAGATGATCGAATGCACACAGAAAAAAATTCAATTTAAGACCCAGATCATTATTCATCTCTGGATCCATTTGTCAAAAATCCCCCACTGTTAACTTTTGCATCCTGTAACCCATCTTTTGTTCTTTAATCAGTCTTGCAGAATATTCCGTCTTACAGTATTTTTGAAGCGCTTTGTAGTTTAGCAGATAGTGCAGCAGAGTCACTTTTAAGGAGCAGCTTATGAAAAAGAAGATTTCTCAGCTGTCAGCTGGTCATCTTAGTCCAGTGATCGTGTCCTTTAGGAAATGCTTGGATGGAATCCTTAGATCAATTAGCTACTAGCTGCCCAACTGGACAGATAGACCAGATGGCCTCCTCTCATTTGAAAAATGTATTTGTTTTTTATTTGCAAAACCTATTAAGTTGTAAAACTGCAAACATCTCATTTAGCTGTGACTGGGATGCATACTCCTACAGCTCTTTGTGTAAAGAAAGCCTCCTGTTCTCATTTTTTCTTATTCTTTATGGCCTTCTGGATGGTTTCTGCTTGAATTTCACTGTTAATTCTAAAGAAACCCACTGCATCGACTGTGTCAGTGCCAGTGTCAGCGCACATCATCTGTCTTTGCTGATCACCTGAAAAAAAAACAACCTCTGGCAATGTAAAGATCAAAGTAAAAATATCAATAAACAAGTCCGGTAAAAGTAACATCTTTTGTACTGGAACAGAACTCCACATACTGTACTAAATGGATCAGGTAACACATGACGGTACGTATGTTCCATGATGATTTTCTGTTACGTTCAAATCATTGCTGGTTTTGCCTGTTTGTGAAAAATGCCCCCCTTGCTCACAGTGATAGAAAAGTACAGTGGCTATCAGAAGAGAACGAACAGTCAGCCGGTGAGGAAAGGGTGAGAGGGGCTATGCAGCAGACTGAAACAGAGCAGTAACCCAAGCATAAAATAACTTCAATCTAGCATACTCTCCACGGACGACAAGAGGCAAATAGCAATAATACATAGCTGGAGCACTCTGGGGGTTCACCCCACCTCCTTCTGACCCACAGAAAATCTCGCCAGTGCAGAGGATCACGAAGAAAAGGAATAGGAAAATCTGTTTTCAATTAAAGCCTAGTACATTTTACAGATGAAGAGTCAAAGTTCATTTAATGATACCACAGAATAGATTTCCTACACAGAGTTAAGACTGCCACCGTTAATGACAATGGGAGGTGTTCAAAGTTCTGATGTCCCCTCGTGGTTTACAGTGTTCACCAATGTACTACTGTCACTGATACGGCAGTATTGTGTCCATGGACTCTTGCCAATTAAAGACTTGATTTGTTTAAGTTAGAACAATATTTAAGAACAGGCTCCAAACCATCCCTAGGAACAAACAGTATTCACTGCCCCAGAGCCATTCTGGTGTTTTAAAGACTGGGCTTCTTGAGCCATTTTGTACTGTATCTCAGTTTTCAGGATACTCACAACGTCTGGTGAAAGCTAATGTGTGTGGAGTCCCCAGTGCTGAAAAAAATACTCCGTGATGATTCAATTGAATTAAATCAGGCCCTCTCCCTTCTCCTCTTTTCTACCACACTTACTGATACTTAAAGTGTCCAAAATTGAAAGAAAAAAAAATCAAAATAGCTTTAATTTAAAAATAGTTTTTAAAATCAGTTTTAAAATGTCTCATCTACATTTAATAAGGATGTAATGATTTTCATTTTAAGGGTCATGTCACAGATTAAATATGTCCTACATATATGTAATCCTGATAATAACATATAATATATAATATCTAAAATACTGTACACGTGCTGAGCTACTCTGCAATCATTACATAATTTATTTTTACATAATTACATAATTAATTATAATAATAATTCTTTTTTTCCCAAAACAGCTCAGGTAAAGGCGATAACAGCTGTGCACAACAACAGAGAAAGGTAACAGATAAGGAATGTATTTAGACACGAGGTAAAGAAAATAAAACAAAATGAGGCCGAATAACAGAAAGGATGCAGCCTGCGGCCCAGAAACAATATGCATATTCCCCCCGATGAAGGGCCCAGGGTGTTGACACAGCTGAAGCTGCAAAGCCTGCCTGCCACACCTGTTCTGTGCGCCAGGTAGGTCTCTCTGCAGACACGCCCCGCGTGGAGCTTCCGTTTGGAGAACACAGCTGGGGCTGAGGGGCGCAGAACCGCTAGCCCGCTCCGCTGGTCTTAGCGCTTGGAATCTTCCAACAAAATCGACTTGTCTCGTGGTATTTAAAAGAGTAGTGGCACAATGTGTCTCATAATCCTTCAGGGCTGGCGGAATGCCATAATCAAACCCGTACAAAGGAGGATTTTATTCTGTGCCACAAAGGAGACAAAAGACAGAAGAGGAAATTGCTCAGGAAAGCGAGCAGGAGACAGGGTATCAGTGACCCTGCGATGCTACAGAATATCCCTGTCAAGCCTTTTTTAGCAGACATCTTCCTCTGTGATTATTTTTGACATTACCATAATATCAGCTTTGTCACCTTACGGGAGGATCGTGAGGCGGACGCCTTCTTTTCTTCCTCAGCAGTGAGAGAGCTGGAAGGAGTGGATCCTCGCTACCGCCACCGCTTTGGAAAAATCCGATCTGGATTTGGCCCACAGTTACGCCTTTTCCAAAACACTGTACGCCTGTCAGGGCGCCAACTGTTCTCGGCCCAATTGTGCTGATCAGGCCCCGCAGATCATTAGTCAGACATCTCCTGGAACCCAATATTTGTTTATATTTTTTTTCCCCCAGATGTAATTGGCATGCAAATGGATAAAAAAAAGATGGGACTGCAGGGGGACAAGGAGAGGTGGCAGCAGCAGTCGTGGACGATACAGTTGTCATTTCAAATCCTGAAATCCTGTTCATTACTGTATGCAGCTGCTCGCCTTTTTATTTCTTCCTTTGCACACCTAAAAGCTGCCAATATTACCTCAACCCTGGGAAGTCAACAACCTGCACAAAACTTCCTTTCTTATCTGTTCTCTGCACACTAATTCTGTGCATCTGAGGCCTCAGTGCGCCAGAATTATGCCTGCTTTCTAACACCTCTGTCTCCAGAGCTTTGCATTTGAAATTGAACAGACACAGAGCCAATTTATCATAGGCTGACATGTGTCATGTTCAAGGCATAACCAGGGGGACCTACTGTATGCAGCGTATTTATCCTTTTGTTGTCGGTAAGGACCTAGACAATATAAGCAGCTATTAAAAAGGGGGAAAAATGAACATAAATAACTAAACAACTGGATTGAATTTCATACGTTCGCGGCAAATACCATTCCCCTGGAAAGGTGGCTGCACAGTGTATTACAGAAAGAGCTGCATCTTTTCCTTTGACAAACAATCACCTGTCCTTGACTGCCAAGCGCTAGAGAATTAGAATGCAAACTACCACAAAAATAGCAGACTGCTTAACCGCTGCAAGCCAACACCTTCTCTGCAGAAAAATACAGTACAGTATGTTAACCCTCCGGACTCCCTGTCCTTGTCAAAATGAAGAACACTGCTCCGCCACTTCTGTTGTTGACGCTGAAGCCTGCTTTGCATTGTATTAAGTCAGAGGGTTTATAAGGTGCAAATCCATACCTCTTGCCACATTCCCAAATAAGTCTGTCGCCTCCCTGTTGCGTAGCTCCTACTGTCAAGACAGAGTTCTCTTAGGTATTCACAAGGTGAAGAGCTGATTCACAAATCAATTAAGCAAGAAATAATTGCTAAACAAAAATGCTGAAAACAATATTTTTTTCAGCATTTAAAAATGACAAAGCCCTAGAAAAAAGTCAAGTGTTCGCCTTCCTCATGAGTCACTGTAGTGGAGAGAAAACTGTTAAAGCAGGGCATTCTCCCTGCGAAAGGGACTGACACATGCAAAATGACTTCTTTTATCTACAAAATACAACTAAAAAAAAAAGAAAAAAAGGAGACAAAATGGTCCCTTGCAAAGGCACATGTGCTTAAAAGGTTGCTGGATAGAATCCTCCAAGTTAACCACATGATAAATGATCAATTTTTAATGGTGTCTTAAAATAAAGAAAATTCATAAGTTTCACATGAATAAGGTGAGAAAGATAGGGTTCCAGATAAAAATGCTATTAAAAATTTGTATAGCTTCATAATGTTAATGGGAAGGAGATAAAGAGGAGACGGAATAAAGGGCCCGTTTGGAAATGAGATGTGAAAGAGCCCTGGCGAGTAACAAGGTTGCTGAGCAGGGTCACGGCTGATGCTTCCACAATCAGAATCAGTGTCTTCAGCAGCCCAGCCCAGAGCACAGAGAGCTCTTCTCTGCCCACTCTGAGCCTGACCCAGCCAGCGGCTCACGCTCAGGTGCAACAACTCAGGACATCCTGGACCTCTGACACCCTCTCCGAGCCCAGTGCTCTCACTGGCGGACTCAGTTTCGGATTCTGCGAGATTTGGTATCTCATCCAGATATCCAGAATCTCACTGTAAAGAATATATTTTAAAAACTATGGCTGGGTTATTTACTGTATGCATCGAATCATGCTCTGCTGGAATGTAATATTGGATTTTTTAACTATTTCCAAAGGCCCTTTCACTAATATTAAATATACTGAAAATTCTATATCGTCTTAGTGTTTTTTTACTGTATCATCTAGAAGGTACAGTAAAATTGGCGATGTAGCATCGTGTTTCCATGGCATAAGAGAAATTAATATTTACAGCTTAGAATTTACAGACACGTGGTTGTCAGAAAAAAAATGTTTTCTATGTCTTTACTGATGATGTTTACTGAAAAACAAGTGTAAAATAAAGTGTAGTGTTACACCTTGCTCTGGATTGACCTCAAGGAAAAACAAAAAGGCAATAAGAGCTTTTATTTTCACATGTGCTTTGACCTTGCTAACTGGGATACAATTGATCTTTCATTAAATAAAAGGTCTATGAATCAGATTTGTGAAGCCTTGGTCAAAACATTACTGCACCTTGGCGGCGTTCCTTCTCGTTGCATTTGAAAAGTATCTTTCACAGAAAAAAAAATCGTGGTCTCCCTTAAAGGCGAATGTACATAAGAGCGAATAAAACTTCCTTTTTTACAACACCTAACGGCTGTGAAACTGAGCAGACACATGCTTCCATTCAGTACATCTGCCAGACTGAATCCAAATCAGTACAATGTTCAGACTTAACTCTACAACTGCAGTAAGTAGTCTGGGTGCTGTGCACATTACATAATGACACTTCACGCGACGCTTTTTTGTTGAGACTGCAGTTCCAACAAGATGGCATATCTCATTAGGACACCTCTGAATAAATACTTCTCAGTAATCTCCATCTATGATCAAGCTTTGTCTACCGTACATCGCATGGAAGAGAGGAAAAAATAGAGACACTTTTAAAAAACTCTCTCAGAATGCCACAGTGCTGTTGTTCCCTTCAGGAGTATCAATTCTCCTAAGCTTCAACGTAAGTGAAACTCATTCACTGTCATTTCCAAAGTCATCACCTAAAATACTAACCAGTGGGTCTCTGGCAAAAACTCACACATCCGTGAAAACTGTTAAACAAACAAGAGAGAGACATTTGGACCATCGAGCCCGTTGGGTGTTCGTTAGCTAAACGATCTGAATATCTCATCCAGCCATTTCTTGAAAGCAGCCAGGTTGTCAGCTTCAACAACAAAGCCGGGTAGCTTGTTCCACACTCCCACAACCCTTTGTGTAAAAAAAAAACTGTTCTCTGTTTCAAACGCAGTTGCAGTTAGTTTCTGTTTGAGGTTCATGTTTCACTTTTGGTTTAGTAGAGGTACGCTGGGGTTTGTTTTGGTCAATGCCTTCGAGGACTTTAAATGCTGCAAAAAATTCCTAAACGTCATACACAAACAAAGCACAAAAAGACTGTGAGGCCCATAGAGGGTTGAGGGTCTTTTTAGCATCCTAACCGCAAAGCACCATTTCATTTTCACACCCAGTGAGCCCCTCTGAACTCTTGCAGTTGTTTCTTTGACACACACAAGAAAGCATGAGCATGATTTTGTCCACTATACCACATCACTTTCTGTACATAATAGATATTCGCGGTGGAAACCCTTCTCACCTGCTCTTAAAGCTTCGTAACAAGATTAAATTCCTATTTTTACTGGCTGTGCACACACCTAATGAATCAGACCAAGTATTTCAATTGACTGCTGCATCAGCGTATATATACTGCATACAGTATATATTTGCAAATCACTATAATACCTGAAAATTAAATAATGAAACATAATAAGCACTGAAACGCAGCCAGGGTTAAAAAAAAACAACTAATACACTCGCCATTGCAAATTACAAACCCACTTTTTCGATGTGTTTTTTTTTTTGCAAAGGGATTCTCATTTTTATGCAATAGAAAGCAAACATAAAGTATCACGTTTGTCATTTGCATTCAGCAGGCAATTTAAAATAGAACTTAATCAGTGCCTGTTTTGTTTGGTCACATATTTAGAGGATGCCATCACGGTTCTCCAATCAATTTTGGGGAAAATACTGCTTTAGCCATTATGCAGGGGACCTGATACAAAATCCTTGAAGGTACTAAGTCAGGCCAGAGGACCTCTTCAGAAAGAACAGTGAAGCACAAACAAGAGCACAGAAGGATAAAGATGGGGAAGTGAATTTAAAATAAAAAACAGTCAGCACTTCATTACACAAATGGTTGTGGGAGTGTGGAACAAGCTACTCCGCCATGTTGTTGAAACAGATGGATGAGGCCTCAGGACAATCATCTATCTCTCGTTTTTAACCGTTCTTATTTGTTGTACGTTTTGCGCAGGATTTGAGGCCCCAAGGATTGAAGCAGTAGAGATTTTGTGTTGTTATTACTGAAAAGCTTCTTGTGACAAAAAAAACTATAACACATTGCCTCCGTAATTATCTCTTGACAATCCTGTGCCTGCTCTTTTCGAGATATTTGGCGCGGTTCACAAACCACAAGACTGTTTGTTCGCACATGAAACTGTTCCTGCCCCGCGCGCCGTCTGGCACAATTATTACCTTCTTGGCTTTCACTTCTGAAGTTCGGCTCATGTAAAAGCAGCGGTGACCATCTCCTCTGGAATACCGTTTATCAACCTGAAATCCGAAAGTCAAATCAAAGGAATGGTGCAGAATTCCATCTGATACAGGAGGCATGTGTGAAAAGCTAAAAAAAGGCTCAAAACTTCAATAGGAAAATAAATAAACAGAATTTGATGGAAGCAGATGACGAACTGAAAACAAAAGAGCTGTACGTACAGTAGCTGTAGCACGGAACACCAGCTCTGGTCCACAGGCAGCACATTTAGGGCTCCTGAAGGAAAAAACAGGTCAAGGACTGTGAAAGAGAATAGAGGTAGTCCAATTAAGGTCGAACTGAAACAAGCTGCTGTACATCTTCTGCATGGGCCAATGTCAGTGATTTAAGGACACCTGGAAGTCCTGTTGAGCTCTGGCCCTCCAGTACCAGAGCTGGAAATGAGTACCCTGTCTTCTCTCCTTCGGGAAGATTAGTAAACAATTATGAAGCTGTTCTTAAAGATGTTACCCGAGCATTCTCAGCTGTACAGCCTGAATGATCTGTGGGGCCCATTTAGACTGACTGTAGTCTGATGAGGCAACTTATTGTATTTCCAATTAGAGCCAAAAAGCTGTCTCATACTCGTTGACACTGCATATTAAGATATTTGCATGTACCGTCAAATAAAGAGGTGACACTTCAGACAGTTGTCACGAATGTTAATCATTTTCAAGATCACCCTCATTAATCTGACGGACAGGATGCGATCAAACTGATTTCAATGACAAAGGTATGGAGAGTCCAAACACCAGGTCAGAACTTCACACAGTAATACTCTGTGCTGTGCTGGGGGTTTTAGTACAATATCAGTGGTATTGCTCTTAATAAGAAACAGAAGCCCAAAATAAAATATCAAAGGAAATCTGCTCAATGACTGTCTTTAAAGTACAATCTAATTAAAATTAGGTAAGTAAAAATATGTTTAAAAATAGTATAGTTATTTCAAGGTTTAAAAAAAGTCTTTTAGATCATACAGTGAAGAAAGAGAAGGTGTTGAAGGTCTAAGAGCTACATGTATGCTAAAGGAATAATTTAAGGCACATGTGGAAACTGTGCTCTAACAAAGGACAGTTTTCTTCTCCTTAGCATTGTTTCTGAATGACCCTCGTGGACAACAAGCTTTTCCTGAAAGGCAGTGTTAAATACATCCTGTACATGGTATTCCTGATTTACAGTGGGTGCACTCTATCTAATTTTACAGCTGGGTGAAACGCAAACACAGGAGGATACAGTAAGTAGCCCAAGGTCATTCAGCGTACCAGTGACAGGGGGAAAGTGCAGGAAAGATTTTTTTCCACCACGTTCATTCTGCACGGCCAAGTCTAGTCATTCACAATTGTACAAATAAAAACAAATCTGCAAGAAAATGTCAGAAAGGGAAAAAAAGACTTCGAGCCAAACATCGCCCAGTTACAGGTTACAATACTGTCAACAGAATCTTGAATAGATTTAGCTCCCAGACGGGAGAATTGCAACCAGGTCTCGGAACAGCACACGCGGGATTTTTTGTAACCCTGGACGGGGGTATATGGGGCAGCTTCGGGCAGTGCCCAGTGGATACCTCTGGTCTCCAATAATAAAGTAAGCACAACGTGTGTTAAAAGCCAATATATAGAAATATTTTAGATTCCAAAACAAAACAAAATATTACATAGGATTAAAGTTTTAAGCAACTTATTTTAAACAGATCTGTGAAAAAATGTATAAAATAATCCAGTACTAACATGACACAAAGTACACAAACACAAGCAATATTGCAGCACACAGTATGAGTTCAACAGCATATTACAATCGGTATTGTATGTAAACATTTTTGGCATTACAAACATACCATTTAATTGGTCTCCTGTTGAACACAACAATGTAGTAAGAAATCCGTCAATCCCTTAAGATTTCTTCAGTTTAAAGAATCAGGAATTTAGTCTATGAAAGTGTGGTTATAAAATTCTGAAAAGTGGCGTGTTGTAGCAACTGTTAGACAGATTAGCAGCAATAGTTGCGTGAATGCTGAATAGGAAAAAAAAACTGCTGACTATGAAATGTTCATATTAGGTTCCTCTTTTATCAGTTAAATTTATTTGCTTCAGCCTACGATTTGCACCGTGGTCAAACCTGCCCGGGTGACACAAATTTATCTTTACAAAGGTGGCAACAATGGAAACCTGGACAATGGGGAGCGTACAGCTACCACATGTAGATGACTTCCCGGATGAATTTTCTAAGGGACCTGCCATGTTACACAGTATGGATGTCACATCTTGAGGAATGTGACAGGTTGGCTTTCAACACAACAATGACACGGGCATGCTTAAGGTTCCTTCAGTCCTCCGGGGCAAAAGTAACATTTCTAATTGACGCAGAGAGGCCACGGACGTCTCCTCCCACATTTTAGTCTTTAAACAGAAACGGAGCAAATTGCTGCATCAGATAAGTCTGCAGCTTAAAACAGTTATTAAAAATTAAAGCTTGTATAACGAAGACTCCCACCTTCATTTAAAGCTGTCTGCGAGGAATAAATAAAACACCCCAAGTAAAGCACAGTGCCTTACAGCCCATTTCAGGCAGCCAAGAAAAGCGTAGAAAGATTTTTTTCAGAACATTGCAGGCTTTTCCTACACTATGAAACGTCAAGTAAGTAAATTAGGAACTATAAGCAGGTGTTTCAATATGAAGAATTAAACTACTAGTAGTGGTTTTAAACCTGCGCCGAGGAGGAAAGCAGAGGACAGGAAGCTCGAGGCCCGGATCAGGAGGACATTAGTTATTCCAGTCCTTAAAACATCACTTTGCAATTGTTGTCATTAAGCTTTTGCAGGTAATATCACATAACTGAAAGATGGGCAGTGATAACGTACATAATGTTATTGTTTTGTATCAGTGTTTTAATACTTGGTTAATGGTTCATGTAAAACTGTGTACCTGGTAAAAAATAGACAATACTAATGTACTGTAGATAGAAATTAATAAGTTAGCTTCTTAATTAGTTAGTTAGAAACTAGTTAGCAGACAAAGTCTAGCAATGCATGAAGCGTTTATGCCTATGAATATTTTGCCATTGTTCAGCAGTTTAACACTGAAGAACTTCACCCAGAGACTCTCAAGAATAAATGTAACATCAATGTAGTTAATACTAGCAATGGTGAAAAAAAAGAATGCTTTCATTGATTTTTTTTTCACTGGAAAATAAACACCAGCTGGAAAGTCATGGCCACTCAATTGTATTTTGTGCAACAAATTCTGTATTATGTACAGTACATCCCCTGGCGTGCTTGCTGCTACTTTTTCTAATACTTTACAAATATGAAAAAACACAGTGGTAACAAACAATCAAAATATGGGAACAGAATGTAAGTGAAGCAATAATTGTGACAGGTTGAGAGCAGATTAAATAGGGCCACAAGGGAGAGCTCAGATACAGTCTAGTGATTCACATGCTGTACCAGACCAACACCATCTCCTAGCTCTTAGAACTGGGCTAAGGGACACTACCGGTTTCTGATCCAACTTCTGACACTGGTGCTCTGTAGAAGAGCGCTGAGGAATTTTAATTTTTCTGAAACGAGGGGGGAACTCTTTACACAAAGGGTGGTGGGAGTTTAGAACAAGCTGCCCAGCCATGCTGTTGAAGCTGATACCCTGGCTTCAAGAAATGGCTGGAGGAGATCCCTGGATCTCTGAAGTAGTAGCTAGATGAGCTGTATGGCCTCCTTTGCTTTGTAACCTTTCTTATTTTCTGACGTTCCAACAGGAGACGCAGAGATGTGCTGTGACTCTAATAGAATCCCAGGTGACATAATGTTGACCAGCAGCAGAACTGTGTGAAGGGGTTGTGTCTCGGGATACAAGCAAGCACAGGTCTCGCACCAGCCGCAAGAGTGAAAAGTAATCGAGGGGTGATCTGTGCCGGAGCTGCCTGTCGTCGCTGTGCGATGACGTAGGCAGACACAGCATCCCAGTCACCAAGGCAACACAAAAAGACAGCCGACATCAAAAGACCCCATTTGGTGATGTCCCGTGGAGAGACAGCCAGCTGAACTCTGGCAAACGGCAACATTTTTTACGTTGCTGGTGTTACTTTTGTCGGGTCCTCCTGTTGCAAACTTTTAAAACAACGTTCAAAATGCAATTGGCTCAATATCAAATTTCACTGCGTCCCTATCTGTGCCTCCCTGTTACAGAATTAGACATGGCAAAAATTAGACTAGAAAGGGACTTCTGAAATGTTTATGGAAATGAAGAAAGACGTACACTTTTAACCACTGCTGTCATTATCAATCCTAACTAGAAGTAGCAAAGGTAGTTCTGTTTAAGTTGAGTTATTATATAAGGAATGTTTAATAACAGTGACTTCATGTGCCATCTAATTTCTTAAAATTACAATTTCTTAAAATTATTTGTTTACCAATCTGTATTTTCTCAAAAATCCTATGAAAGTAATAGTAGAAAACATAATAAGAGCAATGACTGAAAAATTAATAATGCATGTCTTTGTATCAATATATTTTTAATTGGACATAAATATATGTAGTAAATTATGTTGTATCTTTCTGTCTGTTCATGGAAATATTTTTTATAATTATTTTAACCTCTAATTAAAAAGTCTAACACTAATTCATTAGCACTGTATTAATTCAGAACACAATGTGAGTACAAACCGAGTTTACTGTATCTCATATAAATTATGCCCCTCACAATAGATAAAAAATGTGTTGTGAGTAATTTTATAAAATTATATAATAAAATATTTTTAAAAATATTATGTAGAAGATTTCACTGTGGAGTTTGTTTCATGTTATTAATACGACCTACAGTATATAAAAATACTGAACTGGGCAGAGTATTACAGTTCCGCTGTTTTAGTTATGGTCGACCTTTTTACTTGTTCATGTGAGAAAATCCGCATAAACTATGACCCGTTTTTTTTAATCTTGTCAAACAAATCGTGAAAGCAAATCGATTATATTAAGATATATTAATATCTTATTCTGTGTTTATATTGATCTTACAGTGTACCGTCAAAATTAATCTTACAATATAAAATAAATAAAATATACAACATTTTATTTTCATGGTTTATTAATATACTGTAAATTAGTATTTTGAATTGGTCTTCAAGTCGTTTGCTTCACCAGAAAAAAAAATGTCTTTAGAAGTTATACAAACATACGTGCGGGCTGTTTCTGAGAAATACGTTTTGTTTGTTTTGGTTTTTTTTTTTTCAGAAAAACGCGATTCCTAAGAATTCGGTGTAAAGCGTTTTAACATTACGCTGAAAAGAAATTATGTTGTGGAATTACTTAGCCATCCTACATCTTGGAAATGCTCTTAACAGATTTCTTTAGGCAATAAATTGTACAAACTAATCTCCAAAATACACATTTAATGTTAATGTAGAATTATATTGTTTTTTTTATTAATATTTGGTATTTTTAGTACGATTTCTTGTTCAGACACATCTGTGTATTTATTTTGTTCTTCTTATTTATTTTTTTAAACAAGAACAAAAGTTCCTAAGGTAGTAACTTCACAACAGTTTGTGCCCTGGTGAAGAAATACAGACTATTCTAAGCAGCGCCCGCCTCGCTCATCATTAAACCCCCCACATATTCTCCGTTTTGTGGAACAATTGCGCCCCCTGATGGTTAAATTCTGAAGTATGGGAATTCGATAAATACATCAATCTGCAATTTGCACTTTAAGGAATGCACTAACACACGGGAAAAATAAATCCTAACTCGTTAGAATGAGATAATTTCTAGAATTAAACTTAAAAGCGGGAAAATGTGCTTCCATCTTATTACGCAATATCAGCGGGGACGCGTGATAGTGATTTTTTTTTTTAATTACATGTTGGAATACAACGCAATTCAAGTTCACTTATTTTTATTAAAGAGCACGTAAACTATACGTAATATACTCTCTCTTTTATTTAAAGTGTTACATATACTGCAGTTAGAAAGCGAAGGGCCTATGGGTACTTATGGGTCCCAGGTATTCATAGAAACATTTATATCTCCACATTGGACGCAGAGAAGTGCAGGACCTTTCTAGACCAACAAGAGGCATATTATGGAGAAGGGGGGAAGGCGGTATGATCAAGCTAACACTTTAATTCAGGAGCCCAGCCACTGGTGCGGAGACTCCCCAGCCGGGTTGTCCATCACCGTCCTGTAAAAGCCGGCGCAACCCCGTCGCTCGAGTGTGCTTCTGTCTCCCAGTTGAAGCGAAAAGATTCGCCTCTCGTTTATAAAGCTGCGCGCAAACCATGCACTGTAAAGCGGAGTTACGGCGACTATTCGTCATAGACCGTGCGCGCTGACTGGGCGAAAGTGCGCAGCAAAACGCGCCCGCTGAGCGGTTTTAATTTGCCACCGCAGTACCCCCCGGCAGCAGCCTCCCGTGTCCGTGTGCGCGCAACGCCGCTCGGAGAGAGCCCTGCCCAGCGCGGCCCTTCTCTCCTGCCGCCTGTCTGTGCGGTTGCGAGAGGCGAAGGGCAGACCTCTTTAATGCTGCCCCGGTCCAGGAGCCTGAAAATCAGCGACCTGGGCACTATTCTAACAGAGACGGCCCCTCCCGCAAAGCAATAATGAGCTACCGAGTGGCACAGCGACCTGCGCTGTCAAAAGCCGCAAAAACCTCGGTTCTCGGTCCGATTGGGTTCTCGATAGGATAAGCAAATTCCTCCTCCTACGTCGTGTTAGACCAGGACAGGCAATCTTGTGTAGAGGCCGTTTAAGTCGATTTAAGTGACACAATAATTGCACGGTTTCCAGACCGATAACGTCTTGGAAGAATTTGCCCAGGACAGCTTGGTTTAGTTGAAAACGTCGACAGTGTAAGCACAGCAGAAAAGAAAATGAACATCGATCCTCTGGTTTTTGTTTTTTCCTCGTTTCAAACCCCTTTGTGAATCTGCTGGTGTTCATAAACTTTCTCATCATCTTAACCTTACTTATGAAGTCGCTAAATTAAAAAAAAACGTTTTAAACTAGATCAAGCATCTACAATTTAACCCCATTAGCTGATAGCAACACTCTTTTATGATGAAAATTCAGAGCGCCATAATTTAAAAATATTTTAGGGGCATTTTAACAAATAATGAAAGCAAATAGTTGCAATATTCTATTCTTCGTAAACAACAAGTAAGCTTTTGCTGCGTGTGTAAATATCTGTATGTGTGGTAGGAGGGTAACAGCAAATCACAAATCTAATAACCCAGGAACATACTCTGCTTATATAATATTTGAGAACTGTACATTGTTCCTTCAGAGTGTGTTTGCTCCCCTCAGTCCGTGCTCAAACAATACTGTCATAGCCCAGAACTGGAAATTAAGTCATTCACCACTGGCAACACCACCCCCTCCACACACACACAAAGAAACTAAGAAACCATAGATATGAACCCCTGAACAACCCATGCTAGGTTTCTCATGCAAATACCACAGAAGAACTTACAAGAGCACTTTAAGATATTGAGAGCCCTTCAATGCAGCCCAGTATAATAACTTTTACTTGCTAATTTCTATGGGTCAGTTGCAAAGCAATAGACCTGTCAATCAGTTTCAGATGTAGCAGAATTTGTCTGTCTACAAACAGGGATACTTTGCGGTTGCCATGGAGACTAATCCTCCACTTTCCCTGTGTTGACACAGGCAGTCACAGTATTAAACTACCTGATCACACTTTCAATAGGCATCAGACTGAAGCACCATAAAAAGCTCAAATCGAGTTTGCAACACTTCAGCCACATAGTCTGCTGTACGGTCTGATTTCATGTTGTGTTTTCGTCGCAGGTCGGGCCAAGATTATGTGGTTGTAGTATTTTATTTTATCTTGGACTTAGTCTGTTTATTCGGTTTTCTTCCAAATTAGGATCTCTATCTGGGCATTGTTTTTTTTTTGTTTTTTTAGATATTGCATGAAGAATAACATTGCTTCTGTGATTATAAAAACACTTCGCAATAATGAGCACAAATGTGGGGTGAAAGTTTAAAACTCGCAAAATGATGCCTACGTTTTAAATCTGCCTTTTACTTTTTGAGCAACAGGATTAGGAATTCCTGCAGAGGCAACACAAAATATCGTCTGAGCTTGAAAATCGCAATCATATTCAATTTTTGTTTATGCTCACCTTCAAATAATAAAATAAGTTATATTGTACATGTCAGTATTGATATTAAAGCAGACCTTATTGGTCACTGTTTCTTTAAAAAAAACAAGGAAATTAAGATAGTGGATAACATTCAGGTGAAGCAATATCTGACCTTGTTAGGTTTAGCAGAATAATTTTAGTAACTGTACAGACTGGCCTATTAAATGAGAACTTTAATTACAAATTACATCTGTCACAGCTCATAGAGAAGACCCATTTCATTGTTTAAAAGCATCACATGTCGATCATATACGACATTGACAGTACCTCTCCTGTCAATGAAATATTTACAAATAAATCAGTGTACAGGCTACAGTCTTCAGGGTCCTGCTGACCAGAAAGAACAATAAAAATTCAGAAAAACAAAAGTCTTGGGCCTTTTCTTTTATTTACAACATCTTGTCAGGGGACTATAAATCTCTCAGACTTAGCCATTGGTGTCACTTATACTGTGTTAAAGAAACATTTTCTAAAAATGAAGAAAAAAAAAGCCGGACTGCCTGAGATGCTCTTTGATGTGTTCTCCTTTGCCTCTTTTCAGGAGTCTGGGATAGTTCACGCCTCCTTCAATTAAGCAGGAAAATTGATGTGTATCATTAATTATGTCAGTAATATCATAAATCATCACTGAGTGCTGTAATTAATTATTTTCTAGCCATGTGAAGAAAATCACAAACCTGAGATAAATACACAAGCAAGTCTGAATTGGACCGAGAGGTTGATGGAAATGAAAAAGGGGACAAAACAAATGTATTTCACACACAGCAAAGCCTGCGCACTGCATGCCTCATTTCATGTGGTGTTGAAACATAACAGGGATTAGGCATATACACTGGCAGTTAGTTATTACAGGAAAGGCACAATTAGTGCAGGGAGACGGACGGGCCGAGAAACATTTCCTGTGAAACATGATGCTATAATGTCCTAGAAGCTGGATGTTTCTAAACAGAAAAATGCGAATCCAATTAACATCTATTACTGTGAGATAACATTGTTAGGAGCAGTATAATTTGAAAAAATGTATTAGATTCTGACACTACTTTTAATGGACTGATAATGCCAAGAGTTAATAATAATATAAACTAATGTACGTGATAATGATATAAGTCAATTAAAGGCATATAAGTGATCTTCAGGGTTTTATCTAATTTTTATTAACCTAGATGGAAATATATTTATTTTGCTAAAAAAAAAATAAATGTAGCTGCTGTTAACAGCCTGCTGTGAGCAAGGATACAAAGAAATGAAAAAGTGAGTGAAATAAATACTGTAACTAAAAGTAAATAAAATGTTAAATGCAGCTGGATGGACAAGAAAATGTATCATGACTTTGGCAGCAATCAATTATACCTAAAAACAGTAGCTAACATTCAGTTTTCAATATAGAACCTGAACTTTTGTTTCATTTTTTTCGAACTGACAAATTCTCTTTTAAAAATATATTAAAATACATATATTAGCAAATAATTCATCAATAGAAGGTACTTTCAATAATAATGCCACTCACCAAAGGATACTGTATGTAACGATCACAAGAGACTGAATCATCCGTACAGAAACTACTCAACACCTACAAACTACTGACTTTGAGAGCCGACCTGCCTCTTGAACCACATGATTCTGAACTGAAGGACGCTGGTGTCGCTGTATTTCTACACAAATCATGCGGAGTCAAATCAAGCCATTGTTTTTCACTTTACTATGATGTGTTGCTTCTTTTGCAGAGCTGTGCATAGTAAATAGGTCTGGTTTCTTATCATTTGGAACCTCTTGTGTTTCTTTCAGTTGGTGTTTAAAGACCCTATGCTCGGTTATACATTACAAAACCTAAAGACTTCAGAACCCAGCGGCTGGCTTGACAGTGTCAACAAAAGGCAAGTGACCTCACCTACCACAGACGCAGGGCAAAATCTGCTTAACGGCGGAATGGCAAATCGCAGGAATCTGTGGGACAGGAGGGGTGTGTGGTACCAGGGTGGCAGGCGAACTGTGAGAAAACTGAAGTGCAAACGTAGCTCTGAATTCACAAGACAGCCACTGTCTGGCTGCAGTCAGTCTGCGCGGGCCCCTGTCCCTGCACCGTCTCAGGCGAAGCGAGGGAGCCCAGCGACCTGAGCTCCTGTTTAATATCAAGTGCATGCGGCGTTTCATCAATACCACCCTGCTTTTGTTCCGCCATGTGGAAAAAAGCCCCTCCTCTTCACGTAGGAAAGGTCAACGCTGGGGGTCAAGTGATTTCACACTTGCTGAGGGGTCCTCAGGATTTCCACTGTTCTGATGCCTCGGACAATGATGACTCAGTTGGGCAGATTTGTCGCCTGTGAGGTTTTTACCCAGGTTTCATCTTATGATAATACAGTACTGTCACAAGAGCTCTAGTAGTGCAGGAGGAGACTGATATAAAAAATGTATCCATTGGTCTCTCAGTATGTGTGTATGTGCTTCTCTCTCATGCATTACTCATATTTGAAGGAGCACAGGCAGCTGTGAATATTGGATTTGGCCTCTAATTAATGTTTCAAGTAGTTATCAATACCAGAAAACTGCAAATCACTCTATAACCAATCTAAAGATAAATTCCTCTAAACCCATGAACAAGAAAAAAAGCTTAGCATTTGTTGTCAATGTCTAGCTTCATCCACAGTCTAATTTCCTAATGATGTCTAATTTCCCACACCTGAAGAAGGCTCCACGGCCGCAACGTTATTCGCATGGAATAAACCAATTACTTGTTCCTAATTTCCTAATGTTTTGATTGTTAATATATTTAGCTAGACTTATTTATATGTTCAATTGTAAATTACACAATTTAATTTGTATTTCAAGGTGCATCCTCTTTATATGAAAAAATACATTTTGGGGGGCTGACATTCTTGTTAATGGAGATTGAAAAGAAGATCCGTAGTAGGAAGATAACCCCAGGACTACCAGCTAAATATTTTTTTCATTAAAAATAATATTTAAAAAATATTTTTTCTGTAGCGGTTTAATTGAAGAGGTACAGAGAAAAATATTAACAACAAAATACTAGCACAATGATTTTAGAAATAACTTTTTTCAGAAAATGTGTTTTTGATTACAGAAGTCTCAACAAAAAAAAAAATTAAGCAAGAGTGTGGTATAGTTTCCCCATCTAAGTTTTTGTCAGGCATTGTAGCTTCAACAGTTTTGATTTTCTGTTATAAATGAAGAGCTGGATTTATAACCAGACAGTCAGCAATCACCATCATAATATTTATTTTGTACAGTGCATTTTACAGGGCACAGCAAAAGAGACAGATATACACAAATTAATTAAAAAAATGAAACAAAATTAAAACAAGTTAAAAACTGAGGCTGAAGACAAAGATGTTTTAAGTACTGACTGACTTCCAAGATCTTTTATTAGCATATATAAAGCATATACAGTGTATAAAACTAATTGAAGCAATATAAATAGTTTTTATCTTAAGATATTTTTCTCCTTGTTTGGTAAGGCCAGAGTCTGATGAATGCAAACAGCGTGTAGGAGTATAAAAAATTAACAGTCCACTGACGTACAGTATTCAAGAGACAAACCATTCAATCCCTGAAAGATGAGCAGCAGTATTTTGAATTTTATTCTGAAATCAACAGGGAGTCAGTGCGAGAAAGCCAAAACAGGTGATAAATGTTCTTGCATTTTAGCTGTAGTTAAAATCTGAGCAGCTGGGTTCTGAACATGATGCAGCTTGTTATTAATCTGTTTAGAAACACCACTGAGTATTATAATAATCAGGAGTGGAAAAAGACAAAGAAATGTTTTATAAATTTCTGGATTAGATTGGGAAGGATCTGTAAGAGCAAATATCCACCACACCAGTTTCAAATGCAAGGTTGGGATTAATGATGACAATGAAATTCTTGACCTGACTGCTTGGATCAGTCCTGGACTGATTCCCTGATCCTCAATACTCAAACTAAGTTTGACAAGTTTGTGGGTGTACAAGATGTGCCAGAAGATGTAACTTTGGTCTCGTCAGAGTTCTGATGTAAAATGCTGTAATGCATCCCTTTTTTTTAACTCAGCCGTGTGACAGGGTGTGCCGTATGCATTGGGTGTCATGTGAACATACATGTGTGTACCATTAACATGGAAGTGAAAGCTTATACCTGTGACGAATCTGATCCAATAGCAAAATAAGAAAGTGAAAAGTAATGACAATGAAAACAGGAAACCAAATATGAGTGTGATAACTCTATCCAATGGCAAAAATTATCATCTATCCCTAACTGATCTAAAACAAAATAATCAATAAGTCAGAAATAAATGGTGGCCACTCTATGGAACTGGATGAATCTGGGAACAGATTTATTCACAAATAAGAGCCAGTCACCTTTTGGGGAAACAATCGAATCTGTTATTCAATATGATTTCTGAAAATAGTAAATTGCTCATATGAATAAATATGATACCATAAAATAGTTAACAGTCATATATATATCACTATTTATAAAAAGGGCATTTAGCTCCTTTGGGAAAATAATTAGATAGTAAAATTAAAGCTGACAGTTGAAAACCTATTATTAACAACTAAATAAGTATTCATTCTAAATGACTATTATTAGTAACTTTGTTATTGAATATATTTGGTGGTTTTAATGTCACTTTTATCAACATGCTGTCTCTAGACAGGTTCTAACAGGGCAAAAACAAGAAGTCTCCATCAAATGAAAAGCTTACATCACACAATGACATCATAATGACATCGCATAAAGGGTCTGTGGCGAAATCTGTGGCGGATGGAACAATAGATGGTTAAATGTAATCCAGACCATTTGTCGTTAATATGAAGCTTTGAATTTAATTAGGAAATCTATAATCCAAGTTAAAATCTGTCTAGTATCCCAAGCTGAGGACTCTTGAGGGATTTATCAAAGAGACCAGCTGGTTTTCAACTAAAAATTGATTTTTTTTTAACCCAGTTCTCCAAAAACAAAGCATGCATGGAAAAGAAAGAGCTGATCCTCGAGTTTTCCAAAAACACCGGGGGTCTTTATACAGTGCACAACACTGCAACTGAAAGAGATATAACCTCTCTATGTATTGTTATTACCCAATGTGCACTAGCATGCATGCAGTTGTATACATACACAGTAGGTATACATACTGTGCTGTATGTATACATACTTGTATGTACTTGTATGTACTGTAACTGTGCTGCTGCTCACAAGCAAGAAAGCATGAAAATAAGGTACAGTAAAAAGCATGACCTTCCACATCACATATACTACAGTTTAGACCTGGAACTGATCTTTCTCACCTTTCTTCTGCAAACAGCCATCTGTTGTTCCAGGTACAACTCTGGTGAGCCGAAAAAATAAGTGAGTCAGGAAGCACTCTTCACTTGGATTGGTGGGGAGCTGGAGAAGAAAAGCTGACAAAATGGGCCTGCTTGAAACAAAAGCAACTGCACAATCCCCTTTCCCTACAGATGGGCACATTTAATAAAAGCAACATGGGCAAAATACAAGCAACTTCAGGGGCCGAAATAAATTTCTGAACAGTGAGCAATGAAAGAGAGCCTATGCTGACTGAAATACCGTACTTGCTTTCTGAAGACAATATTAGATGAGGTCATTGTTTAAAGCAGAATACACTTGACATTGTCAAGGATTTAATTTTTAACACGTTACCCTCCCTTATTATCATTCCACTAAGTCTTATTCAGGATGTATTTTATATAATGAAAGGGGTTCAAATGTCAGTGAGAAAATAGTGTGAGAGGAATTAATAGGCAGGCTTATCGTACCAAAGTCATTATTTAAAATCTTGCTGTCCCAAACAGACCGCCCGATGATGGATAGAACAATGAATAATCTGCGAAATAAAATAAATTTTGCAAATTCGACGGGATATATCCTATCATTATCAGTGGGAGGGGGTGGCGGGCAATTAATAATCCCACAATCTGCTTTGGAGTGCATTCATCTTCTTTTTCATTAGTTCTTTCTTGTGTTTCTAATTCCACTCTTCCCCTCTTGTGTTCATTGATAAGTGCATTGTAATAAGAGGTTATTAAAGCACAAAAAACAGGAATTCTTTAATCGGAATACCCGAAGAAGAAGGGTTTATTAGGCATGTTTGAAAATGTCAGCTTTTTAAACATCAACATAAAAAATGTTTAAACCTAGCTAAAACTACACCATCACAGCCACTTTTCTAATTGACATTTCTCATTTCTAATTAACATTATTTGGACCAGCATGTCCGGGATTAAATTTTGCATGTTGGCGATCGTGATCAAACTCAGTTGCAGGTCAGTGTGAGAACTAAAAATAATTGAAAATAATTACACTGATGAGCAACCAGGACCGCAGATTTTGCATGTTGACAGCAAACCTGACAGAGCAGTTGTGGTGCTGTATAATGTATTTCACTCTGCCAAAACACTAATAGTTCCAAAAAACATTTTTGCATTTTAACTTTAACAATAAACAAGCTGGGTTAATATACTGCTGCTCTGTCAGACTGTCCACACCTATATTCATCTCATGGAAGAGTATTCTGTACTGCCATTCTCTTGCCACAATGTATGTAGGGTAAGGGGTTGGGGTCAGTTTAAATGAAGAACGAGTTTTTCTGAAGAATTCTTCACATAATTTACACCTAGAGCTTTCAGCACTGGGTTACATGCGTGTCTTTATGAAGGCCAGTTAACCAATCACCGTGCCAAATTAGTGTGTAATAATAATTCCTTGCATTTACTTAGCACTTTCATTCCAAAGGATCCCAAAGTACTTTACTTACACAAAGAGACCCACTTTAGGGAGACCAGATTGTACAAGCCCAGGGTGGAATTTAGCCAGGACAATAGGGATAATGCCTGTGCTCTTCAGAATAGTGCTATGGAATTTTTAATAACAAAGCATTCAGGACTTTCTTAATGTCTCATCCAAAGGATGGAGCCTCCCACAACACTGTTTTCCCCATTCACCCTACTGGGGCATCTGATCTTCCCCACCAACACAACTTACAGCAGCAAGTTATAGTCCTTTTTCTCTCATCCCAGTAATGACCTGGCTCAGCCCTGCTTCAGTGGTGATTAGGGACACCCCGTCTTCACCATTTAAGCAGTACACAGTCATGTTCATTTCACCTATTAACAGCATTCACCCCTTCATCCAGCAAATACCACATACAGTCCTTTATATCTCCACCACGTAATGTGTGTTAATACTGCTAATGAGATACTAACAGCTAAATCCAAGCATGAATAAAGACGCTAATAAGAATAGGAATAGAAATAGGAAAAGGAATAGGAATAGGAATAGGAAAAGGAATAGGAAAAAGAAAAAGAAAAAGAAAAAGAAAAAGAAAAAGAAAAAGAAAATTCACGTCACAACTTGTGTGTTAACTAGCAGCACTGCAACTGTTGCAATGCAGGATACTTAAAAGCATGAGGCTGAAGTTCCATCCATTTCCCCCTCACGGTCATACATGTCCTTTGTTTGTCAGGTGCAGCGGCCTTCGGATTCGTTGATGAATCCATTATTGATTCTATAAAGTCACACGCTGGCCGAGTCTCTGCAAACGCCGCTCCATCCACCAGGAGCTCTTAACCGCTGAATGTATGTAACTAGATGTCTCAATTTAACAACGAGACATACATTAAACAGCATTAATAGCCAGGCACTTAATGGATCAATTCCCACTGTTTGTATAATGTGGAAGTAAAAAAAGCACCTTATTAAATGACAAGCTTTCCCTGCTTTGCGCTAATTAATTATGCACTGCAAATGACTGCTAATTTGGTGGGAAAATGCAGCCCAAAACCAGGGTTCCTGCTTGAACTTTGCCTCAGAACCACCTAATTCACCAGTGAGTGCAGCTGTGGCCCGCGTCTCAACGGCAACAGTATTAAATTAGAGCACAAGGCCATCAATTTAATAAGTGCTGTAGCAGATAATTTGAATAAGGACAGTATTAGTATTCTACCAGTGCACGACTAAAAGCAGCTGACCTTTTCGACCAGCCAGAAGATCCTTGAACACATCTAGCTGAATCAGAGAATGCGGTAATAAGCATTCAGTGTTAAAGAGTGTCAAAAGGGATTTTTTAATGGTTCTGCCAGCTATTGTGATCTATCAGCTGGTCCGTATCTCAACAGTTTATGTGGAGGGGAGGAGGAAAAGCTAAAAATAGAAGAAAGACAACTCAGGGCTGGATTTATTATCTACTGTACGAGGATTTCTCCAGATACTGCATTGATTTATAGCGCAAAGAACGTAGAATTGATCAATGCACATCAAAATTCACTGTGAACACCCACATAACAAATCAGGGAATAACCTTTGCTTGGACATATTTAGCTTCCAGCACTCTCATACAGCACATTCAAACCGCTGTCTGAACGGGACTTCTTAGTGTTTTATTCCTGGGAAAAAATGGACAAGAATGGATAACAAACATCATTGCAACTTAACGCCTGTAATCCATCAGCTATGAAGCCCATCTTCATGCAACATGCACCACCAGGACAGAACTTAACCTATAAAATAAACACTCTTAAGATCCAATTAAAACTTCAGCATGGACTATAAGCAAACATAGTTCTTAAGAAATCGGTTTGTATTGACTGTTGTTCTCAAAAATGTACTTCAAACTATTTGTACATCTAATTAAATTTTAGAAACTAGCATTCTGTAGCATAACTGTCGGGGAAACAAAAGTCTGATATGAGAAGCCACAGCCTTTTTCTCAGCAGAAATGTTTGTGAAATATGTTACAATTCCTTCATTACATTTTACATTGAGTATTTAAAGGTGAAACAAAAAAAATGCAAAAAATACTCTAAAAGAGTTGTGTGTATATTGATTTCTGATCCTACTTGTTATTCCAGCTGATTTATCCAAAGAAACAAAATATTTTAAGGCAATCTGGCCAAAACACTACAGTTAGTTGTACGTTTTAAATGATGCATCAAAAACAACTGACAATATCGATTCCTCGTGGTAACAATGTATACAATACTTCTGCATTTTGCAGTTTGTATACAATGAATTTGCATTTCTGCAGCACCTCCAGAACTCTGTGATATAACAAAGAGGTTCTTTTTAATGTTCTACAACAATGATGATTCTCCTGAGACTGTACTGTGTTCTCATGAGCTGAGTAATGCTGGCATTTCTGCAGAATGTTCCCAGACTTTGAAGCCTCTGCATTAAGTGTCCCTCTTGTGACAGCAGACAAAGAAATCAATCAGACTGGAGACAAAAACTTTGCTTTAAGCAGAACACAGGAGCGATGTAATTGACTGTTAACACTCCCAGAACTAAAGGCTGTCTTCCACCTAATAGACTTAAGGGTTTAATTAACACTTCCCCTTTAAAACATAAAACACGGGGCACTGGTAAAATACATAAATAAGGTGTACTGCATGTTCTACGGTAGATGTGGATTAGGATATCTCTTGCTCCGTGTTTTATGGTGTAGTTGTGATGTTGATGAATATTTCCTGGTTTGAAATCATAGCTTAATGTCAACCTACAATTTGTTGCAATTAGTGGAGTGATTTATAGGGGTGCCAGCCTCATGCATAGTAACAATTAACACCAAGTTGTCTGCTTTCATTCTTTTATTAATGGGGTGTTTGACTTGGGTTTGTCGCAAACCACAAGCAGGTTTAGTACAGGACCAGAAAGACTTGGAGTCACCTGCAACTCAACTTGTACATCACAAATATTTCAATAGTAGTCCTTGGAAAAAAAAAAACTTTGTGCACTGGGTTCACAGAATCAAGGGGAAATCGGATTTACAGTTGTTTCTTTCTTAAAGAGCTACAGTACATACAGTATACTATAAGTGTTTTATGATTTCTGATATCAATAAATGTGAAGTGTAAGGATTCTTTTTATACAGAGAGCAGTGGGAGTGTGGAACAAGCTACTCAGCCGTGATATTGAAGCCAACACCCTTTCAAGAAACACTAGGATGAGATCTTTAGGTCAATTAGCTACTACGAATAAAATAAGCTAGATGGGAAGATTTTATTTTTCGTTCCTATGCTGCTACTTCATTTCTATGGCTCCTGTTTTATTTGTCCAGTTCAAATTTACTAATTTAATTTACCTACACTGTAGAGCTACAAGAATTGAACCTTTTTAGTTTTGAACAAAGCAGGGGACCTGACTGAAGTATTAAGGGTCATAAAATTCACAGTTGGACTCAATAACTAAACGCAAACCAAAAGACATGTAGGCAATATCATACTTTTAAAAGTAATGCAACTACAACTGCATGTTTAATCATGAAACATGAATAAAAAACCACAAGTTTAAAATGCATTTAAAATAAAAAACTGGAAGCATTTCTTTACACAAAAAATAGCTACTAGTAACCAAATGAACTACATTAGATGTCCCAAATGGCCTTCTCTAATTTGTATAATTTCTTGTGTTCTAATTAATAAGTTCTAAGAAGTCTAATAAATATTTTTCACTTCAGCATGGCAGGCTGGAGTGTATGAGCCGATACAGTATGGGTGATTACATCACCTCCTGCTTAAAATTTGTGAATTTACCCAAATCAGATTCTTCGAAAACATTCCAGCCTTCCCAGTGTTGAAATTGGTATTGTGTGCTTCTAAACTTAACCTCATTATAAAAGCTGCACAAATGACGGAGAAAAGGCTTCTACTAGGACCACAGCAAACACTCTGCAATCGACAGACACGGTACTAGAGGGCAGTGTTAAGCTCACCATCACCATTGGTGCTTCTGATTTCTTTTTCAGGTGGATTCCGAGATGTTAATACTCTCTGGTGTGTACAGCGGCCGTCTCCGAGAACATGGCTCCTTGGGCACGTTTTACATCTGGAAAAACTGACCGTCGCTGAATATAGATAATTAAAGAAAAAAGTGCAAACAGCTACGCTGAAATTCCAATTTAAAACACTTCACTGTGAATCATCCGCAACAAGCCCCAGACTAAATAAAGTGGCTAGAGGGATCTATTCACATAAAAAAAAATCACAATAGCTATTCTGGTTATATATATATACTGGCTTTATTGTGGAGGGACAAAATTTCCCCAGATACACCCAAAGCTTTATTATTCCAACACAAAACCACCAACTAATCCCACGAGACCAGTTATGTACCAAACATAACTTATCAGACCCATGTGAGAATGTGACTATGAACCCATTATTAATTACCCAATTAATTAAACTTTACTCCCTATGTCTATTTACAGTGATTAGAGGCCTGCAATTGCTCCTAATAGCAGTCTGACTGTAACTACAATCTTTCCTGAACCAGCCTGCCACACAATTGTTAATTATTACATATCGTTACAAACTACAGGGCTCAGGAACTAACCCTCAAAATAGGTAAAAATGAGGCACATGAGAAATGGAACTTTTCACCAGCACAGTTCCAGTGATAGAGTAATAAATCAGAATCAGACTTTTACAAGACAAACAAATATTTATTAAAAATGCTTAAGACATCTTCACAATACACAATGTTGCGCAAAAACACATCTATACAAATCTATGTGCGGAGACCTGGAAAATCCATCATCCTGGCCTTGTAGTCTGAAAACACGATGTAACACCTGAACAGGCCAAAGAGAGCAATAAAAACCTGCTTCCTAAAAAATGGATACAGAACAAAACTAAATCTCCTTTCCTTCGACACGGATGCCCACAAGTTCGTGGAGGCAGGCTTCGCTGAACTAGGAGGGTATGATTTTAGTCTGAAGACTCCACAATACATGAAATCAGAATTTCCTAAAATAAAGAAGACAGGAGCTCTCTATAATGTTCAGATAACAGAATGTGGTCTCCAGGACAAGAACAAGGCTTTCTCATGTCGGCACAAGCTTTGAGGAAGAGGGGGTTGATGATGATGTTCCCTCCTCTTTGTTTCTCTCTTTAACTGTTTTTCTTCTCTCTCTCTCCCCCATATTTATGCTGTGTCTACGGCAGTTCAGTGGTTATACGGTTATGCAGTTAATTAATAATAATAGGGATAACACTCCTACTCTTTTAAAAAAACGCTTTGGGATTTTTAGTGACAACAGAGAGTCAGGACCTCATTTTTATTTTTCATCCAAAGGTCGGCACGTTTTTACAATATAGTGTCCCCGTCACTATACTGGGGCACTAGGACCCACATGGACCGCAGGGTAAGATCCCCCTACTGGCGCCACTAACACCTCTTCCAGCAGTGACCTTAGCTTTCCCAGGAGGTCTCTTCTGAGAAAAAGAAAAAAAATAACAAAAATAATTACAAGATGACAAACAGTATACATATCCTGGTTGTATAAGTGATAAAACACAATTCTTCATCACGTTTTAGAAATTACTTGAACTGATCACAGAAGGAACAGATGAAATGACATATCTCGCCCAGACTTTTTCAAATACATTGCTTTTTTTCAATTTATACAAGATTTTTTCATGTGGCACTTAGGAGGAAATTGATCTTTGTGTATACCTGCAATGGAACAAGTAAAGGTTTATTCCATGCTGAAACGAGAAGAAAAAAAACATAACGTTTCGGCCGTGGAGCCTTCTTTAGGTGTGAGCCTTCTTCATTGTGAATACCTGTCTCTTAGCTCATCTATAACTAGACAAACACTTCAAATAATGCCCATTGCTTTGGGCTTTCTGAATCAAGGCCTTAAGCAGTGCATTCAGAATAATTCAGAAATCATTATAGACTTCCTGGCCCTGACCTGGGTTGTAACAGTATACTGTACATGCTGTCGTAACATGTATACACGTAGAAAGATAACACTGAAATATTTAATTGCAAATGGTTGTTTTTTTCCTTTTACCCAAACTACAATAGTTTCAGAAATATTTTCACTTTTTCTGCAGCTTTTGAAAAATTGCAACTTTGAACAAGTTGAGCACACCATCAAAACCAAATGTGTAAAATGAAAAAACTGATGAGTCAGTAGGATATGTTGTTCAGTGCTCTTTTATAAGTCATCTGAGTTTGGGAGAAGGAATATTTGTAACTAATTGTTTCTTATACTGTATTTTCTTCTTAGGTTTTGCAATGAGATAAACTGACATTCCAAATTTTGCTGGTTAACCCAGGTGTAATTCCACTGTCCTGGCTTAACTCTGCTCTAGTATTACACAGTCTGGTCTTCTCCCAAAAGTTCCCCCTAAATTCAGCTGGTGAAGTAATTTATCACTCCTCCCCCCGATCGGTGCGCACTGGGGCTGCTAGGGTCACCCAGGTGGAGCCATTTTTTGGTGGGGGATAATGTGGGGCCCTTATTCTATACACAGTGCTTTGGGATTATTCAGGGTGAAAAGTGCTATATGAATTCATTTTTGGGGCTGAGAAAGTCATTATTGAAGTCACTCATGATGAAAGCTGAGATGATCAACTAAAAGGAATTTCCACATTTTATTATTCTAGAACATTAGGGGATGGGTGAATATCTAGGTATTATTTGGGCATTGCAGTTTGTAAGTCACCACTTACACACCACTGCACACATACACAGTAGATGTAATAACCACCCTGTTTGTCAATTGGTATTGCAACCGAAACTGCTGGCAGGGTGGCTGTCACGATTCACACTCCCTCGTGCACCTCCCGGTGTTCACACCGGCGCCACTGTTAGCAATTAGCACGGCACTCCCCGTTTCCTCATTTAAACCCCTTCGCTCCACTCACTCCTCGCTCACTGTTGAGGTAGTCCTAGCCTATCTCTTGTGCCCTTTCTTTCGTTACTGACTACCGGATACCCGACCCTGCTCTGCCTCTGACCTCGACTCCGTCTCTGCCTCACGTCTTTCGGATTTGAATACCTCGCTGCCTCGACCTCTGGATACCCGACCTAGCCTGGCTACCCCGACCTCGAACTTTGCCTTTAGGTCCCTGGAAGTCTGACTCGATCCCTCTCAGCACCTCATAGGGTCCGATCACCTTAATCACTAGTCCATACTGATTAGTGTGACCGTGGCACAGCGGTCAGGGGCTCAGGCTGTAGGATGAGGTGGTTTCAGGTTCAAATCCTAATTGGAGACACAGCTACTGTATGCCTGAGTAAGGGTCTTTACCCAGACTGCTCCAGAAAACATATCTGTAATGGGCACAACATGCACTTGTGGGTACAAAATAGGTCCTTGTAATCTCTCTTGTATGGGAAAAAGTCAGACATAATAATTCATACATACAAATATATTCTAATGAGATCTCTGTCACAGTCATCAGAATACAGATGATCACAGTGCAAATTTTTCAGCAAAATGTTTTCAGTACAATAATAAATGTGCCTGGAGGGAAGACAATCAAAGTTTGATTCCCATCACGTTAGAATACCCTACTAACTTTAAATGTGCCATTTAAAAAATATATCCATAATACAAATTTGCAGGTAAATAATTGAACCTCTGTTGTACATGCATTAAAACAGAGGAATTCGATATTTTATTGGCCATGACCTCACTGAAGTGTCCTTGACAAAAATAGGATAAACCTATCAAAATAAACACTCTTGGCTTGTCGACACAGCAACGTCAAAGCTTCTGGATCGCAGTGCAACAGAGACAGAAGGATAATAATTCAGCACCAACACACCAGATCTCCAGCAATATAGCAGTGAAGACATACTTTGTGAATCCCTTGGATTCAAACCAGGACCATGTGCAATTTGATTCATATGAAGTAAAATATTTTACATAGGGTCCTACTACAACATTTCATCCTTCAAGTAAGAAACAAAACTGAACAAAAGTTGAGTAACACCATTTGAATTAATTTGATATTTCTGAGTTGTTTTGATCTGCTTGAAAATAATATATTATTGTAAATAATAAAGTGTTTATGTTTTAGTTTTGTTTTTAGAATCCAAAAACAACTACTAATATTTAAAGGGTTTTTTGTGAAAAGATATTTAGCGTTGAGCATGTTTTTATGACTATTATTCGAACAGTGCTAGTGAGATGAATCACTGCCAGAAGCTGGTCACAATCATGACACAGTGCTGCTCTCTGGACAGCTGTGCATGTGAAAAAAACCGGGTGTCCTGTCAGCCATGGAGATAACCAGTTCTATCCAGGTTCCAAGGGGATGAGGTTACCTTCTGTAACAGGATCAGTGCCTTTGTCTTTTTAACATTAAAAAAAATAATTAGCTGGATGACTCATTCCAAACAATTTTACTTGGGCATATAGTGTCTTTCTGTAATTAAAGTTTACCATTAATAATACTAAAACTACCCAGGATATGAGGGCATATGATTCACAAAAATAATAATTAATTATTTCAGTTATTGGCACAATTGAATCTGCAATCCAAACAGATGTTCCAATTTCATAATAAATACAATCCAGCAATAAAGATCTGCCCCCAGAATAATAACCATCTTGAAATGAGACTGCAATTAAATTTATACACTTGATTGCACATCTCTCATGTCTAATCCGACTTCAAGGACACCTGGCATCAATTTGAAATAAATCTTGAAAAGATGAAGAAATTTAACATTTTTGTCCATGGGGGACATTATTTTAAATGCAAAGGCATGGCAAAAAAAATCTTGTTTGTCAAAAAACAAAGTTTGTTTAGAAAATGTTATTTATAAAACTATTAGAAAGTAACGATGATTATGAAGAGAAATGGCTCACGAGAGTCTTCTCAAGGCAATAAAGGTGCAGAAGAGTCAGAAGTGTTTCTAGATATACAGGAGGTACTAGATACTGTACTAGAAGCACTTAAGATAAATCTCCTGGGCCTCATATACTGTAGTCTACCAGCTGTATTTAAAGCAGTAATGGATTCAAACCGCATATAAAGTATGTTAGGTTCAACAGCAAAGATTAGTTTTTAAATTGAAGGCTTCCAAGGGAATAATTTAGAACTGTTTAATGAATGAGTGAGAAAACAGCAAGTCCAGATAAGGAATGAATGCTGAAATTGGGGTGATGTAATTAGTGGAGGACCACAGGAATGTGTGTCCGGACCAGCGCTCTTCCTGATTCCTATGAACAATCTAGCTTCTGCTGTACAGTAGTTAGTAAAAAAGTCAAGCTTGCAGACAAGACCAGAATTAAGAGTATTATTAACTCTGATTTGAGGTTGAATCACTCAATCAATCACGCTACGATCAGCAATGGCAATTGTACAGTGACATTTAAGACATACAGTATACAGGGTGATACATGCAGTTAGCTAAAGCTTGATCTATGAATAAAAGATAAGAAACACCAGACTGAAAGAAGCTACATACTGCATGAAAAATACTTGTCATATTAGAGGCAATGTGGGGCAGAAATTAAAAAGGCTAAGCAAATGTTAGCATATAGAATTACAAGAGTATAAAAAAGGGGTGTTAAAATTGTACAAATCACCAGCAAGATCTTGTTTAGAATATTGTGTGTAATTTTGGTCACCACATTAGAAAAAGGATATTGCTGCTCTAGAAGTCCAGAGAAGAGAAACCAGATGCATTTCAGGGCTTCAGGCAAAGTCCTACACTGACAGACTAAAATAATTAAATATTTTTAACTTTGAAAAGAGAGGACTTCATGGGCCACCTGACAAAGCCAATCCAGTATACTTCTTCCAAATGAACTCTGAAACAGAGACCACAAATGGAAACTACAGGGAAGTGCATTTAAAAGTCAGAACAGAAGGAGCTCCTTTAACAAAAGGGTTGTTGGAGTTGTGGGACTCTCTACTCGGCCATTTGCTGAAATCATTATTCTTCTCCTGTTACCTATCTGTTAGGGAGAGAAAGAACAACTGTGCTGGAGAAGAGGCGGAGAATCTGTGCTTCTCCTGGCAGAGTTTATTAAAATATTGAAAGAGAAAGAAATACAGGAAACAGAACTCTGTGTGTTCTAAATTCTGGAATATCTGAGGACTACAGCACAATACCTGTCGGCAGGTTTCCAAAGCATGAGAGAGGACTGCAGAACAGATCCTGGCAATAGCAAGACAAACAGAAACAGGGCTGAACACGCTGGTTCTGACCTAAAGGGTGTTTTGCTACCACAAAACAACTACATCTGCTTCAGGCTTATGACTGTTTTTATTTTATACATTTTTAGCATGTCTGATTTTTCTCCAATTACATTTCTTTATTAAATACCAACCCAATTTGCAAATTGCCAATGGTGTCTCACCCTCTCGGCTTGCTGGCCCTCCATGCCCAGGCCGGGAAACTGAGGGCTTTCAGACAGGCTTCTCTGACCCTCCCACTCACCATGCTGTCCAGAACGAACACCTGCACCACTCGAAAGCACCAGCAGCTTAAATTAATTAAACTCTGTCTCTCTGAAGTGTACTGTATATACTGCAGGCAGAGACCTGATTAATGGCTATCATATCATAATTAAAGTTATAACTAAGAGGTGTATTATGTTTTAATTTTTACCTTTTCTGTGACTCGTGACTTGGAACTGGTCAGGAACGACGAAAAAAATGATGGCTCTAAATTCATATATAGAAATATATACAAGATGGCAAGCAATGAAAGAAAAAAGATTTGATCTGAGCAGTTTTTAAATACTCAATATTGAACCTTTTTATTTTATTTTTTTATTTCTTTTCTTGCTAAGATAATATGATATACGAAGATAATATGATATACGAAGGCTGAACTTTTCCAAGTCTTTCCAAGTCTTTTGATTAAGATTTCTGATTAAGTCATTATCTCTCATCTGAAATGCATCCTGTTCAGCCATTTAGAAAATCCCTCCATCTACTAACCTCTTCATTAATACAGGGTCCCTGGCAGCTGGAGTCTATCCCAGCAGGAAACAGGCAAAATTCACACTGGACGGGATGCCAGTACACTACGGCCAGTTTCCCTGGAATACAATCAACTTACCAGTATGTAAAATGGGGAGAACATACAACCTCCACACAGATGGCACCCCAGGAATTGAACCCAGGGCTTCAGTGTTGCATAGGGGCAGTGCTAACCCCTACTCCACCCCTTTCAGAAACTCGTCTCTGTGCAAGCACTAAAACAGAGGATAAAGTCAAGAGCACATTTTAATCGCCTAGGTCTGTAATATTGCTGAATAAATCTGTGAGGGAAGAAGATTGTCTCCAGGAGATCAACCCCCTCAGAAAAAATTAAAAGAGAGATCAAGAGATATATTTACCTGTTCTGGAGGCCAAAAAAAGTTCCCAAGGAAAAAAAAATATCTTTTACTTCCAAAGTTCCCCTGATTAGCAAAGAAACAAGAAAAGAAAAGCAACGATGATACATGCAGGCTGCAACTGAACAATAACCATTAACCATATAACTTGGGAAAGACTGAACATGAAGAAACTGTGTGTGAGAAAGAGTTCGATATTTATGTTGACACATCATTTTCATCTTGTAGACAATGCGAGGAAGCAATAAAAAAGACAAACAAAATGCTAGAATACGCAGTTAAAAGTGAAGAATTCAAATCAAGGGGTGTTGTGTTAGAATTGTACAATTCCCCTGCAAGACCTCATTTAGAAGATTGTGTACAATATTTGTCACCATGAAAAAGATATTGCTGCTCTGGATTAAGTCTAGAGAAGATCAACTAGATGCATTCCCAGGCTTGAGAGAGCTCTGTTGACAGAATAAAAGAACTGAACCTTTTTACATTGGAACAGAGAAGACTATGAGGAGATTCAATTATTCGAAATCTTAAAACGCACTGACTGAGCCAACACAAGGCACTTCCTCTGAGCAAAACAAAGGAACAGAAACCAGAGGATACAGATGGAAATGACAGGGAAGGATTCTTCTGAAAAGAATCCCAAGGAACTAAATATATCTCAAGGTTTTTCAAGATTTAGGAAAATCTTGCACTCAAAAATCACTGTTACCTTTCCTGACAAAACGAGCTTTTTAGAAAGATGCTTTTGACCTTAACTAAGCTGCAGTAAAATACTTCATTCCCGAGTATTCCCGAGTAAAGCCCAAAAACACTAAAGGGGCAAATTATCCTAAGATCTAAAAATTGACATTAGTCAGTGTCTGTGTGCTCATGTGGGCTTTTTGTTCCTTCCTTTGTATTGAACCTCATTTTTCTGTCTGAATAGTGCACAACCACTGCAGATATGAGTAAAGGCAAAATTGTATCCAATATATTTAATATTGCAAAAATAGGTGATGATATTTGTGTTTACAACTTTTCTTTCCTACAAATATTTATACATATTTCATCAGCATTAATAGTAATAATTTGAAACTGTTATTGACTGTTATTAGAAATAGAGGGCTGCTTGCTTGATTTAAATGCCCTGTGCCATGATTAGAGTTGTTTTACCTTTTGTGATAGAAGGCTTGACTTTCACTGTTTAAAGATACATTCCTAAAATGCTTCAAAACAAGCAGTGTGCTCCCTTTACTTCTGGTATATTATTATTATTATTATTATTATTATTATTATTATTATTATTATTATTATTATTATTATTTCTTCATTGCATTCCTATCTAGTAAAAATCCATAAATGTAAATAGAGTTTAGAATTTTGTTTAGCTTTGCTTTTTCTGATTTAATATAGCTACGATTTTTTTTTATTTCAATAGTGTTGGGTCAATATTCTACATATTTATCATATTTATTTATGTGTATAAATGTTTCACTTATTGTCATTTTGGACTTTTTTCTTTCGCTTGAAATAGGACAAAATGCTGTATTCGTTTTAAATTATGGATTAGTCTGTTCAGATGAGTCAAATGTACTTAAGCCACTGTGGTGTTCGGGAGTCAGCAATTGCAACTTTTGTCAATATTATGAAGAATAATGCCGCAGCAAATGTAATAAAATGTCAGTATTTTTTCACGTAGCCAGTAATTGCTGACATCGCAACATTATTTCTGAAAATACTTATTTTATCATTATGAGGTGTTGGCACTGCACATTTCAATTGTAAATATACCTTTATTCAACGGAGCTCTGCAGTCTGAACAAAGATGTTATTGTCAAAGTTATATATATAATATATTCTTTTGTCTCCAAGCAGAATTGGATGTTCTCCGAGACCGAAACTTGGAGTGCAGTTTGGCGTTTGCGGTATTGATCACGTCCGTTATTTAATCCGGGGTAACAGAGCGGTCATAAATATCTTTCTTAACTTCTCTACCAAATTACCAAAACATACTTAACCCCAGATACCCCAAGTCCCCCCCTCCTCTGGACTGTGGAAAGGGACTGCAGTTGAATGTGGAGATAGAAAAAGCAACAAAAAAGCATCTTGTTTGTACGGGACGAGAAGTGGCAAAGCATAATGAACTAAAACAAACACAAATGAAATGCTTGCAAGTAATTTCAATGCATGTTGTAAAACCTATATATTCACACGGGGGTGTATAAAATGGCATACTTTCACAAAATGCCGAGGAATTAGGTTTCTGCTTCTGTTACAGTGTTCTTTTATGGAAAAAGGGGGACTTGACATTTTATTCAGCGCTCACTTCCGTTCGACAGATCTTTTTTCAAAAACCATTGTTGATTGTTTCCACTTCAATTATAATTATTCAAAACATTGTAATTGTAATTGCAAACCGTTTTGAAACTAATAATGATGCTTTGGCTTATTTGTGGACTTTTGAAAGCATTCAAGGCTACGTCATTTCAAAAGAGTCCAGTCCAGTCTTTTTGTGCAATAAAAACTACACGTTGGAATTTTCCCACAGAGAACTGTTACAGTATGCTTAACATTATTTAAAGATGGACTTATTTAAACTAAAAAATTAAACTAACTCTGTTTTAATTGTAAGGTATTCAATCAAAGAACGTAGTATAAAGAATGAAACCAGTCTCACAGGGATCAAATTTAAAAGCCAGGCACACATTGCAAGAAAAAAAATAAATACACAGGTATCCAGTTTCGCATGTGCAACACTAATATGGCACGCAGATGAGAAATATGGGTCAGTCAATAAAAGACATTTCAAAAAACCTGAAGAACAATCTGCTTACATGGAGTGAAATAAGTGCATTTGAGGCCATTTAGATCTTTTTAAAAACCTGTGTCATGAGATTAAATAACACCTTCGCTTTAACACTATTACAAATCATTGAAAAGTAAAATAGCTTCTACAATATGTACGCATTATAAACATAAAAGAATCAGATGTGTTTAGGTTATGTAACCCTGTTCTCTCAATGCCTTGTGAAAAATGCTTAACTCTAAAAGTTGCATATCATGATTATAATAGGATATTTATTCATTAGGATATGTATTCAGTCTTGTTTCCTTTGTCTTATTTTTCTTTAAGGAGAAAAAATTAAAATATTTAAAGCTTTTAAGCCTATTATACCTGGTGCACAGAATGACTAATGGCATTTTTACTCTGACAAATTAAAAAGCAGTTTCACAGCTCCAGTGGAACAAAAGCCTTTCACAATTGATTCACGATGGGCTGACATTTGAAATTAAATAATAAAAGCATAGCAGGAACCGAAATTATTAAACAGACAAAAATATAAACATACCTTTGTGATGATGTTTCTGTCTCACAAAAGGGAAAAAAAACTTAGCTTTAGAATTTTCCCATTTTTTTCCCCAAGTCCTAATCAGTGTTTTCTGAAGGATTACCAACAATTATCATCATGGCTCAAGCAGTTACCTGTGACTGCAGCAATAAATCTTGTTAAAATAACCGAAACACTCTTTTCTGCATGCAGCAACCTGTCTTTGAATTAAGACCATCTGCACATAGTTATTGCCTAGTGCACACAGATGGCAAGCTAACATCTCTAAAGTTGCTCAGTCCGTTTCATCCGAACCCCTAACCTTAGAATGGAGACTAATTAATATTAAAGCTGAAAAAAAAGTATCAACATTTTAAAAGACTATGTAATCACCCTAATGAGGAAAAAGTGAACCTCTGTATGTCCAAAGGGCTCTTAACCTCTGTCTGCTCTTTCTTTTGGCTGATTCCCCTCGCTGTGTCTGGTCTTTGACATGTCTGGCTCCATTTTAACAATTTATTTTATAGACATAATAATGTTAATAACTTTTAGTGATTCTCCTCCTAAGCATGCTACAATGTTACAGGGCCTTTTGAAAAATGTAAGACATTTGCAGATGCATTTTTAATGCAGGCAAGTGCAGAGTGTTACACTTCTGTCACAGGGAGCAGAAACAAACTGCAGGTATAAGATGAGAGACAGCGAGCTTGGAGATGTCACCTACTTAGAGTTTTATGTTCACACATTATTTTCATCTTCTAGATAATGTGTGGAGAAACAATAAAACACCAAACAAAATGCTACAATATGCAGTTTAAAGTGTATAATTTAAATAAAGGGGTGTTATGCTGAAATTGTGGAAAGCACTAGTAAGAAAAATAAAATGGTGTATAGCTTTGGTCACCACATCACAAAAACCCTGTCCAGAGAAGAGCAATATTAAATATTCAATTGTTCAAAACATTAAAAGGCACTGACAAGGTCAGTCACAGGGATTTTTTCAGAACCAGCAGTGAAACACGGCACCAACAGGATGAAAACGATGGTCAGCTGAGACTTTTTTTACGCAACATGTTGTGGGAGAATGGAAAACATTACCCAGCCATTTTGCAGAAAGCCAGTACCCTGGTTTCATTCAGGAATGGCATTCAATTAGCAATAAAACACCAATTAAGACAGACAAGCTGAATGGCTTCCAAGTGTCCTTGTGTTTTTATCAAAGTAATTTTAAAATTAGAAATAAAAAAAAATCTAGAACTGTTAACAGAAGTTAAAAAGGAGTTTCAGTGCTGCATACTTAACCTTCCTCATTTCCTGTCCACTGAAATACTACCCCGTAGTTACAAAAAAGAAGTTTACAAGCAGAAATAACTTCACATTACACTGCTTCAGTCTGACCACTGGGAGAAGAAACCGTTTCCATTTTTGAGAGAACTGCGATACTCAAGCAATAGGGGAACAGTAACAGAACCGGTTTTTATCATGTCGCAAATCAGGCAAATTTCATTGTCCTAATTTTAATCCAAAAGTCTCTTGAAATGGCAAATTACAATTGGGGCCAAAAGGATAGCAGTCCGAAATTAAAATCACATCATCACGCGTATCTCAGGTGTTTATATTCTCCTCTAAATATTATTCATGCGGCCTTATTACAGCTGGAACTGGAGTATTCTGAAAAAGCAAGCCATTAATATTGTGTGTGCACTATTGTATCAAAGTTCATACTTAACAAAATTAGTTAGTATAAGTCTTTCTTAAAAATCTTATTCAAGGAAGGTGAAATATAACAATTAGATCGTTTTTTTTAAAAAAAGCTTATTCGAGGGATGTGAAATACAGTTACAAAAACCTTTTTTGGAAAAAATCCTGCATTAACTACAGGAACAACTAATTTTTGCCAGGATGTGGAATTCCATTTATATGAGCAGGTAGGAAAAAGTAACAAACAATTATGATAGGGTGACAATTTGCCAAGAATGGTTTTATAAAGTCAGTTTCAGTTTGAGCTTTTGGGTTTTGAATAAAATATTAAAAATGTGTTAATGTTGTAATTTGATGACTGACTACATCTGCATGGAAATGTACACAAGTCATTTGACCATTATGAGGCAACAATGTTTTGAACTACGGAAGAAGAACTGTTTGAAACACTGTGCAAGTTTCTGCTAAGGGCTGTCATCTCGACGGTGATACGGAGCTGTGAGCGAGGATTTTCAGAAAAGAAGGTCGTCTCCTCAGAAGGCTAAATGCTGAGCAATAAATCTGACCAAACATGAAATCGGAAACCAAAATGCGGAATGATCTTCACTGTATATTTCAGTGTCTATACAGAATCAATGTCAGAAGCCCCCTGAAAAATATATATCTTTTTACAGACAGCACATGGCTAGTTGCAATTAGCTAAGATACATATTATCCCTTATCCCCGAAATCCCCTTCCTAAAAAAACATAATCTGCATACTATTAATCAAATTATTTCTCAGTTGTTCAGTCTGATTTTGGTTGAATTGTGGTTAAATCTTAACGGTGCTCCACAGGAAATGAATCAATCTGTCAGCTCATAAGATCATGTTTTAAGTTAGGCTTGAATTTTTTTTTAACTGATTTGAATTTTTTGGAAATGTTGACATTTTAGTTTTTTAGCTAAGGTTATGACAGGTTGTTCTCAGTTCTGTTCATTATGTCCTATACACCATATATAGAAACATATTGTCACTGCGCAAATTTATTTTGTATTTAATCTTCTACTTGATGTATCACTGTCACAAGGAATCATCTCATAACAGAAGGTTACTTAGTCTGTCCCAAGCATTGCTATGTGTAAACACATGTTTCCCCTTTCTCAGATGCACTTGTACATAATTTACATTTTTGTCCTCTGGCCCTTGTTTCCTTGGTGAAGTTGGGTTAATATTTGGGGTTGAAATCAAGTTCCAAAAAATGAATTTCCCTTGCAGACACATGAGATTAAATTTCAGCTATCGAGGCATGCCAGACCTTATATTATGGTGATGAAATAAACAAAAACCCTTTTTCATGTTCTGGACTCTAAAACAAAATAAGAATCTCTTTCAAAAAGGATCAAAGAGGATAATTGCATATTATATCACTTCAAATATCTGGTTAAAATCTTTAAAATTCCCCCCAACAAAATGTATTGCGGACAGTTGTTGGAATAGACTATAGTAGTTTTCTTCAGTTCCTCAATTTTATTTTTATTCAGACAAATTCCTCTCATTTGTTACTTCTTTTTAGGTACCTAAATGTACCTTTTCCAGAAGTATTATTTAATTAATAGTAAATTATAACATTAGTCTATCACAGCACTAAATAAGGTTTTCACTGTTACTTAGAGACAACTCACACCTGGCCATGAAGTTCGAATCTTACACCTGGGTACAGCTGGCCTCAGATTGAGCCAGCAGATTAGGGAAAGGTTGTAATTAAGGAGTGAAACCTGACCTGTGTGCTTGACTGCACTGTGCACAAGCCCAAACCAACAACTATAGTTAATATTAAACCCACAATCACAAGTACCATGGCTTGTTGAATCCTCTGATCACATTTGCTGGGTCCTGCAATTTTTTGATAGGCTGGGGTGAGCTTTGCTTCCAAATCAGGACTTTCTGAGATAAGTTTAAAGGAAATGACGGGGAAGGACAGAAAGGCAGTGAAATGGAATACAAACATAAAATGTCATATTTGGCACATTATCATAAGTAACACTTTTTTATTTTTACATCAAGAATAAGACCACAGCTGACAGCTGTAAATGATTATTGCAAAGTCTTTACTAACTCCCTTTGCATTTCATAAAGAATGTGGCACTCCTATTCAAAGTGCACAGAGGACTATTGTAAATGTCAGCATGTCGTACACTTTGAAAGCATTACAAGGTCATCTCATTACTAATTGGACGAGTTTCCTTTCTGTGAAAATTTATCATCTTTCCAAAGGAAGAAGCATAAGTTTCAAAAACCCCAAGCATCACTTGGAGAGTTAAGCCGATGTTGCAGAAACATAAACATTCATGGCCCATGATTAACCTCAGAGAGCAGCAGACTGCACTAATGACCGATCAACCTTCATGCATTAAACCCACCCAAGAAAAAAAAAGAATTCCTGGGTTCCTTTTTACCAAAAACAGAAATAAGTCAGGAAATTATAAATTGGAATTGGAATCTTCAGTGGTCCAGGTCAATCACAATACCCTATAGGTAAACTAATCTAAAAGCTGGAATCATTTGTTAAAAGTAGGTTTAGCATACAGGCAACCTAGTAAAGAAAATACCCTTGACACTTTCACAGTAAATATTTAATATGTACAACCAGGAGTTCTAAAACCTAAAGGTCTGCACAACCAAAAACCAATTGCAATTGCAAAAACCAATACAGAAGAACAGTGGATAGCTTTTCAGGATTGTGTGATATTTTTTCTCAGACATTCTCTACTCTTTTTTCTGGAGTGGACATAATTAACCCATGCATCTTCTGAAAGAAAGGAAAAAGCTCATGCATAGCCCAAGACTTCACCTCTGTCTTTGCAACATCCCCTGTAACCCCAGGGCGGAGCGGTGGCTCTGTGGCTCAGGATCTGTTCCTGTGGCTGGAAGGTTGCCAGTTCATATCCCATGGCCGGGAGAGGAATCCTCCTCCACTGGGCCCCTGAGCAAGGTCCTTAACCCCAACTGTTCCAGAAGCGCTGTATAAATGGCTGACTCTGTGTTCTTACCCCAGGTTTCTGTCCCTGTTTGTGTGTCTCAAGAAGAGCAAGTTAAAAATTCCTACTGTAATACAAGAAATTGAATATGGCCAATAAAGTGATCTTGTCTTATCTGTAAGAGATGCTCACATTGTGCCTGCATAAGTGATACCTCTCCAAGTGGACTCATGTTTCAGAACCAATTAAGCACAAAAATATTTTAGATTAGGTTTCTCAAAAACTGAGCAGACAGTACATTACAACAGCATCCCCCAAGCCCCATCAGTAGCAGTGTCATTTCCACCCCCATACGACCTGATAGCAGCAATAGACAGCTATGATATTGGCTCTGTGCAGTAAATATCTGATCCCTTAAGCCACAACAAGACAAACATCTACTATCATCATAGAAATGGCAGAGAAAGATTCTAAAGAAAAAGAAACCTGTTTCCAAAACACAACAGCTTCTGGACATTTGACATTCGCAAGACATTGGTAGAATAAGCCCACAATGCCTCTGGGACAAAGCGTAATGCATAAACAACTTTGACTAAGGACTAGTGTCACATGAGATGAGATGCAAGGGGTTGAGCCTGCTCCATAAAAATGAAAATTCAAGTCAATCTGTCAATAATGATGAAGATGAAGATTAGGATTTTTGAGACGTATTGATGCGGTGTCTTTTGTTAGCAAAATTTTTCATCTATAACATTCATATTCCTTTTTCAAATAATAACAGCTTCTAAGAGTCTCTTTGATTCCTCTAACAGTAAAACAGAAATACAGGAGGTTAACCCCTTTGTTTTGCCCTAGGTGATTATATCTCAGCACCCAGGTTGCACAATAGACACACTGTGCAGAATGGAGATGTAAGTAAAAAAAGAAAGAAGAACCAGGAAGATCAAATCATATTGATTTTAATCATATATTATATATGCTGTATTATGAATGAATATGTAATATATATAATATATTATGAAATGTAATTGTATTATATATTCATTATGACTATACATAATATATCATATGTGTCTTCAGCGTTTTTGTGATACTTTCTATAAAAAGCCAAATTGTACTTAATTTCACAATTACAGGTCCAAAACACAACTACCTAAGGGAAATACGAGTATACATTTAATCTTGAATCTTATATGGAGAAACCAGATCTCCTTCAGAAGGATTCCAGTATACAAAAGTGCCATGATCCAAGCAAACAGTTTTTGCAAATAAAAAAAAGAGAAAAAGCACATAATTTCAGCTGTTAAAGGGGAACTGCAGTCCCAATTTTTCAGACCAGTCATAAAGTCTCAGTAACAAAATAAATTCAATTTTGAATTAAGCAGAAATAAATGAACTACTGCCCTCCTGCTCACAAGTCTCCATAACGACTAAAGCAATATGATGTACGAGCAAATAAAAACAGGTTGTGCAACAGGCATTTTGCCACAGAAATGTTCCAGCGTGATCAGCATGCAAAGTTATCAAGAACGTAGTCGGCAAGAATCGAGAGGAATATTTCTATTGGATTAAAAGAGGTGTAGTCACAAGCCTGCTTGTTTACAATGTCACAGGGGCGCATCACGTCGCCGGAAAGTTTGTTGCCTCGTTCTCAATCACAGAACGTAGGGCTGAGCATACCTGGAAATTTTGCCTATTACAGTATGTGATATAAATGGGAGGTTCTGCAAACTGCTGTGTACATTTTACTTGTATAGTGGTCTGAAATGCACTCATCAAGGTTGATTCTTTAGTTTCAACAGCCAAAATGTTGATTTGTGTACTTTTCAGGGTGGAATTGACTTGCTTGTTACAGGAAACGCATATGACGCAGCTCCTCACTCAAATCTCTTTTGAGACCTGGACACACTTTACGTGTTACAATAACCTTGAAAAAAAGCATACCCTTAAATTCTCAGTGGGTCCTGGCTTACCCATTAAGCACTATTTCAAGAGGAACAACAACTTTCAAGAACTAGGGGCGTTTAGGGATGCTTCTTGAGTTTTAAGGTAAGCTGAGATTTGGCTATACCTCTACAGGGGACAGGAAGCCCCCTGGTCCCAGAACGAGGAGGTTCAGACCCCCCTGCAGTGAAAGAAGCAACCAAGAGGAAGCTCCACAGGTGGAGAAGGGATGGAGAAGAGATGCAAGACTCAGAACAACAAAAGAGATATTTCTGTGTGATTCATACTATATACAGTACCTTCGGGAAATGATGTTGGGAATGATTATGATTTAGAACAGCTGGGAAAAAATTGACTTGGTTGTGCTCATCCTTCCTGATCCTCAGGTAAGAACATTCATTTAAGCTAAGGTGTATTGTGGCTCAGATGTGCAACACTAGAAAACCGTGTTAAGTTTCTGTCTGGATAAAATTTTACCTATTATCGCTTGGGCTTCTCTTTAGTCTGATTGCTGTTGAAAGTCAAGTGACTATGTACCACAAACATGAAGATATCAAATTGTGATGTGTGTGAAATTGCATCCACAATAACAGATGCCCCAGTAGATTTTTTATCACCCCAGGATTTGATGTAGACCTGACTTTCATTAAACTTACAAAAGGTTTTGTTTTTTTTGCAAATGAGGAATAAAACTAAATCTTGGAAAGTTGAACTGTGCACATGTTTCCATAGTATTTTAAGTCTCTGCTTTATACAACTTTTAATATTCATTCCTCTCCTGTGTTTCTTACTCTTTGGATGTTGAAATTTAGTATTCTTGCACAGTGACTATTATTTTTTATTTGTTTTTCTCCACCTAGCAGTGAATAGTTTAAGTGATAAACCTCAAAAGATTGATCTTTTCCATTGATAGCTTCTTCTTTTCTTTGACATTGCACAAGATAAATATTTTATTTATTGAGAACCATTCACAATAAAAATTACAAGAACAAAGATTGTATTATTTTTAAGATTTTAACAAAGATGTTTCTGTGACAACGCTGACAGGAATGGTTTGACTTTATTGTAAAGTCATCACAGTGGGTTCATTCACCAGGCAGCTGCCAAAAGATGATGAACTTTCAACACATTGGTCTAGAAAACACTGTTGATGCTCCTTTTTGATCCTCTGTGCCTTCCTTCCCACTATCCTCCTGTTCAGCAGGAGAGGAAACTGTGTAGTGAATACCAATAAGGATTCCAGAGATCATAGTCAGAGTTTCAGGGTTAGTTATCTGTTTGATAATATTGTAATTTATGTATCTTACTGATTGTTTCTGTGAGATGCAGTATATACTATGTTCATTAGCATACAGCTGATATTCAGGTGAAGCAGTTTTCTTTGCAGCAAATATTCATTGTATTTACACTTTTTACCTAAACGCTACAACAGCATTTTTAGAGATTTGTTAATTATTGAGAATTAGAAAGAAATGTCTGCTGTAAAAAAGGTGAGATTGAATTATTTTTCTTGAACCGAGGTATAAAAGTGATTTTTTTCTCTGAATTTTATAAAACAGCAGTTCACTCCCTTCAGCAGAAGAGTTTATAATATAACCTTCACATGTCGAAGGGAAATAGAGAGCAGGGATATAGGGAACTAAAGGTGGGAGAAAACAGGAGACAAGAAAAATGATGGTTGTAATTACCCTGCTGCTTTCAAACCGTGCTCTGCTTTTTGTTACCAGATATCAAAAAGGAACCCATGCCTGAATGCAGCTTTCACAGATCTTTTTCAGAGTTCAGCAGCTTTTTAACACCTGTAGCAGGCCAAACTGAGTTCAAAAGCCATAACAGCATAGCTCAAGAATCAAAAACAGTGACTTAAATCTTACTAATTACTTGTGACCAGAAAGGTTTTACTGTTTATTAGTAACCAAGTCAGCCGCAGTGCATGATGGGACGAGGGACCTTGAGTAGCCGGGCTCCCTGCAGTGCGAGGGGGTGGGAGCTGCCCATGTCCTCAGCTTCACCTGACACATCAAGGGTTCATAGCGAAGCAGTCCTGACACTGACCTCCCAAAGCCCCAGCAACTGGAACAGCCTTAACAAGGTATTAACACAGCAATGCACTCTCTACAGCCACCCCAGCTGCTCAAAGCTCTGCGTGTTCCTGCCGCCGGAGCTGCACTGCTGTCAAGCAGGCGCAGAGAGGAGTCACAGGAGCGCCGGTGACCTGGGGCCCACGCTTCCTCTCTGTCCTGCAGTGCTGAGGGCTTTCGGGCCGCACTGGACAAAGCTGCAGGCCGGGCAGCGTTTACACAGGGCTTAATGGGAGGCAACGCGAGCAAATCCTGTAAATATGAAGGGCGAGGAAACCTAAAACACAAACCGTCATGTGCGTGTTGGTGTCACGAGCTGACGCCCCCCAGTGCTCGATCGACAAATTTGAGGCACAATCTGTTTTCACAGCAAGAAATGGAATTATTAGTCTTTACCACTTTAAACTACTTCCTAGAATTAAATAGATAGTAAATCTATACCTGTCTCAGTGTGGCTTTATTTTATGGAGAGCAATGCCTTTAATTCCACTGATTTTTATTAAAAGTGGCTTGGCACAGGCTAATCTCATTTTTCAAGCTGCTGTAACAGGCCGCAGAACACCTCTCATACCTGAACATGAAACCAAGCCTCTAGGACAATCTGATATTTAAGTACTCACAGGTCACGAGTGGAAAAAGTCAGAGAATGCTGCCTTTTTCCTGGGTAGCTCCTTTATATTTTAAAAAAGTAGTGGATTACATTACAGGATTTAGGGCATGTCAAGAGAGCTCTGTCCAAAGTAATTTGTCTTGACACTCTGTAAGAACGCATATGGTGCTGATCATGAATCGGGAGTCACCTCACTTCGATGTTATTTAACTGTCCCCATCGAAAATCCACCTTAATATCTTCAATGTATTTTTTTGGCGTTCACTTTCAGTTTGGGAAGTCTATGTAACTGAATATTCTTGAGTACAACATAAGCTGGATGAAGCCATTTCAATATTTTAAAGTTACAGTATTACTTCATCAAATAAGTGTGTGATTGGTGGATCAGTTATGAAATGAACATTTTGTAATGAAAAACATTTTGACCAAAATTAAGAAACATTATATAAGAGTTGTAATTCTATGTAGATTCATAGCCCCAAGAGCTAGTGCTACACAAATATCCATCCATTTTCTAACTGCTTTATCCTATAGAGAGCTGTGGGGAAGAAAATACAAACTCCATGCAGGAATTGATCCCAGGAACCCAGCGCTGCAGAGAAGCAATGCTAAGCCCCACTACACAAACATGTATAACCTTTTTCAAGTACCCATTGTACGCAATGTCAAACCTACACTGAGAAGCTAGATAAGAAAATGCAAAGAACAGTACCTATGAAAAGATATGCTGTTGGCAATATCTTCACAGAGAAAAACACACTGTTTTGAACAATTGATTTACAATTCTTGTAATTGAATTTACAGGAATGGACTATTTAAGAGCAATGCACCTCTAAAAAATAGTGTTTCATTATATCCAATTGCATGTAAAAATCATCATTATTTGTATCTTTAGGAATCTTTATTTATTTTTTCGTAAGCAGTGTAGCTACGCTGTGTGGGTGACCGTGACAGTGCCAGCATAGTCATTTCACCAGCCAGGCGAGTTAATGTCAAAGTATTAAGTACACTGTCCCTTTGCATCCTTCGGCGTCTTTCTTCGTGAGAAGGATTTGACTGAAATACTGAAAAACTTGTCCTGGCCCTCGAGAAACTGAGATGGGTAGACTTTAACCTTCTGACGACATCCGGGGGCGACAGGGCTCATCTGAACCTGTCAGCATTGCGTACCCCCTCGAAGCTGAATTCGGTGTTGTCTGTGTAGAGCGGTTCGGAGGGCCAGGAGCCGTTGAAGAACCACGATCGAACCCCGAAAGCACAGAGTCTCGCTCGTCGGCGGAGCTGGGCTGGAGGCTGCTGTCCCAGCCACCTCACAGTCCCGATTTCACACGGCTGCTTCTGCTCTGCTGGGCTGGATTAAGGAAGCTTCCTGACAGGTGCTACAGCTGGTGTCCCCTAAATGCAGGAACAGCTTTTAAAATTAGCCTTGAAGTCAAGTCCCGGGTGCGAGATCTGTACATATATGTACAGTATGGAGGAGAGTGGAAGTGTGCAAGAATAAGATCTAACCTTCCTCCTGAATTTCCGTTCTAGACCTTGTAAATGGAGACTGAAGTGTATGGATGATGTCTTTCCCAGCTGTGAAGAGAGCCGTCTGCAGACTTAAATATCACACAATCTACTCACAAAACACATCGCGTTTTTTTTTGTTGGTTTGTTTTCGGATTCAAGAAAACTGAGTATGGACATACATTACCATCACTCCAAAAATCTTGCATAATTCAGGAGCACCGAGCTAGAATAAGGGGCTGAGGTCTGGCAGGGCGTAGTGCTGGACCTCTCATCTGAGCAGGTATCTCATGGGGACCAGTAGCTTTGTACAGGTCCAGACACGCTAGGCCTTCAGCAACACTGGCACACCACCTTGATAAAACCGCTGAACTTCAGAGCACCGAGCCTATCACTAGGCATGAGAAGCCTGTGTGTGATATGTTTCTTGAACGGATGATTATACTGGCTTACAGAAAAAGCACAGCTTTGTACAGGGATCGATCCAATAAATCTGAAGGCATGAGTAATGTGCCTGATGCCATGTAATGAAGAGGAAGCAAGGGTTTTATGTCAAAAAGGAGCTAAACAGTTCTGTAGGAGAATCACAAATATTTACCTGACAATCTTAAAATTAAAGTAAAAAGCACATATTAGTATTAGTATGTGAAGGGTATTTTATACTTGTACTGTACATTCTACATTATACTTGTACATTCTATATTGTTTTTAATCCAGAGATATGAAGAGATCAAATCAAATAAAAACCCATCCAGTCCAGCTTGACCTTACTCAGAAAGATTTATTTTCAAAATTATATTTACAGCACAATGTTAATCCTATTCTGAATCATCCGATAGAGATTTCTTCCTTTCTTCAGAAAAATAACACATGACTGCATAAAGGCTGTGTGTGTGTGCGGTACTGAAGTTAATAAGGAGCAATAATACTACCTCAACTCACATACATCTTCTTCAGCATAGAGAGCAACTGATCATCTGCCTGGGTTTTGAGAACAGGCTCATTCGTTATTGGGGATTCAGTAACACAGCAGTATGAAAGGAGACTGCTGGATGTCACACCACAGCTGACAGTGATGGATTTACTAAATTCTGTAGGCAACTTGGGATATTGGATGCATTAACAACAGGCACCTGCTTTTCTGGTACAAATCTATTAAAAGATAACAGCAATCGCTACTCTCACTATATTAGTAAATTATAGCTCTGCCGTACCTGTAAGGACATTTTTTAGGATGAAATTACCAGTCTAACATTGCCACCTAGTGTGAAGTCGAAAAACAGGATTTAATTTTAAAACTCCACCACATGGCTTGACTCGATTGCTCAGAAAGGGGTGTGCTCAGCGATATTACATCTGAAAAAATTAAAACATTCAATTGTGAAGAGCCTGAACCAAGGTAACTTCATTTATGACAATCCTTATACAAAATTCAAAATTCCTATAACTGCTTGCAGTAGGCATAAGATAATTATTACTGTACTATTCTTATTCTTACTATTGTTTTTGTTAATAATGATAATATATACAAATATACAATAATACACAGTCATTAATATAAATGGCTATACATAACCTCTTATTGTAAAAATCAAGGCTTCCTGACAGTTTTGCATTATTGATGTCTTGTCATAACATTTTCAAAACGGACACGAACGCGCAGGGCTCTTGCCAGATTTGTAATGATTTACTGGTTTCTGTCTAAATGAAAAAGAAAAGGCTTACTGCATTGTGCTCAGCCCTGGAACTGAACTGCATGGGGGTAACCCTTTGAAAAGTAAAAAAAGTAAGCAACACAAATAGTTTTCCTAAAGTTGTTGCGAACAGCTGTACCTTTAAAATACAGTATGTCTTGCTCAGCTAAGATCTCATTTGCACTTTCTGAAAGTAATTCATTCAGTTCTGCTACACATGACAATGCTAATGTACAGTGTGATATGTAAGAACCCAATCAGATTGATTTTGTACAGAAGGAATTCAGAATACCGATATTAAATATATTCAGTATTGGTGGACTGGATTTGGCATCGTTCAACATATCTCAGGTCAAAACATCACTTGATGAACAAGATTACATTACAATAATAGTGAAGGTTTTCTTTTTCTTCACTCTATGAAAGCTAAAGAGTGTGAAATACAAGTGTAACCACCAGACGTGGGTACAAAGTGACCAACTGGGGAGGATGATGCCTCTCAATCTCATCACTATGCCAATACAGAGGCAGCCATCCCTTTCGTTACAACATTGTCGAGGCTGTGATGAAGACGACCACACATAATGCATCAGAGTGTGTCCTTCGTTTCCATCTGACAAAAAGCAGGAGCTGACTGAGAATGCTGAGCCAGGAAGAGCAGTTTCCTTTCTCCCGGACCTGGGAGGTTTTAGTGTACAGTGGGTTTCATCCATGTGGAATCTAAGATACTGATTAGGAATCATTGATCCTAAATCTTAAAAATCCTAACATTTTTTAAATGGAAATGATTATAACCTACCTATAAATACAATAGTATGGTCAGCAACAGCCATAGACTGCAGAAAATTAGGGACATAAGTTGTTAAGAAGCTCTATTTGGGAGTTTAATCTAGACCAAATATTCTGCTCAATTGTTTGTCAAAGGTGGTAAAATAAACAAATTAAAGGTGTTTCCAAACAAATACTTTTTCATCTTTGTTACATACATATTTGGATCTAGATCAAGTTTCCAACAAATGTACTTATAACCTTCACATTCCAGGTAAAATATTAGCTAATCATCACTATAAGATGAGTCAACTGGGGAAAAAAACATATCTATAGCAAAATTAATTAGCTTCTAAATTAATATTATTAACATCAAACAATTATTGTTTCAAATCCTGTAATATGTCACATTTTTCTATCTTTTTGGTAACTTATCTAGCAAGAATCATTAGCAGTAGTTATTAAACTACATAATCACTGCAACATTTCAAGGCTTCTGAAACACTGTGTCAGATGATAACTTTAGAGCACTTATATCTCCTAAATTATATTTTCAGATCAGCATGACCTTCTTCCATCTTCTGTCTGTATCTGCAATCCCAGACACTCACTAACCAGTCTTAAGCCTATCTCTCAAAATAATAAGTCTTATTATTATAAGTATAGAATAGTGCCCAACTGATCTCAAAACTTTCATTCTAACTCTAGCTCTTAAACTCAGATTTTAAACGCAATTCAGGAATTCGAATAAATTCACATTTGCAAATATTTCAGACAAACTAATTTAGTACTTTAGTTTTATAATAAGGCTGATACAGCACAGTACAACACTGAGAGTTAATTAATTTCCACATTACTATATTTCACTTTATTTTAGTATATAGTGTAGTAATTTCCCCTAGTTTCTCTCCGTTCCTTGAGTATTTTTATTTTCATTTTGCTCTAATGAAATTACCTAGTTAAACTGGCTCATCTGTAGCACAGGGTCCCTACCAGTAAAAACCTTGCAAGTTGTATCAGACCAAGGTCATTGATATATACAAAGTAACCATTTATCCACATGTCTAAATACAAAATAAGTGCCATAAATGTAAAATGTATAATACTACTATAATACTACTATAAAGATATCAGGAATATGTTGAGGATTATAATTGTTCATGTTACTTAATGAAAGAATTAGAAATTTTAATATAAAAATATGTCATTGAAAACTCATGTTTAGTCACTATGCTGGAAATCATGACAGTTCAGGAAGCTTGAAGTGCGCCTTTGAAGGAATGTGCACAGTAAGAGGTGTGATAACACCTGCCAATCAGACAGGAAAGCTGTAGCTTCCCAATGTCCACTCAAAGAAATCGCATCCAAATCCATAGCTCATTCAAAAACCTGCCTATAGGACCAAATAACATCCAAATTCACAAACCTACCTAGAGGAAGAAATCACAATCAAAACCACAGCCCATTCACAAGCATATCTACAGGAGCAAGTAGCCCATCCAGATCTTAAAAACACCAGCATCTTGGATTTAGAACATCTGTTGTGTATAAAATGTGTTTTTTATACCTGCATAGATTGAACAGGCACCTACTAAGACACAATGTAAAGGACTGCTTTGTAAAGGACAGGCTGGAAGCATTGATAAAAGAGGTTTGTTTTTTTATCTATGTGTCTTGCAGAAGGAAGGTTGTTATTGAAGGTGTCCTGTCTGCAAAATGTATGTCATAATTATTTAACCGTCTATAAATGAAAATAAACTTTGAGAAACTGTGATCATAATATGGTGGGCTTTTAAGCATATTTCTGAAGTTGTCCAGCTGGAGTTCTGTATACTGTATACAGGAAAGCAGACTAGGAATAAGATTTAAGAGAGGTAAAATGGAATAAGGTAGATTTCAGTAGTTAGGTCAGATTCTATTTAACATGATCAGATAACAACATTTAAACAGATTAGCACAATTCATATTTCATTATTTGGCATAACTTGCTGGATGAAGAAAGAACATCTTGCCTGTAAGGATCAGGCTCACACATGAACACTAGCAAGGAATGAAATAGGGAGGCAGCTGCAAGGCTGAAGATGAGGCAAAGGAATAGGTGCTAGGAAAGATACAAGCAGAGCTGAGGGCAGTCATTGAGTATTTATCCACAGCAGAGTGGAAGTGCAAAGTTACAATTTGACCTTCTTCCAAATCTGTTTAAACACTCCACAAGGAATCAGCAGAGAATGGATGGCAGCAGTTTTAGAATATTCTTCTTGGACAATAGAACTGGCCATTTTCATCAAAATGGAAAGTAAACAGAATTTTTTAAAAAGAAGTGGTTTAATACATCACTGTAATACATAACTGAGAACAATATGTGGAGAAAGAGAGCGTTTTAATTAATGACTTATAAAGAGTTCCAGTTAAAGAAACTCCAGCAGTTAAAAGAGAAAAGGAATACGATGCGTTTAGTGCTCAGGTTAAAAAATACTACAATGACCAAGAGAGAGGAAAGAGTATTCTCTCTGAAGCTCAATGATTAGAAAGCATGTAGTGCCCACACCTGTAGAGGCCGCACAGCAGGAACATGTGATCAGGAAGGATAAGACCAAGCAGGTTTAATTTCACCTCAGCTGCTTTCCTAACACCCACCCCACCCCCCCTCTATGGACACCATTCTGTATACCATTTTTTATACAGTAGTCTCATCACTTCCTAGAAAACAAAGGGTTAACCCCATGTCAAGGCATTTTTTTCTCATTTTTATTTTTAATTTTCTCATTTTTACTATGTATCCTTTGGGCTGAGCTGGAGATGAGCCAACATGGCAGTCTCCAATGTCGAGCACGAGGTGGCAGACTCCTCCCCCGGCCATTACTCGTGGTCCAATAAACTACAAGGAATTTGCATACAGCCAATGCAGATAAGGGGAGGGGTTTTCAAGCCTTTAAAGTCCCATGGTAGAGCTGCAGGTGATGACTCTGAAAGTAGGCTGTTGGTTGGAAGAGCAGTTTGCATCAGTGGGCTGTGGGCTGTTGGCTGCAGTTTGTGGGAGTCCAGGGCAATCAGCTTTGGCATCTACCCTACAGTGATCTCAATATTTTCCTGACAACCTCTGAATGTTGTGAGCCCATCTTTAGGAACTCCTGGATGGCTTAATCTTGCAGTGATCTCGATGTTGAGATTCGAAAGGATGTATTTTTTAAGGAACTCACTGGTACTTTGAGTAACCAATCAATGCAAAGGAACTTTCTTTAAACGCAAACCAATGACTATTAAATACATTGGTAAGTCTGGAAGTAAGTCGTATTCATAAACATTTTGCTCCGTTAAAGAGACGCCATTTTAATAGAAAGAAACTAAATTACTTTACCTCAATATTGTAACGCAACGGGGGCTCAGGCAGGCGCCCTTGCCGCATCTGGTCGGCCCCATCCCGACTGGAGGCTCGAACCCGGGACTTCCGCGTCTCTCTGCAGCGACCTAGCCCCGTGAGCTAAAGAGAGATCTCTCCACAGCCCAGTAGCTGTAGTCCTGCTATCACAGGGAAGGGCGGTGACGTCACCCGCTCTGGTACGCCGGCTCTTACACACACTGCTTGTCGGCCGTAAGCGTTACACTCTCCCCCGCTTAAATCGCCGTCCCCGGCGAAGGGCTATCCCGCCCCGCTTCTGACACCAATGCAACGCAACGGGGGGCTCAGGCGGGCGCCCTTGCCGCATCTGGTCGGCCCCATCCCGACTGGAGGCTCGAACCCGGGACTTCCGCGTCTCTCTGCAGCGACCCAGCCCCGTGAGCTAAAGAGAGATCTCTCCACAGCCCAGTAGCTGTGGTCCTGCTATCACAGGGAAGGGCGGTGACGTCACCCGCTCTGGTACCCCGGCTCTTACACACAGTGCTTGTCGGCCGTAAGCGTTACAATATAATGATAACTATTATAAGAGCAGCTCTATAATCTGCATGAATTGTAATACACTTTTATGATTCTTGTAAGTACAAACAGGTGTAAGGGTGTGGGGAATACTTGTCCCCTCTCACATACTGTAAGCCTTCTGTATTTCACATCCAATGTTTGCATCACTACTGAACCCAAGAAGTTGGCCCTCAGCCGAGTAGGTTGAGCCAAATCTTACTGTCACTCAATACTCAGTAAATGTTTTTCAATACATTTACTAGTTTGTTGTTATTATCTTATTCATCAGGAAGCCTATTATTCTTTGAATATGAATAGCCTTATTCATCATTGTAAGCCTATTATATTCAAGCAATGTTACAGATACTAGAAAATAAATCTTCAGAGCCTGACAATACATATGTGCTAGTAGTTCTTGTTAATAGTGAACTGTCTAGTAGTAACAGCTTGACTTTTAACAAAACAGAGTTGATGATAAATTCAGGAGGATGGTTAGATATTAATCTCACCTATTTCCACTAACCTACATAAGTACTGTACCTTCCCTTCCCTTTGCACGTCTCTCTCACATTCCTACTGCCACCACTTCTACACCTGTGCAGCAGCTCCCTGGCTCATTCTTTGCAAAAGAGAGGACAGTTCGGTCGACCTCATTCTTATGGTCAGGCTCCTATTCTCCCAGCTAGGAGGGCTTTGCCAAATAACCTCCAATACATTTGTGTCTCTGTCTGATTCATTGTGATGTTTTGACACAGCCAAACGTTAATGAGCTTCAGTGATCTAATGGGAACAGGCTATAAGACAGCTGCTGCCTGATAAGTACTAAAATACAAATATAAGCCAAAAGATGTTATTATGAAAGCACAGGTGAAAACAAAAACACCATCCATGATCTTCTAGGCATTATCATAGCCAAGAATACTTGGAATAATACTATTTCACAAAGGACATCAACAATACGAAAGGAGGTGTTGGTGTTAGATATATACAGCTAATTTCTGAAACGCCTGTGATTAGGAGCAGCTGGGCAAGATGTGACTTGTCATAGTTATCACCTCCAAACATCAGTTAATAACCTCCATTGAATTCATCACACAAAACTAACAAAACACATGAAACAAGAAGGGGCATGCTCTACAAACAAGATTTTAGAGTGGATTCCTCTTGCATATCAGCTAAAGACCAGTCACCGAATTTCTTCTATAATCCATCTATAAATCAACAGCTGCTCTTCTCATGCCTTGTCCAGGAAGGAGCTGTTATTGTGACCCTTGCATGGGACTTCAAAGGCTCAGTTTGAGGAGTTGATGTTCTCCGTGCACTTATTAGTTTTAAGCCTTCTTGCTCCCCTGACAAAGGTCCCTATAAAGTCTTCATATTCCCCTTCTTAGCTGACCTAAAATGACCTGGCTAAAGACACAAGCAAACCTGGATGTATCTGGCACCACAGAGACTGAGTCAAATTTTGCCTGCTCTTTAAGTTCCTTTTTATTTTTCACTCTGGCCTTTGTCTTTTAATCAGAAGCAATTTGATCTGAATTTAATCAAAATTTTGACACCACAGCAGAAATATTTTAACTTCTTAATTTAACCCAGGGTGTCTCTCAGCAATTTCATTCTAACCCACATAAAAATCTTCACAAATTACTTTTTGCACATAAATAGAACATCAAACATAATCTGTAATTTCAGTGTCTTCATCACTGGCACTCCAGCTATTGTTCGTAAGGTGAAAATCAATTTTACACAAGTGGAACATTACAATTATTCTCAAAGGTGCTGATAAATACTTGTAGGTAATAAATGACAAAAGTGTCACAATGAAGAGCACTACAGAGAGAAAAATAAAACACACTTGCAATCCAAGAGCTGCAATTTTTAGGCTTAAAATGAGGAAATCATACGCAATTATGGTATGTTAAACAACAATGCTCACAAATCAAATACAACCAATAATACATATTGTAACACTTAAAAAGGTCCATAACCTTTGAGGGAGGGAAGCAAATTTTGTCAGGAACACAAAACGTTACATTTTCAGAACAGAAGTAAGCCTTGCACAGCTGGGAACCACATAAATAACTGCGCATTTTATGAACAGGCAGGTAAGCACATTGACTACAAACCAAGAAAGTTGTAAATTCACATTGCGCTGCTTTGAAATACCTGATACTCGGATCACTAACCTACCAGGCAACACAATTACAGTAGCTCTGGGCTTCAGTCTTTCTGAGGCCCTTTTTGTGTAATAAAGTGGTGCCTCTTGTTTATACATCAAAAAGGTTTACTTTTTTTTTTTCGTTTATCTCTATGCCTATTTAAACAAGAGCCAAGGTACCAAAAAATCCGTGCTTGTGCACCGTTTTCTCCTGGGAGTACAAAAACAATTGGTAAAAGGTGGTGTAAAACAGAATGTCCCGGGAGGTCGAATTGTAATCTAGCACTTCCGGGTCTCTCATCTATAAATATCTCGCCTCCTGCGCACTAGTTTTGCAGGGCTCCCCTTCTTGCAGCTCAGTTATTAAAATAAGGACGTCTTCCCTTTATAGTCGCCGTCTGGCCGAGCTACTGAATAGCCGGTGGTGCAACATACTTTGAGGGAGGCGGGTGTGTACCCGCTTCTGATACTTTCAGAGGTGTCTTCAGACAACAGTAGCTGAGTAAACTGATGGGCCAAAAATTTAGGCGCTGCAACCCAAATCACAACACACAGTGAACATCGATAATCGCAGTTTACAGATCTCTTATCATGCGCCTTTGACGTGCGGAATTTCTCACTGTAGGCGTTAAATATTGCGTACGGGCCACAAGTAAATCAAAACGCCTTAATCGCCGCACCCCGGGTAGTCCGAAAATACAGTACAAGACTTATAAATAAATAAAGTCAGATTGGCCGTAGCGTGCAACAGCAGTAGTAATAGAATATGAAACTTTACAATTGCTGTAAAACACAGTCTTTATAGGTATACAATTACGCAAAAAAAAAACTAATATCACCAATCAAAGGTGGCTGCAAAACCGACCTCCCAGAATATCTGTGTTAGTGCTCTGTAGGGTTTTAAGGACGCATCGTAGTTTATTTGCAACAGCAGACGTTTCTGATTGTGCTCGTACGGGGATAAAAGCTTCCTCTCGCACTCACAGAAAATACATGTTAAATCTCCTATGAAGGAGGCGTGTTGATATATGACGACAGTTTATTTGATGTTATTTTAGAACCGCAATCTGTGCCGTCATAATTCTGCAAACCTGACTTGATTTGGACATTGTGTTGGCTGATCTTTGTTTTTAACCATCCGTGGCGTGACGAAAACTTAGAAACAAGCACTGACGACCTTGGAGAACGAGTAATCCCTAAGAAAAGTTTCTGAACAGAAGTAACAGATACTGAAATTAAAGGGAAAATGGCAACACATTTCTGAAGGATAGAATAAAATGAAACTGTGGAATGCTATTGACCCCGAGATTCGTGGAAGGTTCATTAATTATTTAATTGTATGTGCGGTAGGCATCTTGTGACTACTGACTACATCAGTCTGTTACTGTTTTGATTTTTTTTTAAGTCTGTCTCCAAAACCATTTTTACTGATAATAGATTAAGGCGTTCTTTTTTAAGCAAAGGTTTCTAGATTTATCTCGATATTTCTGTATTTGTTTAATTTGATTTTACAGATCAATAAAACATACATTAAGTTAAATACGTCCTCGTCAAAGCACCATTTGAATTCGATTTAATTGAATTTCAATGTCTGTCCTTATGAAAGGTCGAGTAATTTTGCTTTTTTGTCATGAAAATACTCTTTTTACAAAATGGTTATCCAGAGTTGATAAAGTAATATAGGTTTACCATAGCAAAAGGGGTGAGTTATTATGCAATCTACATATGTTTTTTATTTTTGTTTTTTGACTTTTTTTGCAGATTTTGAAACCATTTATCTTTCACCCAAGTGCTCAGTTGGAGCATGAAACAAAATATTAAGTTTTCTAAATTGTAGACATAATTTGTTATTCATCAAAACAGGATATCGTTAAACGGGAGTGAATACTTTTGCAAACATTACAAAGGATCCTGTCCTGGAAGGAGAGAATGCAGTCCTAGAGCAGGGATTCTGTACGTAAAAGAACACGCCACTTTAAATACCAAAGCAACCTTCATATTTCCATAGGCTCTTGCTGTAAAAATATTCCTGCTTTGAGAGCCAAATGCCCAATAGCTTTCCATTTTGATCAAAGTGTAAAACGGTGTAATTTGATGTCCTTTCCCCCCCTCCATTTTCAGATTTAGGAAATTTCAGTGGAGTCCATCTGTCATAAAATTGCAAAGGTTAATAATCTGTTAAATTGAAATCGGGCTTTCCTCCTGCCACCACAGATATATTAGCCCAAGTTCCATCTGAGCGGGGTTTGGAAAGAGACCTCTGAATGTTTATTAAATGTGATATTCAAATGTAATATGCAGACATTTAAAAAAAGATCATCAGAAACACGCAATGTGAAGGCCACACAAGAGGCAAGTGAAATGGCATTGTGGGTAATTAACATAGAGGGTAGCCATAAGATCTGGGCCCAGAGAAGACATGCGTTCTATTTAAACTCACGTTTCTTCCATCTCAGTCCTCCTGGAACACGTTTTGGCCGAATTGGAAAATTCACAAGTAAGATAAGAAAGGTGTACAAAACGAGAGGAGACATTCAGCTCGTCTAGCCTGTTTGGCAGTAGTTAATTGATCCCAGGACCTCATCCAGTCTTTCATGAAAGAATTGTTCCGTACTCCTACAATGTATTGTGTAAAGAAATGCCCAATGTTCTCAGCTATGATTGCACTTCCAGCTAGTTTCCATCTGGGTCCTCAGGACTGAAGCAGTTTGTGAACAGAATAACACAAGACCAAGGTGCCTGCTTTTATTGTAAATTGCACCATTCAGTGGCTGTACTCCAAAACTGAGTCAGACAGAAAGTGATAAGACACCCGGTTTCTACTGGGTAACTTCTTTTGATTTTGTCATTTAATGTGCAACTAGATATAAAACTGGAGTCAACATGTCAGTGTTCTCCTAACTGTAACCCTGCTCTGGCCTAACGCTCATTGCAATACCTTCAGCCCCTCCAGCCTGTTGGGTAGCTCCCCAGGGACAACGGCATTGAATACTTTGTGGATGTTGGGAATATTTGGAGAGATACATCTGGCTTAACCCGTTCTGCTCGTGAGAAGCCTCCTGGCCAGCCCATGCGGAGAGGAGCCAGTGGTGGAGATGGGTGGAGGAGCGATGCAAGACGGGGTGTCTGTGTTCGACACATAGAAACAGCTGTGTGTGATTGACTTGTCATTGTTATCCCTCCCAAATGTCTGTTAATGACGGCCATTCAGAAGCTAATTGATCCCAGGAACCCATCCAGCCAGTTTTGAAATTCACTTCTTTACGTATTCGCTTCGTTTCTTAAGCTTCCGCCAATTAAATGTTGCAATTTTTTTTAGCCATCCACTGAGTAAGAAACAACAGCTGCGCTGTTTTTCATATCTGGTGTGAAGCTTTAAAAAAAATCCCAAAAGATGTTCAGAGAATCTGTTTCAGTTGAAAAGAGGCTTGGTACTGTCTGAATGGCTTGGGCGAGAGGCATTCTAAACAAATTCAAGCTTTGATGGTAAAATGTTGTTTTTTTATTTTAAAAGGTGATGATAAGAGCAGGCAGCTATCTTAATGACTGTGATGTAGCAAATATAAAAGAAGAGATCATCTAATGCAGGAGCCAAAGATATAGCTGGAGCTTATAAATTTACAGTAAGTAAATATTTGAGTGCACAGAGCAAAATGAATGACGCCAGTAAATACTTTACAGCTGGCACTTTGTCAGGAACATAAGTGCCTTTGCTTTTCAACATTACATTGTCACAGGATTTACAGTCATTTGATAAGTGACAATGCACAAAAATTACTACTTTTTTCTGCTGCTAAAGCCCTTAATAAATCTCATTCCTGGGTGCCTCTCATTGTCAGTTATCACCTGGTGACAATGCCTTTCACCATCATTGTCTCGACATAAATATGATATGTGAAACTGCAATGTCACATCACTTAGTGTGATTTAATCCAAGTCTGTCTGTACCATTTTAATCAATCAAAATTGTCACTTTTTACTGTAATGATCTTATGGTAGGTCTCTCTGTGAGTGTGATATATAAGACTTATCTTTGGCTTGATTTACTGCTTCTAAGAGCTAATGTAGTAGCAAAGTAGTCTCCCTTCCCTAGCAAAATTTATTTCAAATTGGCAAGTAAATATTGTAGTGTACCACTACAGCCTGGAGTACACACGCTTCTTCCGAGTCTGGCTGGAGTAACTCAGTGTTATCCAGAAATCATTATGGAGGAGGGAGAAGCCAAAGAAAACATAAAAGGAAGTTTCATGTGGAGCAAAGTCAAAATGAGAACCAAAGGGAAAAATCAAACAAAGAAATGAGTATTCCTAAATGCCTTTGAGTCTTGGAAAGAAAATACGTGAGGGAGAAGCTACCAGATTAGCAGGCATTGGGAATTATTAGTTGTGTTAATTAAATGGCTGGAATCAGAGAAAGATGTATATAAACATGTACATCAGTTGTACTGTTAGTTCACACTGTTCCGGAGAGAAGGAAAGATGGAGAGGAGGGTGGAAGAGGGGGAAGTTTAGAGCTGTGTATCAGAAAGAGTATTCAGTTTCAGAAACTGAAGCTAGAGGAATCAGAAGTCTCTGAATCTATGTGGGTCAGACTCATTAAAAAACATATGAAAGGCATGGTGTTAGGAGTATCCTATAGACCAAGTCAAATATTAACTGTTTGTCAGGGAGCAGTTCTTTCCGGGCCCTATGCGGACGACACGATCCGGAAGGTGAAGAAACAATAGGGAAAAATATCATGCAGGAGTGGGTCAGGAGACAGGGGGGCGTGTCCGAGGTGAGCAGGTGTCCAGGGAAGTGAGTCGGGGGCAAACAATCCAAGCATAAATCCAAAAGGGAAATCCAAAATGGGAGGCAGAGTCCAAAACCAGGGGATCCATCCAAAGTAGTTTAAAAAGCAGAACCGGGTCGGGACCGGCGGGACAGGGAATCAGGAACAGGAAACTAAAACCATAACGGAGCCAGACGCGGCAGGACCCCGGGCTCTCAGGAAACGGGATTCAATGAGAAGCGCCGGGCAAACGCCTGCGTCTGGCTTTAAAGGTGGAACTAAAGAGGGGCTGGAATAAGGAACAGGTGTGGGGAATGGGACAGAACGAGGAAGGGCTGGAGCACCCTTAAGAGGAGGAGTAACGATCGTGACACTGTTTTTCTACACTTAATAATGAATATAAGAAGTTATATGTAAAAGAAGAAGTGTTTTTTATGGGGGACTTCAATTTACCCACGTAGATTGGGGAAAAACCTATAAGAATGTCACGAGCAGAAACTTTCATGGTAGATGTGATTGATAACTGATTTTCAAATCAGTTTTTTTTTAAAAAAGAAAACACCGACAAGGCAAAATACTTGTTTTGATCAAGGCAAAGTGAGGCAAACAGGGGTACCTTCCATTAGGGAACAGTGAACATAGTCCTGTCTGCTTTGAAGTGTACTTCAAAGATAAAGGTTTGAATTTCAGGAAAGCAGACTTTGAACCAATGAGACAGCTTAGGAGAAGCAGAATGGAAGAGGATAGATATGGAATCAGGGAAGGATGGATGGCAACAGTTTAAACAGACTGCTTGAAACACAGAAAAGATTTATCCCAAAAGTGAGTACATTACAAACTAAAAAGTACTTATCCCAAATGGTTTAACAAATCAATTAGGAAAAATATAAGGGAAACAAAAGCAATATATGATTAAATATCCAGATGTATTCATAGATATCTAAAATTATTAAAAATAGCACAATCTAGTTAAATTGTAACTCTATTGTATAGGATTACAATGAATCGCAAATATGGGTAAAAAAGGGATATTGGAAAGATGAAGAGAGTTACAGAATGAAGTGAATAATTGGGAACTTCTAGGCAATGAAAGGGAGGTGGTCGATGTGTTGAATGAGTATTTGATTCAAGTGTTTACCAAGGAAACGGCCAACGTCATACCAATAGGATCAGCATAGATGAGACAGAGGAATTTCAGATATACTGGGGGTATTATCCAAGCAGAGGAGCATTGCTAATGCGGTGCCCATCCAAAGAAAGGCTGCTCTCTTCTTCCAGTTTTCCTGGTGTCATCAGTCCCCTCTGGAAAACAAAAACTGCCACTTTTGTCCCCTATCCCACCACCACCCCTCTTTCTCTCTTCTGCAATCCAGGCTCCACTCCCCTTCCCTCTCTCTCTCTGCTTCTGGTGCACCCCAAGGTGCCTCAGTCTTCAAAGGGTCCAGACTCTGGTTTTGTTTTTTGGGGCATTTCTCGCTCTTGTCTTGCCCCAGTTGGATTTATTTGCCTCTCTTCTTGCGTACTACCTGGACATGACCCTGCCTGGAATAACCAACCACTCCGTCTCATCGCCTGCCTTTGATACCTCAGCTACTGGAGCGCCAGGAGACCCGCACCATGTTCGTCAATTACATCGTTCTCACAGCGACATTCATTTAGGGATTTGTCTGTTTCACTCACGTTCTCAAACTCGAAGTTTGTTCCAGGATGAATTCATTTGTAATGTACTGGTAGTTGATGTAAATATTACATTGCAAAGCTGTAGCTGGGCAGTGGTCCTGTAAGTAAAATGGAAGCAAAAATAAAGCTTGAAGATTCGTATCCTGCGGCTGGTAGAGGAATCCTACTCCGTTGGGCCCCTGAGCAAGGCCCTTAACCCCAGCTGCTCCAGGGGCCCCATAAAATGCTGACCCTGCGCTCTCACCCCAAGCTACTCTCCCTGTCTGTGTGTCTCATGGAGAGCAAGCTGGGGTATGTGAAAAGAAAAATTCCTCATACAAGAAATTGTGTATGGCCAATAGAGTGATCTCTCTCTCTCTTCTCTTATTTGAAAATTCCCATTTTATCTTAGTGTTTCCCACAGAGTAGATGCAGTACTTCTGCTGCAAACAGAACCTCGCTATTGAATAATTAGCAATTTGCTATTTTGCAGATGTTTTGATATCATCCAAAGTGTAGGATTTGAGCTAAACTGATTAATTAGATATTCTGAATTTTCATGAAATTAATAACATTCTTACGGGCCATTATCCAAACTCCTTAAATAAAGCGATCTGATCAATGCAAAATTTCACTGCATTGATCACTTCCTGAGTTAAACCGTATTTCCAGTGTTGAAAGCAAGTTGCTGTCTAGATTCTACAGTTGATATTATGCTCCTTGCCTATGCAGTATTATTAATAATTTAAAAACAATTAGTAGTCTGAATCAGTAATGTGTCTGGAACAGTCTACCCAGTTATGTTGTTGAAAACAATAGAGTTGATTCTTTTAATAAACAGTCAAATGAGATCCTTAGATTAATTATAATAATAAACTATTTTATATAGTGCCTTTTAAGGTGGTTTCTCAAAGCACTTGTAAGCTACTGTAATGTACTGTAATTAGTTACTGTAAATCTAAAACACTTGAATAGAATGGTCTCCTCTTGAGAACTTCCTTACATTCTAATATTTTGTAAAATGTTTTTAACTCAGAAAACAATGACCGTGGTCTTTATTGTATTCTAGTTGGTATTAATAAAAACTGTAAGTAATTGGAATTTGTAAAATAATACAATTTTCTCTTATGATTTTCCTCGTCTTGTGGCTTAAGTAGCAGTAGAGGATTCAAGCTCAACCTCCAATGCCTCTTCTCTGTCATATACTGTATCAAGATGTCACTATTTTACATCTCATAAATTCGCCTTTAATGTTTAATACAATTTATTTAGATGAAGATCATTTCATTTAAATTGTATGCACAAATATGTTTAACCTTGTAATTTAAAGCTATATTTGGCATACAAAAATCTCTTGGATTAGAAATGCTGAATAAAAATGGTTCATGACAAATGTGCAATATACAGAAGATGTTATCTTTTTAAGGATTTACTGGTATGTAATGAATTACATTTAGACAGAAGAAAAACTCAGACTTCCTTAACGATAATTTTATAAGACCTTAGTTTATTTTAAGAATATATTTTACCTAAACAACTAAGTAATAATACTTTTTATATGAAAGGAAAATAAGTTAATTAAGAAATTATTAGCTTCTGTTTATAACAGAAAATTGTATCAGTATTCATCCTATTTCACTTTGAACTCTGGTATTAAAATCTGCCCAGAAACGTGTGTGTACTGATTGCTTTAATTTTGAAACTGCTCATCCAGTAATCAAAGCTGGACAGTGAAAATACAGAAAAGCTATGCAATCCAATTTAAACCCAATCATTTCACCAAGACAAGAAAACTTGTACCAAAGGTCAGGGGACACTTTCATCCCATGACAGTAATTTCTTTCCCTTAGCGAAAATATCTGAATTTTTTTAAAGAGCAAACCAATATGTAAGCTATTATAAAACTATTTTCAATCAATAGCTAATTTCTCCATATTGATTACTATATGGACATTTAAAATGTACCCTACAGCAGCAATATATGTTTATAGGTCTTTTTCCCTATTGGTACTCATATGTATTAAAAGTATTGATTACAGTCATAGGAGCAAGAATGTCAAACTGTTTATTAATCTTAATAAGAAATGTACTTGATCTAGACTGCATTTTATTTCTCCCTACAGCCAGAATTGTCTTTATTTAATTAAGGTAAGATCTGTTCTGCACTTGCTATTAGAAATAAAAAAAACAAGCACCTTCAGATCCTCAAGCCATTTATAAATCAAGCATAGGAATCAAGTGTCATTTTTTTATAACACACAATTAATTTTTATGCATTTCAGTGCAGTATGAGAAGAACATAATATAAAAATCTCACATAACACGAAGAAAAGCGAAGAAAAGCGGGCATTTGGGTAAATTTGCAACCAACGTTTTTGCTCCTCTGTTAAATATCAAAAACATGACTTTTAATAGAATCCACTCAGCGTGTTCTAACTGCTTCTTCCGCATTTTAATTTAATATCGAAACAAAAATTGCTGCTTCGCCGACCCCATTTCCCGCTGCGCTGCGACTTTCTTTGCGGCGGAAGAGAGGTTACAGCTGCAGGAAACCCTTTCAAACCAGACAGCTCTCACAGCCCTGGCCTCTGGAACTGTAGTCCAACAACCAGCAGCCATATCACCCTGCAACTCACAGCTGGCAGCCCACTGGAGCTCAGCAGGTGTGAGCCTGGCCAGTACCTGGATGGGAGACCTGCTGGGAAACCTAAGGCTGCTGCTGGAAGAGGTGTGAGTGGAACCTGTAGGGAGTACTCACCCTGCGGTCCATGAAGGTTCTAATACCCCAGTATAGTGACGGGGACACTATACTGTAAACAGGCGCCGTCCCTCGGATGAGACGTAAAACCAAGGTCCAGACTCTCTGTGGTCATTAAAAATCCCAGGGCGTTTCTCGAAAAGAGTAGGGGTGCAACCCCGGAGTCCTGGCCAGATTTCCCATTACTAATCGTGGCTTCCTAATAATCCCCCTCTATGAATTGACTACATCACTCTGCTCTCCTCCCCACTGAGAGCTGGTGTGTGGGGAGCGTTCTGGTGCACTATGGCTGCCGTCGCATCATCCAGGTGGGGGTGGTGGAGGGGATCCCCATTACCTGTAAAGTGCTTTGAGTGGAGTGTCCAGAGGAGTGATATATAAGTGTAAGCAATAATAATAATAATAACTACAACCTGATCCAACTGGTATACATTCCATAAGCCCATCGATTGACATCTTACTAATAACATCCATCCAGTACAGGGTTGTGGGGGAGCAATGGGCACGAGGCTTGATACTGCCTGGACGGGACGCCTGTTCATTGCAAGACACGCATAGACACAGCTGCACACGCGGTCACACCACGGTCACTTTAATAACCTACATATTATTTAAGCTTTATAACCTACTGGTATGTCTTTGGACTGTTGGAGCACCCAGAGGGAACCCGCATGAACACGGGAAGAACAAACATGCAAATAGCAGCTCAGGAATTGAACCCGGGACCCCAGCACTGTGAGGCAGCAGTGCTCCACAACTGTAGGCCTGATAATGAATCCCCTATAATTAAATACAGCTCCCTGTAGCACAATTAGATATTTGTCATGTTTTCATTGCCAAGCGGGTCAAAGTTTTGATTTAATCGTTTAATTTCTTTCATTGAATGTTTTTTTTCTCTGTCTTTAATTGGACTTGTCCAAAGCTGTTTTGGTTGCAAAATGAATTTCAGAAAATAGGGAACTGGTAAAAGTTAATACCATGCTGAAAAGGAAAGGAAAGAGACACAATACAGGTGTCTTAGACACCTGAAGAAGGCTCCACAACCAAAACATTGTGTCTCTTTTCTTTTCAGCAGGGTATAAACCTTTACCTGTTCCTTTGTAGCTTACGTGTGCTGACACAGCTCCTTACTTGAATTTTTTTCAGAAAATAAGATGGGTTAGAAATTAACAGAATCTATTTGTACCATCTTGGTTAGTAGCAGCTTTTCTGTGAGCAGCCGTTTATTTGTTGGTTTCCAGGATTACTGTTCGCACTTATCCAAATCAGAAACAGTGGGTAAATGGCCAGATACGCGCCAAACTTAAAGCTAAGACAGCTGCTTTCAGTTCTGGCGATATGAATAAATACAAAAAACCCAGATACGACCTCAGGAAAGCCATCAAAATAGCTAAACACAACTATAGAGTTAAATTAGAGTCATATTATCACGGCTGCAACACACGGAACATGTGGAGTGGTATACACACCATTACAGACTACAAAGCGGAACACAGCTATATCGCACAACAGTCTCCTCTCTTCCTGATGAGCTAAATTCATTTTATGCTCGGTTTGAGGTCAGTAACGCAGATCGAGTCAGGAGGATTCCCGAAATCCAGTGCAAACACCCACTGAGCATATTCAGAGCGTATACGTGTAAAGTTTTTAAAAAGACCAATCCACGCAAGGCTCCTGGCCCTGATGCTATCCCTGGCTGTGTTCTGAAGGCATGTGCAGACCAGCTGGCAGATGTCTTCTCTGACATATTCAATCTTTCTCTAACTCAGTCTATAGGTCCTTGCTTTAAGAAAACCACCATTGTCCCTGTTCTTAAGAAACCCAGAGTCAGTTGTCTGAATGACAACCGCCCTGTTGCACTCACATCAGTTATCATGAAGTGCTCTGAGCAGTTGGTCAAAGTGTACATCACCTCCTCACTGCCTGACACCCCAGACCCACTGCAGCTTGCGTATCGCCAGAACAGGTCAACAGAAGATGCTATTGCCTCTGCCCTCCATACTGCCCTCTCACACCTGGATAAGAAAGGAACATATGTGAGAATGTTGTTTGTTGATTACAGCTCAGCATTCAATGCCATAATGCCCTCAAAGCTTCTCATCAAGCTCTAGGACCTGGAACTGAACACCTCCCTTTGTAATTGGATCCTGGACTTCTTGACGGAACATCCGCAGGTGGTGAGGGTGGGCACCAACATATCCTCTACCCTGAACACCCTAAACACTGGAGCCCCCCAAGGCTGTGTGCTTAGCCCTGTCCTCTACTCCTTATTTACCTATGATTGTGTCGTCAGGCATAACTTAAACTCCATCATTACATTTGCAGATAATACAACAGTCATCGGCCTGATGACTGTCTGCGTACAGGGAGGAGGTTGAAACCCTGGCGGCATGGTGCCAGGAGAACAACTTCTCTCTGAACATCAGTAAGACTAAGGAGATGATTGTGGACTATAGGAAACACCAGGGAGGAGATCACACACCTATCTACATCAATGGGACTGCAAGGGTCAGCAGTTTTAAATTCCTGGGAGTTATCACAGAGGACTTAACCTGGGCCCACCACACCAACATCGTGGTCAAAAAAGCACAGCAGCGCCTATTCTTTCTTTGCTGGCTAAAGAAGTTCAGCATGCCGTCACATATCCAGACCAGCTTCTACAGGTGCACTATTGAGAGCATCCTGACTGTCTGCATCACTGCCTGGTGTGGGAGCTGCTCCGCCCAGGATCGCAAAGTACTGCAGAGGGTGGTGAAGTCAGCGCAGCTCATTACCAGCTGTGAGCTACCAAATATCCAGGATATCTACTCAGCTAGATGTCTTAGGAAGGCCAGGTCCATTCTCAAGGACCCCAGTCATCCAAGTCATGGTATCGAAGCATTCAGTCAAAATCCAACAGATTGCAGAACAGCTTCTACCTCCAGGCAATAAGACTACTAAATAGTCAAGCTGCAGTTCCTTCAGCAAATCACCCATAATAACTACATGAACATACAGTTTTCATTGTATTCGGCACACTGCACTGCTTGGACATGATATGTGTTGCATACACCCTGGACACATACTGTAGCAGCTCTATTTATAGTGAGTTTTCTTTGAGTTTATTTTATTCAATTTCTATTGCAATATTATTATGTAACCTTACTTTGTAACTTTAATTACAAATTAAGCTAGTAGAAAAGACATTTCATTGCAAGCAACTACTGCTGCACGCTGTACTGTTGTACAGTTGATAAATAAACTTTGATTGATTTTTCAACATCTTCAGTGATTTTTTTGTACATGAATATTACATTAAACGTAAGATAACTGGGTCTTTGTGTAGTAACACTGCAGTGCATTATGCAGATTATTCTGACAAATGAGTATTAAGCTGTAGGTAATGTGTAATTACACTACAAATGTAATATTGGTTTCTGCATTAAGTATCTCTGCCTTTAAACACATTCTGTGGTAGGCAGATAAAATGAATAGTTTTTTTAGCACTGGACAGTTTCTCTGTGCAACAGAGTTCAGGGTTCAAGTAACTCTGGAGAGCTCTCGATGCAGATTCATCTTATCTGGCATGCACTGTAAATAAAACGATTAAGTTCTCATTTTAAATTTGAGGTGTATATGATGATTAATGATTAAAAGGCATTAGCCAATGACACAGGGGTCGTGTCCAAGAACTGGACAATGGCCAATGTAGTACAAATCCATAAAAAGGGTGAGAAAACTGAACCAAATACAGTAATTAATATTGACCAAGAAGTCTAACTTCTATTTCATGGAAGGTAAAGGAAACGATTAAGAACTCAACTTAAAATAATATCTACAAAAATGGCATGGATTTATAAAAGGTGGCCTAATCAACTTGTTAAGAGTTCTTTGAACTCTAGGTATTGAATACATAAAGGGCATATTTAGATTTTCAGAAGGCTTTTTAAAAACATACTTTGTAAATAATTAATTTTCAAATTGAGGGTGATAGGCATTAATGGACAGTGTTTGTGTTGACAATTGGTAATTAAGTAGATAAAAGGGAGTACAGGTACGGGGTGCACACTTAGTTTGGGGTGACGTAATTAGTGGAGTACCACAGGGGTCTGTATTGGGAATGCTGCTCTTCCTAGTTTGTATCACTGATCTAGATTCTGGGATAATATGTAAACTAGGTGAGACTGCAGATGATACCAGATTATGAGAATTAGCAAATGAAACTCGAAGAGGCAAATGAAATAAAAAAATAGCTGAAATTCAAGATTTGGAAGATATTATAGATTTAATAGATAATTAAAATAATAGATTTTTATTTTAGATTTATGCATTTTTATTGACAATTGTATCCAGGTGGGGCTGCACATTGGTTGTGGTGGAGGGGATCCCCATTACCTGTAAAGTGCTTTGAGTGGAGGGTCCAGAAAAGAACTATATAAACTGTTATTATTAAGGGACACCTTTATGGAGACCATACTGTGTAAATCCAGACTACAATTTAGTCTGAGTAACTGATGCACGGTATGCTGTGCACATGTGGTAAATATCTCTCAGGTTGCAGGTTTACATTTATCATCTAATGAGTGCTATTACAAATTTAGAATTACAGGTGGTGGTTTTGGAAACTGTGCTCAGTAAAGGGTGGAGAGTTTCCTCTTCGATGAATGCAGAGAGGTTTTCAAAAGGCAGACATCAAACAGAACTGAAACCAGTTTAGATGGAAAGAGAGTTCACAGACAGTAAAGTGCAATCCCACTGTCAGAGACAGAGCTGGTCAAAAGGGCTGAATCAAAGCAAGAAGATCAATGAGAAAACAGAGCAGGTATGAAGTGTGAAATAGCTCAGGGGAGATGAAATGACATTATAAAGATGATAAGATGAAATATGTAAAGTGGATAGCAAAGTCAGGGGTATTAATCGTACTTATAGGTCAAAACAGTCCTTACAGAATAAAACTGAACTTCACTAAAGCTGCTCAGGAAGAACTTTTGAACTATGAATTCTAGTTTTGCTTTAAACAAATTGGCAAGTATTATTTATTTAATGATATTAAATCAAACATCTCTGCCTCACCCACAGGAGCAAACACAACACAAGCTGGAGTTCTTCTGGGCCCTAAAAAGAAAGTACATCCTGGTGAGAGAGCACAGGAAGAAACAGACCCCGACGTAGTACGGGCTCAGTGACCACAGCCTGGCCACAGAAACTGTCCAACACTGGCTGACCTGGCTGCCTAGAGTGCCCACAGCCTGAATGTTAAAACCAATTAAAACATGCTGACCAGGTGTTCATAGAAAACGGGTAATACATGTGACATGGCTGTCCGGAGAGGATAGGCTGTGCTTCCACTGCCAGCAGGGAGAAGCAGAGACCGAGGTGCACTACAGGATATACTCCAGAAATAGGCAATCAGTCTTTCCTAAAAAAGGAATCTCATCCAAAAATTCCCACGACTGACAGAATCCGAACAGCTTTCAATCCCCCTGGGGGAGGAAACTCCACAGAGCTGCAGCCCAGTGTGTGAGCTCCTACCACAGCCTCTGAGGAACAGAGAGCGAACCACTTGAATATCTTGTTGTTGAAAATAGCCCGTTAATGGCGATTGCTTTGGCAACACGTTAGTTCACCGGCATTTCCGATACAGCTCATTGCATTTGAAATTTCAACCGCAATCCATGAAAAAATCCGCTTCGTGTCCCTGCATTGGAAACATTTTTGAAAACACTAACAAACGCGTCAAAACCCACATTCCCTTATTCTCAGACTATTTAAAACTATTTCTCAATTCCAGGTTTCCCCTAAATAAGCTCACAATTCTATAACATACTGAACATGAGCTGTTGAACAAATTGTGCCATGTTACCGGCAGAGGGCACATTAATTTTAGGATTAGTGTAATTCTTGTTATTAAATATGTTATTACACTGTAACGCCCATTAATCCACTTTTGAGGGTCATGTATCTTCTTCCTAAATAGTGATGGGTGGTGTTTACTAGATTACAGCAAATAGCTGCTATGTTTTCTGCAGCTGTGGGAATTATCTTTTTTTTTAATTGTGGGAATGCATGCGTTTTGGCTTTGTGAGAACTTCTCAAGCCATAAGTTTGCTATCTTGCACTTGTATTTCACAGATAAGCTTTGATTAAGTCATTTGAGCCAATGTGCCGTTAATTATTTAGCAAGTATGGCTTGCTGCATTAGGTCCTAATGCTTTAATAAAACCCTCACAATTTGCAGAATCATGTTCCTGGCTCATGGGAGAGAGATCTAAGAGAGAGCTCAGATCTGAAGTAACTCATCGGGAGCTGAAGTGATGAAGAGCTAAAGGAGTTTTTCTACAGTCTCTGCCTGAACTTTACCTGAACCTGACACAAGCTGGCTTTTCTAAATTCCAAGCCGACAGAAACACTTTGGAGTTCTTGATTTCCTGTCAGCTCCTTTGTGGATTGGGACCTGCAATAAAAAAAAAGCTAGGCCAAAGTTCTTTTAATGGGCAACTTGCCTTTCTTTCCAGCACGAGTCAGCAACTGTTTAAACATGAGATAACTCAAAGCCCAGTCAGAAACAGTTAAGCTTAGGGAAGAGAGGATTCATACTAAATTCTAGGCATGTTGCCTTGTCAGAGCTATGATTCTAAATAAGCCTGGGCAGCACTTTGAAAGCACACCTTGGAAAAAAAAGCCTTGCACACCCAGACACATCTCTACACACAGAGTTTGCTAGGCCAAGAACTGATTGCTCACTAGGGGGTCCCATTAAATCTGAAACAGAATTAATCGCAAATCCCCAAACCTCTGACAATCTAAACACTTTTTTGTTCTTTCCTTTCAACCTCACGTTCTTGTACATGCTTCTGTTGAAGTGAAGAAACAACTGCAGAGACAAAGAAACTACAACCATTGTTTAGATAAACATTCCATTTACACTTCAGTTTATTCCAGCTAGATACTGTTTATACCAGCCAGCAGCCATATCACCCTGCAGCTCCCAGCTGGCAGCCCACTGAAGCTCACAGGGTTGAGCCTGATCAGTGCCTGGATGGGAGACCTCCTGGGAAGCTATGGTTGCTGCTGGAAGTGGTGTAAGTGGGACCAGCGGCGGGCAACCCCCTACGGCCTGTGTGGGTCCTAATGCCCCAGTATAGTGGGGGGGACACTCTACTGCAGTGGGCGCCGTCTTTTGGATGAGACATTAAACCAAGGTCCTGACTCTCAGTGATTATTAAAGATCCCCGGCCATTTCTCGAGAAGAGTAGGGAGTTATCCCGGTGTCCGGGCCAAATTTCACCCCTCGGCCTTTACCGTGGCCTCCAGATTGTCCCCATGTATGACTGGCTTGCGCTGGCCCTGATGGACTGGCGTCCTGTCCAGGGTGTACCCTGCCTTGCGCTCGTTGCTGGCCAGGTAGGCTCCGGCTTCCTGCAACACCGTATGGTATTGTATAAAGCGGTTTGGCAAATGTGATATGACTGTCTATACTGTTGGTTGTTGCTGCTGAGTATTATTACTAATAATAATGATGGTCTTTGTACATTCCATACAATGTGACCTCTCTGGAATAAAAACGATAAATAATAAATAACTAAATAAAATAAAACTAACGTCTGTTTCTTATTTTACCAATAGGAGAGCTTTCAGATCTGACCTTCTCTTCCCAGATTCTGGAACTTTTCCTAGTCCGGTGATGTTGGTCCATTCCCCTTGTTCTTCCACCTGTAAAAATAGTGTTTTCGTATAGGGTCGAACCTCATGCACAAAGGAAAAGAGACACAACTTGTCTCCTCTATAATTCTTCAGCCTACAGAAAGATCCCCCCTGTGCCCCATGCCCTTCTTGTGTCTGATTTCCAGGGAGTAACCCTGTAACATAAGGGAACAGAGTATAATCTTCTCAACTACTAGGAAGAAAAAGTGGCTGCAAAAAAAAATACATTTATATTTGTATTTAGAACTAAATGCTGTATACATATAAAAAAAACTTTTTGTTTTGTTAAACTTCTGTCTAAAGGCATCTTTAAATTCTCTTGCAGTTTCAGGGGAACCTGGAGATTGTTGGTCTGGGGGTTCATCCGTGTTATTACTTCATATTCAGAAATGTGAACATAGTTTACAACTTATTTTATCGTTAGAGAATTGTTAGTGAATGTTTCCATAACCTTAATTGTTATGGAATTTTTCCTCACAAGAGAATCGCATGAAGTCATATCCACAGATATGCACAAACAATAGCATACACTATCGATCAATGATCGGTATACTATATAAGTATACTCTATGTGCATCAAGTACAGTATGATACTGTATGGTTTAAACTTTAAAACCACTACAGTAAACTAAGTGTGAAATATATTTTTCATTATCCAAATTTAAAGTCAAATTGTTTTCTGATTACTTGTTGTGGAAATTTGCATGAAGACAAAATAGATATTTGTGCTGCACTGTGGTAATGTTAATGGATCTGTCCTCCTCTCTCCTTTCATAAGCTCCGGAGTCTGCCACAGTGCACAGCAGCTAATCCTGCAGAAGCCCAGTGAGTCACACTTTTCAATTCCCTGGAGGAGTTCTCATAATTGTACTGGGTTTCCTCACGATTCTCTCTGTTCAAGACTAAAAAGGGTTGGTTCTTTTAGCCTGTCAGTGTAGTATATTCATAAGGAAAGTGACAAATGAGAGCAGACCATCAGGCCCGTTTGGTAGTGAATAGTTCATTGATCCAAGGATCTCATCCGGCCCTCTCCTGAAAGAAACCAGGGAATCGGCTTTAACTGCCTGGCTTGGAAACTTGTTCCACATAATGGCATGCCTCCTGTTTTCAGGTTTAAATTCCCTCTCACAAAGTCTCCACTTGAGTGCTCCGGCTTGTGTTTCAATATTCTTTCGGAGAAAATCCCCTGGGAGTCCTTGTCAGTGTCTTTCAGGGTTCGGACTACTTGTATCAGATCCCCTCATAGTGTCCAAGACTAAAGAGATGCTGCTCCGTCAGTGTAGGACAGTCCATCAAGCCCTCGACTGTATTTAGGTGCTCTTCTCTCGATTAATTCCAGAGCAGCAATATTGCGTCTAAAATGTGTTGACCAAAATTGTGCAGATTTTTTCTAAATGCAGCCATGGTACCGCATTTTACAATTTTAAGATAACTGCCTATGTTTTAAATTCTGTGCTTATAACTATACTGTATATTATACTACTTCTGTTTGCCTTTTTAATTACTTCCCTACATTATCTAGAAGATGTACAGTAAATGATTTGTCAAAATACACACCTGCTAGCTCAGTGCTCCCCAAATTGTATTTATAACTTGTTTTTACTGCGTGCATGCAAAACCCCACACTCGTCTACATTAAACTTCATCGGCCTGATGTGTCAGCCCAGTCCTGAATCGTTTTGAATTTCATTTTCGCCTTCTACAGTGTTTACAAATCCTCCTAATTTAGTATTATCTGCAGATTTGAGTAATTTCTTAGCTATTGTGGAATCTAGATTGCCGATATAAATAAAGAAAAGCAGTAGACCTGGTACAGATTCCTGTGGTACTGCACTAGTATTACATTACCCTAATCTGAGAAACTGCTCTATCCTCTGTTCTCTATTTAATAACCAGTTCGCAATTCAAATGCTCTTGTTGCCCTGGATGCCTACTGTTGCAATTTGAGAATTACTCTTTTATGGGGAACTTTATCAAAAGTCTCCTGAAAATCTAAATACGCCATATCCCATGCTCTGTGTGTTCATTACTGTCATTCAAAGAACTCTAACATCTAATCCATCTGCACAGGCTGACTACCTCCTAGGATGCTATTTCCATAAATGTGGTCCTCTAGCTTAACAGATATAGATATAGATGAAGTGGTTCAAGAACGCAGCTGTGTCAGCATGTGCAGGCTGCAAAGGAACAAGTAAATTGTACAGAAGTGAGTGTGCTCACATCCGAAGAAGGTTCCACAGCCAAAACGTTGTGTTTCCTTTCTTCTCTTTTCAGCATGGGATAAAACTATTATTTTAAGTTATAGATGAGTACTACATCAGCAATTCTACAGCCCCTATACGTTTTATTGCTTCTGCTGTGGTCTGTTGTCTGATTTTTTTTAATGAAAGCAGCAAGGCACATTTTAATGTTAATTTAATATGAAAATCCCCACCTAATTTTACATCAGTTTATGCAAAATAAAATATTACCAAAGTCAATTTTGTATTTCCGTTTCCTTTCAAGTGAGATTTAAAACTAAAAGTCCTGGTGCTGAAGGACTATTACATCTGTAGATTTTAATTCCTTGTGTTTTCTTAACTGTGCAATTCAACTATTTTGTGCTTAAATTAAAAAAAATAATAGCTTTAAAAAGTTCTTAAAGACCTGGTAATGTAAAGGTATACAAACACTGCTTGACTGCATATCCTCCATACCTCGAATAAACAGTTCAACTCTCTTCGCAAGATAGTGTGAGATCTGCCGTTTTGCGCAGAATAATAAAAAATGAACAGCAGAGGGCAGAGTTTCACATGTTCAGCTTGCCAACTAGTAAATACACAAAATGTACAATCCTACTGTACAAATATTTAGCCAAACACAACTACACATAATGTAATTGTATAGAAATGCAATAAAGTGCATGCAGTATAATCCCATACATTAGTAAAGACTAGTGTCCCATTCCTCGAAACACACAAAGCAACAGAACCTCATAATTCTGAGAACATTTCATGTTAAAAATCATTCCTTGTCTTGTTTAAATACAAAAAAGAATGGCTTACAGGAAAGTTTTTAAATTCTGAAAAAACATTACTTTGAAGGGGACTGTACTTTTACTGAATTCAAGAACCAAAACAAAAAGGTTGCAGAGAGGAAAGTAACAGAAAGAAATGCATTTGAAGAAAATAGCCTTTTAATATTAATGCACATAGATGTCCATGGTTTTTGTCTATTAGATCTTTCCAGTAAGACACAAAAACCATTTAAATGAATTCCATTAGCATTTTTACATTACTGAGCACACTGAATTGTACAGGGTCATGTGTCACTGTGTTGTTGTTTCCTGCTGATGAAATTTAGATATTGAAAAATAAAGTACAGAAAAAGTCATTAGCTGATGTACACACATTAAGATTTTCTTGGGACTTCCCTTACTGTAATACACAGAGTCCTTGAATGAAATTGCCTATGTATGAAATGTATTAGTAAACACAGTATTGATTTACTGGGCAGTGCGGTGGCACTCTGGCTAAGGAAGATTGCCGGTCTGTATCCCGCGGTCGGCAGAGGAATCCTACTTCTCTCCCTGTCTGTGTGTCTCATGGAGAGCAAGCTGGGGTCTGTGAAAAAATACACATTCCTAATGCAAGAAATTGTATATGGCCAATAAAGTGAACGTATCTCTTATGTTAAGTACTGTAGAAACCCACCTTACAAGATCTTTCATTTTTTCCATTCTGCAGATCCGAACATGACTCCCCCTACTCAGGGCTGTGGGTGAGGAAACGTCTCCCATTCTCTGTTTTAAATGCACTTCCATCTAGTTTCCACTTTTCCTCTGGTTTGGGTTTCACTGTTCGTTCTGAAGAATTATGATGTGTGCTGTTTGTCAGTGCCTTTGAGCATCAACCTACATCCCTAATGATCTAAGACCATCAGAAGAATATCAGAACCATTAGTAACAATAGGAGGCCATTCAGTAGCTAGTTGACCAATCGGTTTCTGATTCAGTTTCTCACCAATCAGTTTCTGGAAATAAACAGAGCCAACCACCTGACCGGGTAGCTACCAACTGGCTTGGGTTTGATGAACTGAAAAACTGAAGAACTATGCCCCCCCGCCCCCAAGTCAAACAACTTATTAGCTAGGGTTTGGCTGGTGGATTGATTCAGACACCCAGATCTCTTTGTCTAAAAGGTGCCTTTATGCTACGCCATAAATGCCCTTCTCCATTGTTTGCACTTGTGGTTTCAGATTTCTCAGCTCCATAGAGTTGACTGTGCCAATCCCTTTGAGGACATGGGGAAATACTCATAGTTTACTTCTCAGGGTTACAAACATTCAGTAAACAAAGAAAAAAAGACTGAGGAAATTAGCCTTGCAAAGGGTAGGAGTTGTCTGTCTTGCTACAGAGCAGAAAACCTGAGAGGCACAATGAGACAGCAAGACATTGGGAAAAATATAGTGTGTTACATCTGCGAATTCCAGATTAAATACAAAATCAATTAGATGGGTTTCAATGGGTAGAAGTGGGGAAATGCTGTCTGATGTACAGGGTTCTTTGCATGTTTTGTACACTAATAATTGCATTGAGCAAACACATAGACATCTAATGCAGCATATTGTTACAAGCTTCGAGGCATCAATAAATAAGAGGAGGTTAAAGCTATAAAAATAAGATTATAGTCTGACATGCGCAAGCAAGTTCTAAAAGTTAACAGTTACACACACCCCATTGTCAGAGAATACTGAGAGGTTACACTTGCTGGCTCGTGATTTCTTTGTTCCGGTCAGAGTGAGATGGTAGAGTAATAAACAAGGCAGCGAGCTTAAACGACACATTTACAAATAGTATATTAACACTCAACACACAGTGTTCACTACTATTATTTACAACATTGTACAAGACCTGTGAGAGATGTGAACTCAATTTTGTAAATGAGGTACAATGAAGTAAATGAAGACCTAGCACAGAATTAAATCTCTATACAGAGAAAAACTAATTTTTCTCCATATTCCAACAAACAAAACTACTTTTTCTCCATATTCCAAAGAGCATTAGTAAACAAGTGAGAGATTTCTTTAATGTGGTAGGTACCACAAAAAGCATATATAAATTGGCACAACTATAGGACAACAGTCCCTTGCTTAAATCCTAAAATCAGTCTGTCTCTTCAGTGCTGAGATTACTTGGACATGTAATGTCCTGGCCTATTAAGCTGACATGAAATTTCTCAAAGCCATCTCTGTACTCCCTGGTGTTGTAAGGATAAGGACAGATACCTAAGAATGATTATGATGTTGGAATTTTCTTGTTGTCGCACATCTCTTCACAACAGCATAGGATCTCCTAAAGCCTAGAACACACTGCTTCTAAAAGTGCACCGTCTTTCCCTTTCACGCGTTGCAGGTTATGGCCACTGTATTGATTTTATAGACTAAATCTGTAAACTGAATAAAGATATACCGTACAGTAGCATTGCTTTGTACTGCTTTTGAAATCCTTGCTGGGGTCTGATTATAAAGTCCGCACTAGAAACTGAAAGTAAAGAGCCTGGATTCCATCAAGTTGCACGGAGTGAAACACTCTGAACCACTTAAGGTTCTGCAAATTGTATTTGTGGAAAGAAGAGACGCTATTTACAGGCCATTAACACAGCTCGTCCAACAGTCACTTCCGACAGAAAACTGGAAATGGGCACTTCCAACAGAGAATTGCTAATTGCTAGCGCAGGGCCTACCCGCTAAGAGGTTGGCCAAATCAAACCAAGGGATTTCTTACTGTCTATCACACGTAACGTCCTGGAGTTGTTTTTTAGAAGCAGATCGTGCTGAAAGAACCTTTGTGATCTGTGAATTGTCATTTCTCACTCCTCTCCCTGCTCTGCTGTGCAGTTGTTCTCCTGGTTGAACGGCAGCTGTGTATCTCCCAGGCGGGGCCGCACTACAGTGGAGGATAATCCTTCGACACCAAAAGAGCCGGTGGATGAAATTTATTCCATCCTTCCATTTTCTACCTGCCCTATCCAATACAATACCTTTTTTTCCCCAGAAAACTCTAATCCAGCCTGATTGAATTAGTTCAAGTAAGGAGCTCCGTCAGCAGGCGCAGGCTGCAAAGGAACAGGTAAATTTCTTCCATGCTGAAAAGAGAAGAAAACACAACATTTCTTGGGGTGTGAAGGCTGCACAGACGAAACGTTGTGTTTCTTTTCTTCTCTTTTCAGCCTGGAATAAACCTTCACCTGTTCCTTTCTGATTTCCTTTCTGATTTAGTGTTGATTAAAGGTTAGCATCTTGCAGCGGAGCCCTTGTCAATCTCTTGTTGAAGGTCTTCTGTGCACAGTGAAGTGAGATACTTTCACCAGTGGCTTCTTTCTTTCAAGACACTGCATGTTGTTGATTTTTCAATGCCAAATGTCTCTGCAGTTGAATTTTCTTCGAATACCAGATGGCCCTAATTAAGAACAACAAACATTACGGTGGTTGTTTCTAAATGGAAGTTTTATTTCTGTTATCAAGTGAAAGACTCATTATAAGGAGGCAGGACTGGGTTTTAAGTCGAGCGATGTATGTAGAGCACACACTGCTGCATACTACATTTGTGGCTGCTATTACAAAACCATTCGGTTCCGTGTCTGTAAAATCTGTTTCTGAAAAAGTTGGGCAGTTTTCTGTTGGGATGAGCTCTGGGCTGCCCTGACATTAACCAGGATAAAAGAGGAAAAAGAGCTTTCTGATAACGTGTTGGCTAAAACGTTCATTATATTTCAATTTATTGATTTTCTTTTTACTTAACATCATGAAACAGAGCTGCACTTGAAAATTCCTACATAATTGTGAATGTACTGAAATAAACAATACCTATAGTGTCTGTAGATTGCAAGAATCTAAAACACAATATGACTCTTTTTGATTGTCACATAGTGTAGTAGGTGCAATCACAGAATATCAATCTACTCCACACAGAATGTCAGGGATGGTAAAGTGATGAAGATGGGTTACTCTGGTGCTGTGTTAGATTGGGTACTGTCTTAAATTTGGTCCAAGCTTGATGTTAAAAAAGAGTAGTATCCCACTCCACCTAATTTTGAGGATTCTGTCAAAACCAAACAAAAAAAATTGAAATGTAACTTTACCCTGTCCGGGGATTTTTCCCCCGAGGCGCGTGTTGGGATGCCTTTTAGTTCGAAAGGTAATGCGAGGAAGAAGACAGTTTTTTTTTTTATTTATGCAACGGAGGAAGACGGTTCCTGTTGCCAAATGTTAGCAGCTTCACAGCATTGTGGGCCGCCTACCGTGCGGTAAAATACCCTGCAATCTTAAATTTTGTTTTGCCACCGCTGCCACCGGAGTGTATAAAGGTCTCTGCTTAAAATGGCTGTCGCCCTGAGCCCATTAACCATATGCTATATAAAGGGTTACTTTATTTTGAGGGTGACAGCTGAGAAGATATTCTGGTCTTTCCTGTGGAAACATTTCTGCCAGAATATTTCATGACTCCTTCTTCATTATTTGTACTAGTAACTTGACAATATAAGAGACTTTAAATATGAAGTTTTAGTATGCATGTTATTTTATCTTATCTGTCGCTCAGTTTCTAAGCAGCTGATCCTTCGCGGAGCTAGAATTAAGTAACATTTCCTGTCTTGCTATTCAGAGTTTAGTAAGTAAACATTTGCACGATTTAAATTAATGCTAGTTTATTGGGGGGGTTTTATGAAACGGGAAACACACAAACTTTTGCATTAATAAAACAGAGTACAGCGGATCATGTTTCTTTTGTAAATCATGCAAAAATTGCCCATCTTTAGTTGTGTAGCGCACGTTTCGGGTCCTGTGCCCTCGAAACAATGCAAATTCAGCGTCTCAAAAGTCACACAATAATAATAATAATAATAATAATAATAAAATAATAATAATAATAATAACATGCATGTAACTCGATGTACAGTATAACACCGTGCTCTTCGCCTTACGGCTGTATGAACTTGTAGAAGAAACGGCGATTTATGGTCAGGAACTTCGTGACGCTTCAGACACCAGGCATCACGCAACATTTGAAGTCTCAAAATAACTAGCGTGAAAATAAAGTGTTCATGTTGTAACGCATACGGCCATCAGGGTGTGCAAGAGCCGGCTTACCAGAGCAGGTGACGTCACCACCCTTCCCTGTGATGGCAGGACTACATCTCTCTTTAGCTCACCGGGCTGGGTCCCTGCTGAGTGACGCGGGAGTCCCGGGTTCGAGCCCCTGACGGTGGGGGGCCGACCTCATGCGGCCAGGGCGCCCACCTGAACCCCCGTTGCGTTACAATATTTCAATATCTGTCGAGGTTACCGCTCTGTTTCTAAGTAGCAGCTGATCCTACACGGGGCTCGGATGAAGTTGTATCTGCTGTTTTGCGATTCAAGTGAAGTTGAGTTTACTACCTCCAACTATGAGCTTGCCATTCGAGTTGAGTTGTTTTGCTATTCAGATTTCCTGAAGTAAACCATTTGCACGATCAAAAATGAATGTTAGTTTATTTATTTTTTAAAAAACGGTACTAGATCGCTCAGCTGATTTCCATTATCGACCTGGTCCGTCCACCCTGAGCTTTCCGCCGCCCTTCTTGTTTATCCAGTAACCACCACTCCCACTTCCGTTGGGGAGTGGGTTGATCACCCCGCAGAGACCCTCGGCATTTTGGTTTCTCCTGCTTGTGAGGGTGGGACGTCTGGAGATTTTCCTCCCCGACTTGACCGAGACGCAACTTTTTCCGCCCGGACCATCGTCTTTCGGCACCGGCCGGCGCTCTCCATCCCTCTCCGCTTTCCTTCCCTGCAGCGGGCAGCTCTTTCCAGCCATGTTCGAGGAGGCGGTGAGGGCTTTCACCATCAGCTACGACGTGCTGAACGAGGCCAACACCTTCTGGGGCGGCGAGCTGCTGACCGGCCGGGTGGTGGTGGAGGCGGCCAACGAGCTGCGGGCCGAGTCGCTGGACCTGAGCGTCAGGGGCGTGGGCGAGACGCGCTGGTCCGAGAAGGACGGCGACGAAACCCTGCACTACAGCGCGTCGGCGACGTACTTCAAAGTGAAGCAGCTCTTGATACAGAAGACGCCAGGTGAGGGGGGGTCCACAGCGGGTCCCAGCCCTACTGGGGGAGGGAGGAGGGAGTGTGTGATCTCCTGTCCCAGCCTGAGGATTGGGAGAAATTATCTCCCAATAATAATATTATTAATATTATTATTATTATTAATAAGATTATAATATTATTAATAATAATATAGTGTGTGATCTCCTGTCCCAGCCCGAGGAACAGTGAGCCTGTCTCCCAATATTATTATTATTATTATTATTATTATTATTATTATTAGTGTGTGATCTCCTGTCCCAGCCTGAGGAACAGTGAGCCTGTCTCTCAATAATAATAATACAGTGTGTGATCTCCTGTCCCAGCCTGAGGAACAGACAGTGAGCCTGTCTCTCAATAATAATACAGTGTGTGATCTCCTGTCACAGCCTGAGGAACAGACAGTGAGCCTGTCTCTCAATAATAATAATACAGTGTGGGATCTCCTGTCCCAGCCTGAGGAACAGACAGTGAGCCTGTCTCTCAATAATAATAATACAGTGTGTGATCTCCTGTCCCAGCCTGAGGAACAGTGAGCCTGTCTCTCAATAATAATAATACAGTGTGTGATCTCCTGTCACAGCCTGAGGAACAGACAGTGAGCCCGTCTCTCAATAATAATAATACAGTGTGTGATCTCCTGTCCCAGCCTGAGGAACAGACAGTGAGCCTGTCTCTCAATAATAATAATACAGTGTGTGATCTCCTGTCCCAGCCTGAGGAACAGTGAGCCTGTCTCTCAATAATAATAATACAGTGTGTGATCTCCTGTCACAGCCTGAGGAACAGACAGTGAGCCCGTCTCTCAATAATAATAATACAGTGTGGGATCTCCTGTCCCAGCCTGAGGAACAGTGAGCCTGTCTCTCAATAATAATAATATTATTATTATTATTATTATTATTATTATTATTATTATTATTATTATTATTATTAACAACAGTGTGTGATCTCCAGTCCCAGCCTGAGGAACAGTGAGCCTGTCCCCCAATAATATTATTATTATTAATAATAATAATCATCATCATCATCATCATCATAGTGTGTGATCTCCTATCCCAACCCGAGGAACAGTGAGCCCGTCTCCCAGTAATGCCCCATATGTTTACAGCATATGTAAATATTCTGTGATATGTCTTTGCTGTAAATGTCTGTAATATGTCTGTAGATTTTTGGTTTTGTTTCGGTTCGTGTTAATTAGATTTTTATTTGCTTTGGCGACACGGATTGTACCCACCGGGCATGCTAATAAAGCACCTTGAACTGAACCGAGAGAGGGAGAGAGCGAGTGTCTCGTCGTCTCCTCTGGTCTTGCTCCTCAGGAGCCTCTTTGCAGAGAGAGGGGTGGGCTGGTGCTCGAGTCGGGACCCTGCTTCCTGTCGGCGTGTTCTGTTTTTGATTTTTTAAACTTTCGTGGCTTGATTTCTGAATTTTTGATTTTTTAATAAAACTAAAACGATGTGTACCGTGGGTAGTTTTGCGGATTTGGGAACTTGCAGGATCCCGCGCCGGCGTCGTGCGCATGTGCGGTGGGACTCTTCCGGTCCGGAATAATGAGCGCTATTTAAGCGTAAGGAATTATTATTGTTGTTCTTGTTATATAAGTACTTATACAAGCTATATAGGTGTAATAATAATAATTGTGTATTTTATTATTAATTTTAATAATAACAAATTGTTATTTTTACACCTGCATAGCTTGTATATGTGTATAAATATTTCTTATTACAATTAATAGTAAAAAATATTATTTTTATATCTACATAGCTTGTATAAGTGCATACATATATTTTTATATTTTATAATAATAAGTTATTCTATTTTTTACACCTATAAAGCTTGTATAAGTACTTCTATAACAATAATAATTGCTTACACTTATATAGCGCTTTTCTGGACACTCCACTCAAAGTGCTTTACAGGTAATGGGGATCCCCTCCACCACCACCAGTCCACTCCCCACACACCAGCTCTCCATGGGGAGGAGAGCAGAGTGATGAAGCCAGTTCAGAGATGGGGACTATTAGGAGGCCATGACTGGGGAAGGCCAGGGGGGAATTTGACCAGGACACCAGGTTAACACCCCTACTCTTTTCCAGAAACACCCTGGGATTTTTAATGACGACGGAGAGTCAGGACCTCAGTTTTACGTTTCATCCAAAGTAATAGGGTCTCCATCACTGATGTTGAGTCCCTGAGAGAGTAGAGTTTGGGTCAGTCTGTGAATGTGGAAACATAAGGTGACAAACTAGAGGAGGCCAGTTGTTTCACCTTGTCCGTTTGGTAGTCTGTAGCCAATTGATCCCATCCGGTTGTTTCAGCAATGTGGCTGGGCAGCTTGTGCCACACTCCCACTACTCTTTGTGTAGAGACCTGCTGTGATTTGAGGATCCTATCCAGCTTTGTTTTGCACTAAGCTAGGATATTGGCTTCAAAGCCATGGCTGGGTGGTTTGTTCCACTCTCTCACATCTCTTTGTGTAGAGAAGTGTCTGCTGTTCTCGGAAATGTCCTTAACTTTTACAATCCCTTCAGCTTTTGCTTGTGGTTCTTCAGGGTTGTATGATTTAAAAGCAGCTTTATGTTTGTATATTTCTCTATTTTATTTTCCAGATGGAGTTGTCATCCCCCCTGGATGTCATGTGTATCAGTTTGCTCTTCAGATTCCTCAAATGTGAGTAAGAAAATATGAAAAGGTTTCTCTCCGGCATCTTAACATACACCTTCGACTGGTTGGAAATTCGGCTTTGATTTAAGTGTCATGCTTTAGCACTGAGATGACTTTGAATTAAATATTGCTTAACACAGGCCTGCCAAACTCAGTTAAAGGGGCCTAGATTCAAGAACGTGTGTTTCTTTATTCCAGTCCAAGCAGTTATACAGTTAAGATGACTTTTCTTAGACAAGCAGGATTTGTCTTACTGGTGCATCCTTAAATATGCACCAGAGGTACGGTGGCAGTTAATTCAATAATTAGACCAACAATGGAACTGAGAGCCTGCGTGCCAAAAGACACTGCCACCCCCTGCCCCCACAGGAATCGGGTTCGACATCCATTAATCAGCCAGCGAAGAAATTTCTCTGTGACCACTGGACGCTGGATTGAAGTGGGTCCCCTGTGTGTGAGGCACAGTGGGATCCTTTGGGTCTCACCACCACAATTTTTAATTATGTTGTAAATCCAAGGAATTAATTATATAACTAAAGTACTGTATTTCTTACGCACGTTGCATTAAAATACTCAATAGTTATATTCTGAAGTTTTTAGAATAAATACAGAGCAAAGTTGATTAGCAGGGCATATCAATGAAACACGTGTTTCAGGCTTTCAGCTGTAGGGTAACATTTTTAATTATGTTAACGTAATACCTTAAGATGAGAGTAAATACTGGCTTTGTCCTAAGACATCCCTAAGAGCCCCTGACAGCCCTGGAGGCTGGGTTAGGAGCGTTTTATTTAATGTGTCTTCACAAATCGTCTCCCTGAACAGGGATTTGCCGTCGTCCTTCGCTGGGGCTCATGGGAAGGTCAGGTACTTCCTGAAGGCGAAGCTGCACAGACCGTGGCATCTGGCGAGCCGAGCTGAGAAGGAGTTCACCGTGGTCAGGCACATCGACATCAACTTGCCTGACCTCCTGGTTAAGTATCGGTCCCGTGCAAGGGTTACTCGGACTGCGCTGTGGAGGCTCAGCAGGAATGGGAAGCGTGCAATGTGAAGGCATTTCCCCCTGCACTTCCTGTCTCGCACAGTGTCTTAAATGATGGTGATGGAGAGTTTCACTGATCGTGGGGCTCTTGGTTCTGGGGATGTGGTTTAGATGAAGCAGGGTGCCGCCACAGTTGCTCTTGATGAGAAGCCCTTTATTGTTCCTTGATAGCGCTCACCATGAGCTCTCCAGCGTAAGAGGGAATAAGCGTGGCTCTTGACGGTTGTGGTGGTGGTGGTGGTGCTCTCGCTCCATCACAGAACGGTAATCGTGCGCGCGCCCACAATCAGCAGGTAGCCGGTGTGAGAGTCAGGTAATGTGCCAGCAACTCCAGCACCCTGCAGCTTCCAGCTTCCAGCTACCTGGATGGGAGACTCCTGGGAAAAACTAAGGCTGCTTATCCCAGGTGGTATATACAGTATGAATGCCACCAGCTCCATCACCCTGCAACTCACAGCTGGCAGCCCACTGAAGCCCAGCAGGTGTGAGCCTGGCCAGTACCTGGATGGGAAAACTAAGGTTGCTGCTGGAAGAGGTGTTAGTGGGGCCAGCAGGGGGTGCTGACCCTGCGGACCACGTGGGTCCTAATGCCCCAGTATAGTGACGGGGACAGTATGCAGTAAAAAGGCGCCGTCCTTTGGATGAGACGTAAAACCGAGGTCCTGACTCTCTGTGGTCATTAAAAATCCCAGGGTGGTTCTTGAAAAGAGTAGAGGATTAACCCTGGTGTCCTGGCCAAATGTCCCTCTGGCCTTTAACTATTGACGATGATAATAATAATTAATTTTTAGATAAGCAGGGTGCCGTGAAAGTTGTTGTTATTATTATTGATAATCGTATATTTTACTCTACACCTGTCCAACAGCATGTGCCCTCCATTACAGCAGTAAATACAGACGCGTACGTGCAGGGGTCCCGCTGGCTGCAGTGAGAAACCCTGCTATAATGGTTTGCATGTTGAGCCTACGATGTCAGCCAGCCCTGACACAGAGGGTTGCTAAGGCCTCTCTCCTGCCTTGTTGTGTCCAGTCGCAGCAGCTGGGATCTAAAGAGAAGACTCTGGGTTGCCTGTGCTGTACCTCGGGCCCCATCATCCTGAATGCCAGGATTGAGAGGAAGGGCTACACCCCAGGTGAGAGCTCAAGGATCGCCCGGCGTCTGTCCAGGTGTTTCTGAGGGAGTGTCACTCTGACCCTCCTGCCCTGTGTCTTAATTCCACATCCACTATCCCTGGTAACTTTCCAAAACTAGACGCAGGTCACGAAAAAGAAGTTGGGAGGTGGGAGACAGGGGAGGTTCCATTAGGCTCACGACTGCGCCGATGTCCAGCACCTCAGATCCATGTGGCACCTGAGATCACAAAAATAATTAATTTGAGATCTTGTTTTCACATTGTTTGATCAGGTTGGGCTGCCAGAGTATTGACTTCTTTAACAAAGCTGGTTTTATTACCTAATAATATAAATACATTATTAGTATAAGCCCCCCAGTGTGCGACACAGCATATGTTTAATCGGCACGTTCAACTGTGAGTGGAGAATTCCCTGTAGTGGCTCTTTCTGTTTATGCCGTGGATTATCCTAATGGAAAAATGACCAATCATAATGGTTGAATATATCTCTGAGCGGAGACGAGTGATATTAAAACATAGGTGCGCTCAAGTCACAGTAATAATTCATCCTATGCGGGATAATGTCAATTGGATTTCATTTGCTTTCGAGTCCGTCAGATCCACGTAGCTGGTGTTGTAACAGACAAATAAGTTCGGGATCCCGAAAGGAAGTTAAACAGATGAGTTTTATTGCATGCAAGGAACAATAAAGATGAAGTATTTTTCAAAGTGCCGGTCCAAACTTCCAGTTTATATAGCCCTTTTCTGCCACTTCTGACGTAGCTCATTTCTATGGTAATTGGGGGAGGTTAGAAGTTCAGACAGTTCACAGACTTTGGCCAAATGGTCAGTGTTAGGTTTCCTTCCTTGAGAAGGGGGGCATCTGAAATCCTTATCAGTTATCTCCCCTCCCTGCCATAACCCTAAGCCTGGAATGTTCAGTCCTCATGCAGAAAGGAATCAGTTATAACCCCTTCTTCACATCTTATATCTTTCTTCACTAGCGGACGGGGTAGACGAGCCACATTTTCAAGTTCGGCTACGGGAGGTGTATCACTAGGGCCTGTGTCCCTATATACACGCTTGTGGTCTTGTGCCCTTCATGTGCACGATTCTGCTCAGGTCTGCAAGGGCTCAGGGTGTCCCCATTTCTAAATCTGTGCGTCTTTAATGCACCCCCCCCTCTGAGGTCCGCATCGGTGAAGGGGATCACCCCCAGATACCCCAAATTACTCCGCGGCATGGTGATGTTGCAAGTTCTAGCCTCCATGGGATAGGCTCCACAGTTTGAGAACCACTGTTCTAACTGGTAAAATAAGTTGGGGGTGGGCAAGATCTTGCCCAGGCCCCCCACAAAACTAGGACCAGCTCTGGTATGAATAATATCTATAAAATCCTGGTTTGGTGATACAAAACCAGGTGTGACTGCGCAGTATGAACGTTGCCCTGTGCTGTGTTCCTGCCACTGCCAGGAGACTTCATCAGAGTCTTCACAGAGGTCGAGAACGGGTCTTCGCGCGAGGTCAGGCCGAAGGTGGCCCTTCAGCAGCTGCAGACCTTCCACGCCCAGGGGAAGACGAAGTGCGTCCCCAAGCGCATCGCCAGTCTGGAGGGGCCGCCCGTGGGCGGCAGGAGGAGAGACGCGTGGAGCGGAGGAGTCCTCCACATTCCTCCGGACACGCCCATCTCGCTCCTGAACTGCGCCCTGATGAGCGTGGAGTACAGCGTGGTGGTGCGTGTCGCCATCTCCTCCTCTCTCTCTCGTCCGCGCCCGCGAGGAAGCAACCCTTCTCCTCTCCTTCCCAGTCGCATGCCTGACCCGCTGTTGAACTGCAGGCCAGACGCTCGATGGAAAACTTAACATTTTATCCGCGGAGCAGCTGACCGTTGTCTCTGCAAGCTTCAGCTCTTTTGAAGGAGTTCTTTTGAGGCGTTGAAAGCCGATACAGAGGATGGGCGTAACCTATGATTTTCTTTGGAAACGCTGCAAAAACACAGGCTAAACCCTGTGTCTTTGTAACCTCGCGCGTTTTTACTGTAACTTCAGTGTAAGCAAAACAACACCTGTGGTGATCCTTGATTGCTTAACGCAGCGCAATTGTCAGGAAAGGACTAACCTGAGGCTCGGTCAACGCTAAAGAGTAGAAATTTAGAAGACAGATGAGGGCAGGGTAATTGACAGGGATGTTAGGGTCTAACTGCATTTTTCTTCTCCAGGTTTACGTGGATATTCCTCGTGCTTTCGACATCGAAGTGACTTTCCCGGTGGTCATCGGGACTATTCCCTTGCACAACCCCGTCTACTAGTCGCCGCTCTCGATCCCGGGATCCGTGCCCCCGCGTCTCTCCAGCGGGCGGCCCACGAAACAAAGACGGAATCTGCGGGAGTCCCGCCCGAGCTACCTAGCGGATGAGCCACACGTTCGCAGGGCGAAGGGGCTGAAGGTGTGGGTCCTGCCTGGGGGGGGGGGGCAGTAGGGGAGCGGCTGTGGCCGATCCGGAGGGTTCTGCACCCCCGAATCCACCAGTTAGGGGCGGACAGCCCCCGACCATGACCGGCTCCCTCTGTTAAGCCACTATGTTACATGGGTGTGGTCCAACTCTTGACCTTCGATCTGCTGATTTAAGACTTTCACTGTGCTGAAGACCATGCTTCCCCAGTCCATGAGAGACACTCAGGCTGTTGAGGTCACTTGAAGACCTCTGTTTACTCTTGATAATGTATGTCTTCTCTTTATTCTTGTATGCTGTTATGTGTATACTGTTATACGAACACTATTGAGAAATCCTCAGCAATGAATATTATTGCTACTCCGAATACTGCCCATGGTCATTGATACTGTTGGGTTACTCTTACATTGGACTGTAAGGTTGAACAATTTCTGGAGATGATCAATTATTTGTACTGCATTAAGTGCTTTATGGTTATTTCGGGAAAATGCATTTACTAGCCCCACAGTGCCTTGTGCGATGCCTCATCTCAAGGCTCATTGTGGTTGATTGCGTCACTTAAAAAATAGTAGTTCTCTCCTATATTAGAAATGGAGAAGTGTGCTTGAGGGACTTCCTTAAAAGCCAAAGTTCTTTCTTTGTGGTAAGCTCATGAAAGCCAACCAGTCTGAGTTCATGTCACTGAAATAGCAGTGTTGAGCTAGATCTTTAGCTGATCAATTTACTACCATTATAATGATTGAAGAATCCAATATTCGTCCCTAATGAATGTTTCCATTGTATTCTGTGTGGAATATAGCTTTGGTGAATATGTAGTTGGTAAACTGCATATTTGTGATATTAATAAATATTAACCTGAATCACACCTGAAGAAGGCTCCACAGCCGAAACGTTGTGTTCTCTTTCTTTTTTTCAGCATGGAATAAACCTGACGCAGCTACCCACCTAATATTAATAAAGTTGTACTGTACTCGAGCAAGGCCTCGGCGAGAATTATGCAAACAATTTTAGTCGCCACATTTTTCCAAAAATATGTTGGAATCAGAACTGAAATAACAACCTGTCTGATATCGTGACAGGTTCAATAAACCCACAATAAAGTTAATAATAAGTTAATCTCATTCATCTCAATCAGAAAAGACTACAAATGTTGCCTGATTCGTGTTTCTTTGACAAAGGACACAAACCAGGGAACCGAGTTGGAAACGAGAGGGAAATGATACGTATAATTCAGGAGAGGAGAGGAGGCTCTTCGCTCCCCCAGAGGGTTGTTTAGTATGCAGCCTGCCCTGTCTGTGTTGCATGAGGAGAAAACACTCCGCAGTCCGGACTACAACTCCTGTGTTCTCACATGCTATAGGCTGTTGTGGCCACCAGGTGTCTCCATCACACCCATTATGTAGTTTGCTGAGCATTTTTCTCTCTGTGCAACAGTTTTCATGAAACACAAGTATAAGTAATCAAAGAACAGGCACAGAAACAAATATAAGCATTCCAATAATTGTATAAACAAATGGCTTGTTTTAGATTCTGTGTTGTTTTATGAATCTAAAATGAGGCTCAATGAACAAATGTAACAAGTTCACCACCAAGGACGTTGCATAATCCAAAATTTCAATTTCATAATCCCGGCTCTGATTTCCTCTTTCTTACACCACAGAAAACGGAATTTAAATGATTTATGTGGACGTTTTAGACGAGCATAGAATTCAACATAGAGACACTTGGAAAACAAGTTTAAAAGTTTTGAAGACCAGTTTGAACATTGTACACTTAGTTAAAGTGTTCGCTGACGGCTGTTTGAAAGCTAATGTGTCTATCAGCAGGTAAAACAACTTGTTGATGGCGCAGGCAGGTAGCCGGATTATGGATTTGGTATTGTTTCCAGGTGTTTTTACATAATGCCCTCTCATTACAAACTCACTTTTTTGTGCAAACAAGAAATCCTGTGAGCACTAGATTGGTAAATCTTCATCATTTACCTGACCCTTTTCTTCTCAGCTTCCTACTCACTCGTAACAATGAGGTTTTTTGACACTAATGCACTCCAAGGTATCTAATTAACTTGGGGTAGTTATACAGCATTCTGGTGCTTAATGGATTTAATCAAAGATACAGACTTCAGAAATAAAGTAAAATATGTAATTTACTTTACTAGGGGTTTAAAAATCAAATACAAAGAGTTCAGGAATTGTGCTTTTTTTCAAGGTGATACTTGCTTATCATTAAAACGTTCACTGACAATCTTTTGATGATTTATGTGAAATATTTAATCAGCACCTAAATGCCAGCAGCTATGTCACCCTGTCACTCCCAGCTGGAAGCCCACTGGAGCTCAGCAGGTGTGAGCCTGGTCAGTACCTGGATGAGAGACTCCTGGGAAAAACTAAGGCTGCTGCTGGAAGAGGTGTTAGTGGGGCCAGCAGGGGGTGCTCACCCTGTGGTCTGTGTGGGTCTTAATGCCCCAGTATACTGATAGGGACATTATAGTTATTATTTACCAGCGGTACACCTCGAGAAAGTATGCCAGAACCATTAAAAGTATACTAAAAGAAAGTATTATGTCTTCTTTATAGCAAACAATTCACAGTTATGTAATGATCACTGGCCATTAGAGATCTGTTACTATAATAATTTTCATAAATAATTTTATATAAAGCCATTATCTTCTTATACTTCTATTTAGCAATTATTCAGCATCCTTCTAGACCTGTTCCTTTACCACTGTCTTACATACTTCTTATTGTTGTTGTTCAGCTGACATTGTATTTTTCCCCAAAGGGATTTACATTCACACAGAGGATGTCTGTCTTCCACAGAGCCCTGCCCACAGCCCCTAACATACCAGCTACCAAACACTCGTCTAGCTGGCCTCGATTTCTGCTTTGGGATCTCCTCCCTACTCTGTGTTGAGCTTGCAGGATTCCAGGGGCACAGTAAGCCTTCCCTCTCTCGCTGCAGCCTTGTGGGATAGGTGTGCACGTTGCCCACAGAGAGCGAGCTCCTGCGTCTCGAGGAGAATCAGCCAAGGAACAGAGAACACAGAAGACTCAGGAGGGCAGCAGACACAAAGGACACAGGGCTGAGAGGTCTGGCCCTCCCTCAGACACTTTGCTGCTCCACAAGAGAGACCAGGGTGGCATCCAGTCTGAGTGGAAAGGCCGTATTCTCTTACTTACACGTTACTGTTGCCCTGGAAGAGGTGTTAGTGGGGGCAGCAGGGGGCCCTCACCCTGTGGTCCATGTGGGTCCTAATGCCCCAGTATAGTGATGGGGACACTATACTGTAAACAGGTGCCGTCCTTCGGATGAGATGTAAAACTGAGGTCCTGACTCTCTGTGGTCTTTAAAATCCCAGGGTGTTTCTCGAAAAGAGTAGGGGTGTAACCCCGGTGTCCTGGCAAAATTTCCCATTGGCCCTTACCAATCATGGCCTCCTAATAATCCCCCTCTATGAATTGGTTACATTACTCTGCTCTCCTCCCCACTGATATCTGATGTGTGGTGAGCCTTCTGGCGCACTATGGCTGCCGTCACATCATCCAGGTGGGGCTGCACACTGGTGGTGGTGGAGGGGATCCCCATTACCTGTAAAGCGCTTTGAGTGGAGTGTCCAGAAAAGCGCTATATAAGTGTAAGCAATTATTATAATTAGTATTATTACTGTAGTAGTTTGTTTTACCCAGTTTCTATTTGAATAATGAAAGCATACACTTTGACTCATCTTCGTGCACTGCATTCTGAACCCTGGTGAAAGGCAAACGTATATAAAGGACCACAAATATAAATTGCGTTTCTAGTCAACAAGTAATCTAACAGGTTTTCAGTTGCTGTTGTTTTAATCACGTTGCTGTTAAAAGAGGCACGAAGACACTGCGTGTCAGAGCCTTTGGGGTGTCCTCACAGTTAGATGCTAAAGGGGGAACCCCCAGTGATCCCGAGGTGAACCCCACTAGCACACAGCCCTGCCATTCAAGACATCTTTATTTTCATTTTTGGAAAATTACACTTTTCTTAGTTTCTCAGACTTGTTCCAGAAGTACAACATTGAAGAAAAATATGACACGACATGGCTGCAGCGAGAGAGACAGTCCGAACAAAGTCAAACCCACAGATGCCCCTGGACAATGTCTTGCACACTTGGCCAACTGGGGATGGACAAACCATTCAATTACAGGACCAGGGCAAGCTGGAGGTGTTAAGGAAGAGGAGATGGGATTTTGTTTTCCTTCAGTTCCCACCTGTTTTCTTACACTGTGTATCTGTGTGCAGAATGTTTATACTTTATTATTGTCTGGGGTGAGCTGGAATGAGCCGAATGCATTTCTAACTCAATCCTATCTCATGAGAGAGAGGGACCTTCGTCTGCACTAAAACAATTAATGATGGCTCAGCAGTAATGATGCTTCAATATTAAACGCGCAGGAACTCTTATAAAAGCCTCAATAGAATCCTTGGTGTGATAAAGGTCTGTACTTTATCACACCAAGGACTGCACCTCCATAGCAGGGGTTTCTGGACTTTCTCACAAAGTGGAAATTAAAATGATGAAAATGAATAAACTCGAGCAGCAGGTATAATTTGACGCACATGGGCGGCCAGTTGTGAGTAGCAGGGTGATATAGCTGCCTGCTACAGGCTACAGGACAGCTAGAATCATTTTAAATAAATGGGACAGCAGTCTCATTAAAACAAGGTTCACATTACAGGACTCGGTCTCCAAGGCTGGCCAGGACAAGGTCCTCTCACATGAGACAGGCTTCAAGGAAGAGAAGGGAGATGTTTTTTTCTCACTGTTTCTTTCCTATCTTCCTTGGTTTCCTCTGGTTTTGATATTCTGTGTTTCTGTGCGCACAATGTTATCCTTTATTATAATTCACCGGAGTAATTCACCAGAAAACCCCCTTCTGATCATCTGTGTTTTTGCTGCCTGTAACCTGATCTACAGCTCTGCAAATATATCAAATTAAACCCATAAAATTTTCTCCATAATGTATGAGATTCAATAAAGATAAAGCCAAACTTTGAGATTATATGTTTGAAACATAAGGTATTCAACGCGATACTTTATCGCTAAGAATGAGTACTCTTTTGAAGTATTTACTCGGAATGGAATTATGACCCCAGATGAACACTAGATGTCGTACTCTCACCGTAGCAAACTACACTGACCCACACTGAGTTTCCTTCTGCTGGTTTACCGGTGTGATTTAACAGAACCCATTCAACAAAGCCGTATCCCGAAGAATTCCATAGAAGACCTACTAGAACAAGTACAAGCATTTTGAAATAAATTGTTATAACAAGACTCAGATATGCATCGCAGAGCTAATGGACCAACTAGCAGCGCCATATTACCTAGCATGCACTGTGCATAGGGCCTATGATAATTTAACGATCACGATATGAAATATAACGATAACGAGCCTAGGATAAAATCGATGTCCACATTTTAAGATATTTCTATAATATAAACTGTAACATAGATATTTTTGAATATATCCCATACACAGCGACGATGGGCCATCTGAAACAAATCATTCAACATAATTTTGATCACGTATCTAATCTGAGACATCAGAACTCCTATAAATACTCCTCCACCTAATCCAGGGACTGTGAAAGAGAAGTGCCCAGCATCTACAAGGTTCTTTCTTAATCCAGCTCTGCAAACGAGTAAAATCCCCAGGACAGTGTGCCACGTGTAGGTGTTCTCCTTCACAGGAGGCGTTAGACGAAGGTCCTATTTGCTCGCTAAAGACCCCTTGTCCGTGAACTTGTCCTTGTCTGTAGGAGCAGAGCTAAATTCCGACTCCGGGTTTGTACTATGTGCCCTCCTTGAAATTCTCATTAATTCACCTGGCGATGTCCTTTCTCCGCTTGCATCCAACACTAGGTGGCGCTGCACTTCACTGCTGGGGGACGTGGATCCTGTCTGTGGAGCATAAAAGGGGAAAAACAACTATTCTTTTGAGAACGTGGCTGCGTCACCATGCGTAGGCTGCAAAGGGACACAGGTAAAGGTCTGTTCCCTGCTGAAAGCTAAAGAAAAGAAGCACAACGTTTTAGCCGTGTTCCTTCGTTTTGCTTTCCCTTTCAGCAAGAACCGAACCAGTATCTGTTCCGAAATATTGTTAGACCTGAGACAGGCTAGTATCCACTGCTTCGAAATGTACCAAATTGATTTTAACAACAAAATGGCATTACAATACTTAGGCTTCGCAATCAAACACTAACTACAGTAACTAAAAACCGTCATCTGTGATGCAACTGCTCAACACTGCAGCTCTGTGAACGTTTCTATAACAGCTTTGCGTGCAACAGGTACACAACAGGCACAAGTGCTTTGCGCACTTTTATTTGCCACAAGGTGGCGCTGCATAGCGCTTTCCCTGCTGCTGCTTCCTGACGAACCGGCGAGCAGCGCCGTGTAGTTTTCCCTCACAGTGCGGCGGCAGAAACTGCTGATCGGGAGAAAGCTGCAGTGGATTTAAAAAGTATGAAAGTCAGAGATGTTGTATTTATGTGGAGCGGACGATTTAATACGCTTAAGAAAAAAAAACGATCTGATGTTTTAAACTCCATTAGTTTGCTCCAAACTGTGCATCCAAACAATGCTGCAATAGGTCACGCATCGCCGCTCCGCTGCGAACTCGCAGCGTTCACGCCACACAGCTAAACAGACAGGCAGCTCTGCGAAAGGGCTGATCGCGGTGTTGCTGTTGTTTGTTTGTTTGTTTGTGTGTTTAACCGGGTGTTGCATGTCTAAAAACCAGGGCTCGGCCAGGCGCGAGCCGCCGGCGCGGGGCGCGCACGCGGGCTGGCCGGGCGGCTCGCGATCAGCTGTTCCAGTCAGCTGGCGCGGGGCCAGGTGTCAGCGGAGCCACGCCCCCTCGCTCGCGGGAGGCGGAAGGAGCTGGGAAGGAGGGATGGGAGGGGGAGCGCGGCGCATGCGCGGTGGGGTTGTTTTTCACCAAATCCTCGCTTTTAAGTGAGGGGAACCGGAGCAGCAGCTCGTCTTTGTACAGAGACCACGGAGAGGAGGAGGTGCGCGATAACAGCATCGAGTGCTGTTATTTAGCCTACCAGCATCTCAATGAACGGCTGGCGAGGGAAGCACTGATCCTGCCTGCAGCTCTTGCACGGCAAAGGCGTCGATCAGTGTGTTTGTTTGTTTGTGTGTGTGTGTGCGTGCTTTGCTACGATCACTTTTTTTTTTAATTTGGTCGTGGCTGTCTGCTCAGACCTTATTTTTTTTATGTGTTCTTAACAAAAAAAACAAAACAAAAAAAAAAACCCGAAACCATGGTGCTAGGCAAGGTGAAGAGTTTCACAGTCAGCTACGACTGCCTGAATGACAGCGCCGTGGCCGTGTTCTCCAGCGGGGACTCGGTCTCGGGGAGAGTCGTCATTGAAGTCACCGGGGAGATCCGGGTCAAGTCCCTGAAAATCCACGCGAAAGGATTTGCAAAAGTTCGCTGGACCGAGTCGAGGAACGCCGGGTCCAACACGGCGTACACGCAGAACTACACCGAGGAAGTGGAGTACTTGAACCACAGGGACATCCTGATCGGACACGAGAGAGGTAAGGGGGAACGCGCCGCTTCTGCCTTTTCTTTTTAAGGACTCTGGGGGGTGGAAATGTCACGTTTCCGTGAGCTGCCCTGTCCTCTGAAGACCGTGATCCCGGGGCTGTCATGGTAGTTGCACCGAAATTCTGCCCTTGGCTAGAGAGAGACGCTCGGCTGAATGCCCCCCATATCCCAGTAGTTCATTCATTCCGGCCCCAGGAGTGCAAGATCGATTTGCACGTCCTCCTTCGTCGAATATTGTGTGTAAAATGAGCGTCTCCCCTCTCCCTCAAGTGAGCGTTGGAGGTCCTGGACCTCTCGAGTGGGTTAGCGAACTTCTCGAGTGGGCTGCAGGTTAGGTCAGGCAAGGCAGTGTGAGTGAAAAGAGAAACCGAATCGCCTCCACGGAGCTCTGAATACACTAGGTAGTTTTGCCAGTCGGGGTCCGGTTTTTAAAATGCAGTCGCTGTTAATACTGACAGGAAATATCTGAAGGAATTTCAGGCTGGGATGTGTAGTTGGAAGAAGATGCCCGTTCATCTTTCGGACAGTGAGAGGTTGCGAGTACTTCACACACCACGAAAGACAATTAACTGCTTACTTGTCGTTGTTTTTTTTTAATGTACTGTGTGTGTATATATAGATTTTTTTTTTTTAAAAGTAGTTCATTTTAGACCAGAACTCGTGTCGACTCTCGGGACAGCAGGAGTCAATGCGGTAAACGTGAAATTTGGTAAAAAGAAATTAGAAACGGCTCACGGCGCCGCGTCCTTGGACGTATGCGGGAACCCGGGGTTATGCCCGGGCTCTTTGGGTTTTAAATCTTTGTTACATTTGGCTTTTTTTCCCCCAAAAAAGATGATTTCCTTAAGTTTCCACCCTTTGTTAAAAGCGGTTCAATCCTGTTCAGAAACTGGTTGCTGGGGAGGAGGGGGGGGGCAGCGGGCTCTGCCGTTCTCGCCCCCCGATTGGCTGGGCGCGGTCACGTGTGCGGCGATGACCTCATGCCTTTGCAGGGCTGAGCGAGCGCATCCCCACCTGTCTTTTCCTGGCGCACGTCTGGGTTCAGCTCCCATTCCCCAACCCCCGGTTCCTCCACGGCTGCCCCAGGAGTCGACCCCCGGTTTGCGCTCTCTTGTATGCCGGAGGCGGAAGGGGGGCCGGGGGACGGAGATTTCCCCATCGGCAGTTTAAGGGGCGCAGGCAGTGCCAGTCGTTGAATCGCAGTTTCTGGGAACTTGCGAGCACGCAGACCCCCGGAGTTGGAGCCAGGCTCCTGGCGGTCCGGTGGTCTGTGTCGTTTTAATCCGCAGCGGCATGGGCGACAAAAACTAAACTCCCTTAAGCGCCGTCTCCATTTCTAAAACACACAAATTAAACACACGACACTTTGGCTATTTCCTCTGGAAGGGCAGCTGTAGCGGTTGGCGAACCGCCGCGCGTACACACTTTGATTTTTGTATGTTTATTTTATTTATTTTGCTGTGTTTACACCGCCGTCGCGGTGCGCAGAAAGCTCAGAAAGTTTTCGGCAGGTTTGGACACTTGGGGTTGGTGCGCTCGGGCCGGCTGGGCTGGCCCCGCCCCCGCCGGGCGCCCATTGGCCGAGCCGGGTTTGTTAGTCCTGTTGCCAAGGCAGTGCTGGAGCCTGATTGGACTAGAAGTTATCAGCTGCGCGGCGGACTGACACGTGATTTCCATGCTTGTTCCGACCAGACTCTTCTACAGCCGGGTCTGGTCGCTTTTCTCACCCTTTTCTAAACTGTAATGCGCTTCAGTCCGGAGGACAGGCACCGGACAAGCCTGTTCCAGCTCTTTCTTTTGGGATGTGACTGTACTTATTGTGTGTTTTGTACACTGATGTAAGACGCGAAACGCTTATGTTGTGGGAGCAGCACCGCAGTGGTGCCCCTTCCTGGCATGTATCTCATCTGTATGATCTCAATGTGAACCTTGGTTGGTTGTTTTTTTGTATATTTATACCTTTCTGCTGCTTTAGGGGAAGAAAAAAGCTGTCTCCCCCCCCCTTGTGTAAAAAAAACAAACAAACCCGCCGCTAACAAAATAAAAGCGAGATGAATTCTAACTTGTTCCGCCTCCTGCGTCTTTATTTGCTATTGTGCATTTTCTCTGTGGTGTGGTGTGTGTGTGGGGGGGGGGAGGTCTCTTGATTTTCTCACCTGGAGGGGTCTGTTACGGAGGCCGGCCGGGCGCTGGGGCGGCTGCAGTGCGCGGGGCGGCTCGGCAGGGGGCGCCGCGAGGGAGCGAGCAGCTTCGGTTTCTGCAGTGCGTGCGTGCGGGGGAGCTGCTCGCGCCGGTTTAGGCCGGTCCTCTCCTGCTCGAGTCTGTCTGTGATTGACAGCTCAGCACTTGTTTACCAGGACCGAGCTGCTGCTGCTGAGGCAGGGGCAGAGCGCTGGCGCTGAGCTGGCAGAATTGTAACTTTGGGGGAGAGGCGCCCGGTGTGTGTGTGTGTGTCTCTCACAAGCTGTGCATGCGTGCGTTTTAAAACGCAATTTAAAAAAAAAACCCGATAAAGCAATTGTTGGGAGTTGTCAAACTGTGCCAAACGCAAAAATGAGACGAAAGCAAAAACTAGTCTGTCTCTTGTTTTCGCGCAATCCTCTGAAATGGAAGAAGGGCAGTGGGTCTCCTTCAAGGAAGGGAGTTTGTTACAAATGCCACAACCCCCCCACCTCTTTCCCAGGCCGTGTCCGAATGAGCGGGCGCTCTGGTGGGGAGAGCACTGCGATGGGTCCTTTGTAGCGCCTCAGGAGTGTGTGTTGGGGGGTCGTTTGAAAGTGGTGTGTGAGCACTGACGGGGAGAGGGAATGCTGATGTTTTTCAGGAGGAGAATAAGGGGGAATTTGTTTGCCATGACTAGCCCCCTATCGCCTTTTCTTCATGCTCATGGGCGCGGGAGTGGAGCTGCTCTGCCTATGAGGGTGTTTATTGGAGACTAATAGAGATTCATTACCTTTGTTCTAGGAAACTGGTTTCAATGCAAATACACATCGAACCTTTTTTATGAGACTTGACTTCCTGTTTTTTTTATCTACATTTATAAATGTTTAACATATCCGGTTTCCAGAATTAATTGTGACCTGTGTAATTTTTATCCGTCTTTTGTTTCTGTTTTTTTGCAGTGATGTTTTAAAATGTTTCAATTCTGGTATTTTTCCTTACCTAGAAATGTGTTTTGAACTGTTTTTTATTTTTTTTTAATTTCCATACAGCGACCCTCATATCTGTTTCACAGGTATGGTATACGTGTATTTGGAATTTTGTTTTCCTTTGTTTCAGATGAGGACAACTCTGAAGAAAGTCTCACCACTATCCATTCAGGAAGACACGAGTATGCATTCAGCCTTGAGCTTCCACAAACGTGAGTCTACTTGAAAGATGTTTATTTGCTCTCCCAGACTTCATAGATTTTGAAGCTGTCAGTCTTTGTCTTCTGGAATAAAATAAAAACAAAGTTAGCCACCTAATGCAACTCTGAAACTTCCCAGTAAGAATATAAAACCGTTTCAGATGAGAGGAGGTCATGTGGCCTATGAGAGCAATGTGGTTAACTGTTTAATCAGTCCAGGGGTCTCATCCATCTGTTTCCTGAAAGAATCCTTCAGACTAAAGAGACTCAGTTCCTCCGGCCTGTCAGTTTTGGACACTCCCTTCAGACTAAAGAGACTCAGTTCCTCCGGCCTGTCAGTTTTGGACACTCCCTTCAGACTAAAGAGACTCAGTTCCTCCGGCCTGTCAGTTTTGGACACTCCCTTCAGACTAAAGAGACTCAGTTCCTCCGGCCTGTCAGTGTGGGACACTCCCTTCGGACTAAAGAGACTCGGTTCCCTCTGGCCTGTCAGTGTGGGACACTCCCTTCGGACTAAAGAGACTCGGTTCCCTCTGGCCTGTCAGTGTGGGACACTCCCTTCGGACTAAAGAGACTCGGTTCCCTCTGGCCTGTCAATGTGGAACACTGCCCTCAGACTAAAGAGACTCCGTTCCCTCTGGCCTGTCAATGTGGGATGTGGCCCTTAAGGCCCAGAAGTCCCAGGTTGCTTTTCTCTGAGCAGATGGCGGAGTAGCAGTAGAGAGGAGGCAGGAACTGTGCACGCGGTGTTTCGTCTGTCCAGGTGTGGTCTCGCCCGTGCAGGAATGTTGAATCTCGGCCTCCTGCTTTCCCCCGCAGACCTCTGGCTACCTCCTTTGAGGGCAAGCACGGCAGCGTGCGCTACTGGGTGAAAGCCGAGCTGCACAGGCCGTGGCTGCTGCCCATGAAAGTGAAGAAGGAGTTCACTGTCTTCGAGCACATCGACATCAACACTCCTTCTCTGCTGGTGAGGGCGGCTCGCGCGCCGGACCCGTGCTCGGGGGGGGGGCTGGGGGTGGGGTGGGCGCAGCGGGGCGCGAGCCCGCCAGCAATCCAGGGCGTCCAGAAGGGGGCGATGAGGATATTTCATGTTATAGTCGTTACCGTAGGGAGCTGCAAAGGGACAGGTGAAGGTTTATTCCAGGCTGAAAAGAGAAGAAAGGAAACGCAACGGATCAATAAACCTCTGCTTGTTCCTATTTAATGTTATATTCCACGTGGGTCTCCGGGGGAAACCTGTTGATGAGGAAGCACCATTCTGCTTCGGTTTCGCTCGCTGGTATGGAGTTGTGAGCACAGTGCCCAGGCTCTCAGTGCTGACTTTTTCGAGCCATTGTTGCCTTTCCAGGTGACGAGACGTGGCTAAGAATGTGCTCGAATTCCTATTAACGGGGTGTTGTGGGGTATTTCAAAAAAGGTTTTTTTTAAATTCCGAATTGGCTTCACAATTCATGGGCTTCTGTTTGTTTTTTTTACCATGGAGGGGCTTAGAAAGGCAGACATGGGGCCAAAACATGTGTGTGTCTTGGGTTTTATTTTGGATGATGGTAAAATTTAACTTTTGCGTGCTTAATGTGTAGTGGAACAAGTAGAGGCTACTTCTACACAGAACAGTAGGAGAAAAAGACTCATTTCAGCGGTCGAGCCTTTTTAAAGTGGGAGGGGCAGAAAGAATTTGAAGGAGGCAGGACTCCCTCCCTTCCACCTGAGGAAAGCTCGGCAGCCTGAAAGGTGTTTTTTTTCTTGTCAGTTTCCCTGCTGGAAAAATACTTCCAAGCTCCTGCCTTTGTAGCTTGTCCCCTGACACAGCCCTCCCCCGGGTTAACGTGCATGTCTCTTCTCTGTCCTGTTGGTCTCTCTACAGTCACCGCAGGCTGGCACGAAAGACAAGACTCTGTGTTGCTGGTTCTGTACCTCAGGCCCCATTTCCTTAAGTGCCAAAATTGAACGGAAGGGCTACACCCCAGGTGAGGACTCCAGCTCGGCACGCAGCACCAAGCCCACTCTGAAGAATGTCATTGTCACCCTGCGTGTCCTTTATTTGTGCCAGATCGTGACGGATAAGAGAAGCCAGGCTTTGCACCGGTGATATTTTAAACGCCGTGGCTCAGAGTTTCGCAGTTGTGGTTTTGTCTTCTAGCTCCTGTTATTAAGCTGATCCGTTTGCTGGCAGTTTTAAAACTGTTTCAGCTGTTTGAACAACAGCACAAGCTTAGGCCTGGACCAGAACCCTCTGCCAAGTACTGGGTTCCAGCTCTCCCCTCATTTAACTTTCAGTTTTAAGTTTTATTTGCTGATTTAACTATATATGTCTTAACGTGAAGCAGAAATGAGCTTGTCATTCAGTTGTAACCACGGCTTCAAGAGCACAGCCGGACCTCTCTCCTTGTGCAAATACTAGACCTTTCATCTCCAAGGGAGACCCCCGATTTTTGTTTTTCCGCCCCAAAATGAGATTTCCTTACAAATCTGTCCGTCTTTCATGATTCATTTTTCTTACCTGCCAAGACCGTCAAATTTAATTCCAGTATACAGTATGGTCATCAATGTGGGATTCTTGTATAGAGGGTGGTGGTGGTGTTTTAGTGTAACTTTAAGATAATGTATGCTCTGATTACGGGGGAACTGCAGCGCTATTTTTATGTTTAGGGGTTATAATGAATCAGTAACAAGAAGTGCTTTTCAAACCACAATGGAACTACGAACTGCGTGGGACATCCTCCAATTCTCAACACTAAAGAGATGAAGTTGCAATTTGTGCATAGCGCCATATTGCCACCGTTGTGATTCAGAACCAGGCAACAAAACACGCGGTGATGCGAAAGCAGCCTTATTACATTGTCAACATGCTTTAGATGAAGCGTATTTTGCTACTATATTAATAATAAATATTTTCATGACACTGACACGTACAAGATGATAACATGTTTTTCAGATGCTTTTTAATTATTGACAAAAAAACCAACCTACCAACCACCTGAAATGGTAATTAATGCTGTTCAGAGACCGCATATCTTGTGTGCTTACAGCGACTAGTGAGCAGGAAGGGCCCACTTTCACATCACAGTTAGCTCAAATTCTCACCCTCGCCGCGGCGAGACCAGCGGTTTCTCGTCTGCCTGTGACAACATGACGACCAGACAGCGCTCTCTCAAAGTTCGCGGTTTTACGCTAAACGAACTCGTAGACTTCTGCGATACCGTCGGTTAATTTATTTTGTTAGCAAGGTCCGATAATCGGTCTGAGAAATCGGGCCTGCAGTTCCCCTTTTAGTGTGGGGTTTGCTGCCTGATGCAGGCGAGAAGTGTAATTGGGGGAAAAAGGAAAGGTAAAAAAAAAAAAAAACCAGTGCTGACGTCTTGCCCTCCCTCTGCAGGAGAATCGATTCAGATCTTCGCCGAGATCGAGAACTGCTCTTCCCGCATGGTGGTGCCAAAGGCAGCCGTTTACCAAACCCAGACCTTCTATGCCAAAGGGAAGATGAAGGAGGTCAAGCAGCTGGTCGCCAACCTCCGAGGGGAGTCCCTGTCCTCGGGCAAGACGGAGACGTGGAATGGGAAAATGCTGAAAATTCCGCCCGTCTCCCCCTCGATCCTGGACTGCAGCATCATCCGAGTGGAGTACTCGCTGATGGTGAGCTTCCCCGCCCAGCCGGCATGTCTGGAATAGTCAGTGCGCCACTTTCCGCGCGAGGTTGTAGCTCAGTGCGCCACTTTCCGCGCGAGGTTGTAGCTCAGTGCGCCAATTTCCGCGCGAGGTTGTAGCCGAGCAAGGATCAGATGCGCCGAGGAGGGTGAAGAATGTGGTCCTGCCCTTACCAGCTTGCGTATCGAGTTGCTGTCATTTAGCTGTAAGCAACGCAGCCGGCCCTCTCTCCTTGTGCAAATAATAGACCTTTCATTTCCAAGGGAGACCCCCGATTTTTGTTTTCCGCCCCAACATGAGACCTAACGGGTGAGACTGGAGCAGAAAGCGGTGCGATCAGCCCCCGAGATGCTCTCCAGCGAGACGGCTCAGAGGACGAGCCTTAGACACAGCCGAAGGAATTCAGGCCATAAAACCAGTGATAGACGTTAGCCCTCGGGGAGTTATTGAGCCGTCTTTGCGGTGTCCAGTTTCCACATTGCACAGATGTTAGGCGTGTGGGCCGATTTAGCGGTGCGTGAATTAATTCAGCTGCGCATCGAGCGGTTACTCTAAAAGGGGCACGCAAGCAAGTTTTTTTGCAGTGCGTCGCTCTGGGCATTACCTGTGTTCTGCCTCGCCTGCAGGTGTACGTGGATATTCCCGGGGCCATGAACCTGTTCCTGAATCTGCCGCTGGTCATCGGCACCATCCCCCTGCACCCCTTCGGCAGCCGGACGTCCAGCGTCAGCAGCCAGTGCAGCATGAACATGAACTGGCTGGGCATGGCGCTTCCTGAGCGGCCTGAAGGTATGGGGGCGGAGGGGGGAGGGCGCCAGAGCAAACAGGACACGAGTGATGGGGTCAGTGCCTGGGCCCGTGGAGACACTCAGTCCCACACGGGTCTGCAGTGCTGCACAGTACAGCTGCAGTGAAGCAGTGCAGGGATAATAGTGGAGCCCAGCTCATGTTTTTCTGTGACCGGGGTTCATTACAACCAGCGCCCACACATAAGCACGCAGGAAGGGGAGAAAAAGCAGGTCACTGATGGGAGCGCGGGATTCTCGCTCAGAAGTGCTCGCTGGTGCAATTATCCCTCTGCAGGGCAGAGCGTAGGGGACGTCCCTGTCTTTCAGGAACACAGAGCCCCTTGTTTAAGCAATGAAGTTGGAATGGCCTGGAGTTTTGGGGAGCGATCAAACGTTTCGCAAAAGCGTTGGGCAGGACAGCGAGGAAAGAGTAGGCTGGCATGTCGCTGTTAGGGGTGACGTCTGGGTGCTGAGGAGTGTTATTTGTGTCCCTGTCAAGCCCCCCCAAGCTATGCAGAAATCGTGACCGAGGAGCAGCGGCAGAGCAGCATGGAGGTGGCCGCGCCGCGGGATGAGTTCGAACGAGCCCTTGAAGGGCCGCTGCTGGCGTACATCCAGGAGTTCCGGTTCCAGCCGCCGCCGCTGTACTGTGAGGTGAGACAGGCTCACGCAGCCTCACGCAGGCAGGGCTCGGCCCCGCGACCTTGCGCACGCTGCGTCAGTGGTAGCACGAAGGATAAGAGCCACTGAAACGCAGCACGGCACGTTGAAGCCTGATGGGTGGGGTTTTTTAACTGCAGGCGTATCATCTCAGTTTAAATACAAGTAGCTCCTCACCAAGTAGTTGTAAAGCTCCTAAAGGAAATGATGAGGGACTGCTAATTTTTCTACAATTATTTCATAAAGTTGAGTTGCTCTTAAACTCTTCAGGTATCCAGTGATTTCACTCTTTTTTTTTTTCCTCCTGTGTTGCTTTTCTCAGATCGATCCCAATCCTGATGAAGTCGATAGCAATGAACTGGGGAGGCCAGACATGTGCCCATCTCGCTGAAGGCGACTGGCCCGCCAGCCCCACTGCGTTTGGGTCGTAGTTTTGGTTTTGTTTTTTTTTAAAAGAAAAAAAAGTGGCATCCTAGCTCTGTGGTGGACAGAGGAAAAGGAGATGAGTTCCGCTGACACGCAGAAGAAACTGTCGGGACGACCCTTCCTGCCTTGTGTCGGACGAATTTTATCCAACATGTCATCCGTGTATTGAAGTCTACAGCCTAAAGACGCAAGACTTGTCTGCCTGCCTAGAAAACTGTGCTTTCTGTAATGGTGGCACACAACGTGACTATGTTGAGCAGACCATGTAGACAAACAAACCATCATAACACGCTGTCTGTGGCATTAAGCAGCGTTCAGCTTCAGAGGAGAGAAGTTATGTCCTCTTGCCTCATTCAGAATTTTGCACATGTTGCTCTTTGCTTTGTGTTGCGTGGTTCTATTTCAAATCACTAATTTTTGTTTCCCTCCCGACGCTCAAGTGTGCTGGACTGGGAAACCCTGCAGGCTTTGCCCCCCAGACATTTCCTTTATCCGCACAACTACGAACAACGCAACCCGAGAGTACAAAAACTGAAGACGAACTGAACGGGGGAGGGAGGAAAAAAAATGCACTGACCTTGTTAAGTTGTTCTGTTTCGTTTGTGTTTCCTTGAAAAGATGTAGTCTGAGCTGTACCTTGGCACTCCTGTTCCTCAGGCTCGACTCTGCCTGGCCTCTTCAGCCTGTATCCAGTGGTGGCGTCGTTTTTTTTTTCTTCTCATTTCAAACATCAAATGCCTTTAAGCCAATATTTGTGCTGGTTTCGTAGCCTCCATAGTAGAACAGCCGCAGATCAAGGATAAAAACGGGAGACTGCAGGGTGCCTGCGATCGAAAGGGTCGGACGTTTTTACTTTTGTTGCCTTTCTACTATCATCATCGGAGCGGTGTTGTTACATACTGCCTAAGACGCTCGATCTCAGGTGATCGTCTCACTTGCCAAACGGGTTAGGAGTGCGGTTGTGTGTCGTTTCAAGCCGCTTGGTGTCAAAGGGGAGAAAAATAAAAGTGGAGAGAGGCAGGGCAGCTTTTTAAGACTTCTCACATTCCCTTTTTTGTCCTGCTGCATTTGCTTGGCTTAGTGTAGCCCTAGTCCAGTGTAGCCAAAAAGTGAAAGATGGCAGGCGGGGACACTGGCAGGGACGCTCGAAGGGTCCAGTTAGCAGTATGTGGAGCGGATGCTTCTGAACCGCTCATCAGTCAGGAGAGCCAACTGGACAGATGCGGATAAAAGCGTTTTTGAAACTTAAAATTACATTAAAAAAAAAAACGATCCAAACGGAGAAAGGGGAAATGTGTCTTGGCGTGTTCAGTAGAGCCTTAACTTAGAATGCTTTTTTTAAAATAATGAAGGCGGACAACGGCAAAAACAAAGTTTGGTTACTCGTGAAAAGAACAACTGTAGAAGTTCTCAGTGATGCACAAGTGTTGGAAGTGGTGATTTTTTTTAAAAAAAAGTTTACAAACCTTAATACCAATTTTATTAGCTGAGAACCGGCAGAGAATTGTAAATGGACTTTAAAAAGTGATCTTATTTGCGTGGCCTTGACAAAGAACTGACTTAAAACTATTCCTTGTCAGAAAACAAGTAATATCATTTGGAACCAAGCTTGTTATTAATGTTGTTGCTGAATGTTCATTTAAGACCTTAATCACTGACTGGGACAAAAAGGGGAAACATGAGTCCTTGAAAGCGGGAAGAAAAGAGATGTCTGATGGTCCCCAAAGAAGCTTTTTTTAAAAAAGAACTGGGGTAGTTGGCGACTTCAGGCATTTGGTGTTTGTATTCCAGTGAAACAACCCCATCATTTTTGTTTTTCAAGACTTAGGGAACAAGTGCTGTGTTGGTGCAGCGTCTTCAAGGGTGGAAAGATCCGGTCAAAGTGGGACTGACTGTTCCTGTCAGGTGCTCGCTGAGTGCCGCCGGCTCTTTGCGGTTTTTGTACATTTATGTTGACGAGGGAGTTTTGACATGTGGACGTAAAGCTAACTAAAAAATTTAAAAACCCTGCAAATACTTTTAATCATGTTCCTTTTTTTTACTTTCCATTTCTCGTTGGTCAATCCCAGAATGTTTAAGGTGGGGTTTCCATTCTGTTCCAGTGGTTAAGCTAATTCCCGATGTCTATATTGGGAACTAAAATGTCTGAGACGGTGGGGTGCAGGATCCAAAATGTTAGAAAAAAAAAGTGCAATATTACATGTTTTTGTTTGATAGAATTTATTTTGTGGCTGTTTGTACAGTTTCTCACTTTTTTATATTTTGTTTTCATTTTTTTTTTAGTTTGGTGCTGTCAATTGTAGATTCTGTTATGAGAGATGAATACTTGTTCTGAATGATTTTTTTTTCGTCTAGTTCTTCCTTGTGTAAAATAAACAAGGCTTTTTGTTAAAGGGTTGCCATGTGTCTTTTTTTCTTTGTTCACTAACGGTCTTGCAGGTAGGCTGGCTGGTCTGGTTTCTACGATTCAGTCTTGAAAGCTGTTTGTCCAGATTCTTACAACTTCGGTGAACTAAACTCGTTATTAGTTACATCCACCAGCTATAGAATAAGTACTTTAGGAAATTTCCAAAATTTCTCTTTATCTGGGCGAACGTCTCTGAAGCGTGTTTCCCTTGTTCAAAGTATGCAGACAAAGTCCAGACGTAGTGTGGAAATCAGGCTCGTACAGGAGGGAAAGAACGTGGCCACATGCGAACTTTCGAACCCTGGCCCGATTGTTGTCCATGTTACTTTAAGTAAACTGTTCTGTACTTTGGTCGTAACATGCCTGACATGACTGACATGCTTGAGGATTCACTGTCCTAATCGCCAATACGAAAGCAAGCGTGAGGTGGTAATGGAGGTAAGGAACCCACTTTCCCAACTGGTAGCTAAATCTTTTATTTCCGTTATATCCAAACCCGAGTTCGCTGCCCTAAAGCCTGTTCCTTGGCACTGGAGTCGGTCACCTTGCCTGGTTCTTGCCTAGACTGTTCCCAAAGGGAATAGAATGACACATCAAACGGGGGACATGGGTTTTCCCTTACAGAGCAGGTCTCGTCCAAATGACTTTTCTCTTTGTTAGTGTGGATGTGCGATTAGTGCAGTGGGTCAGATCTGTATTATTTCACATGCTCCATGCTGACTGTGCTTGAATGGTGTTCAAACTCCATCGTGAAATAATTTGAGCTGGTTTCCTGCAGCTTTCCTCCTGGTGTGTTCTCAGGGTGTGCACTGTGCAGTGGGGCTACTGGCACAGAACGGCTCCCGTGTCAGTCAGGAGGTTTGATGGAACAAGTAAAGGTTTATTCCATGCTGAGAAGAGATGAAAAGAAAACAATTCGGCTGTGGAGACTAGTTTGGGTATTTGATGTAGGTGCCTTCCTATATTTCAAGCCCTAAGGAGATGTATTTTTTTTAAACAATTCATTTTTTCACTAGCAGAGCTAAGTTCCGATACCTGTACTGTACATACGCATACTGGAAATATAGCCAGGATGCCCTGGTTCTAAGCAATGAAGTTCTCCTGTACCACCCTCTTGGTATTTGTGTGCATTTCACCTTGTTTATCCATTTACAGAAAGATGGGCTGATGAGCTGTATGAAATATCTGAAATTCAGGTGTTTAACGACTCAAAATATTCAGATATGAGCAAAGGGGCTGTTTCTGCACTTAGCTGAATGGCACTTGTATGTCAAGATCGCCCCCTGGACTTTCCCTGGAGCATTGCAACATATCTTTCTGTATTGTTCTACGCAGGCTATGGTGGTAAAGATTCGAATATGGGTAAGTCTTGGAAAAAGCATACATGGGCAGTAGGCTCAGCATCAGAAGAAACTCGAACCTACGCATGGATGTTATGAGAAAACTATGCAGAATTTGGATATTGAGTAAATGTCTTTGGCATTATTTTAATTGATCATCTGTGACTATCTGGAACACTCAAGTGACTTAGCTGTATAAACAGCAAAAGGGTTTCATCGGTGAACGAGCCGATGGTGCAGCGGAGATGAGGTGTTAACCTGTTGAATATTAAGCCTGGAGAAAGTAAACGAAGGCAGAAAGGAACAATGGCCTTTGGGTCACTGGTAAAGTTGAGGGGTCATGATTCCAGGTGGAGAACACAAGACCGGAAAACAACAGCCTTCTAGCGAGACGAGACCGCTCACGGCCCTGGATCCCTTACTCTCCTGCTTGTTGCGTGTGTGACGAGCAGGGACGGTGTGAGGTATCTGCTGTAGGTCTCGGACACCAGTGAAGAGACACAGGCAAGAGCAGGGTATGCAAGAATAGCCAATGTCTGTAACCTGGTGCAAAACATGCATCGCAGACGTAGCTTGGATTGCTGCCCTGTACAATTCACAGCAGCCTGTCATTGCACCTGTACATTATGCATTTCAATGCTGTATACATCTTCAGATGTCCTAGTCTGGATTTCTAGCAGTACCTTTATGATTCCTTTTAATGGTTTTAAGAACTTCACCTAAGTTATGTTTTGTGAAATCAACATAAAAGTCAACTGGCAGGATATTTTAATACCCAGGACACCAAAGCCTCAGGTGTGGTAGAGTTTTTTTTTTTCCATTTACTGTAGTTCTAACCAGTGACCTGTTTTTCCTGAATTCAAGAAAAAAAAAGTCTGCACGTAGGCTGAAATCCTGTTTTTTGACTTTGGCAGCCACATGGCAGCGTTCCTTCGGTAATCCCGAAATACGTGACGCGTAGGCAAGTATGTTTGTCTTCCCACACGCTGGTGACAGGAGTTACAGAAATACGGTAAGTGCTTATCACACTGCAAACAGTTTCATATTACGGTTTCTGCTGCACAAGTGAAACTGCATATTTACCTTCAGCCCCTACTGCCTTCAAACCCAGCAGTCTCTCCCCGTGCGGCCCCTCTGCGGTTTTACAGAGCATTGTATTGGAGAACGTCTTCCACCACATGTTTATGTAATTTGCATTGTGTTTCGGAGCTGCGTTCTTGTTTCAGTGATTTCGAAGAACGAGACACAGATTACAAATGCAAAGGAGGCCATTCCGTCCAACAGGCCTGTCCAGAAGGGAGTGTTTACTTGATCCCAGGATCCCATCCAGCTGTTTCTTGAAGGGCACCAGGGTATCGGCTTCAACAGCAGGGATGGGTATGCTTGTTCCACACTCCAGCCGCCCTGTGCAGTGAATCTGGGATTGATCTGGTGCTGTAGTCACTGCTTCCTCACCTGCATGTTGTTTAACCCTCACTGGGCACCACTCTGCTCTACACTGCAAAGACATTGCACTCCTAACGTGCAATATTGTTGTAGAATATTTTTTTGCCTTCTTATTTCTTCAAATTAGTGCCAAGCAATTAAAATAAAATCATGGAGGTTCATTCCAGGTCTTGGGGATCAGACAGGTTTCTCTGGGCTGTCCTGAAACCAGATCCACATCCATGTCAGAAGAGGGTTACAAAGCCTGGGAGTATCAGTATTCTGATGACTCAGCAAATTCCACGCTACTCTGGCTGACTCAGTGTCCTTTCTAAAAGCCTGTCCATCCCTTGCCATTAAGATAAACAGGTTTTGGCAACTGCAGCTTTGGGTGGGATGTACAGAAAAGGGGGCTTTGTAATGAAAGTATACTTCTGCTGATTAAATCCTGCTGGTGATGTACAGTTCTCTTCCTCTCTGACTAACCCTACACTCCAGTGTCTGCAATACAGGAAACTGTGGGCTGTGCGCACTGAGTAACAGAGCTCAGCAGCACAATCAATTACATTCAACAGGCTATTGCAAGATCTCCCTTTCTAACAGGCATACAACTGCTTGTTTTATTTAATTGCTTATAGGAAATACAGATAAAACACAATAATACCACGTTGCCACATCTAATGTACTTTTCTTTCCCTTTAACAAAAAATTAGGTAGTGTAGACTACGATTTTACCAGCTAGAAATGATTCCTTTTTTTATTGATGAAAAGAGTGATATGAATTATTCTGTATATACTGTATGTGCGGTATCTTCATCTTCTAGGGTAGGAGCTCTGACGATGAAAGGAGATATTTTTGTTCTAAAACAGCTCCTCTAGAGAAGAACTAGACTGAAGGTTTGGAGGTGTTGCCAGAATGACTTGACCTGAACCAAACTGGACAGCTTTGGTAAGAAACCAGAACACCTTGCTACTCTAACTGCTGATGGAAATTCATTATTACTAAAGGAGAAGAAAATCAGAAGCAATTATGGACATGCATTTGTACTTTTTTATTTGAATGTTTCTGTCATTTTCCTTAAAATATGGTATATCTAATATCAGTGTTATACTTTTGTTAAGTTTAAGCACATAACTAGCACGTCCCAGTATGTTATGAGGATCACACTTTCACCCTTCTCTCAACAGCGGACTCTCTTTTCTTTTGCAGGTTTCGACTTCACGCCCCCCGAGTGCCCACTCCTGCTCCCGCCTCCTCTCCACTCCCGGCTCTTGTTCTCCTGTGCTGTATCAGCTGCCGCTTTTCCTCTCTTTCTCACACCCGAAGAGGGCTCCTTCTTTTTTCGGCATGGAATACACCTTTACTTGTTCCAAGTTACAGCGTGCGCAAACCTGTCTTCGCCTCCAGACCATCGGCTGAAATCTGGGCTCGTTATTCCTCGAGATGTGTCAATACGTTGGTGATGTCCGTCCCGGCAGGCACTAACCCAGTCCACGTGGCGCCAGCTGCCCTGATCCGTGGCCTGGGCACAGGCCCAGTCTCGATGTGGGAGATATAGGTTCTGTTGGGAAGCAGTGCAGAAAGCCTTTATACAGTACCTCTCTAGGTAGGCTAAAGCACACTCCTGCAACATCAACACATCTCCCTCTCTCTGCTGGAGGTCATCAAAGACAGGCTGGCATTTAACGCTGTCGTTGATACCTCTGGTGTTAAGAGAAACTATGTTCAGAGCCATTATATGTAAGAAAGTGAAACCAGTCTTTACAAAACACATTTCTCATCTGTCTCATCTGTTACCTTCTTCTTCATTTTTCTTCTTGCCAATTTCCTGCCAGCCATCCTCTGAATGAGCCTTCATCAGGGTGGCGGCAGCAGAAGTCTTCACGGAGTCTGTTTCAAGGAAAGGGGTAGAGGGGTCCAGCTGTCCCCAACGCCATGCTCTCCTTCCTCCTCGCTGGGAGAGAAGACGGAGTCATTTTTCCTTTTCCTCCAGTCCAGATCCTGAGAGCGCCGAGGGGTGTGGGCTGCCCCCAGGAGTCTGGCGGTGGGAGGGGGCAGATCCAGCCCATAGTGTCCATCAGAAAGGGACCGCGTCCAAGATTGAGGTCTCCTACTTGAGCAGAAGGGGCACAAGTCAGCTCACTCCAGGGAGGGTTAGAATTTAATCCTTCACAGGGTATTGTACGCCTTTGCCTTCTCATTAAGCATGTGCTGTGAAACAGAAAGGAAGAGTCTTTTCTGGTAGCACGAGAGTGATCATGCTTCCGTCATGCGTCTGTGTGTTTGGTTTTTGCTCTTGTTACTGTATGCCGCTGATACCAACCTTAAAAACACCACTGAAAGAAAATATCCGTGTGTGGAGGGGAATCATTTTTTAAACACATACAGTACACAGAATGACATACAGTATGAGGAAGGAATAAAATGTTGGAAATAATGAAATAGCGGTTTGATATTCCCGGGGCGAAAGAAAATCTGTGATCCTGAAAGGGAAAGTTAAATTGGATTTTGATCAGGAAAAGCTGTATCATGTTTACCCTTTCCTGGATGATTCAAAGGAACATGAATAGGTGGTTTAATACAAAAAGTACTACATTCCAGGAAAAAGGGCTGTTTAGTCTCTTAAATTTGCTTTGCCTGCCAAGCAAACCTGTGAGCAAACCTTTATACCACCGACAGCTGGCGTGTGGGGAGCGTTCTGGCGCACACCGGTGGAGGTGGAGGGGATCCCCATTACCTGTAAAGCACTTTGAGTGGAGTGTCCACCGAAAGCGCTATATAAGTGTAAGCAATTATTGTTATTGTTGTTCTGCTTTTAAAATCAAGAACAGAAGCATTACTTTACAAAAAGAGTGGTGGGATTGTGGAAAAAACTACCTAGCCCTGGATCAATTAATTACTAATTACCAAAAAGGGTTCCTCCCATTTGTAACTTTTCTTATGGTTTTATGACGTTTGCACGCCATCTATTAAAAAAAAACTGTCGTTTTAAGGACGACAGTTTTTAAACTGTCGTGCACGCATGTGTGTGCCCAGAGCATCCTGGCAAATGCTTGTAGTGTTTTACTAAGAAATGCATTTCACTGTTTCATGTGTGTATAGCACAGCCTTTATTGTGCTATAAAGAGAAATCAAATTCACTGTGTTGTTCAGATACCTTTTGTCAGGACAGTTGTATAATATTGGCCCTGACTGAAAGGAATCAATGTTGATAATATGGTCACCTCTCAAGTGCTCAGGATTCTGCAAGACCCTGTGTAGCAGAAATAGTGACGTATTCCAGATTAAAACTCAAAATATGTTTAATTGCTATTGCAACAAAATATTGAATTGCTAAACTGGTATTTTACTGTATATGGACTATTTTAAAAAAATCTCATTGTCTAGTTGACTTTACACTTTACACCTTAATTTCATTTAACTCTTACTTGTAAGGTATGGTATAATTCTATTTTTCTTTAACTCAAACCAAGACAGACTGCTAAAGTTATGGTCAGTAAATGTTAATCCTGTACAACACAATATATATTTTACATTAATTAATAATAATAATAATTGCTTACACTTATATAGCGCTTTTCTGGACACTCCACTCAAAGCGCTTTACAGGTAATGGGGATCCCCTCCACCACCACCAGTGTGCAGCCCCACTTGGATGATGCGACGGCAGCCATAGTGCGCCAGAGCGCTCACCACACACCAGCTCTCAGTGGGGACGAGAGCAAAGTAATTAAGCCAATTCATAGAGGGTAAATTTTAAAAACAAATTACTTTGTTTTAAACAGAAAATGAAGGGGAAGGAAGAGGCAAGGGAGGCGAGGGAGGAGTGTCTGCTGAAATATACCCTCTTTCACAAACTGAGAAACCTGGTTTTTAATATCAACGTGAAGATTTGTTAACATGGGATTCGAGGAAAATTTGGACACTTACTTAGGTCTTTTCATTTTTTGTAGTAAAACAATATTTGTTATGTTTCAACACTAGTGCTCCCTCTTGATTTTTAAATTACATCTGTTTTGTGCTGCACAATCACATTCATCCAATGAATGTGCAGAAAACAAATGAGTCAACTGACAATTATTCTTAGAACTGTACAGTATGTTTCGCTCCTTAAAAACAAAAGTGCCCTTATTTTCCTGTTCTGTTTGGTATGAATTGAGGTTTTATTTGGCTGCTGTGAAAGCTGTTTCACGCAAAATGACCTGAATATGAAACAAGAGACGCTTTAAAAAAGAACAGTTAATCCTCGTTTTTTTATCCCTGTCTTGATCATGTAACATGCATATGTATGGTACAGTCAGCTGCAGAATATAATTATGGGCAGCAAAGAATGGACCTCACAGTTCAAGTTCTACAATCCGTGGGTGTAAAAGCAATTCCTTTACAATACATTGTACACACATAAGCTGTGTCTAGAGCATATGGCCACGAATTCCAGCAATGTCCTTTATTCTTATTGAGATTTATCTAATTGTGTTTGGACTTGAAGAGTCACAAATAGTCACAGTAGCTGTAATTTGGCTTACCAGAGAGGCAGACTATAAATACAGATAACGTCAGTAAAAATATCTATTCCACAAAAGCATGCAAAACGTACGTCCTCGTTGCATTAAATTTCTCAGGAAACAGAGATGATAATAAAACAATCCAATTGGAGATGACGCTCCCCAAAAAAATGTGAATCCTTTAATTTGTAACCAGAGACAGAAAGATCACAAAAAGCAAAGCAGATCAAGGCAAGTTTATCTCTACTGCAAGGCTTATTTTTTCAGGCAAGCAAAACACAGGGAGAGAGCTACCAGGGCAAGTCATGAGGGTGTCAGCTTATACAATAGCACATTATGGAAAACCATTTGGGGAGGCTAATGTTGTTGAGGAGCATGTGTGTCTTATTCAAAATACAGTATTCCGAAGAACTGTATTTCTGAAGAACTTGAAGTGGCAGGTCGTACCAACCATATTGCCTTTTGATTTTTATTCCATTTCTTGTGACAAGATCGCTGACACAAACGATACCGAACATCTTATCTTCTGTGTCGCCAGGTGCTGCTGCTGATGGGTTTATTTTGAAGGAAGCACTTGTGGACCGATGAGAAGCTGTGATGTCTCAGAAGCCGTGTCACATGATTAGGTCTTGCGCTCTGAAATACAGGCAGTTCTTTGAGACTGAAGCACAATATGGGGGCATTATTTACCACTGAAATGTGCTGCGATTCAGTATTGAAACTTTGCAGTTGAGTTTATTTAATTTCTGAGAGAGAACCAAAACCCACTCAATGAGCTCAGTGACCCTGTTTGCTTGGTTGATCTTGCCTTTCTAGCTGACTTCATCACACAGCAGAATCTTCTCAATACACATTTACAAGGGAAACATGCGATCGTGCCACAACTGCACTCAATGATGAAAGCATTTGTTGTGAAACTTTGTCTTTCTGAGAGAAGAAATCAGAGAACTCAATACTGTACACTTCCTGTGCCTCAAAGAAACGATCCATATTTTTCTAACTGAAAGTACTGCTCGATCCATAGACAAATAGTGTATGTGCCCCTGATTTGATAGCAGAGCTCAATATGCAATTCCAGGATATTGATGTGATATAGAAGAATATGGCAATATTTTCATGCTCTTTCATAGTGTAGACTGAGGAAACCTACAGTTGCAGTTAAGCGAAATATAATGATATAATAAAATACTACACCGCCAACACAACCCGTTTCCAGTATTCTGCTGGGGTTTGGAAAAAGACAGATTTCTGCAGATAAGACACCAAGCAAAATTAATCCTAAATTTATATGGCTCAACAAATGTTTATATTATTTACAAGCAAACATTCTCTGAAATGAAAAAAAACAACAGAAATCTTAATTTCTCCAGTGTTGAAGAGAAATGCGAATTACACACTAGGATCTTATGATTAAGTCATGTTGTCTTAAATTTCACAAATCTTTCTATGAAACACCAAGTTGCAATCAAAGATGTAATTACTGGACCAAAGCATGTTAATCACTACAAGTATAATCTATGCAGAGATAAAAATTTGTCAGCCAAGATACAGCCATTGATTGCAGAACAAAGGAGAAGAAAAGCAGAGCTACTGTAGGCTTCCTGCAAATATTTCACAGTGCAGGATGTAGAATTTAATTCCCCTGTCTGTTTCCTTTTTGTTGTATCTAGAAGTTCTAGGATGCAGTCAATCCTAATAGAAGAAATATGAAATTGCATAAATTAAAAAAAATCAAGTGAGAAAGCACACTCATTCTTACAATGGATAAATGACTATGAAGATAATTTAGTCATTTTCAACAAGACAGCAAGAGGATATATATTCAAGAAGAATATTAGTACTCTAGTACAGCTAACCCCTCTGGTGAAAAACGGGGTACATTAAGAGATGGGAGAAACCTCATACAATAGTCCCAAACAAATCATGCAATCAAATGTCTGAACCTTTTAATTTAAAATCAGCAAATAAAAATGTGGAGTTTGTATGTAGGAGCTAGCAGTAATACCTCTTTTATGGGAAAAGTAGCAAAGCTTTCATTGATGTACAGATTAAAATCAATAAATGATCATAAATAATAAACAGATTGGTCTACTGCCATTAAAGTTCAGTTGTTGAGCATGCTCTGGAAAAGGAAAATCGGTTTCTAATTTAGTCATTTTAGTGACAAGAGACTGTTGTAGCAGTAAGGCAATGAAGTCTTTGAGTACATCATGTAGAATGTGGGAGTTATAAACCGAGTGAGATAAAATCAATACAATTGTTCCCTTTAACTTTGGTTAAACTTTTGGCATTTCTAATAATGTGATTCTAAATTATCAAATGAGTGCAAATCTGCATAAATTACTTACCTTCCAGCAACAGGTGTAGGATCTCAGCATTGCGTAATGTGGACAAAAATACAGGCAATTCTGATTCTGATTTAGATCTTGCTGAAAGAAAAGGATGAATGTTCATGTTCCAGAGAGTATTTGTTAAGGGCGTGGTAGCTCATTTCCTGTCTTGACATAGTTTATTTCATTTACAGCTCTATTGTCACATGGAGGCTGTTGAGAGGTGTTAAAAATAAATTCACTGGTGTGAAAGGATGTGGGATTCTGGGAAAGAGACTGGGATCACAAGCAACACCAGTAAATGAATTTGGTCAGTTAAATTGGACTGATTGATATCAGACAGAAAACTGTCCAAGATTTGGGACTGACACGTTGCAACATTGCATGTAGGTACTAAAAGGGATATGAAATTTGATATATGGGCAATGATAAAATAACAACACAAATTATCCCTTGATCTATAACAATCCCACTTTGTTACTTAGTGTTAAAAGCTCTCTGATGGTTCTCATGGTCAGGCTATAGTTCCTAATCACAGTTTTGAGACAAGATTTTCTACATCTCTACATATTCTATGAATCCCTGCATATAAAAGAAGGAGCTTGATCTAAAATTATTAGTAAAATCTATTTTCATTTCCGAGTAGTTGTGTTGAAGAGAGAGGGCATTTCCACTAAAGGACGTTGTTTTCCTGAGGCATTGAGGCCCGCAGTAAGTAATTCAGCAGAAGAAATATATGATTCTGTCCGTGTTGAAGATGGTTTCACTGCTTCATTTGGATTTTATTATTATATAAATTCAGTTCCTCCAAGTTAACTTCTGGAAAACACTATTAGTGTTCAATCTGCTGATAATCACTCATTTCTTGCCTTCACACTAAATAGTGTAAATATTATAAAGGGACATTATTAACTTACCAGGTATGTGTGAAAGTGAAGATTTAAAAAAGTCCTGTAGGGCAGAGTTGTGAACTTTCTGAGGAGCACTGTAGAGCATTTGAATCACCAGTGAGGACCAACACAAATCCTGTCTGCTCTATCCTTCCCACTTTCTCGTCCACCCACCTGTAGAAATGTGTACATTCTCTGGAGCAGGAGCTAAAGAAAATAAAAAAAGACATTTCTTAGCTGTGGGTGTGAACTGAAGCAGATTCAGTGCTGGAATCCCCCAGAAGGATTGTGAAATTCAGATCCTAGTGACTTGAACAGCAGAGAGTGGGTTTGATTAGTAGAGTAGGTAGGTGTTTCACTTTCAGTTGGAGCCAGAGCCAGTCTCAGACACCTTGCAGTGCATTTCAGCATTAAGGAGAAATATTCTGGCCAAGATCTTCCCTCAGAGCTAACTCCTCAGTGGGTGTGTTTTCTGTGGAAAAGATAGCTTGTCCTTGGTTTTCCGAAACCCTTTTGTCCTCTCCTTTTCTCGGAAATATGCTGTATATTTGAGCCTCCACATTAGCATATAGATGTTTGCTAAAATAAACATTAATGTGGATTAATCAAAATACTTGAAATTTCCTGATAACAATTGAAGTTGTTTCCAATTTAAACACTGAGGTGTGTGTGATTTATTAAGAAATGCCTGTTCGCATTCATTCCTCTGCCTAAAACATTGTTCTCACGATTTTACGGAAAACTCTATTTATACGTCTGTACAGACCTTTTTCCACTGCTATAGTGATTTTTGCATCTCCAATGATTTTTCCCCCCTCCTTAATAATACTTTCCCTCATAACCTCTGGGTTAAGGTAAGGTATGGCCTCCCTCCTGACACAACCAGCCAGGATGCTGAAAACCAGCGCAAGAATGAGATCATACAGAAGATTACATGGGACAGGACACCTTTGGTAGTTTGGTAATATATCCATGGATCTCAAGATGTTTCTTTGAAGAGGCCAGGGTCTTAGCTTCAACAACATGGCTGGGTAGCTTGTTCCAGGACTCCCACAGCGCTTTGTGAAAAAAAGTGCCTCTCGTTTTTGGTTTGTGGCTCTTCAACATACTCTCCGTACTCTCGCCCTCTGGTTTGTGTTTCACTGTTCATTCTGAAGAAATCTCCTGGGTGGACTGTATCAGTGCCCCTGAAGGTGGGGCTGCACACTGGTGGTGCTGGAGGGGATCCCCATTACCTGTGAAGCATTTTGAGTGGAGTGTCTAGATAAGTGCTGTATAAGTGTAAGTTATTAATTACACTTTTTTCAATCCATCCACACAATACCACTGAGCTTCCAGGACTTGGAATCAGACAAGAAGGATGGTTATATTTCAAAAACACAAGGTGAAAAGCTCAAAAAGAGGTGTAATATGTCTGGGTGAGATCCCAGGGAACACTTAACTACTAATTAACCACCAAGTACGACAGATGGGTCAGGTGGTCTCCTCCCATTTGTAATTTTTCTAATGTTTTTATGTTCTTTGTCAGAAACTTGGTTTAATGTCTCACCTGAAGGACAGCACTCCACACAACAGAGCCCCTGCTTGATACCTCTGGCGCAGGGAGAGGAGCGCCGCCTGCTGGTCCACCGTTACCATTGCCGCACCAGCCTGGTTTTCCTCAAGAGCTGCAGCACATGAAATAAAAAAATGAAGAAGTCACTCTGAGCTTCTGACATTTTTCTCATTCAGTTTCTTAGATGACTAACAAATTGCGTACAGAGACGTACCCTTTGGATCACTTCCAGAAAAGCCCAGGAAGAACTGTATGTTATGAATTAAGTATTTCTAAAACAGAATTATTCCCACCTTCATCTGCAAGCTAATGAATAAAACAGCAAGAAGTCATTAGACTGTGTCCAATTAACCTTGTACAATTCTTTGCTGTCAGTGGAATAGTGCTTCCACACTAAAGAGGCTTTATTACTCTGTAACAATGGTTAGTTCATAACTCATCTTTTATAATGTTTGTGATTTTAATCTTCTTGAGAAACATGCATGCGAATGATCCATGACCTGTGTTTTGATACAGTCATTTCCAGGGTTTTGCGTGCCACGGGAGAAAATATCTGTGGGGACAAGAAGCAATCTAATGAAATTATGTGTTCTTAACCTGTGATGGTCTTTGTAACTTTTCAAGTGAGGAATTTTAAAACTCCGGTTTTGAAGATGTTCAATTAGAGGAGGAAATTGTTTACAGTCCACTGGGAGAAACAAAGTACAGTATTCACAGGTATACTGTGGTTTGCAACAACACCACACTGAGTGCGGGGAAGAGAGAATTAATTTTGTCTGAGTTTGGGTCGATGTGGTTTTATTACCATATACTGTATCACAGTGTGGAAAATTGTGCCGAATGCAGAATTTCAAAAAATGTTTATTCATTTCCTATCACCACTTGGTCCAATATAGGGCCGATGGGTAAAAAGGTGCCGTCCTTCGGATGAGATGTAAACCGAGGTCCTGATTCTCTGTGGTCGTTAAAAATCCCAGGGCGTTTCTCGAAAAGAACCTCAGCTTCCTGGCCAAAATTTCCCCCTGGCCTTTACCATTCATGGCCTCCTAATAATCCCCATCTCTGAACTGGCTTCATCACTCTGCTGTCCTCCCCACTGAGACCTGGTGTGTGTGGGGGAGCGGACTGGCGCATCATCCAGGTGGGGCTGCACTCTGGTGGTGGTGGAGGGGATCCCCATGACCTGTAAAGCGCTTTGAGTGTAGTGTCCAGAAAAGCCCTATAAAAGGAATTATTATTAATACTGAGTTTGAAGATGATTGGCACAAAGCAGGACATGCACTGGACGAGATTACACAAATGCACATACCAATGGGAGACAATTTAGATGTTACATGAACTACCCAGCATCCTTTGGACTATAGACGAAGTGGAGAACGCCTGGAGAAAACCTCACACACCCATGGGGGAACACGCAGACGCTGCACTGAAGGATTCAAAGGCCAGAATCAAACTCAAGACCCGTGAGCTGTGAGGTGGCATCATCAGTTGCCACACCCCCCTTCAAATAATCTAATAATCAACATCCAAAATACATCAGGCGCTGTCGACCACTACAACACTCGCAAACGCAAGTGGATTGAAGTGGAACAGAGGGATGGAGGCCCTGTACCCAGAAAGTCGGGTGACTACCTGGGTGTGCGTCTCTAACACTCCTTCTCAGTGACTCATTACTCCTACGTTACTCCTGTCAATCTTAAGCCATGATGTGTTTTTACCACTAACTTTGGGGTTCAGTAGTTTGAATATACCCTAAGAAGATGGGGGTGGAGGGAGGAATGCGAAAATGAAACACAAGCGAATAGTGTGCACGAAGAGGCACATTCATATGAAGGCAGGTGCGGTGGGCAAGATTAGAGTTTGACCTTCTCCTGAACTTTTGTTTTAAACTCTTGGTTAGATTGAAAAGACATACAGCTAGAATACACTTTGCCAGTGGAAAGACAGAGACGACACAGCAGCGTGCTTGTGCTTTTCTTCCTCTTTCCCTGCAGTCATTAATGTCTGAGCTCACATTTTTTTATGCATTTGTGATACTTAGTGGTGGTGTTCTGTTCCGTTGTGAAATTCTATGAAAAAAAAACCTTCTTATACAACAGAAATATGTGTTAAGAAAGGGCTGGATCCAGTATTTCTTATACTAATTATGTAAGAAAAGTCTTTATTAACAATAAGAACTTCCATTTCCAGCCAGGCATGACCTAATATATTAGAGCCAGTCAGCACTTTTTTTAAAGGGTTTACAAGTAAAGGATATAAGTGTAATCACAATAAGAACAACTGAACAATTGTACCATAGGCTTCAATAAACATTGTAACCAGGTAACAAGCCCCAAATTAGAAAAAACATTTTTCAACTTCAGGCTCAATTAAGGTTTTATTATTGATAGTATTTACATGACTAATAGATTTTAGATGAACCATTTTACTTGGAGCAGCAGAGCACAGTGGGAAAATCTCTGGCCTTTAATAGGTGACAAGTTGTGGGTTCTAACGTTTTATGACACTGAAAATAATGATCTTTTTTCCTTGAGTTTTGACTACCTCTTTTTACTTTTTACAGAACCCCAGAGTCAATTTTAGTCAGGGAAAGTCTTAGTGACTCCATACTTTCAAAATGACTTGTCTACTTTTATAATCATATCTGGCACCTATTATTAAGTACGGTGTCCCTAACTTTTATATATAAAAATCTCAATATAGTAGTCCCATTAGACCTTTCTAATTTGATGTCTTGCAAGTGATTAACATGCCCATCATGTCTCAGCTTTCATTTTGTTCCCTGCTTCAGTTTGTACCCCCTTAGTAAGCAGCTTCAACAAATTGATTATTGTGCACGTCAGCTTTTTTTTGCCACACAGACCTGAAGGTGCTGTACTGGGAACAATGTCTTTTGAGCAGTTAAACATTTAGCTCTATTTCCCTTTGTTTTTCATTTTCAAGTTCCATGTGCTTTTGGCTCAACGGCAACAGCGTATCTGCCAGAATCCTCCACATTGTCCTGTCATGAATGGTGTCTACGCCCCCCCCTACAAAGAAAAGGTAATGGCTACATGAAATATTAACACAGAATGGAGGAAATCTAAAATAATCCCTCTAATTTATCTCCTAAACTCCCCCCTTTGCAGGGAAGGAACAGGCAGCTGTCCTCAGCCCTGGGTGTAAAAACCGTTCAGCAGGAAAGTGAGGGAGTGAGGCAGGCTGGAGGGAGGATTAGCTCTGGAAAGTTCTGGGCTGTCAGAGTTAGCCCGGCAGTGTCTGTACAGCGACTCGTCTCCAGCCCGTCACGGAGCTCAGAGCGATGAGTCAGCACTGACTCGTGAGGTCTCTGGTAGTGGGATTCCCAGGCCTTCAGCTGAGCCAAAGCAGCCAATGGCCTGGGAGCACCCTGGCCACACCTGCGGCGCTCCTCCCCGGCTGCTCCTCGGCCAGATTTCAAGACACTCCGGAGGTCAGGGGGAGTGCTCGTTAGTCACGCGTAATCGAGCACCGCTGGAGCCTGACGGGGATCGTTTTGAAAGCCTTTGTCATGGCTGCTGGCCGAGTGTGAAGGCTGCCCTACTTGTCGCCCAGCCTAACTGAGGCCGGCTCAGGGAGCGGGCCCTTCATCTCTGCCTGGGCGATTCGAAAGGCGACAGAGCTCTCCACTTCCACGCAAACCTAAAATAAATGATATGTTATTTTCCTCAGCTATTTCTACTACTGCTGCTGGTGCTACTACTAAAATGACTACTAATTAGGATTATTATTACTACTATTGCAATCACCTTATTTCACAAGCTGCATTATTGACTTCTACTTCTACTTCTGAGTAGTATTACCAAGGAAAACCTCTGGCAGAATGAAATACACGACTTCCCTTGAGGTTCCTCACTACTGATTCAGTGGATCGTTGGCTGTCTGGAATGCTGCCATCGGGAGTGTTGTATCAGGCTGCCACAGAGTACGTGACCAGGCAGCTGTAGCGTGTGTCTTGCTGAAACTGCCGACACACCAGCTCGAGCGCAGTGAGAACTGCACGGGTAACTCATACTGTACCGACAAGCGTGCGGATCTGTGTCTGCACAGGATACAGGATAATTCTGCTTTAACACTTTGTGAAACAAAGGAGCAAAGCACACAATGATCCGACTGTGGATCCTTTTTCTACACCTTTGCAGGTGTCTGGACGCCAGCTCCAAAAATTAAACCCATGAACTGAAACTATGGGCTCGCGGTTATCTTACTGTAGGTTGTTTGATGCAGTGGACAATGTTTTTGTGATTTCTTGGAACGGCAGTGTGTTTGTTTCCCAAAATCTCCTACTTACTGGCACAAACACTCCTCAATTTGTTACTGGAACAGTATGTAAACCCTTCGACGGCAGCTTTATAAATAATGACTTGTTTAGATGGGCTCAGATTTTTCTGGCTCTTGTTTGTTTAGCATTGTCGTGGACCTTACTCATCCGTTTATATTGCTGAAAATGTCATTTCAGTGGCTTTAGTTAATACAGTCAGCACTGTGCTTCTCAAGCGAGTTCAAATCAGCGAAGCATCAGGTGACCGAGTGAGGCACAAGATGCCTGATAAATCAATGAATTGTGAAATGTTCAGCTTATGACCTCTGCAGCTAACATTGGAGCTGGATTTAAAATATGTAGTTATTATTCACAATTAAAAAAAACATTGAACAGATTTTTTAAAAAACAGGGAGCCATTAAGAAAAGCCTTCATTTGTTCTGTCTCAATAAATACAATTTGCCAATGGAAAGTCTACACACCCTTTTCAAGGTAAAACGTTTTGTGGCCTAACAGCCCAGGTGGCCTCGGTTTTCATTTGTAATTACTTTTCAGAATGTTTGAGCTGTTATTTTTAGCTTATGGAACAGTCTATCACCCCATGTTCGGGATGCCGAGTCAATCTCAGTATTCAAATCCAGACTGAAGACCTATTACTTCAGCTTAGCCTACTCACACCTTACATCAGAGCCTGCTGCAACCATGGCTGCTGGTGCTGCTGTACATGCCATTGTGTGTCTCTGTGATACATCTGTTCTGACCAGACTATCCTATTCTCCTCCCCACATGTCCGGATGTGAGTTGTATGATGCATCACTGCCATGAATCCAAGAGGGACATCGTGGATATACTGTAGCTTTTCGTTTAGGAGGATTTTGCTCGTCTACAGAGATCTGCATGGAGTACTGACATACAGAAGACATGGTGGATGGATTAATACCCTCATTCATTTATTCCATTTTTAATTGTATTTTAGCATGCCCAAAGGGGTTGGGCAGCCAGTTGACATTGGACCCCAAGAGGTTTTTGTTCTCTTTACTAAGGAGTTTTTGATTCCTCTCCTCCGTTGTTTTCTGGTCTTTTCTGTTCTGTATTCACAACATGTATGGTCACTTGCTTTGTTAAGCGCCTTGGGGCAGCCTTGTTGTGAAAGGCGCTATAGAAAAATAAACTGAATTGAATTGAATTCTATTTTTCACTTGGAGGTTGTGTGTAACGATGTGTTAATAAAGGTCAAATATATTCTGATTTAGTGTCTCGATTTTAGGCTGTGTTACTTTGAAAAGGGTGTGTAAACTTTCTTTAGGCATGGTACTGTATGTATTTTCATACAGGTCTATAAACTGTATATATTTGTGGATGCTTTTGGAATGGCTTTGATTTAGGCTTTATGCTTATGATGATCAAAGAACATTTCAAAATGCCCTTTAGAGACAGTGATGCCAAAATTAAATCCGCTGGAAAGTCCATAAATAAATGATGGTTTACTTGGATCAGGATTTAAGCTTGTAACATTAGCTATTAATTATTTGAAAGCAAGCTTCAAAGGGAACGATGTATAAATAAAAACGAATTCCCACCATTCTTAATCTGGAAATAATATACATTTCTGATTAATATTTTACTTTAAAATCCAATCCTAGAGGAAGCACTGACAGAGTATAATAGGTGAAGAACTCATAAATAGTGAGAGGCACATAAGGACACCTTCATTTTTCCAATTTGAACTTTCAGAATGGCCTAATCCAATTAACGTGATGGGATCGCTCTTTTCTGGTTTTAATTTAAATCTGGCTACAGTGGGCCCTATTCCTTAGGCCTCAAACTAACAATCCGAAACTTTAATTCATATTGTATTCAGTAGGAGAGCACTTCATGTCAGGCTGTCTTAACAAACAGAAGAGGTCTGATATTGATCAGTCCCAACTTTTCAATGAGTGGCCTGCTTAAATGAGTAAAAATAATTTGGATCCAGCTCATGTACATACATTTTTGTCATGATATGTCAACAGCAGCCTTATGCAGCGAAACAGAACCAGCATTTTCAAGATATCGAGCCCTTGTAAACCATTGATTGACAAATATTATTTTCTGCCATGGAAAGACTTTTTTGAATGAGTGCATACAATACGTACAGTATGAATGATCAATTCATACTGTATATAAAACCATCATTTTTTTGCTAATTATTGGAATTATAATACATTTGAATTTATACTGTGTATAAAATATATAAATATATTAAAATGCATATTTTTATTTTATGTTTAAATTTGACATTTAATTGGTCAAAAACATATTTGTGTTGTATATTATTTAAAACGATTCCACAAAAAAAAATTAAAAAATCGCCTGAAACAATGGTATTCTCCAATTTAACTTAAAAACAAATAATGCTGCTTATGTAGCCATGTTAGCATGTGAAAGGTCATTGAGCGAACGAGTCATCCTTCTGGGTAAGAACTCCAGGTCAGTGAAGTGACCTCAGTCTCGGTGTGCTCATTTGCAATGCAAATTAAAATAAAACACTTTCAGGAATTAAGTACTCTTGGCACTATTGTTGTTGCCTCACGTGCATGAAAAATCAACTTTGCACATCAGGAACATAATTAGTATAAGGTTGTGTAAACATCCAGAGTTATTTGTTAGTTTCACTTGGTACGTTTTTGATATTCTACTCTGGACACCTACCAGGTGCAGTACAAATACATCTAACACAGATAGAACATGGGATTTATTCCTGTGCAGAACACGCAATTAATTAATGGCAATTCTTCACTGCAACAAGTAAAATGAAAGACTTGAGCATGTGATTAGAGCATAGCTGTCTGATAGGAGTGGAACAGCTGGCACATTATAATATCCCCATGTGCAGTATTTGTAAGAATGTATTTGACATACTGTAAAAGTTGACATACTGTCTCATGACTCTCATGAGGGCACTACGCACATTTCCCCCACATCGACCTCGTGTCAGTACGCATGTTTCTATCAGCTATCGTTTCTTTTTCTTTTTGTGCTAAAACTGTATAATACACTGTACACTATAATAGCAAGACCTCATCAGTTTTGGTAACCACCTCAAAAAAACAACACACTGCTTCTTTCCAACCGATCCATAGAAAAAGCTTGAAAGAATGTCCTGGTGCAAGAGATTGAAGGCACAGAAATCTTGGGTCATAAAAACAGCAGGCTGGACCTCAAACTAAAAGACAGACATGGCAGTACATTTAAAAAGAGAACACGGGGCCATTCTTTGGTCAAAGGATTGGGGGTGTGTACAACACTGCCCAGCTATGTGGCTGGAGCTGGTGCTTTTGCTACTTTCAAGAATCGTCTGGATGAGACCCTTGGAAGAAGCCGTTTGGCAGTCCGTGCTGCCTTTGCTTTGCAACTAACAGATCGTAAATGCAAACAGAAATAGCCTATTAGCAGTGGAGTGCCAATACGCTTGAAGAAGTGGTCCTAATGGTACTGAGAGAACACGCGAGGTTTTGCAAAGTCCGGGATCTGTTCATGCGGAAATGTTTGCTTCAGAGGTTAATGTAAATAACAGGCAATTCATCTCTGCACTCCACGTATAGAGAGAAGCTTTCAATGAGGAAGTTGCACATTTTCTCACGGACGCCAGGACGTCATTGCTGAACTACATATTAAACTCACAACCTACATTGCTGGTTACAAAGTAGTGGTACAAAGCTGTGAATAAACAGACATCGGTACTGCCAAGTTGTCCTGAGTTTGCTTCACCTGTTTTGCAGTAAAATAGCGCATTTGTAGTCTCAAACTGACTTAATACTGTACATTCATCTTTTAAGGAAAATGATCCCCAATAGATTTAGGAAGTAAAATGGTTTGTGAATTCCACCACTGATTGTTTTTACGTTTTTAACTTTCCATTTTTGTACTTACAAGTATTTTTAAGTCCAATGCAAGCCTGTTTTTAGCAGCAAGATCAAATATATAATCTTCGTTTATTCTTAGTTGTCTATAAAGTCATGTGGTGTCTCTCACTGTTTAATTTACACCTGATGATTGTCCTCTTGCGATACATAGAGCCTAGATGTGTTAGGAAAAGAAGAATGTGTCCCTGTAAGAAACAGTAGCTTTTCACAGATGTCTTGAAATGCTATGTGTACATACTGTAGCTCACTCTGCTGTGTGAGAGACAGCCATTGACTGTCTGTATGCTAATAGAACATGTCACTTTGGCATTTTGTGCACTTGGCTTGCTCACACACATATAGGTGTTGGACTTGTCTGACCAAAGGTGTAGATCTGTATGGTTTAGTCTGAATAAGCACCAGCTTTTTTTTCCTTTTTTAACAAATTTTGAGGTTGTGAAGGTCAGGTGTCTCAATGTCAGCTCGAAGATTCAACAGTTGTGTTTGTCTTGTGGACGTCATGAGGCGACTACATTTTGGTTTGAGTATGTGTGTATGACACCTCCCCTGCTGTGCTTCACAAATGAGGCGGTGTGCTTAGGATCATCTGCAGAGCCTCTGTTTCTTCACCCTTTTATCTTTATCTACCGTGTCCATAGAACTTTGTTCCAGATCATCTTTGTACTTCCCCTCAAATTCTGCTCTGGCCCTTCTGCTCTTGTTGTTAACCCAAGCTTTGTGTTTTGCAGTGGAGCCCAATTCACACAATTGAGATACTTTCACTCCTGCTCTCTGGAATTTGTCTGCAATCAATAAGGTTGTTATTTTTTCAATTAGGTTGAGTTTTTCTTCGTGGCTCTAATATTTTGTTTGTCATCAACGGCTGTCACGTTCCTTGGACAACCTGGTTTTGCGGTGCTCAGCCTCTCTGCCTTTGTTCTGATTGGAATTTTCTTTCATCTCATCTTCACAATTGCTTGCTTTTCCATCCTAGACAGCTCTCTAGTCTTCATCTTGATTTAGGAACAAGTAAGAGGTTTATTCCATGCTGAAAAAAAAAAGAAAGAAAACACAACGTTTCAGCCATGGATCCTTCTTCAGGTGTGAGTCTTCTTCATCTTCAGGCTTCTTGATCTTGGTTTATGCCTCCTAACGTAAGAGGCAGACCCAAAAAGTCGACTCTAAAGGCTGGATGCAGGGATATACATTCACAGGTCTTTTTGTGTTGTTGCAGTTACTGTCAAGGTGTTCCATGTTGCATTAACAAACACCTGTCAGTTATTTCTCCCACTACCTACGCTCACCTGAACTGGTGGGATTGAGCACAGTGAATAACATTGTTCTGACATGGCTAAACATTTTTGCTAACCATTATCCAGAAACAAAAGCTGGAGGTTATACTTTTACCTTATATTAACCTGTCTGTACTGTATATCTGTATATATATATAGTATCTGGGTATTTTTGCATGTGAAATACAAATTTCATTAATGCATGGCAAAAATTACTAATTTCACTTCAAAGTCCCAATGCTTATATTTTTCAACTTACTTTTGAAAAACATTCCTAATGTCCAGACTAAAATCTTATATTTTAAATCACCTCATCGATATCTTTTTAATGATGTAATTCCTGTAATTAGTCTGAGAACACATGTTCCGGCACTGTTGTTTTTAATGAAGAAGGCTTATATTGCAACGATTGTTGAACTGAAACGTCCCTTCCAATATAGAGAATAACACAGCATATTGTGACTTAGACCATCTCTAATAAGAACAACTGTTTTTCTGTACATGTCTTTCCTGCTATGTCAATGTATGACGCACAGTTGCTAGTGAGACTTGATTGTAATTGCCAGGCATTCCTCTGACTTTTTTTAAGTGAACATTAATGCCTCATTCGTTAACTGTTATTTCCAGTGCTCTAATAAATGGTCGCATTGAAGCATCCTCAGGTGTCGAGGATGTGAGCCCTTCAGGCTAATTATAGTCATCCCATCTCAGATTTTGTCTGCGTTAAGTCTAAATGGACCAAATGATAAACAAAACTGGCTTGGACTGGATTAGGTGCTACAGCCCAGTAGGAACAGCTCTATAGCTGTGTACTCCATAGCAGAGATAGCAGAGAGGGCTGGGATGTTTTGTCAGACTCTTACTTGTCATTAGCACTTTGCAGTATTACCCCTGTGCCCTGATAGAATTTTCTCCGTGGCTGAGCTCAGGGGAAAAATGGAGGTGAACATCGCACAGCTCTCAAAAGGTTTTTGCATGGCTTGCAAATACATACAGAGTCCGCTTATGTGTATCTGAATCTTTCTTTGAATTTCCCTTCTGTGGCTTTGGCTGTCTGCTTCTTCTGCCGGTATTCGGAGAAACAAATGTTTTCTTACAAGCTGGTACCATTCCTGTAACGAGGGGCAAAATTAGCTGGACAGGCGTTTGCACATAATATATCCCAATGACGTTTGCTATATTCAGACATCCGAGACTGGCTTGGGTTTCATGACTGTCCAAGACTGCTGCTGCAGACTGTGTGTCCAAAACATGCCATCTGAGCTATGAGTCATCTGGATTTGATTCCTGTAACCTTTGACGACTAGCGAGGAGTGCCAAAAGGTTATGAAACTGGGTCAGTCAGCTGTTTTATATTAATGACACTGCGTGATTTGGGCCTTTGCATGTCCAAAAGGATGGCGAGTATCCCATTTATTTTGTTTTCCATCTTTTCTTCCCAGTTACCACTCTTTGTATTTATTTTTTAATGATGCGTTGTCTGCTCTGCTTTGAGACTTCCTGATGTTGCTCCATTGCCAAAGGGTGTTTTTCACTGTGCTCCATAACCTTTTACAGTACGGGTTTACTGTTGCTGTCAAGATTCTCAATACCTAGTATTTCCATGCACTGTAACCTCCACTCTTTCAGGCTAAAGAGATTCAGTTCCCTGACTCTGCCGTTAGTCTTACAGCCCTCTCCGGTCAGGAATACATTGCTCTCCTTTATACTGCCTCCAGAGCAGCAAAATATTTCTTGCAGCACAGTGACCGAAACTGAACCAATACAGTGAAGTCCAACCGATACATTTTATAATTGAAATATGACCTCCCTGGATTTAAATTCTGCACCCGTGAAATATATTCAAGCCTTCCTTGGCCTCTTCTCTCTTCGCTTCAGCTCACTGTCTAGTCAAGGAAAGTGATGAGACCTCCTAGACCTTTCTTATATATTGCATCTTCTAGTTCAGTACCACCTATCTGCTGTTTGAAAGTCACATCCTTGCTTCCGCCTGTATTACCTCGTGCATGTGTACAGTTTCACTGCATTAAGTGGGTTTAACTGTCTTACATTCATTAAAGTTCACTGGTGTTGCTTATGCTATTTTTAAGCCACGTTCTGCAACAAGCTATTTGCGAATTTGTATCAACTCTGAATTAAGGCTCCTTAATTCGACCAACTTGGTTTCATCATAGCAAGGATTCATCATTCATGGATTTAACTTTTGTGGATCTGACTGCTTGAGAGCGAAGGTCCCGGGGATAGAGTTGGGCTGGGACTTAAAAAAAACAAAAAGAAATTGCAGGACGGAGCTTCAAACCTGTGAGGTGAATTTCATAATGATGATGATGATGTTGATAATAATAATAGCTTCTCAAAGCACTTTACAGAATGACAACAAACCCAAAACAATTCACAAGATATACACAAAGAAAATACACAACGAGAGGAGACAGTAGATGGAGGTACTGAATACAGTAGGAGCAGAGGGGTAAATAATGGAACCAGTGAAGTAAAGGCTCTTCTGAAGAAGAGGAATTTGAGTCTAGATTTGAAGGAGGTTTGAGAAGGTGACTCTCTGACATCCTTGGGGAGAGAGTTCCTGAGCTTGGGAGCAGAACAGGAGAAGGCCCTGTCACCCCTAGAGTGTAGATGGGCTTGAAGGACAGACAGGAGACCAGAGTTAGAAGAGCGAAGGTTGCAAGGTGGGGAGTAGGATGATAGCAGCTCAGACAAGTACTGAGGTGCCAGGCCATGCAGAGCCTTATAGGTGAAGTCGATACAAAATCTGACAGGAAGTTAGTGCGTCTGACAGGAAGATCACTTGCAGAGTACATACACAGCACTGGCCAGAAGTCTCCCAGGCCTTCTTATCTGGCTGGCCATAAACGGGGAAGAAGTTCTTATTCCTGCTCCGTAATGCCCTGGGGGTTAGTACAGTGAGCCAGGGTTTGACAGGTGAACATCCGCACTGTCTCGCAGACGTAGAGTCACTCGGTCCCTCAGCACCTGGCACCTGCCTCTCCGCCTTCCAGAAGAATGTCTGCGCATAAACAGACCCGTCCAAACATTACGTTAAATGACAAAATTGAGTGAGAGAGAGCAGTAGAATTTGAATTGTTAAGTTCAACAAGGGGGGGTTACAGTATTTGGCTCTGAGCCTTAAATTCATAAGACCTCAAAGTAGTTTTGTCCTCCAGTTGACAGTAGCTTTACCACCTGGTAGCCAAGGCTGGCTGATCTCAAGAAGCTCAGCGGGGTTGGTCAAGCAGCAGGGTGGGAGACTTCCAGGGACACCCAGATGCTGCTGTAAGTAGTGCTGGTGTTCCAGTAGGGGGCGCTTCTCCCTGGTGTGGGCTTGACATGTCACCCCACTGCTCTAGTGTGACGACTGGGGGCACTGTGTTGTAGGAGGTGCTGTCCTTCAGATGAAAGATTCGATCAAGGTCGCGACTGCTCGGTCACTAAAGGTCCCATAGCAGTGTTGGTGAGTGGTGTAAGGGTGTTAACTCGCTGTCCTGGCTAAATTCCACTCAGGGCTTCTACGCCGATCTAAGGCTCCTTCTGAAATATAAATGGTGTAAACTTTCTCACTTCTCTACTTGATCTGCTGTTTAGTCAGGCTCCCAGAGCACAGTTGCTGCTGAGTGTCACCCAGGTGGGGTGTAATAATAATAATAATAATAATAATAATAATAATAATAATAATAATAATAATCTTTCTTCTTTGTGCATATGCGTTTAGAAGTGATGATCAGAAGAGATTATAGTAGTCGGACAGGAATTATAGAAATGCTTAAAATTCAGATGTAAAGTATTAAAACTGAAACTTTGGCACTGTGAAATACATCAGAATAGGCCTGCTTTAAGAGGAAGGTAGGAATGTTTTGGTATCATTTTGAAAATGTTGTTTCTTCTCCACTAAGACTAGAGATTCTCTTAGCAGCCATGAGGGGGGTATGGGTTTTGTGAATCACATGTAAAGCGTTCAGTTGAGGTGGAGCTGTTTGGTAGGGTGGCAGAGGCCAAGAAAACATAAAGTACAATCTGCAATGGAGGCAAAAGAAACAATTATATTGTTTTGGTTCCTGCCCAAATGAATATGGTACATATCTAGGATTCCATATGGCTTATCAAAATACAACAGTTCACCGATCTATTTATAAGTTGCGGAGCCATAATAACTCACGGCTAAGTACTCGATGACAGCTGGCCTCCTGTGGTTTTCTCCTCTCTGGAAGGCACCCAGAGGCTGTAGAGTGCAGGCCTGCGTGATCTGCAAGAACCCACATGAAGCCAGTAGCTACTGATCGCTTTCAGCATTCCCAATGCAGACGAACACGTAGAGGTTAATTCCACACTGAACAGCAGACAGGGAAAAAAAAACACGGCGTTTTGGCTGTCGAGCCTCCTTCTGGTGTCACGGAGGTTTATAGTGGCCAGACTGAGAAGAGTAATTGATCAGGGGAATTGCTGCAAGGGGTGGCTATTCCAGCAGGTCCATCTTTTACTTGTCTAGTTGCTGAAGTAACGTATTGATAATCCAGCTTGCATCTCTTGAAGGGTATCTGCCTCGATAACAGAGCTGGGTAGCTTGTTCCCATCCAGAAGCCTTTATATAATAAAGTGCATCTCGTGGCCAGTCCTCAGTGCACATATATTCATTTTCACTTGTGTCCCTGGGTCCTTGTTTTGCTCTGGGTCTTCTTTCTTCTCCTGTTTTTTTGCTCACAAAAACATGGCATTTAGAAGCTGCACACTAATTATATTGTGGTCCCTGCTGGACAACCGGAGAGGCTGGTGAAATAGATCATGGCTGTTTAAAGTCCATAGTTAAACCCATGTTGTCTGACCCAACTCAGATTAAGTGGAAGAAAGTGTACATTTTCAATTATACTTCCTTCAAGTGTTTTACATCTTAAATTAATATCTCTTTTGTAGAAAGGGTCTATAGACCAAAGGAAAAATTTATAAGTGCATAAACTGCACAGGAAAATATCCCTTAAATACTGAAGCATCTCTGTCTATGGAGTTGAGAAACAAGCTCCTCCCAGTCTGATATTGTACTTGCAACAAATTTTGAAAATGTTGAACAGCAATGCGGCTCATGAATTCCACTGCAAATGAACAGACATGCAGCTGTTTTCCCTATATTTGTGCCTTGTCATTGTGTCCTTTGATTAAAGTGTGTCACTCAGTATAAGGGAAAAACTTGTGCAACATTGCGCCTGTTTTGTATACCAGAGCAGAAGCAAAAATTGCAACTAATCCTGACCTTTGGTGCCACAAAATGAGAAGAGTGCCAGCTTACTCTCCAACTGACGCAGGCAGCCTGACATTTCCTAACACTTACGCAAATCCTTCCCCTGTCATTTAAATTGTGATCATCCAGCTTGGTATTACTCACACGTCCCATTCTTTACAGACGGCAGATTCGTGGCAGAATCTCTCTCTCTCTGAGAACATGCCAGCAATGAAGGAAAACTTTAAAAACAGAATTGCCCCACATGAATACCGAAAGGATGAAGGACAGGGCCCCAGCGACATACTCAACAACAAATTACATTCTTAATTTTTAGTTTATGAAACTATTAATGTCAAATTAAAATTACAAAGTACAGCTGATTCTTATTATATACTGTGAGCCCTCGTGTGAAATGTTTAATTAGGAATGGAAGCACTCTTTAAAAAAAAACACTCTTACACGGGAGTAATAGGGTGAAATATGGGAAGGCTCCTTAATACACAATACCACAGCAAGTCATAGGCTGAAGGAGGATGAGGCCTGAGCCCAAGCCTTTTCATTCCTTATAAGTTCTTCTGCACCTGTTCTGCACTCTCCAAAATGTCCAGAAAATGAAAATGACAAAGATATCATTGCAAATGCAATAGGTATCATTATGAGGATTTGCCTTCTCCACATAATATAGTTTTCTGCTTGTCATGAGAATTACTTGGTTTAGCTGAGACTCTAGTCTGACATCAGATGTTTTGGGGGGAATTTGCGCAGCGCACTTGGAAGATGTTCACAACACGATTGTTTTCCAGGGAAGTTAATAATGAGACCTTACCCCATGGAGATCACATTCTGGCAGCAGACAATACTTTTAAATTACTGAGTCCTATTAAGCCTAATTCACTGCCCAAACATATGGACACAGCATGGGCTTTGGCCAGGATTGGGCTGCTGTGGCGTACACCCTGTTGCTGGTTAAGGTAATTGGTTTCTGTTTGCTGAACAGGGCTCAATCTGACCATCTGGTCAGCACATGACACCTATAACACCAACATTCCTGAAAACTGTGCTTTTCCAAGACCTTTTGCTTTAGTTAGCCAGTGCAGATTTGCAAAAAAAAAAAGCAATATTGTTTCCATGAACACTGCACTTGTGCCCAACTGTTATCACTGGTGTAAAGGAAACTGAAGAAAGAAGGGGTCACATACTGAGCTGTAACTGAAAAACAGCAATATCCTGTCTGTCTCTCATTCTTTGTCTCACCTTACTGGTGATAAAGTTCTTGTTTACCCACCTTGTTGAAAATAAATATCTGGGAGCACATTTCAGACATCCACTGTTTTCCCTTAATATCCAAATCCCTCTGCTCTTTACAGCTTTTACGAGTTAAAGGGAAATAGGTTTTTAAAACCACAAAGCACCATTTCACCACCTTCCTCACAATCATTTTATTCTCCATGTAAGTCAATAGAATACCCTCTAAAAAGTGAAACTCCCACATGCTGAAACAGTGTTTTTCAGATGAGATGACCTGAGAAGATTTAAAGGGGAAGCTTCATTTTTTACAGCAGGTTTTACATATTTTAACCTGTATCTCAAAGTCTCGATAGACCTCCATTCATGCAGACAGCTATTGCTGTCAATGTTCCTTGGTGGGTCAGCCCTTAGATTGGCACCATTGCTTCTCTTTATGTAGAAACAATGTTAAACCAGATATCCCAAACAGAGTTTATACAAATATGAGCCTGCTTTTAGAAACTTTTTCAAAAACAGAGCGGAGCTCTTAGCAGTGGGAACAGCGTTTTCTTCATGAATCGCCATGGAAAAACCTTGGGATCGTTCCCGTCCTGTTAGAGAGAAGGCTTTGACCATTGATCTCTTAATCCTGGGGTCTCCAAACCCAGTGTCCATGAGCCACAGACCAGGGGGCGAGTCATTTCTTGGTGATACTCATTTGAAAGAATGCCTGTCATGATGTCATTACTCTTGAGTGAGAAATAAAAGGAGAAGTTTAGTTTTTATTGATCCAATGGGCAGTTAAAATGTTAAAAAAATCAAAATCCCAAGCGCTGAATGCAGCCTTCTGAAAATCTGTTATGGGATCCTTAAGCTCTTTTTTTTCCCTGTTCTGAAAAAAACAAAACAAAATCTATTCTTAATTCAACCCGTAACCTGACCTGTTACTGTCACGTCAATCTGTGCTCTGCTTATAGACGCCATCCCATTTCTAATTCTAAAGCTAACCCTAGTTACATTACCCATTCTAGATATATCATTCAGCCCATCGCTAACCTTGGTCCTGGTTGAGTCCTCACGCTAAACTGTGTGCTGACTCATAAACTGACCCTAGTGTTTCACTTCATGTGGGAGAATGTCACACAGCTGTTTTCTCTCTCAGAACCAAACTGCTCGTAGCACAGAGCGATGTTCTGTGAAACAAACCACAAGAAAATCGCAGTTCGCCATCAGCTGCGTTGAGATGGAGAGTACTACTGCACATCAAAGATTCAGAAAGATGCTAGGATTTTTTTTAAAACGGGAAAACTGTGGTTCAATTCCTGGGGACTGGGGACTGAGAAATACTGAGGCTGGGTGCTGATATACTGTACTGTATAGTCAACTCAGTAAGGTGAGGGCTGTTCTGTAAGAGAACAAATAAACTTTGTCTGAAAAGTGTTTCAGCTCTCTGTTCCTACCAGAAGAAAACCCCAACTGTCACCATTCACCTCTGTTGGAGTGCCTGTTGTGAAGAAGGCTTCTTCCCTTTTCTGTTTTATTCACTGTGTCAGTAGTCAAGGTGTACTGCTAACCTTCACTGGCCTAAAGCCATCCCTGTGGCTGTGAGGATTTTTTAAAGCTTCTGACTTGTTTGTAAATGTATATTTTTTATTTGTTGATGTTGTGTTAACTGTATTATGTATTTTGTAATTTCTTTTAACAGCCTGTGAAGCAAACTGCTAGGATCAATTTAACCACAGTAGTGCACGTGCAAATAAAACTACAAGTTTAAAATTAAAAACAAGGTGAATTAAATTAACATCAAATGGTTTAAGTAAATGGTTAAGCACTAGAAAACTTACCTTGAGCATTATTACTGGTGGTGGTGGAGGGGATCCCCATTACCTGTAAAGCGCTTTGAGTGGAGTGTCCAGAAAAGCGCTATATAAGCAATAATAATAATAATAATAATAATAATAATAATTATTATTATTATTATTTTTATTATTATTATTACTAAACAAAGATACAGTATTTTCCCAGATGATAACTGTTGAGTACTTTTCTGTTCCTGAATACTCTGATTAATTTCAATAAGTTGATAAAAAATACAATAGCAACCAACAAATATACTGAACTAAAATATCATTACAAATTAAAATGAAGTCTTTAAAACCCTATTGGAATTTTTCTAAACCACACTGCATTTTGATATGATACTCTGCTGTGATTATCGCTGAAATCTGTAGTATCATATTAAGCAGGATTGAACTTTTGCTTTAATCCTCCAAAGTACTGACTGCAGAATGAAGTCAAATGAAAACGTTCTATGCAAAACAGTTCATGTATTATTTATTAACAATGTTACACAAACTTAACAGTGGTATTAAAGAAAACTTGCCTAAGATCTAGAAATACTACACAATATTTACATCCAGTTAAAGTAAGTCATTTTCAAAACGGTCTTCCTCAAGAACTGTCACAATTTAATTTAGTTACAAAAGTCACCAATGTGGTATCAAACCTCTAATGAAAACAAAATTAATAGCGAACTATCTGATAACAATGGTTTAGTGCAGAAGCGGTACAAGTATAAAAATACTGATTTGTGTTTTTCATCAGAAGAGGGTTAAAGATGCGTGTCGGCAATGGGGATCCTTCTCAGCTCTACGATCTGGGAGTTTGCCACACTGCCGCCATCCTGACTCCCGTGACACGACTCGTTGTCACTGGCGTTGAGGCCGGAACCTGCAACCAACACACCGAGTCCGTCTGTGAGCCGCCGGCTCTGCAATCGTCAGTGCCATCTCCTCGACCACTTAAAGCCTCATTAAAAACACTGCCACAGCCTTTGTTGCAGGCTGCTGGATTTCACTGGCGGTGCAGAACAAGACTTTTACATATTTAATTTAACTGTATTAGCTCAGCATTCATTCCTATAAAAATAGGATGCTTTGCTTCTGTGCATTTGCAGGGACTTGCTCTCTCCCAGGACCAGGGTCTGACTCTCTGTATTTCCCCGATACCATCATACATGAACACACACCTGGAAGGTAGTCAAAACCCACTCTTTTGCAAGGGCACAACCCGGCTCTGCTCTCGTGCCAGGGCTGGCATCCCGGCTGACAGTCTGTTTAAGCTGGCGGTGGAGATCTATGCAAGTGATCATTAATTCTGAATCTAATGGGGGGCCAGACCGGGACAAAGATGTGCGTGCACGCACGTGTGGGCATAGCCAATTCCAAGACACTCTCCTGCCCTCCGCTAATCTGACAGCGTGAAGTATTCACTTTCCGACAGCATTAAAGGTACTGAGAAGAAGGTTAACCTCACGTTTGGGCTTTGGATATGCATTACACTGGATTAATAAACAGGATTGTGCTTTAGAATCATGAATGTAAGTTCCCGGGTTGGATTAGTGAAAATCAAAGATTGGTGGGAGTGTGCCAAGCCGATAGATAATTATAGACTGAACCTGTGCCTGAGTCTGCTACTGTGTGGGTTAGCATACAGATAGCGGTGCACTGGGCCTACAGTGTATGTTTCTAGAATCATTCATGATACTATAACCAGAACAGTATTTTGTCTGCTGTCTTTTGTAGTATTTATATATGGCAGCAGACCTTGAGTTAACTACTAGTGCAGTGTCAGTGTTTAGAATGCCACTTGTTGTTGGGCTGTGGTTAAAGTTGGGGTTGCAGTTCGATATAACAATAACTAGCCATATAGAGAAACTGTGTTTGCAACACCTGGGGGGAAAGACTGCTTACACAGCAGAATGTGCTTACAGCTGCCAGATGAGCAGCTCTTGAATAAAACTGATGATTGGATTCTACCACGCTTAACCCCTCAGCCCCAGCACTGAGTACGTTAGTGAATCAACCGCTGGTGTTTCTGCAGAGCACAACAATGAAGTCAAAGCAATTGGTTCAATGCTTCCAGTGGTGTTTCCACACTTATCATCAAAACTCCACATACTGATAGTGCAGCAGAAATCCAGTGTACAATAACTATATACAGCTATAGAGATAAGAATTGACTCCTTATTTATTTTGCCCACTTAGAAACAGCGCGTCAAGTCATGAGCTTTTAATCCTGCTATATGAATTTTGGTAAGCAATGGGTTAAGGTAAACTGAAGATAATGCTGTTAGAAACAATCTGGTTTGAGGGGCAACATATAGGTGTTCTGTATAGAAAATAATTAGAATCTCTTAAAGCTGTGTCTGAATTCTAGAGATCCCATGGTCTGTATTTATGTTTTTTCATATCTTGTCTTTATTTAAAGACATTTCTCAGCACCATGCAGCACACCATGAGAGTAATAAAGGCTCCACAGCACCACATAACTAATGTCCTAACGAGATCCAGACTCTCTGTGGTCATTAAAAATCTCCGAAAAAGAGTAGGGGTGTTGCTCATTGGCCTTTACCAGTCATGGCCTCCTAATAATCCCCATCTCTGAACTGGCTTAATTACTCTGCTCTCCTCCCCACTGAGTGCTGATGTGTGGTGAGAGTACTGGTGCACTCTGGCTGCAGTCGCATCATCCAGGTGGGGCTGCACACTGGTGGTGGTGGAGGGGATCCCCATTACCTGTAAAGCGCTTTGAGTGGAGTGTCCAACAAAGCACTATAGAAGTGTGAGGAATTATTATTATTAATGTAGGGATTCGCTTGTCCTTAGATTCTCTAGGAATAACTAGAGAATAATGGAAAATACTGGAAAATAATGATTTTCTGTGGTTTCTACAGATCCTATGGAATAAAGGTTTTTTAACGGTTTTGGATGAAGCTTAAAGGATATGGATATGCTTAGACTTGCAATTTTAATAGGTAAGAGTTATAATCCTCCTTAGGATTGGAGCTCAGGCTGGGGATGTGTGGATGCTGTAGATGGATACTCCTGGAGAACTTTCACAGGGATTGATCAGAAACATGCCCCTCACTTACCGGTCTTTAAGGCAAATATTAGGTCATCGAATTCTTGCGATTCCTCATCGGCCACCAGCGAGGTGTTGGTGAAGCCCCCCTGTGGACTGCAGGCGTTCCCGTTCTGTGGACCCGGCTTGAACGCGCTGCTGGCCTGGCTGCTAGGCCTCAGTGAAGTTCGCTCCCAGTCCGCTGGCACCTGGACACACAAACGACGGACTTTATCGCACTGCCATCGCCTCGCCCGTGAAGACTGGGTCCGCCAACCACGACAGTACATTCAGCACTTCACAGCCCTGTGCTTGTCGGCACCGTACTGAAGGAGCACTCAGGGACCATGCTGACCCTTAAACTGAGCTGTCTTGCCAGGAGAACTGTGGCAAACAGGACAATGGATGATGGACTAATTACCAAGAGTGAAGGGGATAAATCAACTAGCCTGGCCAGAGAGCAGCCCTGTATTGACATGTTCAACTTTAAGGAAGAAAACAAAAACACAGACATTTCTTAAAAAACCCTTAAATGCTTAGCGACAGCAACACCAGGATGCTTCAGAGAACATTGTTCTTTGCTTAGGAGTTAAAGTTCTTGGGGTGCAGTCCAGTATTTTCTTAACCCGATGATTATCCATTGTTCACCTTCCTGTCTGGCCATCTGCTTTTCTGTTTTCTTCAGCTTTTTGATGACACTGCAGCTTTTCGTTTCTTTCCTGGATTCCCCTTGTCAGCCTGCGCATACGTTTTTCATGCTTCTGTGGGTTGTCCGGGGTTACAGTAGTTGTGTTTAGCAGAGGGAACACACAAGGGTTTAAGGCCTTTTTTTAAGGAGCTTAAGTAGTTTCCCTTTCAAAACTGACATGCACAATATTCACATGGGATACAACACGTGCCTGGCGGAGTTTTTCTTCCAGAACCTTCCTGTTTGTCGCTCTACTCTTTCAGTTGGAGGCTGATGGGTTCCTTGTGGTCGGCATACTCTTGAACTTTTGTGTAGTTTCCCTAGTCTTTGTGGAGAACTCAGGCCAGACTTTTGGTTATAAATCTCTGTACTAATTGTTCATACCCACATGCGGGTGGTACCAACAGATGGCCTTTTTCTCCTCCTTGAGTTTGGACACTTGGCAAGTAATTTCTCTCTAAAATTATTTTCTTGCAGTTGATTCCCGTGGCTGATTTAGTAGAATGAAAGTTCAATCTATGAATGTCCTTGGGGTAGAGCCTACATTATAAAAAACATCTGAAACGTTATAATTAAATTCATTTCTTTAGACAGATTCAAAGCAAAGCAAAGTGCATACTACTAGTTGCTGGATTATAGGCGTTTTGGACAGTTTATGTTTTTGTATCTTGAGTCTTCTTGGTTAGGAATTTTGGTTTGGAATAAAAATAAATTTGACATCACTGCATTACGCACAAAGAGAAAGACACATACAAATTGACCATGGCTAAACTGTGAATCTCAATCTGCATCAAATGATTAAAGGTGAATGAAACACAACTAAATGAAATCACTTTTTCTATGACAGTTGCCAGTCACCTCACAAGAGGAAGAACTCTGAATCACACTGAGAAACATGTGGTGTTTCATTGTACAAATCCATGGCTAATGGACGCACTGCTGGGGCAGGTAAATGTACAATTATATCGAAACACAATTATACCTGCAGTTATTTTTTTCACGTTAACCGCTACTAAAAGGAGGTTGTGGCCTTCTGGAGAGACAGATGCCACACAGCTAGACTAGTAATCCAGATCAAACGTTCATCGCAGGATGAGTCCGCTTAATCAAAGCCAGAGTCCCTCATGTCATAGTCTCAGCCACATGCTCATCACAGTACACTGTCACTCACTCTTTCACACGTCATTTAATTCATGGAAGATCTACATGTTGCATATAAACACTTCGTTAGACATTTAATGAGAAAACAAGACAAGGAACAGTATCACCTCATTATCAAAAACCTGTTATGGTTATATTACAACAGAAATATTCTAATGGGTTCTTTCAAATCTCTCCAACCAGTTTAGATTTACTGCATGAGTTTGCACTTGCTGACTTGCTGACCAGAACATACTAAACCACTAAACTCTGTGGTCAAAAGCCATAGTTCACACTGAATATCTATTAATTACGATAATAAAATATACATAATCGAACGGCTTTGTACTGTAAATGTACAAAATCGCAATTTATGATTTTTGTGTTTGTGATAAGGACAGGAAGTGTAAAAAACATGGGGAGGGTGTATAAATATGTTTGTGTACATATATTGGCACAAATACATGAACATACAAATGATAAGTGGTGTATTAGCTATTTAGATATACAATTTGCCTTGAAACTTTATTTTTCAGTTTTACTAAATGTATACATTTAGTCATTTTGGATTTAAATGTTTTACTTTTAAAGCACACTTAAAATCTAAATATGTACGTTTAAGAACACTGAAGAGTATAGGTTACTGATTTTATATTTGCAGTTATAAAGCACCATGATTGCACCTACTGAAGTTGAAAGGTGTAATATCAGCTTTTCGTAATTGACCAAATCCCCTAGTCTCCAGAAAGGCAGGTGTGTGATTGGGCTGCCCAATGTCAAAATTTAAACTAATTGGATATCTCAGCAGGTACTGGCACAGAGTGTTCAATTTGTGAAGCAAGCACAGAGCTGCTCTCGCGTATTTGTCACGTCTCAGTTTGGAGCTGAAAAGGTTTTTTTCGTCACTAATAGACTTCTGATCCAAAGGTCTGAGTTCTAAATCCTAAGATGTGCTCTCATGAATAAAACAGGATTACTGGATTTTACTGTGAACCGGGTCTGTGCCAAGGCAAAAAATCAGACCTCTTGCACTATGTCTGGTGCACAACATCCACTCCTCTGAACAGATAACAGCCTGAAAGGCTCAGGTGAAAAAATATGTTTTATACAGTCAGGATATGTGAAGTAAAATAAATATATTAAATAACGATGGTGGGGGGTTTAGGTTTTTACCTGTTAAAACATTTTGCGCATGGATACCTATTACTCTAAATGCTCCCATTTAATTTTTTTCTGTAACTGCTTTATCATTAGAGGATTGCAGTAAACTGACACCCAACCTAGCAAGTACAGGGTGCAAAACAGGACCACACCTCGGACTGGACGCCCGTACTTCACACTGTACACACCCTCATGCATTCCCTCACACGAGTGAATTTTAGAGACGCCAATCTACGTGGACAGCATGCCTTTGGACCAAAGACATGGAAGACTGTTGCACCTAGAAAAAGCCCACACAGACTTGGGGGGAACATGCAAAACTCAGAAGGTGTCCCAGTTCATAATCAAACCCAGGATCACATAGCTGTGAGGCAGCGGCGCAAATTACCAACCCACCAAAAGCGGAGTTTTCCATAGTTTTGCAAAAAAGAATATTTGAAAAATGTTCGGTAAAGGGTCTAATTCTGCCATTTCTTGAAAGAAACCATTGTATCAGTTTCAACAACGTGGCTAGAAAGCTTGTTTGGGATTCCCACAACCCTTGGGGCAAAGAAGTGCCTTCCTGTTCTCGGTTTTACATGCACTTCCATACGAGTAAATGGTCTTATGGATTTATGATGCTAATGTCTGTCCACTGGGGACTGATCTTGGAACTAATCGGGAACTTCGGTGAGACAGGAAGGAGACTGGGAGAACATTTCAGGGAACATGTCAGAGCTGTGAGGATCAAGGATCTCTCCAAACCCAAAGTTTCCCATTTGACCTCTAACAGCCATGATCACATTGATCTCTCCGTTCGCGTCCTCACAGAGGGATTTCGTAACCCCTATTGCAGAAAGACATCTGAAACATGTCATTATCCTGAATTATAATTATCCTGAAATCCTTCAATTAAAAAAAATAATCCTTAAATTATCCTGGAACTAGGATCACAGCTTCCCCCTTTTCTCAATGACAGACTCGTCTCCTTCTAATCCTCTCTATTCATCTGCAGGTTTTGACTCCGCACCCCTCTTGCAGTTCCCCCTGAGTGCTGATTCTCCCTCTCCCCTGCTCCCCGCCTCCCCTCAACTGCCCTGTCTTTTGTTCTCCCATGCTTCATCAACGGCGGGTTTCTCCCTCTCTCTCCCACACCTGGAGAAGGCTCCACAGCTGAAACTTTGTGCCTCTTTTCTTCTCCTTCCAGCAGGGGATAAACCTTTTACCTGTTCCTAATCTGGGACAGCCAAGCTCTTGGGAGCCCTCAGCTGATCCTGGTCCGAAACACAAGTCACAGAGAGTCACAGATACAGAGAGCAGGAGGATTGACCGGGTTGCACACAGCCTTTCCCTTTGCGTTCGCGGGAGGTTCCGCAGACCGGCCAACAGAGACCGAGGGGACGCAACGGAATTCAAGCCTCATCGGCAACAGGGTGCCTGGAAAGGCCCCACGGACGGCTGCTCCCCGCGTGCCGTTCGGGGCAGTCCTCGCGGGCGGGCTCACCTCCTCCATGGCGCTGATGAGGTTCTGCGTGGACTTGCTGATCTCCCCGCCCACGGCTGGAGCGCCGCTGCCCTGGAACCCGGAGCCGGGGCCGCCGTGCCCGTTCATCTCCACGGTGTAACTGGCCTTCACGGGCCAGCACAGCTGGTTGTGCATGATGAAATACACGGCAAAGACGTAGAACCCCTGGGAGACCAAACGCACACGGCAGTCAGTCACGGGAGAGGCGGGGAAGCGGGGAGGGAATAGTCCAGAAAACAGCTGAATTTGTACTGTCATTTCCTGGTTTAAAATTCCTCTTGTGGCTGGTGACTTGGGCTCTTAAGCAAGGGTTTAAAATCTGATCTGCTGCTTATCCGAGAAATTAAGTCACCAGAACCATGTCAGCAAGAGCTTTTCCGTATTTATTCCTCGCAGTGTGGTCTCTCAAAGTGTATCATATTGCACAGAATGTGTATGATGTTATTAAGGGTTTGTTTTAAATAAACAGCAACAGGTGCAATGGACTACTGATTATTCACTCTGATTATTACACACCCAGTCTGTAAGACCATTAAGGTTAAACCACTCGTAATCTCAGATTTCACATTCTTCCACAGCATCAGATAAAACTCAGTGAAGCAATGGAAGGATGTAAAAACTATGGCACAAATAAACAATGGGCCTCTTCAGAGTGAACCATGAAACACGAACCAGAGGAAGTACGTTTAAAAGAAACTAAGAAGCAAACTACGCAGCCAGAACAAGTCAGTGTCCTGGCTTTTTTCAAGAAACAGCTGGATGAGAGCTTTTGCTAATTAGCTCAATTTGGATCAATTAGTTACTAACTACCAAACAGGCTAGATGGGCCACATCTGTAACTGTTCTTGTGTTCTTGTTGTTCAGTAGTGCAAGCTTAGCGTTAGGAGTTGTGTGATGGAACAAAGTGCAAAGTAAGGAACAAAGGAAGTAAAAGGATGACAAAATATTAGTTTCCAAGCAGCGTCCTGTAGTTCTTTTAAGGCCAAGGTCATAGTAGAGGGGAGCTCTGAGCACCAATCTAGCAGAGGGCAGATCAAGTTGGAAGTGCTCAAAGTGTCACAGAAACCTGCCATGCAGGAGATGACGCAGAAAGGAGACTGATTGGGCCATTGAGCTGGGCTTCTCTGAGGCTGTGATGCTGCAATCTGTCACAGTGACAGCGGCTAAAAAGTGAGAGTGATTCCTGGTGTATGTGGTGATTACTGTCAGTATAGTGGTAATGTCCTAATCATGATTTCTTCATCGCTAAAGGATTGGGGAGATTTATTTCTGAACATCAGATGGGAAATATCACACCACAGCTAGGAATTTAACATTATGCCAAGACAGGTGCAGGTCAAAATAATACAGTACATGAAATCTAAATTTTCTTGTGATGAGGCAATGTCTTTGCAAGAGCCCTAAGTCATCTTAATAGCTACACACATTATGTAACATTCACAGTCTAGGAACAGTGGATGTGATCATATGTATTAGTATGGTTGCAAAGATGGGGTGACCCTCAGGTCTGAGACCCCCAGAGGTTTCTTTCTTCCCACTGGGAGTGTGTGTTTTCCTCTCCTCTGTGCCCCCATGGTCAGCAGCTGCTGTGCAATATTGTGAAGTCTGTAAAGAGCTATAGCGATAAAAGACTGATTGACTGGTAATGGACATCTGATCCTCTTTCAAGGCCCAGAGGTGAGGTGAGGCTGGAGGACATGCAAGTGGAACTGCGTGAAGAGTAAAATGGACTGACTGCAGAAGTCAGAGGAAGAGCAGCAAAGTTATCAAGACACAAGAAAAGGAAATGCAAAACTGATGTGCTGAGAGACCTAAGGGCAGAGATAACAGCATCAAACACAATATAGCATATGTCTTGTGGAAAGAGTGGAAGATGGAATTCAAATCTAACCAGCATATGTTATAGCAAAATAATAAAGATAAGCGTGTGATACACAATAGCTGCTATGCATGTAGAGACAAATGACAGTCTCGGAAGGTGGGTGCTTTATTACAGCTCTTGATCACTGGGTTTTGCAATGCAAAAGTTTTGCACCTTCCCAAAGCAGAAAGCAAAATCCTAACATCTCATTTTCATGTCTGTGCTGCAGTGTATCCTTCCAAATCCCACCCTTCAGTCCTCATTTACACTAATTTCAATATTAAAGTTGGAGGTTTAACGAGGTGCTGATTTGTTAGAGGACACAGAAACCCAAATGTCTTCTTTTTCGCTGAATTTCTTTTGAAATTTTTGTAGCTGCTGTTTTGCAGCCCATTTTGCTACTTTTACAACCCATTTATCTGTGACTCAGCTTTTTCAGCCTGGCAGTGTCTCCTTCAATCCCAGGAATGTGTCTCTTTATCACTCTTTTGTTCTGCTCTGTACTGGTTCCTGTCCCGAAGCCCTAATTACACAGCATTAATACCTTGCTTGCAACTTGGTGACTAACACCGTAATCCATGTTCTATATGTGGTCTTACGATGCACTGTAACATTTTAGCATACCAGAGAAATCAATGAACAGGTAATATGTGACAGGTAATAGTAAAATAGTGACTTATCTCCAAATTTAATCAAGGCTTCTAACATTCAGTTCGCATTTTTAGTTGCTTCCCCACGTTGAAGGTGTCAATGTACAGTAAACACCTAAATCGTCTTCACTAGCAGCCTTTTTTCGAGACCAGTGTTGCTCAGGCCTAGGGGAAGTGGACAGTGTGCTTATATTCTGCTCCCTTGGAGACGCACTTCAAAGCCAAGTGCTGAATTCTGTAACCATAGAGAACAGTCCTGACTCATACACCGGGCTAATCCATATGCGGAATGTGCACACCACTTGTACCTTTCGAAGTAGGCCACACAGCAAGTTACGTAAGCGCCCTTCCTGCTGATCTATAAGAACGGGGACTGCTGTACAGTGAATGCTAAGATGGCAGTTCTTGAAGAGCAGGGCCAATGTTATGAATGGATTTGACAGTACATGATGGTGACGGTGGTACTCTGCCTTTTGTGAGCAATAACCTGATTCTGTGGGCTAGTGGCCCAACAGCAAGAGCCTGGTTAACAACAGTTAACCTGTTGACTTTGATGTTGCTGCACAAATGAATACTCTCCTTTTTAAAATTGGAAAAACCTTTGAAAATGCCTGTGTATTTCCAGTGAAACACGTTAGCTAGTTATATATCAGTTACTAGGGCTCAGATCATGATCATGGTAGATACTGTACATTTCACAGTGCTTTCTTATGTTGCCAAAAAAAATTCAACATCTCGTTTCTTATATCTACATGTGGTTTGGATTCCACTTTCACAACAATGTGAAATGTCAAGCACCTCATCTGTAATTAAGTTCTGTACTTCACTGCAAAAATATATGTTGGTTTTAAAAGCATTTTATGAATTATATTTCAATAACATAAAGGAGATATACTCATTTGGTAAGACAATACAATATTTCCCCCACTCCTCAATTTTGTGTCCACAAAAGGACTTTCCAAATAATATCTACTATCTACTATTTATCATGACAATGATGATATTTTCTATATAGTCTAATAATAGTTCAGTTTAAATAGCACCATTTAAGAAACAGCATCTCAAGGTGCTCTGGAACAGAACAATGTAAGACCTGACGCAGACGAGCTCGTTTGATAGCTGAGCAGCTGATTGAAACTAAAGGTTTGCCCCGTTGACGTGCCTTTAAAGGGCCCAAAGGTTGGGCCTCAAGCGTGTGGCTGGGAAAGCTCTTCCAGATGCCCACAACTTTCTGTGTGTTTCTGTGAGAGTCTCATTTCCTCCACCCTAAATGAATCCCTTGAAGTTCGTGCAGTCCACGTCGTTGCTGTTCACTTCCTGCACTGTCTGGGTTTGCCACTTCCCCCCGAAGAGGTTCTCAGGATTTGAAAGTGGCGACTGAGAGGCAAGATCAGACCTGAGCTGGGAGATCATCCCACAGCCTAGGAGCGACAGAGCAGACAGTGGCGTCTTCAAGATGAGAGAGGCTCACACTTGCTCCTTCGGGTAGTCTATTCTCATTAAAGTGACTGCGAAAATATGCATCCCTTCATTTCTCTAATGTCTTGACGAGAAAGGAGAATAATCTGTAAACATATTATTATGGAAAACAGAAGTGGGGGAATGCTACATCCTCTGATATTTCACGAGTCCTTTTACTAAGTGCCATGTTTATGTTGTAATTATGCGATTACAGCACCAGCACGTAATCTACAGTGTCTAAGGGGAATCACCAGCATACACGAAATCTCTAAGACTATACAGTATGATGAAGTTAAATTTTCTTCAAGGGGATGCCAAGATACAGGAGTGCCGGGGTTTAAAGCAAACAGACAGATAACAGAACAAATAAGAAGACATGAATGTTAAAATATGTCAGTTAGGAGAATTGGGTACGTACGCATGTGCCTTTCTGTATGAATTTAGGAGTCCTACTATTACATATTGTATTTCCGATACATAACAAGGGAGGGAGCACATTCATTTTTTTAATCGAAAAAAAAAAACATTTCAAGAGAAATTGCGAAAGGTATCCATCTTTCCAAGTTAAAAAATGTTATTAAATTTGTTTACTGTGATCACATCTAAGGGAGGTTACATCTCAAAACTAAATTATTTAAATTGCTTTTCTAGAGGATAGCCTGTTTTTGCCTTGTCAAAACTCTGTGCCAGTAATGCAAACCTGGAGCAATTCATTTGACACCCCGATTGAACACCGGAATAATTAAACACAATTCTGGAAGACTGGTTTATACAATTTTAACAGATTGATTAAACCTGTTGACAAGTCCGTATGATCTCTTATCGACAAGAGTCATTCATCACCTACTCAGCCATCATGTTGAAGTTGATATCTTGGTTTCTTGCAAGAAACGGCTGGATGAGATTCAGGGTCAATTAACTGCTTACTACCACTCTGTCCAGTTTTCTCATTTGTAACTTATGTTCTTTTCCAACTCAAGGAGATTCTAATCCTTCTGAGTGTCCAATGAAGAAACAGGAGGAAGTTTCCTCCTGTGTGAAGCTGGTTATATAATGAGGAGACTTACACAGTGAACCTGTCTGATCATGATGAACACATCTGGTCATAGAGGGCTTTGGCTGGAACAACAGCACCTTAGCATACAGAATGAGTTCGCCCTAAGTGTAGGATCTTTTGTTTTTTTTGATAACTCAAACAGGGAGATAGAATAGGGACATATAGAATAGAGATATGGGATGTAGGCTCCTCTACAGCTGCCTCATCAGAAGGAAGACAGATGAGAGGATAGAGAAATGTATTGCACTTTTCCTGATCAAATTTAATATCTGAACCACATAATTAACAACCTTTACTGACCACAGGCAGTCAGAACCTTGGTTTAACATCTCACCTGAAGGTCAAAGCACAGTGTCCTGGGTCACCCAGCTGGGGTATTGCTTTGGGCATTCTTGCCCAGAGGGTTAAGTGCCACCAACTGGTCTACCAACACCATTGACAAGATCATGACGAGATTGGTTAAGGCTGACCTGCATGTTCCACCAGCCTCCTCATCTTATATATTATCCAGTACATCTAGATGGAGTTCTGAAGCTAAAGTATGTATACACTGTTTACGCAGTACTCTATGTTAATATGTTTACTCAGTACAATGTATCTCTATGTAAAAGCAATTTTTCAAGCCATTTTATTTAAACCACTATCATTGCTCACTTTTGGAATGACACATTATATTTAAAATGACACAGTACTATTTTCCTCCTGGACTTTAACATGCAAAGCTTGTTTGAAATAGCTAACTTTTGAGGGACTAAATATTTCAGCAAACTACTGAAATGATCTGCCTTTACAAAAGTGTAAAGATAGGTCAATAATAAAAGTTAGCCAACTGTACAGAGGCTTTCAGTTTTGGTTTTAAATGTATCTTTACATATAAAAATGTTTTTATGTCACCATGTGGAGGGGAAAATAAAATATTTTAAACATAAAGAAACAAAAACATTTGCATCTAAATATGTGTAGCTTTCTAGTGATTTAAAGCACAGTAGGAGATCAAAGGCTTTTCAAATGCTGACTCGCTAATGGGCTTATACTAATACGAACAGCATCTACTTGCCAATACGATCAGAATGGACAGATGTGGCAAACTCTGTCGCCTGGACAAATGACTAAAATCTAGGTCAAACATGTTTATTTGTACCTAATCAATAGTCTTGCACACTGTATCCTTTAAGATGTGATTACCTGAAATATAAATGAGTATATCAGGGTTATGTCAGTCTTGGTATTCTTTTAGTAAATGAATTGGTCTGGTCTTATTTGCACAAGATATCTAAGGCTGAGGAACAGATTCTATTGTACATGATCCACTTCTGTAGCAGATGAACAAGGAAAAAAAGTTACTTTCCCGGGGTAGAGATCATACTGTATCTGGCTCAGCTTAATTACTGGAAGGGACACGCAAAATCAGTTTAAGGACATTTTTGCCTTTGTATTGTGGTTTTGAAAATCACAGCCTTCATTCTTGTGAGATCTGTAAAAACAGTTTGCCCTTCTTTCAGGGAAAGGGTAACACTGGTATTGCCACCTTACAGTCTCCCTTGGCCAGATGTTGGAAGCTGAGCAAGGCTGGGCCCATTCAGTACTGCTGTGGGAGCCCTCCAGAGAAATCCAAATTCCTGCTGTGAGCAATGCTGGGGAATCAGTAGGTGGTGCTCTTCCCTCTGGACTAGAAATTCCAAACCAGTTCCTCAGAATGGTGAGTGGGGACGCTGTGCTTTAGGAGTTGCTATCTTTCAGATGAGACAGTTAACCAAGGTCCCGACTACTGGTGCGTTAAAAGTCACACAGCACTGTACTGGCTAAATTCCACTGTGAGTTCTTAAAACCCAGCCTCCCCTTAATTCCATTTGTGAAGCGATTCCTCATTTCCCTTCCCACTCTACTGCGCAGAATTGTACTGTGTGGACCGCTGGTGCAGAATGGCCAATGGTAGAGGAAAATCACTTTGCGAACGCAAACAAATCATTACTGTCATCATCCCTTGGAGAGCAGTTTACCATATTGGCCAAACGTCAACCCCATGATTGCCTTGCAGAAAATGGTGCAATGTAGAGAAAATGCAAGCCCAATGACTACATTTAGCCTTTTCTTGCATCCTACTGAATGACATGGATTTTACCTCATGAACAATCTGTCTTAACATTGGATATCCAATATCCGATATGACGCTTTTTACACAGTGGCGTCACATATCACTACTGACAGGAGTGACGCAGTTTTCAGAACAACAGCGCCTCTCACATGCTCATGAAATAAAAACCCAACGACTTTCCAAGAGCTGCTGAAGACATTTCTGAAACTTAAACACCACAAAGAAGACCTAAGCTACTGTACATAAAGAAACTGAAGAGCCTCCGAAGGCTCATTCCTACTCAGTGGAAAAACTATAAAAAGTACATGAACTCAAAAATGCTACATTTAATTATATCCTCTAGCATGGAACTATAAATTACCACCATTCATAGTGGAAATTTCAATCAGTGACCCTTTGGACAAAACACTGCAGTTTAATAATTCCCGTGAAGTCTTTTTACCTTCTTTACAGTTTAATTACTTTGCAATGTGAGGATCTAGCAAATTCACAAAACATCATCAATGGCAATGTCCTTATTCTTAGCATCTTAAACTGTGACGGAGGGGGTGGCATCGGGATTATTTTATAATTTTTCTGACATTGAAAATTAAATCCTAAAAGTGAGTCTGTGTCTGCATTCCAGCCCACCGTGAGTTTTGATTGTTTTAGCTGTCTGCATATTTGAGGTATGGCTCTGGGGCATAGGCTATATTGACAATATGTCGTTCGATGAAAACTCCTGAGATTTCTGTATTAATCAGTTTTAGTTTAATATGTTTTTTTGAGCTGTCCTGCAGGCTAAGACAGAGAACATAGTTTTAGGCAATGAACAGTGTTTAGCAGAACTGAAAGCATTCCTTGTATGTTATTATTATTCATTTGTTTAGATGACTCTTTTATCAAAAGCAATTCCCATTTATACCCATTTATAGAGCTAGGTATTTTACTGGAGTCATGATGAGTCTCCTTGAGCAGGGGTGCAACAACAGCAGGAAACCACCCAGGATTGAAACCTACTGCCCTCCAGTTACGAGTGCAGCCCAAACCACTCCTGCAGCCAGAATGCCTGTTCACCACAGGTAGCATCACAGCAAGGCCATAAAGGACATACGCAGAGAGAAAGAGTGATGAGGGAATTCTAACACATTAGTGACTTATGATTTTGGTGGTGCAGTATGAATCAAGAGGAAACAGAAGGCCTTAACACAGAATGTACAGTATATGAGGCATAAATAATCAGACTTCTTACCAGCAAACTGTTGAAGATGACAAACAGCACCAGCATCCACAGGTGTCTGTAGGCCATGTGCAGGCCTCCCCACAGCCAGACCAGAGAAACAAGTGCAAACAGGTACAGCACCAGCGGGACCTCTGTGAAACAAGAAATGATCTTCGTTACGCCAATAACGGCTCACCAGTGGATATTCTGACTGACGGTAATCCTGCCCCCGAATGCCAAATTAACATCACAGAGCACAGGCCACAAAGCCTGGCTCTCCTGGGAAAGAGCACCTCCATTGTCTCTTCCAAAATGGCACTGCACAGCCAAGCTTTAGGAAGAGCATGGACAGTGTCCCTTGCTGTCCTTGCTGGCCCAGACAATATGCCAAGACCTGGTTACATCAGCAAGGCATGATATACATTTCAGTGAGTGGCTCAAGATCTATTCCTGTGTATTTTACATTAAGGGTCACCCAGCTCAACCTAAGACTGTGAAACATTAGTGCAGCTCTTCTGTAGCGCCTTCGGATGCAGATAATTTGGGTGTCTGCTCACACAGTTGTATGGAAACATATTAGGAGTTTTTCAAAACTTCAGCACTGGGGAAGAAACTTTTAAAATAATAAAATAACTTTTATTGAGAACATAACATTCATCGTGGTTTGGAATTGTTGATTTCCAAATAATTCTAGGGAAATAAATATAATACTGGAATTGTACAAAAACAAATCTATACAGCACTGAAGTCCAGATATGAAAATAATTCACAGAGAACTTTCTAAATAAACTGGAGGCCTTTTGTTTTGTTTATATTGTTTGAGAGTTTACAAAAATGATTTTCCACAGAACAGATGATCAACAAGCAAACAAGACATGGAAATGTGGAACTCCTGGGCCTCTAATTTCTCCAAAGCTCTGTTTCCATTTCTAGCAGACAGAACGACTCATTTTTTCCAGGCTCCAGAGGGAACTTATGTAACCCAACAGTTTTATTGCTCCTGCTCAGGCAAACTCGGAGGAGGCAGCAAAGTGCAAATTCATCACAAACTTTCCAGTAACTGTAGGAAGGGGTTCTTCACAGGTTTGTAGTGGAACTGATCCCAATTCCTGGGAAAAAAAGTACTGAGGCATCCTGGCATACAGCAATGGAAGAAATAGGGCTGACAACCCGTCTGGACTGGAGCAAATTGTTAGCACCTGCTACAGTAGATGTCAGTGGATTGCGAAGAGAACAGAGTTTTGGAAACCTGGCTATCCTTTACTGCTTTACAAGTACTTAAGTAAATTTTAAAGTGCATCACACACATGTGAGCAGATATATAATGACATATAGGTCTATTATCTCTAGAGAAAAGGTTTATAAACAGGAGCAGTCTGTTCTCCCTGTTATCAGTCAGAAGATTATGGCACACTCAGGCACACTCGTTTCCTTAGCCCTGAGAACCTTATCTCACAGCTATAACTAAGATTAATAAAGGAACAAACCAGTTTTAGTTTGCAGCTACACATCAGTCACGTGCCTGATAAAAAAGCAGCGTGGAGCAGTAACTACCAGTTTAACTCGTAACTAGAGGTCTGGGAGTTCAAATTCATGTCGCACATTTGAGCAACGTACTTCACCCAAAGTATTCCAGTAAAATACCCAGCTGTACTAATGAGTAAAAAGTGTAGTTGCTTTGGAATAAAATGTCAGACAAGTACATTAGGAATGCCATTACAGGGTCAGACTGAAAAAAACACCCTTGATTACACTTTATCTTTGCCCTCTTTATAGACTGTCTGGAATACGTTTTTTGTGGTGGCAGTCTGAGCAGAGAGTACTCTAAAGAACAAATTAAATGTGCAGTTGACTTTAAGAAAAAAAATCACAATTAGTTTACATGGTCATTTTTATAGTATTGCATATTGCTTTTTAAAGGGTCCAAATACCTTCAGGTTTATTGGATCCAGCAAAATACTGATGAGGGAAAGAGGCATTTCATCCTGCATTAATTTCAATGTACAGCAGCTGCTATTTGCACAAGTTCAAGTATAAATCTGATATAGCAGCCAAAGAAAGAAATGAAGTGTTCCCACTACAAATTAGGAAAACCAAACATGACAGACTGCACGTCTGCAGGCTGTAACATCCGAAGGTCCAAGGTTCTCACTGCTGCTGAGATTACTGACAAGTTCTGGCCAATGTCTCATTCTCTAAAGATAGAAGGAGGTATTCAAAAAGGATTAATTGTGGACTTTATTCCAGAGAGGAAATAAGCTGCTGGTGCAAAGCATACCAGCAGTATCTGAGTTCCATAGGAGACACATGATTAAGCACAATGATTATTCAGAATTACTTAATAGGTAATTAAGTCATTTCGAATTAGGTAATTCTTGCAAATTTGCTTGGTTTACAGAATTCCAATTTTATACCGGGTCACAGCGGCACAAACCAGTTAGAATCTAACATGCCTAATAGATTTTTAGAAAAGGATCAACAGAGATAGAACATTATTTTGATTATTTGATAACTATTTTGATTTGACCTTGGAGGAAAAAACGATATTTTCTATGATTATGTTGTGTTGTATTGATGTTTTGCATCATGAAGTATTCAGTTTCCAGTCTGTTTGGACTCAGTCCTCATGTAGATAATCAAGGGCATTAAATTTGGTTATTTGGACACAGCTAAGATTGGGTTTTTAAAAAATGCATAAACACACCCAACAGTATGAACTGAATCTCTTGGCTCAAAAGGCTTACATGTTCCATTCTGCACCACTTGTTTGCCCTTGTTTTGTCACTTTAAGTTCACAAAAGTCCCATGTTAGACAGTCAGATTTATGCTTTGGAACTAGCTTTATTTGGCTTGGTTATAAACTTTCCAAATCCTGTTATTATAATTTCAGGGAGCATATCATTTTATACTGTTATTATGACCATGTCAGTATAACCTGAAAGATCTAGGGACTTTATCTGGGAATGAGAAAGAGGCTAAGATAAATCATAAGACTGGAAAAGTATCTTCAACCTCACACTACAGAAACCCTACAAGCATGGTAATGCTGGTCATTTAAAAAAACAGTGTCGTCTCTGGGTATTGTACAATCCAGTTTTATAGTCTATGTAACTGTGAAAATGCACTATGATAACCTATTGTAAAGAGCTGAATTGAATTTCTTCCTGAGGTCTCTTCATTATCACAGGCCACATTAAGAGCTGTTCAGCCGTCAGCAGCTACTTCACATATAAAGTATATGCTTGCAGCAGAGTACTTCTGAAGCCAAACACTGAGTTGGTTCAACTGGTGACAAAATCAAATAAATTACATGGTTGAACTACAGGAATATTCAACCTCAATTGAAAGGAAAATCTGAAGGCCTGGAGCTTCTCCAAGACCAGGTTTGACCACTCTGGCCTTTCTTCATCCAGGAACTAGTCCACAAACAGGGTGCATGTCGTGGATTGCTGTAGGGGTGGTTCACTCTTATAACGTCAGAAGCATTTCATGACTGATGGTTTCAATCTAGAAACGCAAGAGGATCCACCATGATCAATAGCAACGATCAAGCTTAAAAGGGTTTTGAGCTGTGCCTCCAGAGCAATGTGTTGAGGTGTGAGCAGGAGAGAGAGGCAGACAAAATCACACATGTTAGAGAAGTGCTGAGCCCTTCCAGTTTATTTTAGGGCAGGTTCAGCACATGGTTATCACTTCCTCTTTCTGTGGCTATTTTTCCGTGAGTCTAAGCGCATTCCATCTGTGGTTTGGGATGCAATCCAGTAGCAGCAGGTTCCCCTCAGAGCCAGCCTTCATCCTATAGACTAATTCATCCACAGAAAATGAGCACTTTCATGTGGCTTTGAACGAAAGAAAACAGTACATGCATGTTACACAAACATGCCTCTCTATGCCTGTTATATATAGCCAGTGAAAAAAAGGGCACAGCTTAAGAATAGAGTCTGTTGTAGAATGTGAGCCTTCAAAGAGATGAAAAACAGCTGGTTGGGCCAAATTCCATTTTTTGCATGAAATAAGTTTGCTTGAGGAAACATTCAGGAGAAAGACACCAAGTTCTAAAGATACCCTCACAGTACTAACAAATATTCACTCAGATACAAAAAAAAGGACACTGCAGGTGACTTCAATGTAAAGTCAACTTGGCATTAGTGAATGCTGCAGAATATAATTAACTACACAGCTCCTTCCAAGACAGGAGCATTTGATAAAAAACAAACTGATCCCGAGATGCAACTACACTTGTACAACAAGTCTGCCTTTCCAAATAAGCTATACACTTGCAAAATATATAAACACAAAATTCAATATCCAAAGGCATGTGCAGGAATCAAGGAATCTAAATGCTTGGACTTCTGTACTCTTTCACCTCTTGCAATCTGTAAAAGAAGTACCCTAAGCACACAGACATGTGGGACTATTCTCTTATCGAATCACAGCAGTGTAACAAAACACAACAGAGATGCTTTGTTTTGTAAAAAATGGAGATTTGGTACAGATCTCGAGTCTTAATTCAATAATCTTATCGCAGCCCTTCTCTCCTCCTTGTGAAGTCTTTTTTTTTCATTACGTGCTCAATGAACATCAGTCAGGACCCTCGTGCTGAGATTTTTCTTACAGATAGCTGCTTTTTTGGCACTTCCAATACCTGACTTCATCTGTTTCTCACGGCAGTCACTCTGGCCAGCTAAGTACTGTTGCACGTAGCTTGTTAAACTGTGGCTGCCAGCCAGGGCTGGAGCATAACTGCTTTTAGCTGCTGAAACAGAATACAACCAGATGTACTTAGATGAGAAGTCTAGGATTATTCATCCAGTGGAAAATGTTATGTCACTTTCCCTGTGCTAATCTGAAAGCATGCTGAATAACAGGAATCTGAAGATCTTTCCTTTTGTAAGGCAATGTAAGTCGTGCTATTGGAGAAGAAACAATGAAAATTCAGGAAATGAGTTAAAACATTCACTTTTTAGAAGGACTCTTGGGCAATGAACCCAACATTTTATGATGAAAAGCACAAACTTTCCACTTGCATGGAATCTCTCAATTCCAAACAGCTCAACCACAGGCCCGCATATGGAACACATATAGAATTCTTAGAAATCGGGTATGTTATTATTGAAATAGGACCTCATGAATTGGAAAGCAAAGTAAACACCCGTGAGAGTGTACCATTAGACTTGGATGGATGAATGCTTTTCTGTGCAGTTTTCAGTTTGGCCTTTTTGCTTCAAAGCACTGCTTCCATCAGCACTGCACTTGGCCTCAGAGAAGGCTAGTGAAGGCTTTGATCTCCAGACACGGTCGCAGTTCACAGAACACAGGAAAAAAGATCACAGGACACAGAGCCTAAATAAGATACTTCCAAAATCCAGGTGAGGCTGAGAATCTTACAGATAGGCCACAGCTTACAGCAAACAGCCTAGTGAGGACAGATTCTTTGCTGGATGAAGCGAGGACTGGCAGTTTCTGCTGCACTTCCCTGGCTGTGAACACTGAAGATATAAATCTACTTCTGTTCGTAAATCAAAGGACATCACAGCACAGCTTAGTACAGCTGTTGTACTTACAACAGCTTCATCAACAATAACTTCAAACATTAAAATTAAACCATAAGATGCATACTTTATCTTTTACCACAAAATTACATACTGTAGTATTCCATGTAATCTATTTATGTTAACATCTGTCTGTACAGCAAAATAAAAAAAAAACCCATACACTGTGACTTTCCTACAGGCACATAGGTAAACTGGTTGATACATAAAGGAGGGAGAAACTCCTGCCCACTGCTACCTGTACATGCAGTATTCACATCTGCTGTAGAAAGAATAGCTGATATTTCGATCTGATGAAGGTCAGTCAACTTCATTCTTTACTATCAATTTGAAGTTTGCATATGTCTATGCACAGTTTCTCATTTAATATATGTCTGCATCCAGTGTTATTTTAGCTGGTCATTTAAACCCTGTTTTTGACATTTTTATAACTTTATGAACTCCAGAGAAAGACATATGTAAGAGATGTGTGACTGAAAGGCAAAATACGTAAATGTCTCACCTGTGCCTGTACAGCCTAAATACTCACTGCCTGGAGATACAGTATATAGCTAAAATGGAGCTGTTGGCAGTGCTGGCTTTGGCAGATAAAGGAAAATGCACACAAGCCCAGTGTTCTTTCACATTCACATTGATTTATTTTAAAAAATAACAGAACTAAGATTTTAATTTTAATGCTTCGCATTGGGAGGCAAAGGTACTATAAGAAAAACTTAAAATGAGAGGAGGCCCCAAACATAAGAAAGGTGACAGAGGAGAAGAGGCCATTCTGCCCTTCCGGCCTGTTTGGTAGTTTGTTTGTTCCTTGAAAGAAGCCAGGGTCTCGGCTTCAGCAACATAGCTTGGAGGCACATTTCAAACTCCCCCCAGCCCTTCTCAGGCCATCTCTCCTTGGTAGATCCCCTGCCAAGGTCTCCTCCAGAAATCTCTTTCATCACCCAAGCCCGAAGAAGAGCACAGGGGTGTCTACCACCTCTGTACAGTAACGGACAACTGGGGTATAGAAATCATTTAGAAAAGTAATAAATCCCAGCAGCCAAAGTGCGAATGCTATCTACATCCCATATCTGTGTTAGCTTCTTAGCTGCTGTGGCTAAACTCACTGATACATTTTCATTTGTTTTCTTATTCAAAACAGTCATCTACACCCTGTGCTGCATACACATCTATCCCTCAGTTCCAAAAGTACAGCTGTTTAGGCATGAGAGGCGCAGGAATCAAAGCAGTAATTAATAAGAAAAGAAAACCTGTTGAAGTTACTTTTGCGTTTAGCATCAAAGGAAATATGATTTATCGAAAGAACATCTTGTCTCGCGATCAAAACAGCTTTCTGAGTTTCAGTTCCATAGTTAAAGAAAACAAAGCAGCTCTGCACACCTGTCAACTTCCTGTCATATAAACCTCAGTGTGATTTCTACGTCAATCCTTAACCAAGACACCTGTCATGTGCATCATGACTGGTGGCTAACGCCTCCGATCAGAGAAACTGTTTCATGGTACAGTATGTGCTGCCTGTGCAGTCTGGTGAGTGAAATGGTGACTGTGAAAGACTTGAACACTTTTCTGAAAGCATGAAAATAAAATTCAGCATTTTAATATATTTTTAAGAAATAAATTGGTTGACATATTCAACCTGCATAATGTGTGTACCCATTTATGCAGATGGGTATTTAGACTGAAGCAGTGTAAAGTAACAACAGTGTCATACAACAGCCACAAACATCTGGTTGAGTCCAGAGCTCAAACCACTACTCTACACTACTGATTCTGTGCTCATAATCAAGGTAACATCTAACATCTGTAAATCTGTTAGTGGACAGTAAATGCTTGAAAAGAAAACATGACTTCACACACACTGCACACCTGGTGTCAGAGTACTGTTTTTATCACAGATCCTACAAAGGCATTTCTCCTTTTCTTTTATTTCTTAATTTTAATACTCTTAGCTATGGGTACCACTTAGCTGACATCTGTGGATCATATTAGGATGTTAATTATTAGATTGTATTCACAAGAACAAAACAAAGTTCCTTTTTAGTAGTTTAATTTTGCAGTTCTCAGGCACATTCTTGAAACCAATATTGAAACATTGTTTAAATAATGTAAGTAATATGAAATATATTTTGTTTCATAAAGGAATAACAACATCCACGGATCAGATGCTTTGTGAATGCCTATTGAGTATTTAAGTATAATAAGTTATGGCTTAACCTGCTTGGTTAAGAGGTAGCCTCCAGGCCAGAGAGGGTTTCTGTTGGTAGGACATCACAGGTCCAGTCACACTGACTCCTCTAGAAGAGTTAAAGACATTTCCCTTCACACACCAAAACCAACACTTCCTAGACTCAAACAGGTTTTTCATTTTTAATCTCAAAGCCCCTTTATTTTGCTTTACACAGCCTTAATGGACACCAGCTCTTTAGTTCTTACAGAGAATCATCTCATCAGCCATCCTGTAGGATCAGTTTTGTAACAAACGTGTAACGCTTAGCTTTCATGACCTCCTCTTACTAACATGACAGTGCTCCTAAACATGGTGCTGTACCACATGGAACTGACTTTTCTTATTGGAAAAGAGAGAAGACATCATGACATTTTAAATAGCCATACAAATGGCCAGTGAAAGGGCTGACAATAGCTCCTAAATTACACTGTTAGGGCATGAATATGATATTTCAAACATTTGGTGTCCTGCAATCTGGCAAAGAAATCTTAATTTGCATTATGTGGTATTTAAAGATGTCTCAATGCATGAGATGACGAAGTCTGTATAATCTAATATGACAGAGTTAAGTAGTAATTTCATTGCCAAAAAGACAAGATTTCACTGACACAAACTGAATACTGCAAACCTACTCCTAACTGGAGGAAACTCCTGCCTTTTGAAAATAAATACACTTTGTCTAAACACTGCAGCTGAATTCTGGCTTTTCCTTCTGCTTCTATTCCTGGTGTCCAGTTCAGGCCAGCTGTATGAGAGCCCCTCCCGCTCCTGATGCCACCTCTGTGGCCACAGGTTTGTCAGGTTTGTCCTACCACTGGCTCAGTCAGCAGGCGTCCTACAGCCTTAAAGCCGCCTTTTCTCCTGCTGCATTCTCCGGCATCCAACTTGGCCGGAGACAACTTGGGTTCCTCTCTCTCTGCCCATGCAGCTCCTGGTGACTTCTCTTAGGCGCCTAATCTGTCTGGCATCCTACCTCTGGCTCAGTCAGCAGGCGTCCCACAGCTTTTAATCTCTCCTTCTCTAACAATGTCTGCATTTTTGTTCTGCCACTGTCCCCGGTGTCCGACAAGGCCCAACACTTTTGGTGCCTTCGGCCCCGGGTTCCTAACTTTTGGCCCCTGATACCATCTCATCGGCGCCCAGAGAGGACCCTCCTCATCCTCTGGCCAGGAGGCTACCTCTTAACCAAGTGGGTTAAGGCAGAACTTACACTTAAATACTCGATAAACATTCACCAAGCATCTGAACCTTGGATGTTGTCATTCCTCCGTGAAATAGACATCTTTGAATGAGATAAAGTGATAAAGATCATGAAAGTGATCTCGCCCTGTCATATTTTTTTTTTCCGTTCAAGAAGAAACAAATTATAGTTTTAACCTGGTATCTGGATGCTTAATTGCCAGTTCATTAGTATTGCTTTGAAAAACCGCCCTTATTCTGAATGTGTCATAAGAGGACACTTTGTCATACATAACCTTTCAAAAGCAGCTATCACAAAAGAGGCCAAACAGTTCCTTGGATTGATGCAAATTGTCTGGAAGCCACAGGATTCACCAAGGACTTAGCTCTCACCTGCCTCCTATGTCCTCCTCAGAGCACCAGGCGGTGATTCATTAATCATGATGCCTCCCTTACAGAAAGAAGAGTACTGCACACTGACAACTACCTCAGGAAAAAGGAAGTAAGAGCACATCTAGCATGGAGGAAACTTTCTTGATGTAATGACACAGCTTGACTGTTATTCTTTAGAAGTTATGGGAAACCGCTTAAGGTCAAGGGAGCCTTAATTTCCTTATTGACCGAGTCTTTCTTATTTATAGATCTGAGATACTGTTTATATGTTCTTTCCTTACCAGCACTGTAAATTTAAAGAATTACCGTAAGGAAATGTGTTTTATTCCTAATACGACACCTCTGACCATCTCTAACGCACTCTTAGAAATTATGCTTCAGCCAGTAACACTTTAAGAAAATATTTTAATATAAACCTTCCTGTTTTTTTTAAATCGCAGGCACACTCTGGATATTTTTTTTGTCCCGTGTTCTCAGAGGCCCAATATATCTACCAGCCATTTCTCAGTTCACTAAGAGACCTCATTTTAATTGTGGCTGTGCTTGTCGGTTTCGTTAACATATGACTGTGCCTTCGCTGTCCTGGCACGCATTGCTTCATTTGTTAGCCATCAAGCAGCTTTTAATAGATTCTCCCTCTCTCTCCTCTGGCCCATAAATAAAAGGACTTGAGAGGCTGTTGAAAACATGTTTACACAGCCAGCTGCATGGGCTGTGCATTGGCCAGGACTCTTCAGTTTACCTCCACACTATCAGGTACCAGCTTTCCATTTTTAGCAGCAGACATTAAGTTAACAGAAAGGCAGCAGTGTTCTGCACAAAACAAAACAGGCTTATCAGAGCCTGGCAAGTTTTCCAAAGAAGAACGAAAAGAACAAAATAGCAAATATGATCTTTACAAAAACGAATATTCTAAGCATGAAAAGAAACGTAGCACTTGTACATACAATACATCCGCCCAGTTTTTTTCCAGGAAAATGACGGACTTGTGATCTGTTACTTTTGCAGAACAGGCATTAACATTTTATTTGACAGGCATAACCTAGGTAAGTTCTCCATGCTGTGATTAGCTTCTGACATCAGCAGGACTTATCAACAAGGGGGCTACCTGTGAAGGTTACAAGTGAGTAAAATGTGCGATCACCACTGTGACCACTACTAGGAGCAGCACAAGCTGTATATCTGTATGCTTTCCACAGATGGCAGATGCCATCTTGTGGGATTCTGTCCCATTCTGTCCTCTCATACAGCCTGGACAAGCATGTTCACTGGTCTCTGAGCCATCGCTTCCCCTAGATGGGGCTGAAGTCAGTGAGGAGGGCTTTGATCACAAGGAAGTCGTTGTCATACGAACCACATGAGGACGTGTGCTGTCCTGCGGGAATACTGGCACTTCAGGGTGCCAGTAATTCAGTTCTCTGGACGTCATCATCACATTGTCATCAAATAATACGAGTAAGACTCAGCACTGAATAGACACTCCCGCCCAGACCATCACACTTGGGCCTCCCTATTGATGGGTCTGTTCCACCCAGCAATTCGTGCATCGTTATGCACGTCTGCACCACACTCACCGACTTCCATCAGGGTGGTGTCCACAAAACGCTGACTCATCACTGAAGAGTGGGATACCTGAGAGCCCAGTTTGGCCATCTGGCCTGCAATACATGCCTGCTTAGCTGCCTCATCACACTTGACCTGCTGATGTGTGGGTTGTTGTGACCCAGTGTTTCAGGTACAATAGAGCTGGCATTACAAAAAACAATCCTGAAAACGGAGGACGGCGATGTGTTAATATGGGTGGAATATCAGAACTTATTGTCTCCCAGATTGTAGCCTTCCGCTGTCAAAAATCTGTTTGTAATGTCTTGCCAAACTAGAAATGTATTCATCATGGGTTCTTCTCTAGGTTTTTTCTCTTGACTTTCCTAAGGTTTCACATTAAAGAGGAAAAAATCAACTCATTACTTGTGTCCAATCAACTCCCTCACTAATGAGGTGATTTTACGCTAAAACAACAGCCCAAATCACTTGGGTGTATCATGCTCAGTCATAAATGTTTATCAATATATATATATAGTCAGCACAATTAATTTTTCTATAAATACATACACAAAAGTTAAGAGAGAAGTTTTTATGTTCAGAAAACAAAACCAGTGTTATTAAGGTGGCAGCCCACTGTGAACAAAGAAGTCTCACTATTGCTTTGTTTTTGTGCCTGCAGGAAGTATATAAATAAACAATATCTGGGCTGCATATCACCTTTTAATTAAAGTGATGACTCAGGCATTTTGACCCAGTTAAAACTGTACTTCAAAGCTGATTCACGTGAATGTACAGCTTACTATGCTCAGCACAAACTGTTCCAGTTTGAACAGTGAGTGTCCCCTTTGCTACCTGATAAACAGCCGCAACCAGAGATTTCAAAGGAAAACATTTTTTTCCATAACACCAAACTGGGCTGCTGTGCTGTGCCTTAGACTTTTCCCACTTGATGATGGTTCCACGGTCAATCTTCAGACACAACATGTTTTGCTCTTAGGTTAAACTACAACCAGAAATCTAATTGATAAGGATAGGAGGATACTTAGGTACCCGTAAATTGCACTTTGTTGTACCGATTGATAAAAAAAACGGATCCATATAAAAACCAGTATTTAGTGACAGCGTGCCTTTGATCCAGTAGGTGAATCAGTCCAGAGAAGGATAACCAGATACATTTCCAGTCTTAAACGAATGTCCCACTCTGACAGGCTGAAGGAACTGAAGCTTTTTTGCCTTGAACAAAGTAGACTCAAGAGGAGCTGATACAAAGTCAACCCAGTGCTTTCGGAATGAACAGTGAAACAGGATGCAGAGAACAAAGTGAAAACAATGGGCAAGTGCTTTCAGAAGTGAGAAGAGAAGGGTTTTAAACATCTGGATTACGATACAATCTTCCCAGCCATATGGTTCAAGCTGATATCACCGCTTCTTTCAAGAAACAGCTGGATATGATTATCAGATCAATCAGATAGTAGCAACAGCTAAAGGAACTAAGTGGCCTCATCTTTGTTTTTATTTCCTTCTTAATGTCTTTAAGTTCAGAAGTTCAATGAAGAAAAAGGTCCAAATGTTTGCTTAATGAGCAACTATGTGCAAGAGCTTTCTTGATTGACTTGCTGGTAATATGGTTATCAAATAAGGGAGCATTTGTCTTTCTGTTGTAGTCAGCTATCTTTATTAAGGGATAATCCCTTTGGGAAATCTGCTGATATGGGAACTTCAGTGCAGAAGTTATGTCATTATGCTTACTGTTTAACTCTTTCAGGACAGCTGTCAGGTTAGTCCAATCAGAAGAGTGTTTGAGGTTTTATATATGTTAATTCCACACTTTAGTTTTAGCAGTATGTGTCATGAAAACAATACTTTAAGGACACAAGAATGGATTCAAACAAGAGGAGACCATCTAGCCTGTTTTGTAGTTAGCAGTCACTTGATCCAAAGATCTTATCTAGCCATTTCTTTGAAAAATCCAAGATATCTGTGGTGTGATTAGTGGAGTGGCATTATCCTGAAGTCCTTACACTATCAGGTTTCATGTCAACTTCAAAATCCTCATACTCAGCTATAAGGCTCAACATGACAACAAGGCACCCCGGTTCCCGTCTGACTTATTATAGTCCTACTCCCCACCTTGCATCCCTCTCTCTTCTAACTCTGGTCTCTTGTCTGTCCCCCAAGCCTGTCTACACTCTATAGGTAACAGGGCTTTCTCCTGCTGCACCCCACAGCTTTGGAATCCTATCCCTCTGGATTTCACAGAGTTACCATCTCCAAAAACTTTCAAATCAAGACTCATCCTCTTCTTCTTTCATTCCACAAAACGGTGATGGACAGAGGTGAAATCTTGCGTGCAGCTTCTCAAAGATAGTACTCTATTTGGCTCTTTACCATGGCTCTATGTCGTGTTATGTGTTATTATTGTTAACTTCATATGTACAAACTATTTGTAAATCTTGTATGGCCAACATGCTCTTTTAAACATTAGATGAGGAGTTTTGGATGCAAGTTTGAGTATTTTGGCCCTAGAACATCTATCTGGACTACCTTCCTTGGTCTCCTGCCCACCCGATACCCCTGACACTTCAAGGCAAAAGCACCAAACACAAACCGAACGACGTGGAAGCAAGGCAGACACGGAGGCCTCCAGGTAAAACTCAAACACAGAGGCTTTCGACTTTCACTTCCCAGCGCTCGTCTGGCGAACGTCCGGTCTCTGGAAAATTAACTAAACAAACTCAGAGCAAGGCTGACTGATCAACTGGAAGTGAGGGACCACTGAGTACTTTGTTTCAGAGAGACAGGGCTCGCTCCAAACTCACCTGATCCTGCCATCCAGTCGGACGTTTTTTCCACATACCGTATGGATCAAATGCCACTGTCTACACCAGTGGGGCTGCTGTGGAGAAGTTCCTGGGCTCTTTTAAACATCACCAACAGTCTGACCTGCTCCCATCACATAGACGAAGTAATCTCGAGAGCACACCAGCGCCTCTACTTCCTCAGGAGATTTGGTATGTCTTCACAGACACTCTCAAATTTCTACAAAAGCGCTACAGAAAGTATTCTCACTGGGTACAGCACAGTCTGGTGTGGCAATTGCTCAGCTCATGCCTGAAAATACTACAGAAGGTGGCGGACAGAACTGAGGCCATCACTGGTACAGAACTCCCTTCCGTTAACACCATGTTTACCACGCGCTGCCTCAGGACAGCAAGTATTATAACCAAGGATCAAAACCACCCTGAAATTGCACTTTTCTCTCTCTTCCTTCTGGCGGGGGATTTAGGAATACAAAAGCCTGGACCTTTAGGTTCAAAGAAGGCTTCTACCCCACAGCCATAAAACTCCTCAACTCCACCTCTTAAATCCACCCACCCCACTTAAACCCCCTTGTTTTCACACTGAACTCAAATACTGCCACTGCTTGAATTTTGCACAGCACTGCAAAACATTCTTACTTTCTTACACCTGTACTGTAAAGCATTTTGGGAAGGTGCTATATAAAATAAAGGTTATTCTTATAACATAACATATAACATATAGCTCAATTGCTTGTTCCACACTGCCAGAACCCTCAAGAACTGTAAACTGTAAAGAAGTGTTTCCTGTTCTCATTTTTCAAAGTACCTCATATTGCCTCTTCTGGTATGTGATTTACATTTGTGGTGAGCTTTCCAATGGTTTCAGAGGTTATGCAGATTTACATTTTTAAACTTTCTGATATGACTGTGAATGCCTTTGTTATACATCATAACCAGCATATAATTATAATTACAACATAATGACCAATATTACTCATGTACTCCTTAGATACTGAATGGATAGGTTCTGTAGAAAGCTTTGCCTTTCTCAGTCTGTCCCATAAGGTTGAGGAATGAATCCTCAGAACAAAATATTGGAAGTTGCATTTCTTCCATATTATGACACAATGACACAATTAGCCATTCATAACACGAAACGCTTACTCCACAAATGTTAGAAATGTAATTTAAAAAGGAAAACAGTTTGTTGAAGAATATGCTATGAATTTACAGTATTCAAAATAAAAGTGGTGTCACAGATCAGGTTAAGAGTGCAAACAGCATATCTATGGATTTGTCAATCTCTGAGACGGTGTCAACCACAACTGAGACTGATTTCGAAAGCACAAAACAACGTGAACAGACAAGAAGAGATAGCTACCAAGGCCTGGAATTCGGATATATTCATATGTTTACTATTCACTTTTATAACCTTCTTCTGTCAGGGGTGGCCCCCTGGCAAAGCTGTTGGCCATGGTATCCGGCCAGTCACCCATCACTCGGTGCCAGTTACCAGGGAAACGCACTCTTCCCAGGAAATCTTCATGACCTGGGAGCGATTTCCATGCCTGCCCCGTATCAGGTGGTGCAGGAGATTTAATGACAGTGTCCGCTGGGAGTCTCCTTGCATGCTCCTGCGGTCTCTAGCTCCCTGCCTCGGATGTTCCTGAACTTGTCTCCCGGGCATCCCTCACAGTGTTTTCCTGGCTTGGAGCCCAGCTAGTTTCTGACCACGAACTCCGGACTGTGTTTGCCTGCGCCGCACCCTGTCTGTTTCTCCCAGCCTGCTGCAGCCCCACGCCACTGCCCGCTCGGCCTCCCCGAGTGTGCGCTGTTTCCCTGGTTCCCTCTGCTGTCTCACCTTGCGGAGACACACTAGCAGCCTGCGCCATCGCAGCAGGGGCATCCGGCATGTCCAATGCAAAATGCCAAGTGAGGGAATCGAACAGGAAAACAGAACGTTTTGCCATTCTAACTCTTGCACTTTTAGCCCTGTTATTAAACAAACCCACGGCCATCAGCGTGGTATTTAACTGTGGTCTGAGTTATAGAAGTGTTTTCCTGATGCAGTACAAAACCACGGTAACGCTGACCTCTGTTACTATAAATACAGATGGAAATGGACCAATGTCTGGTTTAAAAAAGACAGGCTTTACTGAAATATGATCAGAAAGTGCCTTATCACAGAGCTTCAAACATTGTAACTGCAGAAAAATATGTTAACAGCACATCTACCAAAAGGCACGGACAAAGAAAATATTACGTCAAAAATGTTTCAGTTCACTTGAGCAACAATTAAAATCCTGAATTTGGCACCTGACACTCAATTCTGACTGCCACTTGTTGTGCCCCCACATGCTCTCACACGCAAGGGTGTCTACTGCTCATTTCGAACATAAACGTGTTTCAGTAATTATATATCACTCAGATCAGCCCATTCTGAGGAATTACATGGGTACAACACACACGATCAGCTCTCAGAGAGGCGAGAGTCATTGGGTTTCTGCTGTACCACAGTCCTGTCTACCATTGTGTGAAAGCTTGTCAGTCGTGCCGTGAACTCACTTCAGACTTGAACTCACTTCAGACTTCAGCTGTTTAAATTGAAGTAGCTCAAAAATAGTTTCCTTTCGAAAAATCTAAAGAAGAAGGAGCCGTATTCAAGAAATGCAAGTCTTGAGTTGGAACAGCATGAATCAGCTTATCCTTTAATAAAACTGATGGAGTACGGCATACTTGTCTGTGTTAAACTAGGCTGTGCTTACTGTAGCATGTGCTGAAGCTGATGTGTCAAATAAAGGAGGATGTCGGTATTAAAAAAGACAGTAGTCCTCAATGAAGGAGGTTCTGGGCTTGGCCCTTAAGGTGGAAAGATACCTGTGCTGTTCGCTCTCCCTCTGAAGACGTCGTCGTAGGCCTTCCACTGCTGGGTGACCTGGTAGGCGTGGACGACCACCACGAAGACTCCCACGAGGCAGGCCAAGGGCACCAGGGCCGCAGTGCACAGGGCAGCGTACACGTTGGGTATGAAACACCTGCGAGAGCAACGGCACAGAGCGGGGAATGAGAGGGCCTCACCGGCACGATCCCCACCACCGAGACACTGCGTTTCCCTTCTTCTCCTTTCAGCAGGGGACAAACCTTTACTGGTTCCTTGGCGGCCTCCCCACCTGAACTGACTTCAAATAATCCAAAGCACTCTTGTTGTCAGAGTCACACAAGCCTAATCTGTCACTGTGAGCTGTCCCTTAGAATTTGTCTGTTCATCTGAAATCCCAATCATTTGGCACTCGATGTGAGATGTATTTAGCTGGGGGATACTATTTTGATTTTAGCTAGAATACTAACCCCAGTTACTGTATGTTACAACATTAAAATGTCTAATTCGTTGAGCAGCATATGCAGTATTTAACCAGCACATGCATTTACATCTAGTATACATCTGACTACAACTCTGGACAGAATGGCGGTTATTTAGACACAGTTTACTACTGTATGTGTTGTCATGAAAACAATCCGATTAAGTGCATCCATGTGTGGACAGTAGTTGACAAAGAATACTTCCAAAGGAGCTGGGTGGGTGATTTGTAATCTTTCTAACACTCTTATGCAGAGAGAAAACCTCTGCAGTCTACATACGGTTATTCTGTTTACACAGGGTAACAATGCCGACCACATTGGCACTGACACATGTTAAGGGTAACAGTTCACAAGTTTCCATGAGCTCATTACAGTTTTTTTTTTAGAAGGAAGAAATAATGTTGATACTAGTGAAATAGTATCAATGTCAACATGGACAAATAAACAATCTATCCTTACTGTGTATTTACCTTTTCCTGTTTGCTCCATTTCTTTCCTGTTTGTTCATGTATGGGCATTTGCTGCACTATAGTAATTTAAATTAATCATCTAGTACAAACCTAAGTTGTTGTTTTTTTATATATGGGCAGTGGTAATTGCTGCTTAAACCAGTTTAGTATTCGAGATTGGTCTACATGAAGCAGCCCTGAATGGGATACATCCCTGGAGAAATGATGTGTCCTTGCAGAGGAACACACACCCCTTTTAGAATATCAACACAAAAATGTTGGAAAAGTCTGATAAAAGTCAGGCGGCCCATCTTGCCTGTTCAAGACTTGCCTGTTCTTGCCTGTTCGTGATGTCTGTTATTTTGCACCCGGTCTCCAAACGTTTTGGGGGAAACCAGTGCAAAACCTTTGTGCGTTGGCTCGTTTCAGAATTGATGAGCCCAGCGTGAGTGTCAGTGCAGGTGGTGAGCACTGGGAGGAGCGCAGGTAACTTATCGATCTGAGAACGTCAGTTTCATTATTTAAGAATCTCATGCAGTCAGCTTGGAAAGGAAAAAAATGGAATAGAACTGGAAGCAATGCAAGGGATGCCTGTAGTATTGTGTGCAATAGTGACAAAATCTTTTTTTTTTTGTAAGACAAGAATTCTCAGGCACTGCCTTTGCTTCTGAGGCACTGAAACTCACGGTAAATGGCTGGGCTTTATCTAAGGAATTCATTTTCGTCAACAGGATGTTCCTGTTATTCTCTGGCTCTGTGGCTAAGGACAGTAAATTCTCATATTTGGCTATGGGAACTTCATTAAAACCCGTTCGGATATTCTGGTGCTGCGTGATAGGATATCTAAATAATCAAGACAAATCGTGATTCACAGGGTAACTCCCTCCACATCAGTCTAGAAAAAAAGAAAAATAACCAGAACAGTTTCCTACTGCAAATGGCATAAAACCCACCTATATAAGAATATAAGAATGGTAATAAATGAGAAGAGGTTGTTCGGAACACTTAGTTTGTTTGCTTGTTTTTTTCAGGTGATACTGATCGAAGGATTTCATCCAGGAATTTACTGAAGGAAGCCAGGGATCAGCTTCAGCAAACAGACTGGGCAGCTTGTCCAGGACTCCCATAATCCCTCACATACGGTAATTTTACACAGCATGTCTGTTTTGCAGATCTAATTTGATTTAATGAACCATGGCACAAGTTTGACACAGGTTTTGTGAGCACTTGATTGAGCAAGGACTTACAGCCAAATCAAAAAACTCTTATCCACCCCAAGCACTTGTCCAAACAGCACAACATAAAGGATCCTTCCAAATTAGAACGACAGAAAATGTTCAACATGCCCAATCTAGTTGCCTTGTTGTATGCTTGCATATGTGAATTGAGTACCAAAGAGTGCAGATTATTTACAGAAATAATGAAGTTTTCTTTTTTAAACTGTAAGTAAAAATGGGGACATAAGCATGTAAATGCTCTGCATGTTGTATGAGGCTCTAATAATAATTATGTCTATGCAACATACTATTTATGTCCCAATATAAAGATACTGTACTATCGCTGATGATCTTGCATTTCTATTGCATTTCTGTATTTCCTTATTCTCATATACAGTATTAGCTTCGTATGTCCATTCATCCATTTCGTAATCGATCCAAGTTAGGGTCGTGGGGGAACTGGAGTCTGTCCCAGCAAGCAACAGGTGCCAGGCAGGGTACACCCTGGACGGGACGCCTGTCCCTGCAGGGCACACACAGACACAGACCCGCACACACACTCACAACAGGGCCAGTTTTCCTAGAAGCCAATTCACATACCAGTATGGCTTTGTACTGTGGGAGGAAACGCATTTGAACACAGGGAGAACTAGCAAACTCCACACAGTTTGCTCCCCAGGTCCAGAACCTGAGGCCTGGGCCCCAGTGATGGCATTGCTGCCTTACCACCATACTGTACCCCTCATTCAGCCAGCAGGCATATCTCCCTGCAGCTCACAGCTGGCAGCCCACTGAAGCTCAGCAGGTGTGAGCCTGGTCAGTACCTGGATAAGAGACCTCCTGGGAAAAACTAAGGTTGTTGCTAGTAGAGGTGTTAGTGGGGCCAGTAGGGGGTGCTCACCCTATGGTCTGTGTGGGTTCTAATGCCCCAGTATAGTGTCATGGGACACTATACTGTTGCAATACTCTGTGGAAAGTGAAGTGCATAACAAGGCACAGAAAGGCGTTATGGCTATCCACTGCAACCAAGGAAATGTTTGAATTTAGCTTTGAACAGCAGCTCTGAGAGAAAGCTCGCCAACTTCAGCAACTGAACGTAGGCAAAAATAAGCAGAGCAGGGGGAAATGAAGAGCACCTGGCTGTGCAGGCAGACCAGTCCTGTGATGTAAGGAGGCAGAAATAGAGCCGTCCAAGTGTAGAAGGGAGGGGCCGGCACTGTGGGCCCAGAAGTGTGAGCTCACGGGGAGGGAGAGGGAGGCCTCGTTTGCAGACAGCTCTCCGGATGGGCTTGACCAGTGAGCTCAGCACCTGTTACAGGCTCTACGCTCAAACCACAGGTCTCACACCCCGCAGCTCCCTGCTAACTCAAGTTCCACGGCTTTTACTGTGCCCTTCTGCCAGGTGCCTTTTCATAAGTTTTCAGAGAGCAGCTGAATAACGTATAACACATGCCATTTACTAATGAGACGTTTACAATATATCTGGTCTGTTTATAGTCCTGGAAAGCCAGAATACTGCATGTTTTTGAGGTCCTTTTGGATCATCAACATCTCCAGGTCTTTAAAAAACCTTTAGTGTAACCTGCAGTTTTCAAGTGAAAGGATTTCATGCTTGCATATTTGGAACATACTGTATACAAATTTCCTGTGTCTTTTTCTGAAGATCTTAAATTATTTCTACTTTGTTTTGAATCCCTTTTTTTCTTATTCTCTCTGTTCTCTTTGATTTTTTTTTTAAAGAAAGCTGCAGAATCTCACATTTCATCAGTTTCCCTATGGGATTAATAAAGTATTATCTATTTGTTCAGGAAAACGTCCTCTTATTATTATATAAGTATAATTGTTTCTGAGGTTGATTGATTAGATAAATAAAAAAATCCTTTGCTCTGAACATATGGTTTATGTTGTACTTTCACCTCCCTCTTGGTGCATTGTGCACGTTGTAAGCCAAAAGAGACTAAAAGGCCAGAGTTCTTGTAATCGGTAATCTTACAGAATGTATGTGAGCTGTCGGGACAAAAATAATAATCAGTGGTTGCTGACATACAATTTAGCTTGGCCGATGTGTAATAAAAAACACAGCAGAGCCACAGGGCTCAGTCAAGCCCAGCTTCTTCACAGGCGGAATCACTGCCGAGTTCAAAACGCTAACAAATGCCAGAGTCAATAAAGAGGTCCGTCAGGTCATTAGTGTCTTCAACAAGTGAAAAGACATCCTCAGTGTTTACACTCTATACAACCACTATTAGCAAATAAATCACCCTCTATTCCAGTGTAGTGTTGTCTGTTGTAATACTACTGTATGTGCCCTTAAACCATTTCTTTTTTGTCTTTTCCAAGTAGACAAAACGAGTAAAATCACGCACTTCTGAATAACTGCAATGTTAATACGCAGCTGCGTGTATACTTTAGGAATGTTTGGAATTTGGTGGTTTTAATTCTTGAATACCTATACCATATACCATAACATGAGTTTTCTGAGCATTTCAATTAAAAACAAAACTGTAGTCCCAAGTCTAGGCAAGAACATAATCAGTGTGAAATGTCTAGTACTCATGGGTCTTTACAAAGTGTGATGAAGACATGAAAATTGAGTATTTGGTTACATACCTATTACTTTTATATTTATTATTTTATTGATCTTGATCATCTTTTTAGTAATTAATAATTTAATAATGTTTCAATATTCTTATGATGGTATTAATGGATACTGGATAGATAAAAAAAAATTAGAACATGAGGCCCACTTAACATGAAACCACACAACTGCCAAAATACTATCGTACAGTATATGAAATAAACTACAGAAATTAAGACTAATTTAGGACTTTTTAATTACGTCAGGACCTGTAGGAAGTCTTTTTTTTCAACTGTACGCTACAAGACTTCCAGCATAAACAGCATGTACTGTGTACTTGGAAAGAACATATTACCTCATAACCACTGAGCTGCTTTAAAACTGGAAGATAAAAATAACTTGCTCCAGGCGTTTATTGTGAGTGGAAAAAGTAATGGCTCCTCTTACATTTACACTTTAATGGCTGTAAATGAAATTTTGCACATAAACACTATTTCAAACTGACAATTTTAAAGTTTTTCTTTCACTTTAATTGAATCTATTTAATTTTTTTCTTTAGCTAAACATTTCATCTTTACTCAAAAACCTTTTCCACTAGATTGACAGACAGAATGTTGCGGATGTTCCATTTTTCTAAATATTTTGAGAGCAACTGCTTCATCGGTCGGGTTAAGGTGGAGCTCTGGGGAGGCCAGACTGTACAGTACTGTACAATCCCGGAGGATTTAGCCAGGACACTGGGGTTTCCAGTGTCTATTCCAGTCCAGTGTCTTAAATATAATGCTGGGAGGATTGTGATGACCAGCTGCTTAGGACCTTGATTATGAATGCCTTACCGAGAAGCCAGTTACCCCTGCAGGGCAGGGTCCCTGGTTACCAAATTGGGACGTTGGATTGGAAAGTCTGGCCCAGAGGGAGGACTGCCATTTACCTGCCTACTTCTTTAGAGGTCTCCTATTCCATAACTGACCAGGCCCAGCCCTGGTGAGCTTCTGAGCTTCGGACAAGACATAGTAGCACTGCTGCTGTCATCCGCATCTCGATGAGCTTCACTGTGGTGCGCTGGGTTAATGCCAGGACGGCACGTCGGCGCAGTGGTTAGCATGGCTGCCTCACAGTAGTGGAGCCTTAAGTTCAGTTATTGGGGTGCATGTATGTATGTATGTAAGTATGTATGTTCGCCCCCTGTTCACGTGGGTTTCCTCCAGGTGCTTCAGTTTTCTCCCGCACTCTAGAGACAAGCTGCTAGGTTAACTGGCTTCTGGGAAACCTGGCCCTGGTGTGAGTGTGTCTCTGTGTCATTGTGTGTCTGCCCTGCAATGCACTGGCGTCCCACCCAGGGCGTATCCCGCCTTGTGCCCGTTGCTTGCTGGCGGTACGCAGTTAGAAAATGGACGGAAGCATTTGTTGATGTCAACAACGGCATTACAAAAAAACAGACCTGAAAGGATGAGTCAAAACCATAATGGCTGATATCATTAATTCCGTACTGTCAGTGGCTCCAAGATATCCAGGGAGACTGACGTGCTGCCCGTCCTACACTGCCAAGTTTCTGTAGGCAACGGAAAAGCAAGTTGTTGCCCTCCGTAAGGAACACGGACAATCGACTATATTTAAGTCTGACGTCAGATGCCTTTTTTTACTCCCTTCCATCTTTTCCTTCTATGAAACTTGCTCCTTGTCTCATAGCTGCTTGTCATGTTTGCTCCTGCGCACTGACATATGAACCAGTGTGAAATAATTAGCCATGGCGTCTCTTAAACTGGAATTTTTCCAATAAGTGTGACTGAAGGCTGGTCAGTGGTCAGTGATCATCTTCTGTAGAGCCATTTACAGAATATGACATAGAGACATATACGTAAACCCTCGTCAAAACCAGATGGGGTGCGGTCAGAATCTTAGGTCCATCTTGAGGCAGTTGGAGCTTTTCCACTGCACGTGTTTTGTGCTTGTGTTATTGGCCCTAATGGCCATGCACTCTTGAGTGGCATGACCCGCCCTAACAGGAGAGAAGTGCAAGCGCCCTGATGTCCAATGAGGGAAAGCAGTGACCGCCTGTAGGCAGAGCAGAGAAACACGAACAAGAGGACACAAGTGGACACAAGAGGACACAAGGGGGAACTACACGGAACTGCAGTTGAAACTGGGAACGGGAGGCGCTTCTGCTGTGCAAAGGGTTATGGGAGCCTGAACGAGCCACCCAGCAGCTATCCTGGCTTCTTTCAAGACAGTGGCTGGCAGGGATACTGCCTTGCGTCTGGCACGAGGGCGGGAAGGGCTGAAGGCCCTCCCCGTGCCAGTCAGCCCTGCTCGGCGTACTCACACGTCCCCGTGCACGAGGCCATAGACGCTGTGGATGTTCCAGTTGTAGGCCCCCAGGAGGATGATGACCAGCAGTGCGATGACGAGGGCGGGGAGCCCCCAGCTCAGCAGGAAGTACAGCAGGTAGCGGCGCTCCGTGTGCTCGTCGTTCATCACCAACACCTGCCAGAAATTCACTGCCTTGGCAAACACAAAAAAAATGCACTGGGTAACTAGCAGAAATCCCAAAATACTTCAAGAAGGGTTTTTTTTTGCACTTTATTGGTACAACTGTGATAATTACAGTATTGGAGCAGTGCAGATGTGACATATGCTGTGTATTTATTTCAAAGTGCCTTGAAACACAAAATTAAATCAGGTGTTTACGTTTGTGGTTGATCACAGATGTTATCTCCCTTTATCATGGAAAAAAACATCTGTATTTGACACTTCCTCTAAGTGAAGAAGGCTGTGTTTCATGCATTCCACTTCTGTGCTCTTCTTTAATGTTTTCCTTAGGTATGACATGACTGTTTTCAAAGTATCTGAAGCAATCTAAGATTTAAATTCAAATTAAAATTAAGTTTTATTGCCAGAAAACAGCTTAGTCTGCTGTTCTTCACAATTCAGGACACAAAACCTGCTGAATACAATTTTACATGCAGCACATCGTCTGTAATTAATCATATTTATACAATATATATAGAAAACAAGTTATACAGAAGTTGTATCAGCTTTCTATACAGAGGTTATAAGCTGACCCCTATGACCAATAAATATTTTGCTAAAAAATATTCTTTACGTTACACTAAACCATAATTGGTTAGCAGAGGTTTAGAATAATTAATTTGTCCAGTTTTCTTTAAGAAACGTACTAGAACATTAGCCCTAAGGCATTAGGGACAATTAGTAAAAATTGACTAGCTGTAAAAATAAGATATTTTATTGAACTAAGTAAATTCATCACTGTGATTTTAGTGTAGCATCATTAACAATCATTTCTTCAAGCAGCTGTAACTGTGAAGGGAGGGTAACAGCCAATAAGATGCATGTTCCAGCAGGTTTTCGTGTTCTGTTTCTTTGGAGGGAAACGGGAACTTCAGAAACAGTTCTAATGATACCCAGAGGCATGCAGGAGATTACTCAAGAGGTGTTAGTGTACTTTAACATCGCAAAGTAAAACAGTACAGAACAAAGAATCTGCACAACCATTCCCATTATGACCAAACTAATCTAATGAAAAAAAAATCAACTGGTAACTGACAGACACATTATTGTTGTTGTCCATTATTAAGCATTTAATTTTAAGGGTCAGTCCAGGGAAAAATACATCTTGTACACATCATACGCAATGGAAACTAAAGCTGTTATATGCCCTATTTGGCTTCTTTATAAATCACAGCTTGGGCAGGTCAAATATGGTTTAAGGAATTAAGTCCAGGAAACTTTAAGCTCACACAATCCAAATATCACACTTTTAATGGGAGTTTTAATGGCTTCGTCAGTCAAACCAGTGATGAAACTTGCTAATAAGCAGGCTGATTAGTTTTTAAACCTAATCTGTGGTATTGCTGCAAAAGCCCATTGAGCCCAAAAGTGAATAAAAACCTGGTTTGTCTCCCAAAGACTACTATCACACATCTGGTGCGCGTTTTTTCTGGATAAATACTTTCCAAAGTGAATCACAGTGTCTTTCTACCTGTCTGAATGGAAACATTACTCAATTGCTACCATGTGTGTTTCCAGGGTTATGGTTTATTAACAAAGAATAACTCTGTTTACACAGAGACACAATCGGCCGAACTGGCCCCAACTGGTTATTGGCTCCGTGGCCCCAAAGCGAACGCAGAGCATTTAGTTTGAATAAATGTGTTATAAATTTATGACACCTTTTATTGAAGCTCAGTTCTACTTACACATGGCTTTCTTGATCAATCCTACCATTAAGGCATGAAACATGGATTTATTCTAATTGCTCTGTTTGGAGCTCTTTGACTCCAAGTGCACCTTTGTGCTACTACGAACTTCGTGAAAAGCTAACCGCTCACACATTTGCTCAATATATACAATCACTTTTTACTGTCTGCATCTTTTCTTAAAGAGCTAGACAAAAACCAGAAAGTAATACAAACATTTAAACTGAAACTTCAACATCTGTTGGAAATTTTGTCGGCATACCAGAAGACATATGTGAGAAAACGTTTGGCCTCTTTTATCACACCACCGTCAGTCATAACCTTCCTGTGCTTCCGACGCAGACCGCTGGCTGTTGCTCTGGGGTCACATCAGAAAGAGGTCGTTCATTGCCCTCTGCTCGGCAGCGCGTTTCTTGAGCAGAAGCAGAGACAGGGTCTCTGGATCTGTAAGGCAGCAGGGGTCCGACCCGAGCTGCGCGGTCCCCCACCCCCATCGTGTTGAGGAACAGGGGTCCGACCCAAGCTGCACGCTACCCCATCCATCCCCATCGTGTTGAGGAATAGGAGTAGCACACAGCTTTGTCACTGCCCTCAGGTCGCACACAGGTCTGATGTAATGGCAAATGTAAAGCCTTCAAAAGGCCCCCAAAAAAGATGAAAAAATACAGGGACCTGGGGACCCTGATCTTTCAACACCAAAAACAGCCTGCTCCACTCTCTGCTCTGTTGCATTTGTATTAAGGACTAAATATTTTTAGGAAGAAAATTCAGCACCCCTCTAGCCACAGAGGGCTACATAGGCCAAATGTCACCCCATTGTTAAAGCTGTCTTGTGTTCCAAAAGTCACTACACTTGTAGGAAAAAACCACAAAACATTCATTTCTGATCCCTCCCTGTGAGATGTACTGTATATAATTACAATTCCAAAGTATCAAGAAAGTGTTACAAATTTACCGTACACTTGTAATCCTTTTGGATATAATATTATGGGGCGATAGCAATCTTTACGACATGACAACGCTTATTTTTTAAAATAATCCTACTGCCTGGGAATTAAGGATCAACAACAATACCTTTCAAACACTTCCTTTTATAAAAAGGAAAAGATAATGATCAATTGATATTACAAAAACAAGAAGGAACTGATATACAGTATACAGTATATCTCTCTCTCATTTTTTCAGTTATGTAATTTGTCTTGGCTATAAAGAAACCTAACTAAACTCAAAACAACAGGACTGCGACGATTCTCACATTGCTGCCATCACCTTGTTCAATCCCCCTAGATCTCACAAAGTCTTGACCTGACTTTGAACCATCCCATTGCACACTACACACACACATTGCACTGTAGATTTCTGAGGCACTTTGTGTTTGTGTTTCTTCATTGCTTCTTGCATTGAATAAAGGGTTACAGTGCAGTTACACAATGTAGCCTGCTTTCTGTGATTTATACTCTTGTCCTTCTGTGCACAATGCATTATGTTGTTTCTGTAGTCACTTTGAGTAAAGGGGTCAACGAACCAATTAATTGTTAAAGTTTTAAACTAGAAATTAATATCAACATTGTTATGAAAAGGTAAAAAACACCTGATGTACTGTATGGGAGCGAAGCAGCACTCCTCCTTGCAGACAATCTTTCAACAATCCATGATTAGACAGGTGGAAACAATTATATCTTATCCTTTTCTTATTATTAATTCTTGAATATCAGCTTTCTCCCTCTGCAAAAATGTTTTAAGGTCCCCAAAAAGAAATCAAATAGACACAAATATTAATTTCTTGTTAATTTGTAATGGCCAGGGTAAATGAAATTGGGTCAATATAAACTGTCTATGCCGTAACAGTGCATGGGCAATATGTCGTGACTTTTTTTGTAATGAGTTATGCATGTGCAACAGATGTGATATATAATGTTTTGCGATTCACTCAAAAGTGCAGAAGAGACACGTGTCCATAAAAATGTTCCCCTAGGGAGCAATACAGTTTATCTTTATCCTGTAATGCACACTACCAAGCTTCCCATTTTAACCAGACTGCTTTTGTTTCTGCTCCACACAGTGCGAGGCTGAAGCACACGTAGGAGGTAGGAGCTTGCAGTATAATGATAATTCGGCCCTCAGTGACTTGTGTGGCCCTGCTGCTTCCGGACGTGACTGTTTGAAACTAGAAGGTAGGCAAGGAAAGGCAGTTACACACAGTGGACCTTCCTTCATCTAGTGTCTGGTTACTTTACTCTAAGCCACTTGAAAAGCTACACATACCGTGGATAAATCCCTCTACCTGAAGATAAATGTGTTCCCAGATATCATTCTTACATCTATGATGTTATTTGATTTAAATAAGTTAATTGTTCCAGTGTTTAGTGTTTCTGTTTTTTTTATACCTCGCCTATGTTATTTCCCTTCTTGTTAAACAGTAAGCGCCTCCTTCTGAATGAGTCTATAATCTGTTCTTTAAGAGGTTTTAGTTCTGAAACGCGACAAGCAAGCCGCGCTTTCTGTACTCCTCAGATTTGATTTCTTATCTAGTGCATCTCTAATTCCTTTTAAAGCCCTTACAAGTGGTGGTGCCCATGGTAGAGTGAATTATGAATCAAAATGTGATTGACCGACTGCTTGAAACCGTACCTTGTAGTGATTGCATCGCTAAGATTTATGAACGCAGTTAAAATTAATCAATTAGGTAATTGGTGTAAACGATATTGTCTCAGGGGATCATAGACACTTACTTGAATGAGCATCCAGCTGAACTGGCTGAGGTGGAAATAGTGGGTGAACAAGCCAAGAGCAGAACAGCTTTCTTCTGACAGCTGGCGTCCTCTGTAAGCTGAGACCAGGAAAGCGATCTGAAAAACACAGAGATAGAGATGTCAATCAAGAAAGAACTAGACACTGGTGAGGTGGCTGTTTATTCACCTCAGAAAAGGCTTGAAGAAATATGTTATAGCTTTGAGGGAAGGCATTGGAAGATAAATTCTACTTTTTAAATCCCAAATTCAGAATGTGGAACATAATAATCTTGATGTTAAACTAGCTGAAAGAGGTTGAATTGTCACCTGAAACGTTCCAACCAACCAAATGAACAATCGATAAACCTACCAATCAATCAGTTAATCAATGAACCAACCAATCACACCAATAAAAAGCATATATCTCTGATGGAAGCCCTTCAGCCAGTTGCTGTTTTAAAAGCTACATTCACTGTCATGTCTGAAGACTGACCTAATTGGATGTATGTAAACTGTTTGTTAAATATTGCTTTTCAGGATATGCCAGAGATGTACAAGGAAAAACAAAGACAAAACAAAATTAAGACTATATCTATTTGACCCCATGTCGGTTGAATGAAACTACACTATTTTAAACTGTCACAAAGTGTAAAATTCTGTCCAACTCTGTGCTGGACAAACGAGGACACAACAGAAGATGAAAAGGGAAGCAGCATATTCCTGAAAACACAGGATAAGTAAGTACTGCCTGGATCGGAGCTCTTAGAACCAACAAATTAACCAGCCCCTGGGAAAAAGGTACAGATACAGAACATGCATCAGATACATGCAAATGCGAAACAAGTGGGAACAGAGGTCTTTTTAATTGCACGACTGCATTGGGCCAGACAGACACGAGTCCTTTTGAACAACAAAAGAAATGGGAGTGCGGCTATCCAGAGCAGCCTGATTGAGAGAGAAAGTAGTGTCTCTTGAGAGCAACTGTTTTGCCTTTCAAATGAGCAGTGGGCGTCTCTCAGTGAGCCTCAGGTCAGAGCCCAAAGACTGCACTGCCTCCTAGACATCAGCAAGCGCATTATATGAAGAGCGAGTGATGTCGCCACAGGGCTAGCATTTACTTGTTGCTGCCTCAACCCATCTGGGTATAACCGGCTTTCGGTTTCAGATCAGACCATTTTGAAAATCAGCAGGTCGTTATCTGGCCATGTCTTCTAAAAAAGGAGCCAAAAAATAAGGTGACCTTTACAAACAAACTCTAGTGCACCCATGCAGCCAGCATTTCGTGTTTAGCTTTCGATGTCTTTCAGTAAAAGCAGTTTCAGTTTGCCAAAATTTCTTTCCATTTGAATTCATTTAGGAAAATTGAATGCTAGCGCACAATTTCATTTCTTTCTTAAATAAAGACACAAATAGCTATAGGGTGCAATGTGGGGAATGGGTAAAGATAGAGTGTCCACCTTTTTGTTCCCTGTGAAACTATCTATACCCCAGGACTGGAGGAGAAACCTAGAACACCACCCTATTTCAGCATGACATCCGAAGATCAAGCCATCACGACACTGAACTCGCACTGTGCAACAGAATCACCGGCAGTGGTGGCTGAATAATAATTAATGGATGTTAGAAATGAGCAAATGATATTTTAAAATCATCTTTACCATTCACCCTGGCATGTCCTGCTGTATTATATAGCATGTTGTATTATACAGTACTGTTTACGTTTAGCATGTTATATATATTTAACACATTCAAAACTGGCACCACTGGGCCCAGTAAGTTTAAAGGTTAAACCATAGAGTTAGTTAAAAATGTAACTGACTGTGTAGCTAGTGAAGATAGGGTGCTGCATCAAGGATACTCAAATTTTAGCACAGAAGGAGGTTTTATAAACATTTTGATAAACATTATAAGAGCACAGCATTGTAAAAAAGACAACTCAGAGCAACAAATGGGTAAACTACTATTAAGTAGTTCCAACCTAAGGTCTGTACTACATTTAGGCTGAAGACGTCTTTTCCTTGTGGTCCACGTAGTTCTTATCATTTAGGGCATGAAGGACACAGTCTGATGCTGAGAGACATGCAGGGCTGCAGTGACAGATATTAACGATACCGTCTCCAAAACAGACTTGTTTACAGTCACAGGGAGGATAACAAAAAGACTCCTCTTAACAGATGACTGAAGGCCATGATACACAAGCACTCCTTACCAAGAAAAATACACCTTTTCGCATTGCATTCTACAGCAGAGCTCTGCTGTTTTTCTAAAATCTATCTGCTTCATATATTTGTTTTGGTTACCGTTTTCACACAACAATATACAGCTGCTTTTGTTCCAGAATGTCTAGTCATGTTGCAGTGATGGTAAGGTGACTGCATGGGAGTTTTCCATTTTGGCCTATGAATCCAATGTGTGCCCCAGTCATTTCTTGCAATGTTGACTTGGAGCCCTGTGCAAGGTAAGGAGCATTAGAAACAGCTAAAACTAACAATGGCTTCAATGCACTGCACCATGTCTACCCACTTCAAACCACAGCTGAATAGTGTCAAACCTTCATTTTAAAGTGAAAAGAAGAAGCTAAGTACACAATCAGGATCTGTATCCTTTTACACTCTGATTTCAAGAAACCATGGAATGGCTATTTCTGTAAAAATCAAAATAGTCTGTTAACTTCCTCTACATTTCTAAGTCAAAATTCAAGGCGCTTACTTTAATTGTTTTCTAGATACAGGAACAGTGTAATAACACAACAGACATGATTGTTGAGATTGGTGTTAAACCAGGATTTTTCTTTTTATTAAAGACTGTGGTAGATGAAATATACAGAGAAAACGAATCTCTCAGACAATACTCATTTTAAATTGCACTATACAGACACAGATAAATTTGTCCGTTTGCAGTAGGCAAAAATGTGGAGCAGTGGTTAGGGTATTATTAGTATTAGTAACTGTTCCTTTCTATAGTTCAGGTGGGTAGCTGCAAAGGAACAAGTAATAGGTTTATTCCATGATGGAAAAGAAGAAAGAAAACAAAACTTTTTGGCAGTTTTCTTTCTTCTCTTTTCAGCATGGAATAAACCTATTACTCGTTCCCAATCCTGTCTGCGTGGAGATTGCATGTTCTCCACGTGTTCACACGAGTTTCTCTGCTTCACGTGGGGTTCTCTGGTTTCCTCCCACAGTGCACAGGCAGGCTGGTATGTTCACTGGCTTCTGGGAAAACTGGCATTGTGTGAGTGTGTGTCTGTGTGTCTGCTAGGCAGAGGACTAGAGTCCCACTCAGGGTGTAGCCTGGTTAATGTCCATTGCTTGCTGGGACAGGCTCAAGACCACCGTGACCCAGAATGGGATAAAGTGGTTAGGAAAGGGATAAGAACATAAGAAACGTTACAAATGAAAGGAATCCATTTGCACCATCTAGCCGGTTTGGTAGTTAGTAGTGAATTAATCCGAGGATCTTGTCAGGTCTTTTCCTGACAGAAACTGAAGCATCGGCTTCAGCAGCACAGCTCTGTAGTGTATTCCATGCTCTTACAACCCTTTGGGGGAAGAAGTGTTCCATTTGTTTGTTCCCACTTTCTTTTTACAGCTTATAGAGGGAAGAAATGGCACATGTTAACTCCAAAATATAATTGCAAGCCTCATAATAAAAGCTTCCTGTCTGTAGATGGCGACTTTGTTTATTCTTTGCAATGATAACACATATGCGTGAAATAAGGGAACAAAAACAACAAAGTAAACACTTGAAAAATGATTAAAAGGTGCTGATACGGCTTAAGCAAAGCGTGAATCAAAAATTAATATCAAAGGCGCTCTGAACCTTGTGCATGCTGCCTGCAGTGACTTTTACTATCACCTGGTGAACTGCTCAGCTCTTGGGTGACAGGCTATCCTGCTGAGCTATACAAACACAAGCCCTGGAATATCGAAGTCCTGACCTAAATTTAACGGCTTCCCAGTCCATTTTAGTAACAATGTCACCTTGAATCAGTGCCAGCAGAACTATTGATCTGTTTTGCAAAAGAGAGGCCTGAGGTAAATGTCAGCTCAGACACTGACCTGACAGAAAATTACAAGAATGGAGAGAATACCCATGTTTCATTTGGTAAGGTACCATACTGTATTTTCAGTTCCCTGCTGAAAAAGCACCAGGATGATTCTGATTATGACCAGTGAAACTATTTACAATTTCATTAACTTTAAAGAAATATCGTGGAACAAGCTCATAAGAGGTCACCATCAGAGTGAAACTGCCCTGGAGTTTTTGCAGCAAGGAACTGAGTATAAAAACTGACGGATATATCCAAATAAGTCCTGCTTAAGATTTACAGTAGTTTTAACACTCCCAATGACATTTCTGCTTATTTTACGCTCCAATGTCATTCTCACAGGGTAGTTTCAAAAAGGGTAAATGAAAAGACTCAATGTTCTGTGTAATTTTATGATCAAGTCATTCTAAAACGCTGGCTTACCACACCTGGATTTCAAAGCTCATGTTCTTGAGACACTTGGACTCTTTCAAATCTCATTTTGGGAAAAAAAGCATTACTCTTATTTATCCCTCTCTTCTAATTAGTTTGGCTCTCTACCTACTACAGCAGGTTTTAATTCAATCTGTTGCTTGTTTCTATTGCATGTATTTTTAGTTCTGATGCTGAGCCTTTTAAGATGCAATACAGAAGCTCCTTCCTGTCTCCTTTAGCTTCAGTAATCCACCTGAATGAGCATCAGATTTTAACTTGGAAAACCTTTCTATCAACAAGTGATTAAACACTGTGGGATACAATCATTTTCTGTGGGAGATTATTTTATCATGTTGGTGGCATGCCTGGAAGGCTGAGTTTGTGCTGTTGCAGTTTTGTGATCTGGGGAGTTATTTTTTTCCCTTAACTGTAGGGAACTGATTCACTGGGCCACTGAATAGTTGGTTCATTGATTAAATGATCAGTCAGTTGATTGATTGAAAAGCTTTGGGAGGAATTCTGTAACTTCTTCTACAAAAGCTTCTTTTCTTCTTTCCATCAAACTAATTGCAAGGAGGAGCTTGGCAATTGAAAGTCCAAGGTCAGTTTAAATATCAGCTCAGCTTCCTCCTTAGAGATCTTTAAATCAGCCCACAAATAGGAAATACAGCATAAGGTCTGTGGTTAGCAAAGTGTAGTACACCTCCCTCTCATACCATACAAATAGTGGTCTACAAAAGATACTTAAACATCTTAAGATAAAAATAGTTCCTGCACTACACTCATCATGTGACTGCAACTTATCGTTGCTTATCAAAGGATGTGAGGGAAAAATCGGCAGTCCCTGAACTTAATATAGGAAGAGCAGTGGTTGGGGTTCTGGGCTTGTAACTGGAAGGTTTTCAGGTTCAAATCCGAGGTGAGACAATGCTGTGGTGCCCTTGAGCAAAGTACTTCACACAGATAGCTCCAGTAAATTACCCAGCTGTATAAATTGGTGCAACTGTAATTTGCTTTGGATAATATATGGGATAATCAGGAAGATCAGCCACAGATTAGAAATCTTCCACACCAGCAACGGCAAAAGGAATTTCCAGTCCAAGATCACATGACATTGAATCCATCATTGTTAAATGACCCAGAGATGAAGAGCCACTTTAAAAAAACTAAATGAAATCTAAATCACGTGTTGCTGGAGAATCTGTTCGATTTTGGCTATGTTTGGATTCAAAGTCATAACTTTGATGTCATGATCTTCAGAATACTGGACTGACAAATACTCTTCAGAACCTGGAAAGTGAAGCATGCTTGTCTGATGAAATTTCCCTAATTAAAAAGAGGCAGGCTCTGGATTAATGAACTGGTAACTTTTTACTACTGCTGATAGACTGTCTCAATAATGCACAGCATTAGCCAGCAGCCAGCAGCCAGATCACCCTGCAGCTCCCAGCTGGCAGCCCACTGAAGCTCAGCAGCTGTGAGCCTGGTCAGTACCTGGATGGGAGACTCCTGGGAAAGCTAAGGTTACTGCTGGAAGAAAAACAGCCCTGCTGTTTTTCTGTTGGGTTTCTCACAAGACTTTGTCTAAACACGTCCACCACCATAACATATTAATAACATCACCTTGCATCAGAAACAGCTCTTCATCTTTTTTCTTTATCGTTTTTTGGAATATCCACCAATATTCATCGTATAAATGTTTCAAAACATTGAATCACAAAGTGTAACATCCCTCATTTAGTGTATTGTGTGAACTTACAGTTAATAGTTATTGCTATTTATAAAAAAAAGAAAAATGGTGCTTTGTTAGTGAAAGTTCATGAACCTGCAGGGTTCAGCCTATTTTATTTTATAGGAGTTGGGGTTGAGCAACCTCTTTATTTAACAATTATCCCGTGTTTAAAGTGCATAATCTTTTACCATGATTGACGTGACTGATAAAGAGAGCTTATGAAAATTGACCAGTCCTGGTGTTAAAAGGAGAAAATCCTAGATTCTTTTTCCCCAGGCTGGTATAAAAATGAGCTCAATAATTAATAGCCTGTAACAAGGCCAAGGATTATTGACACTGATCATTAACTGTTAAACAAATATAAACATTTGTCAATATTATTGACAGGATTTGTGCCAGTTAATGAGTCCATCAGGACATGTGATACATGTGATGTGGATAGAGGGACATGTATGACGAATCAGGACTTTAGCTTCCCCAGTTACCCTCTGACACAATGGGAGCTGACACGAGTATCTATTTTATTTTCACCTGCTGGCTGTGTGACGTACAGTAATAATGCTCATAATGCTATTTTGTCCAGAAAAAGAAAAAAAGGTTACTGGAGTGTCATAAAATGTCCGGGTGCTTCCATCCACAAATTTGACTATTCTTAAGGCGAGAGGTAAAAGAACCCGTTGAAATGAATTTTTCATACATTGGATGTAAAAGCAATAAGCTACCTGGTAGCGTTATTGAAGATAACGCAACTGTGAGAGTGACTGAGAACTAAGTGTCTTAATCTCATTTATTAATTCATACTGCCTTGACATCTTTTACAAGGTATTACAAGACATACTCATCTACATTTAATGTTGCACAGGAAAAAGTAAGTAGGGGTGTAACCCCGGTGTCCTGGCCAAATTTCCCCCCCTGGCCTTTACCAATCATGGCCTCCTAATAATCCCCCTCTATGAATTGGCTATATTACTCTGCTCTCCTCCCCACTGATAGCTGATGTGTGGTGAGCGTTCTGGCGCACTATGGCTGCCGTCGCATCATCCAGGTGGATGCTGCACATTGGTGGTGGTGGAGGGGAGTCCCCATTACCTGTAAAGCGCTTTGAGTGGAGTGTCCAGAAAAGCGCTATATAAGTGTAAGCAATTATTATTATTATTATTAATAGGTTTATTAGTTAATAGTTATTCCATACTGAAAAGAGAAGAAAAAACACAACGTTTCGGCCATGGAGCCTTCTTCAGGTGTGAGAAAGACAGGGCAGTAAGCAAAGGTAATGTAGCAGGAGAACAAGAGCTGGGAGAGAGGAGGAGCCGGAGGTGGGAGCAGGGGACAGACAGAGAGGCCAATCAGGTGGTGTGAAGTCAGGACAGGTGAAGAGAGGTGTGAAATGAAACCTGCAATGAATAGAGAGAATTTAATTTAATGTTGAATATCATGATAATTAAAACACAGGACACATAACTTCCATATGTGTTGCTTTTCCAGCTCATTAAATATTGCATGATTCAAACGTTTCATGCCCTACTCGTCCCTTGAAATATAAATTTATCAATCATCGTCACCGTCATCATCATCATTTTTATTTTGATTTGCTCCTTTCATGACAAACCACCTCACAGCACAGAAAATAAAATAATCTGATTCAATACGAAAGCAAAAGTTAAAATTGGGGGAAGGGGCAGCAGCCTTTGAGAAGACAAAAGGGAAAGATGAAGTCAGGATCCCAGCCACTGGGAACCTTTTGAGAAACCTTTGTGATCCAAGCAAAAGATTAAAGGTCTGAAAGAAACGGAAAACAAAATGGAGCAGGAAAAAAACTGGAAGCACATGGCAGTGAATCTGGCCAGAGGTTAGTCATAATCTATATGTTCTAAGCTATTGAACTCAGAGCACTGAAAATGACAAAGTCCTGTGAAGGACAACAGGACTAAGACAGTCCCCAGTACAAGGCCTTTCATTTTAACTGAGCTGCTCACTTATTATATCTAACTGATCAGAACGCAATCTGCAGAGTTATAGGAAACAAGGCAGTGATGATGGCTAACTACTAAGACAGTTACTATGTGGAAGTGCATTTGGAAGTGAGAACTGGAGGCACTTCTTTACCCAAAGGGTTGTGGGAGTGTGGAACAAGCGACCCAGGTATGCCCTTCAAGCAGACCCACCTTCTCTCAAGGAACAGCTGGATGAGATCCTCAGATCAATTATTAACTACCAAGAAGGCTGAATGTCCTGCTCTCTTTTGCAAATTTTCTAGTGTTTCTGCCTTTTTTGCAAAACAACAAAGCAATTGTCAAAAAAAATATCCATAACGGATATACTTATACAAATACTGTACAATCCAGAAAAGCAGCAGACCTACAGATTCACCATGTTTTTTGTGCATATTTCTGGAACCAAATATTCTGAGCCTATCTAGACTTATGATAGTGTATATAGGCCCTTCCCTTAGAACAAACTGAAAAAATGTAACATTTTTAAATGTAAAACATAAATTCAATTAATCTACCACCTAATTCAAGTGGGGCTATAGCTCAGCCCATGATCCTCACAAAGCAAAGCTTTCTTAAAATAGTACACAATGGTGTAATTGTATATCCTACATACTTATAGTACATAAAACATATCCCCATGTAATTTTAAAAGACACTCTCTTTCACTTCAGCTACTGAAAGCCACAAATGTGGGTGTCTGGCCCCATAAATACACCATAATATAATGGTAACCTTATAATAAGAAAAGGTTTCAATACCATTTATTTTAGTCTGGTGTGTTTAAAGCAGTTAACGAAATGTAAACGTATATGTTTTTATGACACTTGCAAGCCTCACGTAAGACAACAAACAAGGAGAACCGTTCACGCTGTGTGGCAAGCTTGATTCCACATTACAACAGGAATATTCTGAGAGTCTTTGAGCTTTTCTTCAACACAGACACTGGTTTACTTACTGTCACATAATGGATTATGGAGCAGGAAAGGCAAGGGAATACCTTCTGAAAGCACAGACATGTCACACAGTAAACATGGTTACAGCTATTGCCCTGCTAGAATCTATACTGTGCTTGGCAGGGGCAGGTGCAGAGGCTGCCTTCTGTGCAAACAAACTTCCCTTTTTTTCTAAAGCCCTTCTGTGTAGGAGTCAAGGTTTCTGTTCCTCAAGAGATGTACAATCAGATAAAAGACGTTCTAACGGGAGGGAAAGTCCCTGCTATGCAGGATATTGCTTGTGATAATTATACTGTATAATTTTAAACAAAGTGTAACATACAGTACAATCACATCTAAAAATCATAGAAGTGTTTTACCAGTGTGTCACAACTTAGAGAAAACACAAACTACACCATTTCGTTACTGGTAATTTTATATCTGCAATGGAGATTGATTTTCATTAGGAGACTTCAGGAACCAGTTTGGATTAAATTGTTAATGCTAAAGTCCGAACAAAGATAGCAGGCACACTGAAGGCACAGAAATTTTAATATGTAAAGCACAGTGTTTACAGTATTGTGAAGCTCACAATCTGCTTGTGCTACTTCCTTCAATCAGGGGCTGATGTTGCTTTATCAGGACAGAAATCTTTCATGGTCCCTGTTTGGCATTGGTGTTTTATAATACTGCACTCTTTTATAATTCTAAGAATGATATTGTTTTTTTTTTACAGAAATGGTGTAAAATTAAATTAAAGGTACAGGCAGAGGCAAAGGGACATTAGAAACACCAAGTGAGAGAAAACAATATTACCGTCGAAAGCTAAAATGTAATTAGTGGAGAGTCTGTACTAGGACCACTACTCGTATTGATTTATATCAACGATGTAATTAGTGGAGTACCACAGGGATCTGTACTGGGTCCACTGCTTTTACTAATTTATGTCTATTTTATCTAGATTTTGGTATAGTTAGAAAGATTGCAGATGACACCAAAACAGGAGGAGCTTGCAAAGAAACCTCAAAGACATTACACATGAAGTCAAGGCTAGCAAAACACCTGGCAGATGACATTTTGATCTGCACTCTGCTGCAAGCAGGTGGCTAAAACATAAACTTTATATATGAGATGGGAAATGCTTGAAGAAGCCACCTATAAGAAAAGACCTAGGTGTTCATGTTGAAATATAATTTTCATCTTTAAGACAATACAGGGAAGCAATAAAAAAGAAACAGAATGCTAAGATATAGGTTAAAGTATAGCATTAAAAACTGTGCAATGCCATCTTGGCTATCACATCGTAAGAAAATATATTTCTGTTATGGAATCACTCCAGACTAGAGAGACTGGAGACATTCCTGTGCTCCAACGAACATCTCACACTGACAGGCTCAATGGGCTAAACTTTTATCATACTGTTGAGGGACAATTGTCAAAGACATGAAGATCACTCTTTGGACTTCTTTGGAATCAATAGCTGAAATACGAACCCAAGGATACAAGTGGAACCACATTAAAGTGCATTTACACCTGAGCCCAATGGAAGGCACTCTATACAAGAAGTAGTGGGAATCTAGAACAATCTAATTGTGTTACCCTGGCTTCTTTCAAGACATTTCTGGATTAGATGTTTGGACATATTAGCTATAAGCAAGCAGTTGGGCTGAATGGCCTCCTTTTGTTTGCTTAATCACGTTTTTATTAAATATAATTGAAACCTGTGAACAGTAGATTTAGTAAATAATATGTGTCTCGTGTTACAAGTACTTGTTATTGTTGATATTTAAATAATTAAGCACATTTTTGTCATTTAGTATTGTCATTTTATGTTTAAAAAATCCCTAATCCAGGCTACAATTTGACATAACACATCTATGCAGATGCAGTATACACAGTTCTGCAAGAAAGCCATTTCAAGGCTGCTATGCCTTTGAGCCTTTTGGTTTTTGGAGATTTTAGATTAAGTGCCAGGACCTTGCTTGGTCTGAGTCCTAGGGTCCCTTGTACAATGTGATGTCATACAGCCGAGTTAGAGGTTACTTTCTTCCCATTGGACTGATAATTAATAAGTCACCCAATCACAGCTCTTCTTTTACTCTCACATCTGAGGACTGGACAATCTGATGCTGCTTTTTCAGTCAACAGAACTGCAGCATCCTGACTGCTTGTCTGTATTCTCATTTGCTTTTGTTTATTTCTATATAATGTGCTTGAAATCTATGGCCAATATATGGCAACACATTTATACAGGAGGATGCATGGTTTCATGTTTTGTTCTGTATTTGTATGGATTAAAGCTGCTGCTCTAGAGCGCAGTGTTGGCAAATTAGAGATTACAGATAGACAGGTAGCATAAAAAGCTGAAGAAGGCAAAAACATGTTTCTCATTTTATCTGTTACATTAACAAACTCCTTAAAAGAAAATACAACAAAAATGTAGGTTTTGAGTATGCAAATGTTTATACAGTATGTATGTTTTGAGTATGGTTTTGAGTTTGTGCAAACTGAGAACCCTTTTTAGCTGTGACTTACTTCATTGCCTTGAGTTACAATCAAATATCTAAATAATAACAATAGCAGCAAACAGCAAAAACAGCATCATGGTTCTAAGCTTTCGCCTAGCATTTCACTGTTGTGTTATTTTAAATGAGCCGGATCACGATCAGAAATGCTTATCTACCCCCCCTCTCCACCCTCCCCCTTTCTTCCTCTGCTAACAGCTACCGGTCTGAACTAGATAGTTCCAGCCTCAGCAGCACTGAGATCGTTTCAGCTGCTTTTGTTCAGAAAGAGCAAGAGCTGCATCTCCCTACAGATTCTGGCAGCACAGAGTCTGCTTAATGTCCTCACACCCAGGATGTGGTCAGTAACCTGGTGCAGAGGCAGATAAAGCTCCTTTAATGTACATACTCACAGGTGCAGTTAATTCACCATATACAGGCAAAAGCAAGCCTATGGCATACTGTAGAACTCCACAATTTAACAACTTACACAAATGGGGGAGATGCTTTTCCAAGGGTGTCTGGATCGTGTTCATAATTCCAAGCAGATCCTGGACATCTTTTCCACTAGATTCTGTTTTTTTTTTGTTTTATTTAACTTCAGAATACCTCACTGTTGAAAAAATTTAAATCACTCCATCCTCTGCGAGCTGCCTAATGAAATCTCCTTAATTACACATCGAGCTCACAGAAAATGAGAAGGGAGTCTGACTCAGGCTCTGTTGTGCACAGTGGAAGAGGTCACAGGAAGGCCACCCCTACTGTACCCAAGCAGGGCTTGACAACAATAACAGGTTTATTGCTCTTAAAAAAATAAATCGCTATTAATTTGAATAAGTAATTAAATAGACACCCCCCACTGCTAAAATATTTTGAATGTAAAAAAGAAATAAAGAAAATATAAGAAAATTAAACTATGAAGTATGATGATTTACTTCAAGCGATTTCACAAACACAAATTTATGAGCTTCCTTTACAACACAGCTGGAATGCGTGTTGAATAGTAGCGATAACAGCATATTTCAGTTTTTTAAGTTCTTTAAGATATCTTCTGACAAATAACTCATTTTGTCTTTAATAGGTTTCTGTATACGCTAGTGAGTTTGCAATAAAAATACTGATTGGAAAAAGATGTGTATCATTTGTAATCCAGCAACATTTAAGGGTGTTAATACTTTTACAAGGTACTGTATATCATCCATTTTTAAGTTATTTGATTTTCTTGTCTCTAAACCCACAAGAAAATACAGAAATCCAGAAAAGATTAGGCCAGAGGTATCTCAGCACTAGCTACCTATTACCGACTTTCATCTTTCACAAATCATACCCTATAATTAAACTTCATCTATTGAAAACCTGAAAACAATATTAAATTTGCAATTACATAAATTGTAAGATATCAGGATTTCATTTTTCTTGTGAAAAGGCTATTATTTCCACATACAAACTGTATATGATTTTGTAATGAGAAAAGCTTTTGTTTGAATGACAGCCTGTCTGTAGGACATTATTTAATAGTTTGATTAACGTTTCTTTAATTAATACCCACTGTCTTCATGCCATGATGAAGATAATGCAGTAGATAATATTGTCATGGCCTGTTACTATATTATAAAGTTCCTCAAAAGGAGAAGCAGAAAATATATAGTTTCCTAATTGTTCCTTAATATTAACATGCTTTTATTATTGTATTTTACATTTAACTGCTTCAAGTTTGTTCAAATGTTTAATTGTCCTACTTTCTTCACATAAAATATTTCTGAATATAGAGGCAGTCTGAGATGTAGAATAATGGCTATAACAAAAAGTACACAGCTCTGATTTGCAATTAGATTTGCAAATATCTGTTGATTTAAGACAAATTAAATCTTTCAAATCACATTCCGGGTATAAGCCCAGAGGAACTGATTTGTCATGGTGCCAGTTTTCCTTGAGGTTTCCCGAAGGCCAACACTGCTCACACGAAAGCAAGTATGGAAAGCCGACTAAATGTCAAATTTGTTCCAATTTACCGTGGAACATGCCTGTCCTGTATGGCTACTAACTACACTAACTCTGCCTAATACCTGAGATTGGTGCTTTTTCAAGCCGTCTTGACAAGGTTAGAGCAACTATTAATAACTACAAAGCCTCTTGACCTAGAAGAAATTATCGTCTCATACTTTGATGTAACCATATTAATCCTTGAACAGCTGAAGAGGGTGAGATAATAAGAACAATTCTTTGCATTTATACTGTAGCACACTTTTTACTCGGTAGGATCCCAAAGCCCTTCACTAGAGAATAGGACGCAGATGTCCCTCTACTCACCCCTTCAGTACATGAGTATCATGCAGAGGTCTTTCTATACCAGCAACCGAGATCCTGACTCTCTGTGGTCATTAAAAATCCCAGGGCGTTTCTCAAAAAGAGTAGGGGTGTAACCCCGGCGTCCTGGCCAAATTTCCCATTGGCCCTTACCAATCAAGGCCTCCTAATATAATCCCCATCAATGAATTGGCTTCATTACTCTAATCTCCTCCCCAGTGAGAGCTGGTGTGTGGGGAGCGTTCTGGTGCTCTATGGCTGCTGTCGCATCATCCAGGTGGATGCTGCACACTGGTGGTGGTGGAGGGGATCCCCATTACCTGTAAAGCGCTTTGAGTGGAGTGTCTAGAAAAGCGCTACATAAGTGTAAGCAATATTTTTTTATTATTATAACACACTGGATGGTCTCAGAGAATCTGCTGCACATGCTGAATTAAGGGGTAAGTTTAGGAAAGCCAGATTCTGCAAGCCCAGAGTGGAATTTAGCCAGGACACCGGCTTAATAGTGAGATGCAAAAATTAAAACACGTTTGCAATCAAGATGTGCAATGGGGTAAATATCCCTCACAAGTACTGGTCAGATTTATACTATGTTACATAACACAGGCACATTGCTTAACAACACATATTTGTATTTTAAAGTGTTGTATCATAAATAGTACGATGTTTTGGTATAAAGGCCGCAGCACGTCAGTAAATTTCAGTTTTGTTTCCGGCAACAATCCTCTTTGTGCTCTCTCATCTCATATTGTTATCATATAAACACCGCAGCCTCTACAGTTCCTTCACAAACAGTACCTACAGTACATTCTGGAGTTTGTACTGTTAGTATGTCATGACAAAGAACAGAACACTGGTGATAGCTGAGGCACCATTAACTTCTGTCCTGACGTTTCAATAAAAGACAAATGTACGAGCTCAGCTGCTTGTCTCTTGAGCATATTTCTTCAGTTGTGCTTGATAGAAGTCTTACTGTACACCACAGTGAAACGCTGCTGTGTGGGTTGCTATGGGGGAGGACGATTACAGGTACTGTAGACTGAATTACAAAGGTCAGCTTGTAGGAGGCAGATGGTTTTGAGCTGTATGAAACACAGCCTGCACAGTTTCAATTCTTAAATTCAGTACGCAATGGTGAGAGAAGTGTTAAGGGATGGGCGTTTTTCCTCCTTCCTACATCCATGAAGTTCAAATAGCACCAGGCTCTGATTCAAAATACTCCCATTCTTAAATCCACAGCTTTTTATGGGGATTTACACTACGGGGTCCTGCAAAAGTACCCAGGACCCACAGAAGAAAACTGACTACAAAACCTTTTGCCATGTTTGCAGTTTCGCCTAAATGCTTAATTGCTCCACACAGAAACTGAGATGGGTTTGCCCCTCTGCCACACAGGCCATGAGGAATAACTGGGATATGTTTGGCTCCTGGACATTTTGTCCCACCTCAGTCATAGAACTTTCTCAAAGTATTCAGTGGCCTAACAGCTGCCTTCGTAGCCAGTTTCTCTCCTTGCCCAGCTGCTCAGCTTGGAGGGACAACCCGATCTATTCAGTGTCTGGTTGGCTTCCACTTCTCAACGATTGATTTCACCATGTTCACAGAGATATTAAAGGTCTTAGAAATGTTTTTATACAATGATTTGTGCCATTTATCTCAACTTTATATTTGTATTTGAAAGTCTTCGTAGTTGATTCTTCGCTTTGAATTCACTGCCTGACTTGAGCACCTCACAGAGGTAGGAGTTGTTCATCTGAAATCATATGAACCACCATTACTGTACACATACAGAGGCTACTCACCTAATTGTTTTAGTTAAGGTACACCTACTGTAGGTTTATCACAGAAAAAAGGTTTGAATACCTATGCAATCATATTTATTCCATTATTCTCTCATATTACCTATTTTTTTCTATTTTTGATTTTTGCTTAGAATGTGTGGAGTAAGATAAGATCACTTTATAAGCCCTATACAATTTCTTGCATTAGGAATTCATCTTTTCGCAAACCCCAGCTTGCTCTCCATGAGACACACAGACAGGGAGAGAGCCTGGGGTCAGAGCGCAGGGTCAGCCATTGTACAGCCCCCCTGGAGCAGTTGGGGTTAAGGGCCTTGCTCAGGGGCCCAACGGAGTAGGATTTCTCTACCAGCCGTGGGATTTGAACTGACAACCTTCCAGCCACAGGTGCAGATCCTCAGTCACAGAGCCACTGCTCCGCCCCCCAAAAAATGCTTCATGAATTTGCGTGTCATCCTTGCGCAGGGGCCATGCTAATGTTCTCTATAACGTTCCAATTTTAGTATATGTGCTGCCGAAGCAAGCACATTATTGCAAGATTCCAAGAATAGTAGGTTATGCATATACATCAAAGTGTCAAATGTGCATGAGTCGGAATACTTCTGCAAAGCACTATAAATTCCAGCACATTTTGAACTGGACGCTGTTGTCACCAACACAGGCTCGTTAAAAAAAACTTCTCTGATTTAATTTACATAACCATGAATCACACAGTAGCAAGAATCCGAACACAGTCCACATTTTAAGAAACACACCTACAGTATCATGACATTCTGGGAATCCTGCAACAATGCAACGTATGAGGTCTTCACACACAAAAAAAATCAGTACATGCTATTCTTAAATATGTGCAACATGTCTATTCTTATATTTGACTTTCTTTTGGTGCACTTAAGTGAAATGATTATTATCACCAATCAAATTAGATTTAATTTACTTTAGTCTTTGAGCGCCTTTTCAGAGAATAACAGCACAAGTGTCCTAATGGTCACACAGTAAGCCCCTGTGTAACCTGATTTCAAAGCCTTTCTTAAATGGAGAGTAAAAGCTCTGGGCCCAGATGACTTACACACTATGCAACAGAACCTGGCTATTTGCACTATAACCCTACTGGTTTTAAAAGGTCAAATTCATAAGGCCTATTTCTAACGCACAGAAAAGTGATGTTTAATTAACGCATAAAATTTATAAGATTTATATTTCTAATCCTATTTGATTTAATCCACTTTTAGTTGAAGTGTCACCTGAAGTGTCAAGTACTGTGCATCGATTAAGCTTCATACCTCCACAATGCCAGGCTGTGCTGCAGGTCTTGGCAGATTGATTCAACGGGAGTGGTGGTCGTTTGTGGAGCTGGTGACTCCATGCTTTATTCCTTTTTCTTTCTCATCCCACATATGTGTCTCTTATTTATTAATGGGTTCATGGTGTGTTAAGTGTCCTGTGTATAGTGGTTTGTCTTTTAACTGCCCGCAGAGCAAATTCCCCATCTAGGACGATAAAAGTAAGTAAAATGTAGAGCAGGCTCTACTCCCTTTCACAGGTACATGGGATAAAACTGTAGGTCCTGCCTGCTATGTAAAGGACTGTTGGACCCATGTGAATAAACGGAGTCATTCTGGACAGACTCTACAGTTCATCTGCTGCGGCGCCTCCCGATGGCTAAAGCCTTACCACCCATACACTTCAAGTACCAGCACCATTATACCTCTTTCATGCTGTCATAAATGTCACAAAATACCCTTCCCTGCTCAGCAGGTAGAGGAATCTACGTCTGTTTCAAGACTAATTGTACTAATCTGAGGTACAAACCTTCCAACAGCCGAGCAAAACTGCTCACTAATAAAGTTCGGCAATTAGTTCAAGTAGGGAGCTGTGTCAGCATGTGTAGACTGCAAAGGAACAGGTAAAGGTTTATTCCACGCTGAAAAGACACACCCGAAAAAGGCTCCACAGCTGAAACGTTGTGTTTCCCTTCTTCTCTTTTCAGCATGGAATAAACCTTTACTTGTTCCTTTGCAAGTTATGCAATGAGTTCTGTTGGGAAACAATGCGTCAGGAAACAATACATTTATCAATCAAATTTAATAGCCGTCACTTTAGTCCTGATTAATTGTAGACATCAGTCAATCCCGTATAATATTATATTACAAAAGCAATATTCTGCTTCTCAGCAGTTAGCTCCTTTATGATGTCCAGCTGGTAATTTATAGATTACTGAGGACTGCTTGTCGAGTCAGTGCCTACTGGCACAAGGCAATAAAATGTTGTTTCTCCTGATGGCCACCTGTTTTACAATAAATGCTTTTGGTACCATCAGACACTGTTGCACACTTCTATAGTATGTTAACGAGCTGACTCAGCATTAAAGGAATGTGCTACTTATTCGTGTTTAGATAATACCTAGAGACTGGCACCACTGGTGTGCTCTACCCTGTTTGTGTTTCTGCAGGAGGGAAACACAGGCCAGTATAAATCGGTCTGAGCAAAGACCAGCTGCTGTAGGACTAGCACTTCCTGAGACTGAGCAGGAGTCAAACACTTGTTTCCCTGGGGCTGCAGACACTGTATGCCCATTTTAAGTCAATGCAAAGAAAACAAACTTCATTATGTCAATTTCTACATTGCTTAATGTATTCAACTGATATTTTTCCCAAAGCAACTTATATTTGTACGTATTTATACAGCTGATTGTTTCACTTGTACCATTTAAGTGAAGGATGTTTCTTAAGGATGCAATTGGAGTTCCCCCTCTGAAACAGATCTGGGACAGATCCTGAGCCTTAAGCACTACTGCACCCTACAGCTCTGATGTACACACTGCAGCATGCATCAGTGATTAAGGTCTTCAGCTTTTGGTCTTGTTTATTATTTTGCCTTGCAAAGCAGGACTGGTCACAACTATTGAGGCATTGGCCCTATGCCGATATTGGTCTAGCATGAAGCTGAACCTGTTTCTATTACTGTAGTATGTGCTCATATAATTGTGAAAATCAGAATGATTTATTTAAAAAAAAGAACTGACTGAATTCTAAAACATTACTATCCAAACCCACAGTAGCATTTCACAGTCTGTATGATGGTTTTCACATGACTCCAGAGTCCCAGGAGCAGGAAAGAATATCATCACAGATTAACTGACAGTAATTGAACAGCAGCATTCTTTCTACTGTATAACAGTTGCAAGATCCACTAAAACACACAGTTGAATTTTTTAAATCGCTATCACTTCATATTGAATCCTAAAAAAAATAAAATAAATAAAAACACAAAACTAGAAGATTGGTGTTACTATGAATTTAGAAATAGGTGAGCCATGGCCTCATAAAAGTGAGTCCAGGATTAAAGACCTTTTCGGGGGAACAGTATCTTTAAAAGGTGCAACGTTATGTTTCATTCATCATCCGGCACAGCAAATGTGAACTCATTTCTCACCGCGTGTTACTATGCCTGCGTAATTTATGAATGGCTCTGAAAGTGCTGAATAATGTGAATCCATATTAAGTAACACATGTGGATGCTGGGTGTTTTGGGTAAATATCGATCGGTGTGGCGTTACTGTTCGCTTGCCTTAGGGCCCTGGAGAGGCTCGGCGACCCAGCGCGGTGTGTGTGTGTGTGTGAGAGGAGGGCGACACCAGCTGGACAAATCGAGTATTACTTTTTAAAAAGTTAGTCCAGGACACCCCAAGAGCTGAGCAGGACTGCCTGGACTATTGAGGGTACCCTGAGCGCATGTTTCACTTAAGACTTGATTTTACGCTTAATTTAGGCTTAAAAATCCCGGATAACCCAGACACCATAAGCAGCACAGTCAGATCAAAATGAAAATGAACACATTCACTTTAACTGTGCACAACTGGCAACCCACTGAAGCTAAGCAGGTGTGAGCCTGGTCAGTACCTGGATGGGAGACCTCCTGGGAAAAACTAAGGTTGCTGCTGGAAGAGGTGTTAGTGGGGCCAGCAGGGGGTGCTCACCCTGCGGTCCATGTGGGTCCTAATGCCCCAGTATAGTGACGGGGACACTATACTGTAAACAGGTGCCGTCCTTCGGATGAGACGTAAAACCGAGGTCCTGACTCTCTGTGGTCATTAAAAATCCCAGGGCGCTTCTCGAAAAGAGTAGGGGTGTAACCCCAGTGTCCTGGCCAAATTTCCAATTGGCCCTTACTAATCATGGCCTCCTAATAATCCCCCTCTATGAATTGGCTACATTACTCTGCTCTCCTCCCCACTGATAGCTGATGTGTGGTGAGAGTTCTGGCGCACTATGGCTGCCGTCGCATCATCCAGGTGGATGCTGCACATTGGTGGTGGTGGTGGGGAGTCCCCATTACCTGTAAAGCGCTTTGATTGGAGTGTCCAGAAAAGCGCTATATAAGTGTAAGCAATTATTATTATTATTATTATTATATCTAGGACGAACTTCTAGCTTAATGGCGCTCATTTAGTTTCTGTAAACCCTGTAGTTTAATATATAAAAGTAACTAATAGGAAAGAAGAAACTGAAAGGTATATTTATCCTTTTGTTCTTTTTTATACGTTTCCACGCGTTTACAGGTTTTAAGATGTCGGGACGAGGAAGATACGATCTAAAATAATTAGCGGGATGGAAGAGCAGTTAACCCAGTCAGGTGTACCGTACATTATGTACCTGGAAAGTAAATTAAGGTTGAACGTCGTTAGGTTTTACAGCTCGTTTTCTGTGGCAACGCCCGAAATCACACAAAACGAAAACTGTTTTGACCCTTTTTTGCAGTACACATAAAAAAAAACGACTGATCCTATTTTTCTGCTACATATACATTTCTGTAGGTGCTACTGCTCCAATTGAGATCATCAGTATTCTCTCCCCAGTGCCCTACCAGTCTGGCCGGCACGCCCAGACAAAAGCTGGATGTAAAAAAAACCTCACACAACAGGATGACATGGACAAAGAGCCTGAAAATAAACACGGGCAGTAATTATAGTCTGCCCATTTCCTTTCTCTTTTTCGGGGGGGAATCCGGGAAGCGTGGTACAGTAGTTTGCGGGAAGTGTTGACGTTCCTGCCTCTTTCCTTATTTCGAAACAAACAATTTATTTTCACTGTTATGCAATTCCATGCAGTATATACGCGTGACATTTGACGCTTTGTGTGATCAGAAGCAGTGCGGTGTAAACACGGTCGATATATTTTAACTAGGCCCATCATTCCTTTAGTTTCGGAAAGTACTGTCATTCTAATTTTATAGTGATTAAATATATTTATTCATTTCATGGTTACAGAGGGAATGTCCTTATGAAGAAAACTAGTTTCCAAGTCAAACTTATTCAATACTTTTTGGATTTAGCATACTCGAGCTCCACAATTACTGTATAGCTACAAAATTAATTAAAATGGACCAGATGTGAGAAGGCATTCATCTGTCCATTTCTGCAACATGAGAAAATGATTTAATAAAATTAATTAAGGTGGTATGCACAAGGCTCATGATTCCAATGTATATAATTACAAATAAATCAGGTCTTCAAATTGAAGAACTTGGGGGTGATATTTCATCCAGGCTTCATGTTTGACACACATGTGCAATATATTGTGAAAACATCATTCTACCACCTCAGAAATATTGCCAGACTATGTCCTATGTTTTTGACAACTGTAGCTGAAAGCTGGTCAATACTTTCTTCTCTTGAATTGATAAATGCAACACCCTACTCTCTGGGGTATCAACTGTAAATCCACACCGGACAAACATCAGTATATCCAGAATTCAGCAGCCCGAATCCTGTCCTGGAGTCTTTGCTATTGCAATTGCAAAAGTGACTTCCTCATGCTCACCTATGAGACTCTAGACGGCTTGTCACCTCAGTACCTTCTGACTTACTATCGTCCTATTCCCCAACTCAACCTTTGTTAGTCTGACTGGACTCCTGTCTGTCCCCCAAGCCCTTCTGCATACTGACAGAACCTTCTCCTGGAATTCTCTGGAATTCTATCCCTAAGGATAACAGAGTCACCTTCCAGGAGCACTCTCAAATCCAGACTCAAAACCTTCTTTGTTTGAAGGGCTTTTATTTAACTGTGTCCGGATATGTGTCTTTGTCCTGTATTTAACTGGGGCAGACTGGATCAGGGTCTGTGCCCCTTTCCTACAGTACTTTATTGCAAACCCTTAATGTACCTGTGTAATTCTGCTGTCTTCTCTCATTGTGTCATTCTTTCATAATGCAAAACACTTTAAAAGCGCCATATGAAATAAATGTTTCGGTACAGTACTTTTTCCTCCAAACTCAAGTTAATCGTTTATCTAGGATTAGAGAAATCTACACCAGAAAGCTCATTCTGAGTGTCAACCATAAACTTCACATGTGAGGATTTTTTTTTTAGAGAGTCCATAAATCTGTTAAAGTTTTCACTCATAATGGCAAGGATACACAGAAGATACAGTTTAATGTTAACCAGATAGGACCCATGCAGTGGTTCTGAATCAAGGTTCCTTTTGCTAACTGCTGGGTTTTCAGAACCTATTGTATTACAAAATACAACTTTCAGAACCTTTTTTACTCATTTTGAAGGCAGCAAACATTAAATGACACAAATACAAATTCTGCAATTTCCCTCACGGGATCAATAAAGTATCTATCTACAGCAAAAAAACAATTGAGAAGAAAAGGTGCACTAGCACAGTGTAGCTTGGCTGTGTTTCCTTCTGTAAGGACAGGTGCTGTAGATGAATGTGAATTATTAGTTCATTAAAATCTTCCACAGGAGCACACAACACCCCAAAGCACAGACAGGTACTCTAGGTCACAGGGCACCCTCCTCAAAATCTAATTGTAGTAGGGACATTTTTTGAAGAACTGAAACTATTAATTAAAAAAAGGCAAAGTCAAGGAAAGTAAATAATGATGTAACAGTGCGATTAAGGTCAAAGGATGCCCTGCTACACGTGTAGGGATGTTTATCTGACTTAGTCAGTTCTTTTAAGAGACCTCCAGCTACTGACTGCTGGGAAGTTAATGAGTGTTCAGGTTTCAGTCAGCTGGCTTCCATTTTTGGGTCTCGAAATGAACAAATGTTGACACAGCTCTGTTTGTGGGCCAGGAAATCAAAGTTCAATCCAATGTTTGTAAACAAACACATGCTTGTGGTCACACATCTTTCCTTTTTAAACACGCTTTTGCACTGATCCTAAAGGAAATCCAGCTGTGCTGGATTCATTTTGCCATAGACATTTCTTGCTCACAGAAAAGAGTAAAAACTAAAAACCTCAGATGATTTCCTGCCCATGACTGCAATACCTCGTCACTGTTCCTGTACAGCGCACACTGAAACCTCCCTTAAGTAATTGTAAGCCAAGGAAATATTTATTACAGGAATGTTTATGCACAGTATATTTATATACGTTTACAACAAAACCAAGAACAAACTGATACCAATGCCAAAATGAGATGACATACATTTCTTAAAAGGGGCCTTTAGGGTTATTCTGGAAGCCAAAGAACAGACATGAATCCAGAGGAAAAAGCTCCATTAACAACACTCCAGCTGAGCTGCAAACAAATGGGCAAAATGAAAAAAAAGAAAAACAGCCCAACTTGCAAAGAACCCATTAAAATATGTCTTCTGCTCTCTTTTAACCTATAAAGTCACATAGCCTTTCATTTTAACTGAATAGAAGCAGGAATCACTATTAAATACAGAGGAAGTGCATCTTAAAACTGTTTATACCGCTCGCACAGTGAGCATCTGTGCTTCAGGGGAGCTCTGACTGGCAGGCAGACTTGCATGGAGTGAACAGACAGAAAAGTCAGGCAGGATCAAAAGCTGTCCTTAATTCTTCAGCGTTCATGTAGAGTTTGTGATTGTCTGTTAAGCATCTCTAACACTGCTCAGCCTGAGAGCCTCAGGCAACCTGCGGGGCTACTGTTTGTGCAGCTAATCAAATTTCACAAAAGATGCCTATCTTCTAACCTCAGAAGAAAAGAAAGGTCATAAATGAGAGGAGGTCATTCGGCCCCTCTAACCCATTGGGTAGTTAGTAGGTTACAGCTTCAAGAATCTCAGCCTTTTCTTGAACGAAGCCAAGATGGCTTCAGTGACTTACAGCAGTTGTTCCAGACCAGTCGTCTTCAAGGGAAGAGAAAGGAGTCTGACAATAATGTATTCTGGGATTGTTTGGCTCACTTTGTTGCTCTATTGGTTTTAGAGGGAGAACACTTGACAAGGCATTTGATCCACATGGCCTTGGTCTGAAAAGAAAACACGGTAACTATGCCAGTGTCATTAAACAAATGTGGCATGCTGAACCCACACGCTGAAGGACATGAGTTTTTTGAACTGTGGAGCAGTTTAACTTCGAGTTAGGTGTAGTGTTTGCACTGGAAGGGCTCCAGGTTTTCTTCCAGCGTGTTCTGTGTGTGAGGGCCCATTAGTCTGGCCTCAGTCATGAACTCAAAACCCCTGACAGCTACAAAAGGAGAATGTTTGCCTTTCACCGCTATTTCCCTCAGGCCCCGAACTCTGGGGTTTTCAGAGCAAGTAGATGTTCAGAGAGATGTCTTTTTTTAAAATGGATTTTTTTTACAAGTTCACTGATGGGGGCCCCAACAGACGTTCCCCTCGAAATCATGCTCCTGCCTGAAATCACAGGGAGACTTTCATGAGTAAAATTGCTTACAAGATACTACCATGTCATGCCATAGAGAACTGTATGGGTAATTGGAAAGAAAATACAATTAATTTAGAGGTTACTGGCTGTGCAGTAAGGGTGCTGTGCAGATGCAAGATCTGCTGCCCAATGCAAGTTCTATGTTCTATTGGAATTAGAGATGGGAGACACAATGCCAGAACACTGATACTCACTTTATGTTTCCCTCGTTTCCCCCACTCTTTTACACACACCTTGGCCACAGCATCTTTTGTGTTTTTTGCTCCTTACATTTTTAGCTTTCACAGTGGAATTGACCTCTGTTTGGCCCTTTACCACCTGCATGCCGCCACAGCCCCTCCCTCAGCGTGATGACAAAGATACGGTACCGTTAATGCAAGATCCCACTGCATGCTTTGCACTCAGTTCTACACAGCAGGTGAAGGGGTACCTGGGGTCAGAAAGGTGTCCGACATTAAACAGACGCTTGTTCAAATTACACTGACAGAAACATGAAACATGAATATGGTACCTCAGTGGATACAGCACTGGTCGCTGCAGTGCTTATCTGCAGTTCGGCTGAACTCATTATACAGAGGAGCCAGTGCAAGCCAGCCTTTTTAATCTCTTTTCTGTCTGTTCACATAAAAAATTCAGCATGATGAAGTATTGCACAGACGGCTAAATGCCACAGGGGAGTTTAACTAATTTGACTGCACTTTAGTAACATGGAATATCTTTCCTGCATTGGATGAAGGAAGAATGTCAGAAAGGGAAGAGCATAAAAACAGAATCGATAGAAAGGCATCCAGTACACCTAGCTTAACCACTTTGGTAGTTAGTAGATAATAGATCAGAAGATCTCATCCAACTGTTTCTAGAAAGGAGTCATCAACATGACTGGGTAGCTTGTTCCACACTCCCACAACCCTTTGGGTAAAGAAGTTGTTATCGTTCATAAAGACTTTCAAACCAGAGATAAGGGTCCATTAAGAAAAAAAAAGAATATCATGACAATGTTCTTGTGCATTCAGATTCAACATCCTGAAATGCTTCCCACCAAATTTGATGTAATTTTAAAAGGCGTGTGAGGTTTAATACAGTACGTTTTAACAGAAATATTTTGTCATATTTACCATTGACTACGGAGGCTGTGCAGAAAAAAAAACCAACAACATTCCAGATCCTCAAGGAAACCTGCAGTATATCTAATACAGCAAATGAACACTATAAGAATAGTCAGTAGGATGTAAAGGTTACTAATCTGTGTATTTTTAATAAAATACAGTATCCTTGTAAAGAGCCCATAATCTAATAATCATAACCACTTTTTCACTTTAGAAAAAAAAACTGACATTTTCACATTCTGGACTATAACTAAGGCTACGAATACACATACTGTAGCTGTGGACAAGTCTATTAAAATGAGCTCCCAAACAATGGCTTTAAATCCCTGGAGTTATTCCCGAGCCGTGGAGCAGAAATGCAGAGAAACTGAACTGGTGTTGAACCAGCATAACCTTTTCTCTTGCCTGTGGAGTAAAAAGGTACAGAACCCATGAACTGCATTACCAGACATATTTGCTTCACTTGAATGAATGAATAAATTAAATTAATTGATGCACTGTTGCTGGATTTTCACTATTCTGAGCAGCGCCAAGGTGAAGCAATGAGGATATTTTTTTTGTAGGAGAAAAGAAGATAATATACTGTATGTATTCTTATACGTGTTCTCTATGGATAAACAAAACAAGGGCAGCCTTCCGAAAGAGAATTGTACGTTCGCTTTTCTGCAAGATGAATAGTACTTCCACCTGCCCCCTGGGAGCCCGTGTAGGATGTACTTCATTCTCAATGCTTCCTTCCTTTCTCACACTCCTCCCTGTGTCAGAGCTCCGACACAAGAAAGAGCAGGAGTAAGAGGACACCGCTGTCGTCCAGTGTTTCACAGGAGCCCCGCACCGGCTGACTCCAGTTCCCTGAAGCTCCCCCATCTAGTTTTGCCTTGACAGAGCGGTCAAGGTCAGAGACGCCCCTACCCACAGTGCACTGCAGGAATATCAGTGCAGTGCTATCGTTTCTCACGCAGGAGACCTCTTCCTCACATTGCTGTTGCTCCCGAGAGCGAGGCAGCTCTCCCACAGAGCTGCAGTAAAGGCCCAGCTGTATTAAAAGATCTCTAGCTCTTCCTTGTACGTAAGAATTCCTGGTGAAGCAATTTTTTTTCTGGTTATAATAAAGGTTTTTTACTGTATATATGCAGTATTTACACTGCAACGTCTAATCTAGGATAGCGGGCTAAAGATCTGGTGTAAAATAAATTCCTAAGTGTAAATCAGCCGAAACAGAAGACAATGATGGCTTGGAAATGCGTAACAATGAGGCGCAGTGTGCACTGTGATGTGTTTGATCTCCAGTTAGATCCAAAACTGCGCTGTAAGATGGTGGACCGGTAGCTGGTCCTCATCCACTGGGACTAGAATATCCAAACTTCTATACAGCAGGATGGTGGCCAGGGGCAGTGCACTGCATGAGGTGCTGTCTGCTTGGTGGGATATTCAACCTGACTATGAGGGCCTGACTATTCGGTGTTGTGCTGCAGCCACTGCTGAGCAGTGCTGCAGTGAGACAACAGGTTGAGAATCAAGAGCAAGACTTCGGGGATCTTTGGGAGATCCTGGAGAGCTGGGACAGGGAGCAGAGAGAGAAATGTGCAGGCAGGCAGGAAGGAAGGGAGTGAGAGATAACCACGCTGTCGCTGATTGAGGACTGTCTGAAGAGACCAGCAGGAGAGGAGCTGCCTGGAAGAGCAGGCAGCAGGGTGGCTGGAGAAAGTCCTCTCGGGAGACACAGACAGCGGGGCCAGCTGTCTGCGGCAGCTGGGTCAGAGAGGTGGGGTTCCCAGAAGTGCTGGTGAGAGATCTCCAGTGGAGAGGCGAGTCTCCGCTGGATCGGTGCTAGCGAAATGCGACGGGGAAAAGGCCATCGTTCAGAAGCGAGTAGAGAAGTGGCCTTACATCTATAAAAACTCAATGTCGCAGCACTGATCTAGCCTGCTCACTTAGATGGCTGACTGGTGGACTGATGGCCCGATGAGACAGGAGGTTGGTCAGATTCCCGCGGCCGGCAGAGGAATCCTACTCCGTTGGGCCCCTGAGCAAGGCCCTTAACCCCAACTGCTCCAGGGGCGCCGTGCAATGGCAGACCCTGCGCTCTGACCCCAAGCTTCTCTCCCTGTCTCTGTGTCTCCCTGGAGAAAAAAGCTGGGGGATGTGAAAAGACGCATTCCTAATGCAAGAAATTGTATAGGGCTAATAAAGAAACATTATTATTATTATTATTAGATTGTTAGGCGGCCCGATCTCGTCCACACGGGGCTGGTGGATCGGGCCGCCTCTCAATTCGCTGGCGCGCGGGTCGACCTCGGCTTCGGCGGGACACGAGCTGCTCCCAGCCCGGTCTTCAAAGTTCCCGTTTGTGCAACCTGTTAAGACAGGGGTGCTAACCGCCAAGTCCCGGCCACATTGTGCCCTGGCCTCCCTAAATGCCCCCTCTTGATTCGGCTGGTGAGAAGATGCTGCGTAGTGGGGTGGAAGCAGGGGTGAAAAGTGCTGTACAAATGCAAAGGGATTCTTTTTAAGTACGGGTGTCCCTGAGTGTTTGGTCGCCAAGGGAATCAACACCAAACAGTCTTGGGCCTGGATATGAACCACTTATCTTTCATTAGTGCTCAACACCCTTGTGGTTGCAACCTTAAACAGCCATAAAAGTAAAAATAGAGCTCATCTACAGTACATGAGCTCTGCATTACGTCACAATTTTTAAATGGCCTGCCCCAACATTTCCACATCATTCTTGACTTACTTAGAAAGACTGTCATATCCTGCTTGTGAAGAATGGAAATGCAGTGCTCTTCAGCACACAGTCCAACAGTAAAGAAAGGAATAAAATGTTTCAGTGCCAGAGAGACAGACAGAATGATTCTGCTGGCGGGGTCAGGAGCTCTGACAGAAAGGACTGAAGTCTGGCTGCTGCAGTTCATACATGCTAGTTCTAGCTGTAGTTCTCTAAAGCCAGGATCCAGCAAGTTTTCTAGGTCTCTTTAATCCAAAAACAGCAAAATAAAAAACCTTTGAGAAGCGTTTAAACTGGTTAATTTAGTGTAAGTAACTATTAGCTGATTTAGGTTATTTAAAGCCAAAGAGGTACAAAAACCTGCAGGTACCATGACTGGGGATGAGCACCACTGTGTTACGTTAAGGCAAACTGTAACAAAGACAGGTACTGTACAGGGATTGTACAATTCATTTACTTTCTGTAAGAAGGCAAGCTTTCATCTTGAAAGTTTTTACGACATCATACTGACATCAAATTGTAAAAAAAAAATTGGATGTTTACAAAATATAATAACTTTAACCTTCCTATAGGGGTAATGTTTTATTTGTGAATGCAAAGATTTGTTTTGATTTCTTTCATGCTTTATGACAACATATTTAACACCACATGCGCCACACTCCAATGTTCTTGCTTCAACACCAACTGTGATGACCGATATGCTAAAAGGTCAGTAACAAATTAAAGAGCTACATTGCAACCAAACAATTACGGCCTAGCATCATCATCATTACTCAACAACATTACATTGTGTTACTTTAATTATTTCAATTTCTCCCCCCGCTTCTACAGTATAAAGTATGTAATTAGCAAACTGAGCTGTAGAGGTCTGTACACTATAACTTAACCTTTGCACCCTTGTGAATAACATGGTGGTAAGCAGAAATTTGTGGGTATTTGTATTTATTTCAGTTTGTCTGATTAGTTATTGATAATTTATATATTATTCGTTTATTAATCTGCTGTCACTCAGTAAAATCTTATGATTCTTTTATAACTGAATTTAGGCATAGATATGTATCATTATTAATCTTTCATTATGGGAAACATTTTTAGCATATGCCCTATTTTTGGAACTGAGCTCCAAACAGAAAAGATTTAAAAAATCAATCAGGGAATCTGACAGACTCTTACTATGAGCTGCATTTTTATGACAATAATGGAATTATTAATATAATTTAAGAAAAAGACTTCCTGAATTCATGCATTGACAGCTGATAAGGCTTTTTTTCCCCCACAAATTAACTTTGTGTTACAAATATTTAAAATTCTGTTGATGTTTAGAAACACTTATTTCTGCATCCACAGAACTGGTATCACTAGACAAATATCTATCAGCTGTCTATGATAAATTGGAAACAGCTTTTCTTGCATTTCTGTCAAATTCTTTCAAAAATCAAATTCCAAAGTTCATTCTCCCCTTTATAATTGACCACAAACCCCCAATCCCAGTGCAGAATCTGACGCACAGAGACAGAAACAAATCGGCTGAGTGCCTGAGTTAGTTTTCCTTCCGATAAAAAGCCACCAAGAACACACTGTTCTGTAGAGGCAGACAATAGGATCAGTACAAACAAAGTACAACTCGCTGGAATACACAGGCTGTACCCTGCCTTGCACCCCACTGCATGCTGGGATAGCCTCCAGCTCCCCTGCAACCCTGTATTGGATAAAGCAGTTAGAAAATGGACTGATGAATGGATGAATGTCTACATGGACCTCTAGGAGTTCAGAACTGTATTGCAACTCATGGCCCGATTTTAAGTTACTCTATGTAATTAGGTAGAATGCATTGGATTACATTGTATTCTTTTTCAATGATGTGCTTGTGCATTCCTGTATTGCGTTGGGGCACACTTGTAATTGACATGTGCTGTGCTGCCATTCCGATGAAATGTTCAGTCTAGGTTCTGAATTAGAGGATCTACAGTATAATCCACACCGATTATATGTTTACATACATCAGTATGTTTTCAGTATGCAGATTCCTGGCCAGGTCTTGTGCAAGTGATCACATCACTCCTGTCCTGGAGTCCTGGCACTGGCTTCCTATTCGGTTTAGAGTCGACGCTCGCCTGAACACATTTGTTCTTTGACCTGTGAAGTGCTTTGAGAAGCCAGTTTTAAAGGCACTATATAAGATAAAATTCATTATTAGTAGAATGAAGAGTATGGGGCAATTAATGGCAGTTGTGGTTTTAAGGGTTAATGCCTCTTCCTTCGCCGCCTGCCCCCAGAGGGTGTGACCGCCGTTGGGGGAGTCTCTTGGCGGCTGTGCAGACGTTGGGAGGGGAAGTGATTCAACCTCTCCTGTACCAGGGTGTCTTCCTCTCGCCACTTTCTCACACAGCCCCTGCACAAGCCCTCCTGCAGCCCGAGCCCGTTCTCAAGACGGGTCAAGGAAAGCTCTGCTCCGCTCCCAGCTCCATCGACGAAGAGTGAGGAATGACCCAGTGTTCAATAGTCCTGCATAGAGGGGCTATGGCTCATTCAATTTGTTAAGGGTCCATAGTATGGTGACGAAGCTACTGTATTTTCTGTTAGAAAAGCCTATCTGCTGCCACTTGACGCAAAGGCCTTTCTTCAGTTGGAGACAAACGTGCCCCAGGTGTTCTAAGGCGAGTGTCTGAATGAAGGTCGTCCACAGGAAGAGCAGTGTCCTGGGCACTAACCAAGAGGCCCTGGAATCCTGCAGCAGGATCTGGAATCCTGCAGCAGGATCTGGAATCCTCCGGGATCTGGCTGCTTGCGGAGCCCCAGAAAGCAGCAGGCAAGCCTGAGCCCATGGTTTCCTCCCCCTTCATATAAATCTAACTGTTTAAAAACCTCTGGAGGTATATTTACCTGGTAAAGTCTGAAAAGAGGACACAAATCTTGGAAGAACATTCATTTTCGTGGTTTCAGCTCTTCCTGTGATTGTTAACAAATTCCACCTATTTAAATCCTCTTTAAGTTTATTTACCAGTACCTTAATCTTAATTATATCTATAGAAGTCTGATAAATTTTGTGGAATTGTAACACCAAGATATTTAATGTTTATTTTGATCCCATCTAAACTTAAACTTAGATACGGTATAATATCTTGTATTGCTGTCTGACCCACTGTCAAACATACTGTTTAATATCTTGGGATCAGGATACTGTTGGAACTCCTGGAACTGACTGATTTATATCTGTCAGATACAAAATCACATCACGTCTGTACTGTATATATTGTTATTTTATGTTCTTCTTCTCCCACCATAACTCTTTTTAGAATATAAAGGGGTGGGGTTCACTTGTGATTAAGAGAAAAAAAACCTTTAATAAACCTCTAAACACAAGCTGTATTTAATCATTAATCATAATTCAATCATTAATATTATTATTTTGTTTAACTCAACAAACACATATTCTAAGGCAAGACACTTACCCTTGTAAATACTAACTTTCTTAACAAAGAACATACCTAAACTGAATTCAATCATTTAAACAAAAAATTCAGACCTCTAACAATGCAAACTGTTAGAACAAACAGTCCTATTTTTAATCTCGGGAACGTTTGGCAGGTTTGCTCACTGCAAATTCATACAGTGTGTCCCTTTAGTACTGGACACATGGAGGCCAAAGGCTAGATCTTTATAAAAGGCATTACAGTATGTTAACACTTCCAAGAGAGCAGCCTGATCATACTTATACACATAGAGGAAAAACACTTTCCAGGAAAATATACTGAAACGGATCCAGGCAGAGACCCACATGGTTTAGTCCTATGCACTAGCGTATCACACTGGTTTGAAAACCATTTGATTTTCTCTAGAAAGAGAGTCTAGTGCCCTGGGTGAAGTTCAGAAAGAACAGGAGCACGTTCTGTTCTACCTGTAGGGGCTTATTGTCTTATACGGATCTGGACCGTAGAAGAAGAACACAGTTCTGAAGACCTCATGACTTCACTGAGGAGACTCGGATCTGAAGTAATTCCCAGTCAAGACATAACAAGACCTATCTGGTAATCAGCTAGAAAGATAAGGGTGTGTTGCACAGGAAAAGGCATCTAATACTGCTGCTTTAATTTCACTAAAACCACTGGCTTCACAAGAACTATAGTCGGCTTAAGTCTTACTGTTCTATAAACAGGCAGCTGTCTGCTCAGAGATCTGGTGCCTGTCTTGGAAGCCATCATACTTATGAGCCCTTTGTCAGAGTGAAGAACAATAAGGATAATAATTAATAATTATATTAATTGCTTACACTTATATAGCGCTTTTCTGGACACTCCACTCAAAGCGCTTTACAGGTAATGGGGACTCCCCTCCACCACCACCAATGTGCAGCATCCACCTGGATGATGCGACGGCAGCCATAGTGCGCCAGAACTCTCACCACACATCAACTATCAGTGGGGAGGAGAGCCGAGTAATGTAGCCAATTCACAGATTGGGATTATTAGGAGGCCATGATTGGTAAGGGCCAATGGGAAATTTGGCCAGGACACCGGGGTTACACCCCTAATAAATCATACTATATGTCCATTTACATCATGTTTTGCTCGCCAGTTTTGTGCCTGTTATCAGACATCTTTCTGTATTTAAGATGACAGACGTGGAAACGTTTTTGCTGTGGAAACCGTTCTTGCTTTGGCTTTAAGTTACCTTAATGCTACATTCATGTAGCATTAATGTAACATGGCTAAACTGTGGACTTCTCAGCTCACCTTTTATTGCTGCCACTTGGTGATTGCACCTAGTAATGTGCTTTATTGCTGCCTGTATGACGAACACTGATGTGGTACATACACACAATGGAGGCAGGGGTTCTGTCATGGGAAATTTCCACTGTAAGGAGTTTTAGTTGCCTTATTTGACAAACCCTGCGACTGCTTTCTCTTTGCGAAATAAAATGCTAAAGAGCACGCCAAAAAACATGAAAAAATTCATTAAAAACATCAAATTATATTTGCAACCCTTATAGTACTTTAGCTGCCTGCTTGTAATGTTTAATCATTTATTTCTTGGGGTGGAAGATGAAAGAAGATGCTGTTCCACAACAACAATTTACTGCGTTTACACCCGAGTAGAAAATCTTATCAGATCAAACCAGCAATAAAGAAAACCTACAGATACATCTTACAGCACCGCCTGTTGGCGATACTACATATTGCAGGCTGAAGAAATTCCGTAATTTTGCAGAAAAGCAGAAGGAAATTAGATGCAATGAATACCAGCTTCCAAGTCATTCAATTTCCTAGAAATGATGACTTTTTAATCTTTACCATGCAAGGCAATATATGCACAGATGACGTTGCTATGGCAAGACAGCTATGACGAAGCAAGCCCAGGTAATAAATTGAAAGAGAGTGTGGTTCCACACAGAGACTCCTGCCAATATGTAGGAAACAAATTTCTGCGGTTTACTTTGTGCACTGACTCAGCAAATCATTCCAGTTTCCAACAACAGAAATAAATCATGAAGGATCCACAATACCTGGGCTGTCAAGCTCGTTCGTTTTTTTTTGTATTTTTTTAGAACAGTGCAAGACCAGCGTTTGAAACAGTTTTAAGACAAGTTTCCAGAGATGGCTAAACAAAGAGAGGCCCTTATTTTTCTAAAGCAAAAATGTCAACAGCCCAAAAGGAGTACAATGTCAGACAGGGGGAAGCTGAAGGCAGTAAACAATCCTTCTGATTCAGCCTAATTCATTATCATCTGTATACTGTATGTTACTGTGTAATATAATATAATTCTCATTTGCCTGTAATATCATTCTCAGGACAAAGCATGGAATAGTTACCTGTAGCGTCTAGACAAATATAAGGGAGCATCATTTTCACTTGTAATTACTAATTTTTATTTATTTTTGTTATTCAGTATTATTCATTTATTTGTATATCATTGCTGTTTCTTCACTCAAGTTCTGTGACCAGCTAAGGGAGAAGAGTAGTCTGAGTGTGAGGTTGCCAGGAAACTAGTAGTCCTGTTCCTTTTGTTCATTCTTAGAAGCTTGAAAAATAAAGACAGCAGTCCACCTGAAGAGGAATTAACATCAAAATGCTAAAGGTAAGGAGAGATGAAAGAACATCCACAATTTTAAAATGTACATTTAAAATCTATATTGAGCTGCTAATGATTTGAAAGTATAATCACATATTCTTTTCCAACGCATTCACTTGCATAATACTGTATATCCTCTCCTAACAAAATTAATCCATTCATTCACAAAGAGTTCACTGCATTCCTATTATTCAGTAATATATGGTAATGTAACTAAAAGTAAATATTAAGGTTTCATTTTTAAATCATTACAGGCCATAATCCTGTAATATTGGGAATTTGTAAAAGTAGGTATTTGCAGAGCTAACATTTCAATTGAACTAGTTTGGAAGTCATTCTTGCAGCTGGTATAATTATGTCATAACTAATTATGTCTACATATTCACATGTCATTGTAGGACTGAACTGAAGCTTATGTCCTATTTGTAATAATTCGTACAAATCTCAACAATAATGATACTTATAAGTCTTATATATAATGATACTTATATCTCTTTAAAAATGATAGGAGGTCATTTAGGCCATTCTGTAGCCCTATTTTATCTTGTCTTTTTCTAGTGTCAAATGGGTTTATAGGTGATTTTCTATTTCTTTGGAGGCGAACTGTCATTCTAACCATAAAGCTGATAAAGTAGCCTAATGAATTATATAGTGCTTGTCTGACTTTTTACATTTTGGATACTTTTAATAAGATAAAATCACTTTATTGGCCATATACAATTTCTTGTATGAGGAATTTGTCTTCTCACATACCCCAGCTTGCTCTCCATGAGACACGCAGACAGGGAGAGAAGCTGGGGGTCAGAGCGCAGGCTCAGCCATTTACAAGCAGTTGGGGCTAAGGGCCTTACTCAGGGGCCCTCCGGAGTAGGATTCCTCTGCCGGCTGCAGGATTTGAACCGGCAACCTTCCAGCCACAGGCGCAGATCCTGAGCCACAGAGCCACCGCAGCACCCCATCAGAAACTCATGAGAAACCAATCACACTTTTCCTTAAAAAAACAGCCTTAAGAACACTAACAGATTCCAGTCTCTGTGTAAAAAAGTGCTTCCTGTTTTCAGTCCTGAGTGTGCCTGTGCTTACTTTTCATTTGTGCCCTCCAGTGTTTGCATGATTGAGGATACCTTTCAGTATTTTAAACAAAGAATCTAGATAGAATCGTTTTGCTCCATTCTTAAGATTTGGGTTTCGTTCGAGCGTTTTCTTTATGGTGATTCCCAAATAAATTCCTTGGTTTTAACTTTTTGTTTTTCCCTAGGGAACGACTAAAAGGGGCACAACATAAAAAAAAACTTCAAGGAGGCTTGTGTTGGCAGGCTTCACCTATAAAGAAATGCCTTTCATTCACCTTGTGGAAACAGCCCAGAATGCTTGAATAGGGCTGGAACAATAGGACCCACAATGACAGGTCAAGTGGTAACTTTCAAGAACAGTCAAGAGTCTTATTCTCATTATACTGTTATGCATACGACTATATTTGGTAGCTGATTATTTTTATTTTTATTGCCTCTCTGCCAGTCTGGGACTGGAGTTATCTGAATTGCTGGACAGAACGAGATAGTTAGGGTTTCTTAATACACAACATCACTTTTAATTTTATGTTAAATTCAAGAGTTAATTTAATTAAACTGAACAACTTGGTTTTCCATTTAGAAAAAAGCAAATAATATATCCTGCAATTATATTCTTCATGTTTTTTTAAATATTATTGATGATTTTTCAGAAGATCATAATAATAAAAACCTGATGCAATTCAGCATTCAAAGATGTTCATGTAATCACAAGCTTGCATTAGGGACAAGGATATTTTAAACTTTCCAAAAATTGCAATTTGTAATCTCAACTTGTAATGCTTGTATTGATCTGTTTCCAGACAAACACAGATATGCATTACCATCATATTTATAGTACAAAATATATTTACATTAAACTGTTCATCATCTAAGCAGCACAGCAGTGCAGTGGTTAATATTGCCCCCTTGCAGGGCTGGGACCCTGGGTTCAATATCTGGAGTGCTATGGGTGGATGTTTATTATTCTCATAGCTTACACTGAGTTTCTAGTCAGTAGCATAAAAACTTTCAGACAAAACTGTCGGATATCTGGAAGATGTGAAAGGAACACCATAAATGAATCTGAAGAGTTGCTTAAATTAAAAAATATAAATTAAAAACAATAGAAGTCAAGGTTTTATGCATTAGATATCTGTCTCTGCATGTCAACTTAAGCAGAATTTTATTCAAAATTATTAGTTTTTTATTCACAATTATGCATTGGTTTAAAACTAGTCTTGTTTGAATTAGCCCTGAAAAACAGCAGTGTAACCAGAATTGCAGTAGACAAACTGTGACCCCAGTAAGGCCATATTCTAAGGAGAAAAATGACCACTGCATCAGTCAGTGTCTTCTGTCCTGCAGGTGTATTAAAAAGATGGGAATTTTCCACTCACAACCTAATGCCTCTTTTTCCAGCAATGGTTAAATTCTGCAATAAAAAGAACGGAACTACTGAGTTGCCATCAGGAGAAGAGTGAAGCTTGCTTGCCCTGTCTGCTCACGATGAGTAATGTCAGTGGAAATTTCCAGGTACGAGAATCGACCCCATTAAAATTCATAGGGCCACACCAGATGAGCTTTCAGTCACATCATCTAACTAGTCACATTTTTCTTTCACCAGTTTAACACTCACATCCCTCCCTGTGTTTTATAGGAAAAGGGGAGGCTAAAAATGATTCTGTTGTCAGGGAGGTCTCCGGTCTCCCTAGGTTGCATTACCCAAAACATGTTGTTCATTTTGCTTTTTTCTTGCTCACAATTAGAACAAACACTGAAAACAACACTTTATTCCCATCTACTGGGACTCAGGTGTATCAGTATTAGGAGAAGATTCCATCTGGTGCATTAACCATGAGAAAAAGAAGAGAGAGCACAGTAAGAAGAAAAATAAAAAAGACTGATTTATCAGGACAAGGAGGTGAAAATATGCAACAATGTCTTTTCTTGCTTACATGTTCTTGCATTGAATTTTTCTACTGATGTGAGAAACTAAAGCACAGCAATTATTTCATCTTTCCACATTCTCTGTTCCATACTTGTGTTTCATTGGGACTTCATAGCATGAAACAATACAATGAACAAAACAAATACTGTAACTACCAATCAGCGTTCCTTACAGTGATTCCAGCTGTTACAGATTGTGTAGCTGCTGAATTCTAGGGATGCAGTGTTGTTTTATACCATCGGAGCCACAACAGTTAGTGTGTCTTGGGTGTGGCGTCTATAGAAACCCAGGAGAAGGTTCTCCCAGCCTGGCCAAGAGCACAGTCTCCTCTCATACACAAAGAAACACAACAACCACGGTACAGCACTGAACAACACATCTCTTTGCACCACTGAGCACGGACACGTTAACAAATGGGATATTTCTTGTGGTACTGTAACTCGCACCACACTTTTATAGTCATTTACAGAGCGCAAACCTGTCACATGTCATGCAAATTAAGTGAACTGTGAAGATTTAGCACCTCGCCAGGTTTAACAGATTTTGTCTTTTCACAACTTTCCCCCAGTTCTCCTTCATCTGGAAAATCACGTGCTCTGTGCTTAGTTCTCGTGTGCTTGACCATCCCTGCTGCCAGTCTAACATAATACAACGAAAAATAACTATCACCCACAAAGAGGTCAGGGATTAAAATGTCAGGGAAAAAAACTAACTATTTTATGGACAATTATTTAAGTGAAAATGCACTCATTTAAGGAAAAATGATAGAGATGATCCTATTCTAACACCTTGGAACACAGAGGTGTCCCCCAAATTGGAGGAGTGTAAACTGACCCTGAAGAGGAAAAGTCACATGCTCCACAATGTAGCTTGAAGTACTGATACTACCAAACCAACAGATAAGACAGTATGTTAAGACACTTTTAAAATGAGATTTATAAAAAAAGTGTTAAAATAATCATTAGTTCAGTCTGCCATAAAGAATCTTAGTTTCCTTATAAAATATATATGGTAGTATTAAAGTAATAATTAAGACATATTTGTGTAAAAATGCAGATGTGTAAAAAACATATTTTTTCAAGTTTTGATGTTTTCTGCTACAGAACTATCATACCAAGTGAAGTAAACCACTATTATTTACATCCATGTTAACTAAAACAGAAATGTTTTGCTTTAATGCATCACTGAATTTATATGAAATTTCCACACCAAAACCAACAGTCATGACACTGTAGTATTCCTCCCAGCAAATACAGAGAATATCTCAGAAACCAAGCACTCAGAAAAACAGGATAGCTGCCATATCAGAGCTAACTGCATGCTTGTTCTAATAAACAGTAAGCAAAGCTGTAAAAATTTACAGAACCTGAGAGGCCCACCTGAGTTCCCAAACACGCCATCATCATGTGTGTGAGCAGTTTGGCAGCAAACATTGAGAATCTGGAGCAGAACACATGGGACAGGATGGCCAAGCAGAATCCTATGGAGAAGAAGAAAGTATTATTTAAAACATTCTAAATCTTTCCTGATTTTAGTCTATGTTGATTGGTAAATGATTCCTGATGACATACTGTACTTGGCCAACTCACCTTGTCATGAAAAAAGTATATTGAATATATACTTACTTATATCGCTGAAAAGTAACATTTTACCTCAGTAAGACTAGATTACAGAGCTGTCACTTGATTAAACCTTACAGTTGATCATTTCCTGAAATGTTTTGATCATAACTCGATAAACACATAAGCACATTTTTTTCTTATTTATGAAAATAATGGTGCCACACCATTTTCAAAAGGTACAAGTGGCCTAGATCAGTCTGTGCTGTTTGGGTACAAGTTTTAGAAACCCATGACCTCATGACCAAAGGAAACCCAGAACCAATTTGTATGAAAGATTGTAAGGAGACGTTTCTGTGAAGCGAAGAGCACCTCTAAGCCCTACCTGAGATACAGATGAAGCCCGCAGTGTAGAAGGCCTCATTGTAGGAAGGCAGGCTATCGGTCTGTGCATACGCTGTGTAGATGGAGAAGTGGGAGCAGGCACACTCCACGAAGTTCGCTGTGTCGTCCACCACCCGGCAATACTGACTGTCTGACAGCCAGCTGTAGAGGAAAGAAGCAACAGCAGAAATGGAAAAACAGCCCTGGAGATCCAGGACAATGTTCCCTTTGGGATGCAGTCTCCTGTACGCTTTGTGTGTGTAATGGTGGGGGGTGAGTACTGTATGCTATTAGATCTCAAGATTTAGAAAAGATCTGTCGTATCAACATCAACACAACCAATGTAACGGATCTTTCCCTGGAATGAGTGGGAATCTGGAACCAGCCACCCGGCCCATCTAGTGTCTGTGCTCTGGGGCGTCGCACTCTGAGTAGGACAGTACCTTTCAGAAGCCTGGTTCCACAGGAGGCACAGGGACTGGCCTGGCTTGAGGCGCCCAGCGGGAGTGTGAATGCGATACTTGACCTCATTATTACTTGAGAGGGGCTGGGATCCACGGCCTTTGAGACTCAGAGAAAAGATCTAGGAGACAACAAGAGCACTTAAAAACGCAGGACTGGTACAATTGGCATCAGCTTCTTAAAACGTAAACTCCTTAAAATTTTAACCCAACAGAACATCTTCCCCACTGCAGCAACTTCCAGTGCAGACTCGGTTTAGGTATTTTAAAATCCTCAACATCATCAAAGTAAGGTAGTAAAGTTAGTATTTTCTCATCCTGTACAGGCATTTAGCCCAAGGAAAGGGATTGGACTGGGAGAGAATTATGGTGGCAAATGTTGAGTAAATGAGAAATACTGGTATAGTGGATTATTTTATAATGTAATTTTAAGTAAATACTTTAAAAAATACAACTCTATTGCATTATGTTGGTTATCACTGTATATTTTGTATTTGCACTGGAAATGAGGCTCACTCTTGTCTGTCTAACATTACACTTCCTGGTTTACATTATTTAAAAAAAATCTGTGGCAACATGATGCTTACTGTAGGTGTACAGCAGTCTAAGTAAAATGTCAAGATAAAAAACTTCCTTTTTTGATAGACTGAGATTTAAAGCACACTAAAAAGAGGGCAATAAACATAAAGCTGAGCATTTTTCAGATAAATACACTTCGGTTGATTAACACAACAGCTATAATCCAGACTATGGAATGAAAAGCACGGTGCACTTGCACACATTTATGAAACCTTCAGCATCTTCCTGATATCTGCTGTTGAAAAGATCAACAGATTGCACACTGAAAAGAAGCCATGCTGTGAAAAACGAGCAGGAGCACAGAAAAAAAGTCTGCCTCTGTATTGGTTCCCCCTGTGTAATGAGCTTGCCTTGTTGTTGAGCGCCGTGGGCTTGCTGTCAGTGAGAAACCACTGCTGGCTGCTGTACTCTGTGAATTGCACTTTCTCGCAGGCGGCCGTGGGGACGCGGTCAGGAGGCAGAGCTGGTACCTCCAGCAGGGCTTCTGGGACCTGGATTGAGTCCCCGTCCTTCCCTTCAAAGGCGTGCCCATTGATCTGCTGAGGGTACCAGTGGAAGGCCCCAATAGAAATGTATGGGCAGGTGTCTAGTATGGTCTTACCCCTGGAAGGCAAGGCAAGACAATGAGGACAGTCAGACTGCATCAGGAAAAGACGAGAAGGGATCAAGCAAAACTCTCTCTTTTTTGGTAAATTAATTAAATATCAGAGTAATTCAATTATTGGGCAAGTCCTTAATTGACTGGGATGCTTTTTAATGCCATAAACAATGCTGAAAGGGGTCTCTCTCATATATGTCTCAAAATGACACTCATTACACCTGAATTGGTTAAAAGGCTTTTTCTTTGCCTTTCAGTCTGGGAGCACTTCTGCAAGAGCAGGGCACTGAAGCAACACTGTAAACGGATCAGAGTGTGAATCGGTGTTACTTACAAAGGGTAGAATGAACCCGTTCTAACGCAGGGCTCAGCATTTTATCCCAGAATGCTGATTGTACCGTAACCGCCGAAGATTAAGGAGCTCTGAGAGCGATACGGGCAATCCGCAAGAGGCTCACGTCAGCCAGAGATAAAATACCGAAAGGAAACTTGGCAGTAGGGTGTTTGCTGTTTCGCGGAATGAAACGCTGAACTTTAATTTGGATCCAAAAATAAAAATCTCTGGCCGATGGGAGGCATACTTCGCTGTAGGCACTCCGTGTCCTTCCAGGCTCCCACAGTGAGCCCTGTCCAAGCGTAAGCGCAGAGATTGGCAGGGGGCCCTCAGTGAAGTCTCATGAGCCCGGTTCCAAGCTTCTTACATAAACAGCCCATTAACAGACACTGAAATCAATCACCCTTATCTTGTTTCCCTTTTTTTTATCTCCAATGTTCTTACTTAATGGCACGAATAAAAAAAAAAAAAGCCCCTTTGTCTATGATGAGTGCTCTAAGCAAGCCTGTGCTGGCTCTCCTGGGTGCTGCCCTGCAGCGCCCTGCTCTGTAAACACTCCTCCTGCCCCTCTCCTCCGTGACGCAGGCCGGCCCGCGGCTCGCGTCACGCCGCGCTCCCCCGCTCTGCCTGCGCCGCCCGCTGCGCTGGGACCGACGCAGGACCGCACCGAGGGGCTGCTTCTTCCAGGCGAGATAAAGGAAGTCAGCCCCCGTCCTGGAATGGGCTAGGCTAGCTGTTGGCAGGCTGCTGGGAGGCCAAATGGCCCTGTTACTCAACTGCTGCACAAAAGGACCGTAAAGTATTGTGTTTTACAGATGTCAGCAAAACAGCAGGGGCTATTCTGTGATCTAAAAGTTCACGTCTATAAAATGCCACGGGTCACAGCGGTGCATTATTCTGAATCTACAAGTGTTCAGAGTAGCTCAGACAGAAAAGAGAAGATAAGAGCACTGAAGCATCCTGTACTCTGAAAATGTGCCGCGTGGCCGACTGCGGACGAATGAAATGGATTGCCGTCCAGTCTGTGTTGTCGCTTTTTATCTGCTTGTCTTGTTTCAAAAACGTATTGATATGAGGAGCTCCGCAGTAGCTTGTAAAGCAAAGCTTCCACGGAAAGATACTGCCAGCCAACCTCAGTGGAGTCTGAGCCACCAAATGGGTTCACTCACTGGGGGGACTGGCAGGGTTTTACAGTGAAAGTGCCCTGGCTCCTTCTTTGTTCAGTCTTACTGTTTACTTTGGTTCAGTGCATGGAAAGACTAATACGGTTTAACTAAGAATATCTGCAGGGGATGGATTGTTGTTGTTTTTCTCAGGGAAGTGAGGGAAAGTTGATAATTGGCTGTTTATGAGCCCCGATTGCAATAGAAACCATAATAAAAAAAATGCTGGTTAAGCTTTTGTGTTCTTTTGCTTAGTATCGGTCCTTTCTCAGCCTTTTATAACAATAACAGATCACTAGATGAAAAATTACAAGGGGGAAAGGTCGTTTTGCCCGTCTTGTTTGTTTGGTTGTTAGCAGCGTATTGATCTGAGAACCTCATACTGCCATTTCCTGAGGAAGCCCGAGGAAATCGTTTGCGCAATACAGATGATTAAGCCCACCAGGTAATCGCTGTTTCTAAAAATACTCCTGCAGCATGACAAATGTGGATTGTATGAACAGAAGCTGTATTTGGATGAGTGAAAACTACAGGTCTTCTTACATTAACATTGTCAACAGTCCATCTAAACTCTCAGGCAGCCGTGGACTCTACTCAGAATAAGCAAAGCAAGTGTCGGACAGGCCATCATGCAATGGCGTTACCTGATTCCCTGGGAGCCACAGGCTGTGTCAGTGAGGAGGGAGAGAGCGAACCGCTCTGTGACCTCAGACAGCTGGCTGAGGCCTCGTGTGTCTTTGCGGGTGGGGTTGGCCATAGCACACAGGAGGTCATAGGTCAAGCTCCTACTGCTGTCCGCCAGAGAGCTCTGCTCGCCCTCCATCAGCACCTAGGACACACCCAAGCACATGAGGTTAGTCAGGATGAAACGAAATCAGAGGACTCCTGGAATACAGGCCAGCTGCACAAGAGCGGTTCACTGCCCAATGTCTCATCGTGAACAGTATTGTATAAAGAATGCAGAATGAAAAAGAATGATCATTTTAAGATGCTTTAGTTAAAGAGCTGAACAGCTTCGTTATCTTTAATCTCCTGCAGTCTCAGATGTACCTTAGCACAGTTTATCTTGTTTTGCCAGGGCTTCTGAAAATATGTGCATGTCAGGCGATACCATACTAAGATCCTTCGGCGTTTAATATTCTGCACAAGTCCAGAAATTACACATGCAGATCTGTGGTGTTAATTTAATTTATTTACTGTAAGTGCCAACCAAAGAGCCCTTTTTTAAGGCTGGGATTAGCAGAAGCACCGAAATTGACAATTCTGATATTTCTCAGTCAAGTGTTAGAAAAAATATCCTCAATGGATTCAGATTAATGTCACAGATGTTGAAATTCCAGGAGAAATTTCAGTACTAATAACCTCATTGGTGCTGGGTAGGCACCATCAATGAGATTTAACTTTCTTCTTTACCTTTCAAATGCTACTTGTCTATGTGAGAAATGATAAGTGCCTGAGGAAAAGCGAGGTTTTGAAACCTTTTTTGAGTAGGTTTTCAATAGTTTCTATAATGTTCTTATGGGGACATGACAAGCCAAAGTTCCATCAGTCTTATTTCTGGCAAATCTCCACCTTGTGTACCATCTACAAATGGAGTTCTGGCACACTGTGAATGTCAGAGAATTCAGAATGATATATTTTATTATGATCCCATACTTATTGTACCAGACCCCGGCCCAGAGCTCTTAAAATGAGTTTAACAATCAATTCTCAACAGGATACTTCTGCTTTAAGATGTACAAAGTTATAATGGTACTCTTCCTCATGCTGATTGCATGAAATATTACACAAAATGGGCTGAAAAGGTTTTTTCAGTAAGAGATGAATAATGTAAGAGCTAATAATCAACAACAACTAGTTGTTATACAGTTATCACAGTATGATTAGAGCCACTTCACACATACTTTGCATTTAGAAGGGAAACAGGTTTCCTTTGGTCGTTGTTGACATTTTCTCTGTTTGGGTATTTACACCTGAACAGGTGAATGGATTCTACTGTATGTGCCGTTATTGTTCAATCTTTCGTAACCACAGTGAAGGTCAGTTATATTAATGCTTATGCTTGACGACTGAAATGTGGCAGAATGAAATTGTTTTGTACAAAAAAAGGAGAGATTAAATTATACTGCCTTGAAAGCAATAGGAATGCAGACACACTATAACACCAGGCCTACATTGCCTATTGTTGACAACCTGGAAGAAGACTGGAGCTAACATATATATCTTTAATTTATTTTTACCAAGCCCTCAGGGACAGCTGTTTCCTCTGCCATATTAATCTTCCCCTGCACTTGAACTAACAGATGAATAAAGGAAGAATAAAACAAAAAACTGAAACTTGGCAACAAAGAGCAAACTTTGTTTTGGAGTGAGCTACTGTAGGACCAGATGTGTTTCCTTCATTGCCGGTTCCCACTCATGGTTGCTAGGGTTCCCCGAGTGCCCCAGCACAAAGGTACACAGTGTCTGTTGCCCCTCTGCAGTTGTACAGGCACTTTTAGTCGCCAGATAAAGTGTGGTTCAGCACTTTAGGAATAGCTAACTTTTGAGTTTCAAAAAAACTCTTAAGGTTAAGTCTACTGTCCCTATCCTGCCTTCAGCATTTCATTGGCTACTGAACAGCAGCACACACCCAAGTGCCACACGGCAGCTATTCTGCACCAGCAGTCGGACTGCACAGTGGATCTATTAAGGAGGAACTTCGGGGAGGCCAGATTGTACAACCCAGGGGGGGAATTTAGCTAGGACACCGAAGGACACTGAAGTGTTGAGCTCGGTGTTATGAGCTGACGAACAGTGATAAGGGATCTTTAATGACCTCAGTTTAAAGCCCCATCTGAGAGCTGGCACTTCCATCTGAGAGCTGTCAGAACAAAAGGTTGGTGCCTTTATGGGACATTGCAATGGAGGTTCTGATCTGGATGGAAGATCGCCACCTACTGGTTTAGTACTGGTTTACTAATCCCATTTATAAGATCAGCAGGAGAACATGCTGCGCTTATCTGGAGGTCTCTCAGGCAGCAGTACGGCAGAGATAAATACATTAAGATTTTTTACATTTCTGCACGTCATAAGACTTGAAAGAGAAAAGTCTGAGAAGAGAAACTGATACTGATACTTCTGCTGATAGCTTTGAGTGATTACAAGAGGTCAATAATGTTTCAGTAACATACTACTTCACAGATGGTATTATTACAAAACATGTTTTGAATCCAGTTGAGCTGTCAGTTACATAATCGAATCCTTAATTAATCTAATACTTTGATCGATCTGAACACGGCGATTGTTTTCAGTTCCTGATCATGATAAGAGTCGGTCTTTTAATCAGGAACGTAATAAAAATGTTGAGCAGAAAGAAAAGAACGCTTGCAAAAGTTCCGATCCAGCCGCTTGTTAGTTCAGTTAAGGACCCAGTTAAGTAAAGAGCTCAGCTGGAATGAAAAGCAGCAGGTGTGTGAGTGCCCAGAACCAGGATCGGGAGCTCCTGTCCTCAAGTGTGGTGCATCGAATTACCAAATCATTTATCCTTCATTTATCAAGGGCTACCAGGCTAGAGAGCTAGCAAGCTGCATAGTTTAAACCTGGAGACTGGAAAGCTGCAAACAGGTTTTTCTTACAGCTTAGCATAATAACAGATGAAGCAGAACATAATGTATAATATTATAAATGATACTTCAAAACATCAACTTCAAAAAGGCCTTTTCTAGTTACACCATATTAATGATAAATGGTCTAATTAACATAATTCATAGAACCCAACTTTTAAGTTCTAGGAGTTTTCCTTGAACTTCCAATAAAAATGCCTTTATATGGATGGAAGGAAGCCCTAAGGTGAGACTGAAGTTTTAAATGTTGAATTTGCACTGATCTGCACAGAACATGGGAAATACATTCTGAATGATGTGAACTCCAAACTGGACATTTTCTGCAGAGTCTGAGGCTAAGAGTCCTTGGCGATACAGACAGTTGAATTGAACATGGCTTTGCTATGAAGAATCGGTGCAGTGTCTCTGTGGCTAAGGATCTGCGCCTGTGGCTGGAAGTTTGCCGGTTCATATCCCGTGGCCCCCGGCAGAGGAATCCTACTCTGTTGGGCCCCTGAGCAAGGCCCTTTACCCCAACTGCTCTAGGGGTGCCGTATAAATGGCTGACCCTGCGCTCTGACCCCCAGCTTCTCTCCCTGTCTGTGTGTCTCATGGAGAGCAAGCTGGGGTATGCGAAAAGACAAATTCCCAATACAAGAAATTGTATATAAAGTGATCTAAAAAAAAAAAGAGCAGTGATGCTGCTTCTCACCTTCGCTAGAGCAGTGGTGACAGCTGTCAGCTGCTCCTTGGTGACCTCTGCCACGACCTTGCTGGCCAGGTTCTGCAGGACGCGGTTGATGATGCTCTCTTCCAGAGGCTGCTGCAGCTGCTCCACCAGAGCCCACACAGCCTGTGTCTCTGGGTCGGACACAATGGTCACATTGGCAACACTAAACTCTGGGTGCACTTTGGCGCCCCCTGTGGGCTCAGAGAGCACCACCTGGAACCTTTTGGGCAGGGGGTTGGAAGAGGCCCGGTCAGGGGTGAGGGAGATGTCCAGTACTGTGCTTCTTTGCCCAGCTTCAAAAGTCAACAGCCCCTCCGATTTCACAAAATCCATCCCAGCTACTGCCGGCCAGATTGATGTGGGTACCGCTGGCTCAGCTTTCTTCAGTTCCTGAAGCACAATAAAAGCAATATATATATTACTGTATATATTAAGTTCAAGTTTATTGTCATTATACTCATATACAGTTATATGGTATAACGAAATGCTATTTAACTAGCTCTCGGACGATAAGTAGTACAAAAAACAACAACAACAATACAACTGTATAATAAAAGAAAGACAGAGACAACAGGTAATGTGCAAAACAACAAGAGATGTGCAAAAACATGCATCAACAGAATGAAATAAAGGATAGAAAATTATGGGGAGTGAGCTTCTTGACATGTGAGGTAGAGGTAGATTTCAATGTGTGTTTGAGTTTTTGGTAAGAAAGAAGGCACCGTGAGGTTCAGATCGTAGGCGAGACAGGCTGGGAGTTTAACAGTTTGATAGTACGAGGGTAAAAACTGTCTCTGAGTCTGGTAGTCTGGGCCCGAATGCTCCAGTACCGTTTTCCAGATGGTAGAGGGTCATACAGTCTGTAGCTGGTGTGTGTGGGGTCTTTGATGATACTTAGCACCGTCTGTCATAAATGTCCTGTATGGATGGGAGGGCAACCCCAGTGATGGACTGGGCAGATTTCACCACCTGCTGCAGGGCTTTGCGGTCAGCAATACTGCAGTTGTCATACCACACTGTGATGCAGCCTGTCAGTGTGCTTTCTGTAGTGCATCTGTAAAAGTTAGTGAGGACCTGGGGACATATCTTAGCCTTCTTCAACTGTCTTAGGAAGTACAGGCGCTGTTGCGCTTTCTTGATCAGACAGGTGGCGTTGAGAGACCATGTGAGGTCCTCGGTGACATGGACGCCAAGGAATTTGAAGTTACTGACCCTTTCCACTTCAGTCCCGTTGATGTGGATAGGGGCATGACCGTTTTGTAGTTTTCTGAAATCAACGATCAGCTCCTTGGTGTTGCTGACATTGAGGGTGAGGTTGTTGTCTTCACACCACGTTGTAAGGAGATTGACCTCCTCCCTGTAGGCCCTCTTATCATTGTCTGTGATCAAACCTACAACTGTGGTGTCATCGGCAAACTTGATGATGGAGTTGGTGTTGTGTTTGTCCTTACAGTCGTGGGTGTAGAGGGAGTAGAGCATTGGACTAAGCACACACCCCTGGGGGACCCCAGTGTTCAGAGTTAGTGTGCCAAAGGTGTGGTTTCCAAGCCTGACAGCCTGAGGTCTGCCTGTCAGAAAGTCCCGAATCCAGTTGCAGAGGGTGGTGTTGAGACCAAGTGCACTGAGTTTCTTGACTAGTTTCTCTGGAATGATAGTGTTAAAAGCTGAGCTGAAGTCGATGAATAGTAGTGTTGCGTATGTGTTCTTTTTATCCAGATGGGTTAGGGCAGTGTGTGTGGCAATGGAGATTGCGTCATCTGTGGATCTGTTGGGCAAGCAGGCAAATTGGTACGGGTCCAGTGTGTTTGGAATGACCAGCCTCTCGAAGCACTTCATGATGCAAAAGCTGCAGCCAGTGGGGCTTTGTGAAACAAAACATTCTAGACTGATCATATCTGGGAAAAGGGCAAAGGAAATTTAAAGCTCAGTGTTGCATAAAGTAAATATTTCCCTTGTCTAATGCCAGGCTTTGACAGGATATGTCAACTGCAGATGTATTTCTTGGTACTGAAAAGATTATTGTAATATGGTATTAAATGAAACATCATTTCATGTTTCATTGTTGATGTTAATGCAGTGGAGAGGCATGGTGATTAGGTTGATAAAGCTGTTGTATCACATTACTGGGTCCTGTGTTTGATTCTGTCCTGGGGTGCGTTTGTGTGAAGTTTGCATGTTCCCTCATGTTTATGTGATTCTTCTGCTGCTGTTCCATTTTCTCCCATAGTGAAAAAAACACTGTTCAGACTAACTGCCTCTAAAGCCCACGGTCAGTGATCGCTGGTCTGTAGTCTTCACATTTCACTCATCTTAACCGCAGTGTTGCACGCGGATACTGAGTGTCTCCTTTCACAGGGAGATGGGAAGACCCCTGGACATCTCTTCACAGGTCTGGAGTGCTTCTGTTGCACTTTCAATGGTTTTTTGTTGGTTCATAGTTAGAGGGATATTTAGAGGTGCACATACATGGGGTATTCAGTCCAGCACAGGTATCACCTCCCAGCAATGCATGTCCCCACCTCCCCCTACAACAGACACTCTATCCTCACTACTCCAACTGCCCATGTCTCGGTGATCACAGCTACGACCACAACAGAATCTTGTGGATTTCATGAGGAACCAAGGCTGCTTGTGATCCACACCTCACAAGTTGGTAAGATACGTTTTCCTGGCCAATGTAGATCATCAGCTGCTGGGTTCAAAGTAGCACCTGGTGTAATGGAGCTCCTGCTTAAACCAATCCGGTTCCCTCATAATCAGTAAATTTGTGAAATGTTGAACTCCTGGTGTCCTAGGAGCTTCTATACAGGTTCTGTCACACTAAACCCTAATGTAACAGTTCCTTTCCCAGAAGCTGCGTTACAACATGCTTCAAAGCATTGCGTGCCTGGCGCTGTAGGCCCAGTTCTGCAGAACAGCGTGATACTGCATATGAAGTGTCGCATCCTCTGCACATTCGTTTATCCTGAGATCCAAGCACGCTACCCTGCTTATTTCAACCAAAAAGTTGCCTCTCAGTGCAGGAAACTGGGGTTGAAGAAGAAATGAAAAAGCCCGGGTGTCTTTGACCTGTCTAACACAGCTAATCGCATTCCCTCCTCCTGAGTCACGGACCACACAGACCGCGAGCACAGAAGTGCTTCTAGCGGTCAGAGCAAGGCAGCCAACGAGCTGTAACGGCTGATAACAAGTTCATTAAACTGGTGGTTTGATCCTCTTTAAAAACAGTTCTTGCTAGTCACACTGGCCCTTGCTAACAAAGCCAAGGGTGCCCTTGAACGTGGAATTCAGAGGCATTTTGTAACTTGGTGTCAAGAAGAGTCTTCCTCAGCTCAATGTCTGCTGCCAACATAACCCACAGCATTCTGAGACAATTTAAGCATCTGTTACTGTTACTAAAATGAATGAGCTAGTGTTAAATCTTAAAGGAATCTGTTGAATTATGATACTGCTATGTTATTGGAAAGTAATACTTGAATAGTTCAAGTAGGGAGCTGTGTCAACATGCGTAGGCTGCAAAGGAACAGGTAAAGGTTTATTCCCTGCTGCAAAGGAGGAAAAGGGAAGAAAAGGAAACACAACATTTTAGCTGTGGAGCCTGTGAACACCCGAAGAATCACACCCGAAGAAGGCTCCACAGCTAAAATGTTGTGTTCCTTGTCTTCTCTTTTCAGCATGGAATAAACATTGCCTTGTTCCTTATATTTAAATATATTATAATACACAGGAATGTTACAAATATCAATCGTGTTTCTGTATTTCAACAATGCACTACCCTTTATGTCAACAGGGCCCCCATCTCACAAGAGACAAGTATCCCTCCCCAGGTAATAGGTTTGATTTATAAAGATCACAAAAATGTTTCTCAGCTCGAACCCGTGCACCTGCTCTGCAAATCCCTGTATATCTATGGGTGTATAAATAAACTTGTAGTAAAAACCCAATTGCACTTGGGATTTTCCAAGAATTCAATTCCACACAAATTGTGGAGTGGAGCAGTGGGAGCTGGAGAACTGTAACAAGTTACAGAGCGAAGGAATTGAATTGGGAGAGAAACGGGTCTAGGAGGTCATTCAGCACAGGGGTGGTTTCATTCTTAATTAGAGGTCTTTAATCATCATCAGTTTGAAAAACGTTCATTCAGCCATGTAAAGAGCTGATTAAAGAAATCACTTATTTAAACTTTTGTGAACTTAGAAGTGTTTATCGCAACTGTTTTTTCTTAGTTGCCAGTTAAAACATTTTAATGTGGTGTGCTGCAGTTAGTTTCAAGTCAATACTGAATATATTTTGTATGAGCACATCCATATGTTTATTTGAGTAGTATAGTATACAGTTCTCAGACATTTTTTGTGAATACCCTAGGTTGGTTGGCATTCTCATATATTTTAGACTTAAAACGTAATTAGATCTTTGTGAAATTCTCAATAAAAGGTTAAAATAGCCTGATTAAACATCCTGTATTACACAAATACATGTACGTATTAGTTCAGTTAGTGGTGGCACCTCCTTGAGCAGCAATGGGTTCAACTAGACATTTCCTGGAACTGTCAATACATCTCCTGCAGTGGCTCATTCTTCCTTACAGGATTGCTTACAGTCAGAGACATTTGACAGTTTCCTCAATTCAGCTCCTGCCATAACATTTCATTAAGGTTTGGGTCCAGACTTTGACTTGGTCTATTCTCATTCTTCTGACGGAAATACAGTATTTGGGCTCCATTCATTTGCTGACAGACAAATGATCAATACATGGAAAGTATTTTCCCCAGCACTGGTCGTCCTGTCAAGATTTACCCAAAACCAAACCAGAAAACCATCCAGAAAGTCATGGAGAGCCACAAAATAACAATTCAGCAGGCCTCTCTCACATTGGCTAATGTCAGTGTTCATGCCTCAGCCATCTGAAAAAGGACTGGTTTTAATGGGAGGATAGCCAGGAAGAAACTATTACTCTCTGAAAAGAATATAATTGCCTGTCTCATGTTTGCCAAAGAGCAGCAGGATGATGCACAAGGCTACTGAAAGAATGTTTTCTGAACAGACAAGTCAAAAATGACATTTTTGCACACAGTGGGAAATATTTTGTGCGGCAATAAACACACCTGAGACCAGGCCCTCACCTGCATGCTGTAGCGCACAGAGACGATGGAGCTGCTGCTGGCCTCTCTGGCCACCTGCAGGCTGAGGAAGGTGGTCTTCTGGTGGGCTGCGGGCACGCGGGAGCCCACCGCAAAGTAGATGAGCCCTCGAGGGCTGTCGCTCTCCGGCACGGTGATGTTGGCAAAGCGGGCGCTGTCGTTGATCTCGGCCCCAGCGCCGACCTGGTAGATCTCCACCCAAAACCACGACTCAAACTCTGGCACCTGGCGAGCAGAGCACAAGAGAGCAGAGCTTTTCAAACAGACCCTCCTCTGCTCTTCGCTCTTCACTCCCACGTCCTATACATTTTATTTGTCTTGCAGTAAAGTTAAAGGAGGAAAAGTTGATTTCAAAGAACGCAATTAGGGGTATCAACGGCTGTTGAGGTGGACTCTCTGCAAGAAACACCTGCATGACACTTTGGGATTGATTTAGCAGCTGACTATCAAAACAACCCTCCTCACATTTGTAACCCTTCTCATCAGCGAGGTGGTAAACAGGAGGAATAGCTGAAATCTTGCACTTGGGGTTGAAAAGAAAGGCCTGACACGCACTGATACGCCAAGCACATTTTCTAATGCCAATGCAAGCATGCAGCCGGGGAACTTTCCACTTTTGAGCGGCATGAGTGAAGTCAGATGTCAGGGCAGCCACAGGAGTCCCGTCCTTTACGGAACAAGAACCACTTGTAAAAGCAGGTGCAGCAGAAAACCTTCACCGCAAATGAGAAGACATGAAGGATGATAACAAACAACACCCCACACCATCAGTGCAATTTAAAACAAGGCTTTCATCTGTAAGATCTTAAAACATTACACATCCCATCCCATGGCACTGATCGTAAGAGCAGAGGTGTTAATCCTGACGTCCTGGCTAATATCCCCTCTGGGTTCACCGGATTTGTACAGACTGGACTACTGTACCCACAGTTCCCTTTCAATTCGGCAGAGTGGCTTGTATGTGTCTCCCAGGTGGGGGTGACACTTCAGCAATGAAGTGGGTTCCCTTCTATATGTGAAGCATTTTTGGGGAACCAAACACTAAAGAAATGAAAAGGGGAAAACTAACTCACGGAGAACAGATAGTTTTATTTGTGATTTGGCATTCAAATTGCTTGCTTTCCAAAGGCATTCAAGTCTTGTTTAGCAGGAATATTTTAGAAAGTAATCTGTAATTTGAGGGGCTCCTCAGACCTGCTTGCCTCAGACAGGAGGGCGACCTCTTTTCAGCTGTTTTACAAGAGAGCCCCCTGGTGGCTCATGGTCAGAATTGTATATGTGCATGTCTCGGAGCCATGTGGTACAGTACGTACACAGTTTTGAGCTTTCAAACAAATTCTCACAACCTTCAAAAATAAAATCTGAAGTAAGATAACTGGTGATCAAGTTATCTATAAAACACCTGCTTAAGGTATAGAAACCTAACCGAGCCCACTCTGGTCACACGTTGTGGTTTAACATGAACATGAGGGATTTGAAACGGCAACCTTCCAGCCACAGGCACAGATCCTTAGCCACGGTGCTAAGACCTTCTGATTTTTGTTTGCTTTTGAAAAAGATAAACACTGATAAAATGTTTTTTTTTAACTTGAAAGATCTGAGGACAGTCAGTATGTGACTAAAATATGTTTTCATGGTGTATTTTTATGTACTGTTAGCCTATATATTGAGCTTCAGCAAAATGAAACGTTTAATCTGAGAGTTGTCACTGTAGTCTTGGGCATTTGTACAAGGCAGCCTGAAAATGCTTAGGGGAAATCACAGTCCAAACCATGAAAGGAAATATAACATGAAATGTTTCCGTTTTTTAAAATAATTTGGGGTCAGCAGAAGTAATATAAAGCATAAATGTTTTATGTAGTGCCAGGGAGAAATTTGTACATTTTCCTAGCATAAAAGCAAAAGAGAAGCTACTCGTGTTACAAAACCACACATGAAATAAAATCTGGCATGTACTGTATATGACTCCTCATTTGTCTGTAACAAATACAGAAATAGTGGATTTCTAAAAACTTTCTGGAAAAAAAATCAGTTTTCTCTAAGCCCATAATAACAAAAGATTAACAACAAGAGAAGTCATTATATCTCCATGAAAGGCTTACTAAGAGTTTTATTGTTGTTGAAACTGAGTGCGTCTAGGTAACTAAATAAAATTATTTTAAAAAATGATCATATACCGAAGGTGAATGTATTTAACAGGGACAATATAAATATTGTTTTTCCAACACTGAAGCCTTTCTACCGATGGAGATAACAGATCAACCATTTAAGAAACTCACCTTGTCAGGTCTGATTTCCAGACTAAAGAAACATAATACTTCTCCTTTCCTGCACAGGGCTGTTCCTGAGGTATACAGCAACTCCTTAGTGAGATTCACATCATGGCTCACTAGTGAGGGGCTGGTCTGGTTCAGCGTTACACGCCAGAACACTGCAACATCTTCAAACGCTCTGAAATCCAGAAGAGGAAATGTCAGGGAATATTTATATATAATTGGATGGAACAATTTGTACTGTATTTGAGAAAACTGCACTACACTGTAACCTCTTGTCCCAGACAATTGAGTTTGAATTCAATCACTCTTAACTTTAATTATAAAAAGCGGTTAGCACCAGCCCTCCCAATGAACTGTAGAGTAAAAGCACATAAAGAATAAAAAAATTGCAGATCATCTGTGAAGACTAGAGGAGAGAAGTGGACTGTCCTGCAGTCAGGTTATGTTGGGCACAATGACATCTTCCTCTGAAATTCTCATTTCCTACCTGTTCTCCTGCCTCTGCACAGTCAGCAGAGCTGTTCTGTTCCCAGAGTCCTCGTCCAGCACTGCCCCGGCCTGAGAGGCCCAAGTGAAGCCCACAATGCCGTTCTGCAGATCGCTCCCTGCAACAGAGAGACGCCAGGAGGGTTGTTTTCAGGGGACGTTGTTACACAGAGAGAGGGAGCGTCTGTACCGATGAGAAAGCTGTGAACGCAGATCCGTGCTCTTGACATCTGGGCCTTGTGGGTGAGAAGGTCTTCTAGGTTTCATTTCACACATTTTCACTGCATTTATCATTGACTTGCATCTTTGTTCAGGAAGCAGCAGCTGAATTAACCCAAGTGCTTTAGATCACATTGAATACTTAAGGAATAACTGGAAGAAAGACTAGCAATGACAAGTGGATCAAAAGGATCCAGAATTGGCTCCTTTCGATATAGTTGTATTTCAACTGGAGTCCAGCAGGGGTCTCTGCTTCCCTGACAGATTAATCACAGTGTCCACTGGTCCACGGGCAGTGCAGTGGTGAGAATAATATGTTTATAGGAAACAATGCTTGCTGATAAATAAGCCTGTGTTATTGTTGTCTTTGACATAACTTGCCCACACGGTCTGCTGTTATTATACTACATTGTTAACTTTTACACAACTCTGTAAAGCCAAAAAATCTGTTCTAAAGGGTGAGATAGCAAATAAAAGTTTTACTGATGGCTATTTTGCACTTCTAGAAAAGTTATGAGATTGTGTTTTTTACACAGGTGCCCCTGAGAGAGGATTCTGTTTAAGTAGTTCTAAAATATTGGTCGTTTCGGAAATTAGTGTGTTCAGAACATAACATTTTGTCACTAACTGCTAGTTAGAAGAAAAAAGGGGAAAAAGCATCGAAAACCAGTATGCCCAACTGGTAAATAATGAGAGAAATAAGTTTCTTATATACGGTATCCTGTTCAGTAAAGAAAGCATGGATCTTCACCAGGAAAGCGAAAGTTTACCCAAGATGATGATTTTTGCAAAAGCAGCGAATCCGTGCTCGTCCTGCCCTTCCACAACCTGCGCCCCTCCCTCGGGGTCAGTGAGGTAGACGAAGAACACCTCCTGGCCCTCTGGAACGTCGTCGTCCAGGATGCGGAGTGCCACCTCCGCCTCCCTCTGTCCCTCCAGCAGCGTGAGGACCACCGCCTGTGGCTGGAAGTCCTCTCCCTCGGTGGCCCAGGTGAAGCTCCCGTTGGCCAGGGCGTTCTCGAAAGGAGTGCCCTGCAGGCCCGCCGCCACACGCCTGCCCCCGAAAGTCTGTGCCCTCACCCTCACAACCCCAGCGAACCCCGCGGACCGGCGCACGCGCAGCACCACGCTCCGCTGAGTGGCGTTGTCCATGTCCTCCAGGGTCTGCGCCAAGGTCGGCCCGATGCTCAGCAAGCCTTTGACGGCGTCGTTGGACAAAATCGTCACCGCGGCCACGCTGTGCTCCGGGACGAGCCGCGGCCTCGCGTCGGGGGCAGGGGGGCCGCCGTGCAAAACGTCGGCGCTCGTCAGGTTGACGAAGAAGGACTCGTCCTCTTCGGTGACGTTGTCGTTCCACACGGAGAGCCCGATCGCGGCGGTGGTCTGGCGGGACCCGAAAACAAGCTCTCCGTTCGGGACAGCAGCAAAGTCTTCGTTGGGTTTGGCACTGCCTGCTGACGTCAGGTACGTCAGCCTGGTCTGGTTGCTCCGGAAACCGAACCACCTCTGAACGTATAAAGTGATTGTCTGCACGTCTTCTTCAACTACAAGCTGTCTTGAGTTTGGCGCAAACTGAAAGACTCCCAGTGGCTCGATTTCAGCTACAGTGAATCCCGGCCTAGTGGAAAATAAACAGCCTTGAGTGTTTGCTTTCAGTTACTGCTCTTCAGCACAAACAGAATGAGAACTGCATCCTTCATTATATATATATAAATGTCACACTGAAAGTGAGTAATTACATTTTAATTTTAGATTTTAACCTGGATGTGTTAAGTTTGCACACTTAATCCTGCATATTTTTCTCTCTTGTGGGGTAAAATGGTAGCAGAGGAAAAAAAAAATGATCCAGACTTGAAAGGATTCAGTTCCTGTGTGAATGCTGTCACACTGGTGGGGAATCTATAAGATCACTTTATTGGCCATATACAATTTCTGAGTGATTGTGCACAATGTTATAGAAAATAAAGCATGACAATATACAAAAAGAAAAAAATGGCATGCCTAAAGCAGAGTTCGGAAAACGTCTGAAATTAAACATGGCAGGAATTATTATTTCTTTACTTCTCTTCATTTGAAATACAAGGCACTAGGAATACGAGTAAAAGCCAATATGGACTAAGACTAAAAGCTACAGGGAGACCTACTGCCAATGCTGTAAGCGCATGCCCACATCGTTAAAAATGAGCTGGCTTCTTTAACAATCTAGAATAGGCAGAGCTGCACGTTCATTCCACTGATGGTACACATCCATCGTCGGGATTCATACGTCTGCAAACTACAACGATTCCACGAATTACAGAAAGAGAGGCCAAAGAGACGCTGACAAAGAGCACGTTGATGTGTCCATGTCTGCGGGCTCGGGGACTGTACCTGAACCGAGCCCCACCGGGCACGCCGGACTGCACTGCGGTCAGATGCACAGCGAAGGCCTCGGGGCTGGAGATGTTCGAGACGGCAGCGAGAGCTATCGCCCTGCTCTTCTCACCATGAGCCAGCTGCACTGTCCCTGGAAAAATAGCACACATGGCAGCTCACTCAGTTCAACTCAATTCAGCGCTACAGGAGGTCATTCATGCCTTTTGTCATAAGACTGTACAACGCATCCATCTTGCGTCTTGGCAGAGGCAACATCGACAGTGACCTGTTTCTGGACTAAACGCATCTACACATCTACTGCTACATCTGTTCTCTTTCTTTTTCCCGTTTACAACCATTTTTTGTGCAATATATGCCAGGGACCTGTGCAATACATCTATATTTATATTCATATTTTTCTGTGTACTGTTCTGTTCTAGTTTGTTCTTTGTGTGTCCGGACTGTGAGTAACTCTTGTATTGTATTGTATGTATTGTACTATTATTATATAATTTGTTACACTGTGGCTGTGTTGTGTGTGTTAAGCTGCTGTTGCACTGCAATTTCCCTCACGGGATCAATAAAGTATCTATCTATCTAATTCAATTCAGGGTGCTTTATTGACTTGACCGATGAGTACAATCAGTGTTGCCAAAGCAAAACAAATACAGTTAACTTAAAACAACCCCCCCCAAAAAAAAAATCTACAGATATTTACAATGAAGACACCTCATTAAATATTTACATAAAGACATATGGAGCATTACTGGGAGACAGACTCACTGTTTCCCAGACTGTAACAGGAGATCACATACTGGGCTGTCAGTTCAACTGAGTTCCCTCCTCCCTCTCCCAGTAGGATTGGGACCTGTTGTGATTCTGGCAGGCTCACTCGCTCACTCCGAAACAGAGCAAAAGCGAACAGGTTCAGCAGAAAATCCCCCTCCGTCCTTCTTTCCTGCGTTCTGTGCCCAGTCTTTTAATTTGTTTTAATTGGAAACACTTTCTTTCTTCCTTTCTCCTGTATCTGTTGTGCTAATTGTCTTGGTCTCTTTATTTGTTATTTTCTGCAGGACAGGGACCTTCTCTGAATCAGCCCCGGGCAATGGAATGTGTTTGTGCAGACCTTGCCTTTCTTCAATAAATAAATTAAATTAAGAACTTCCATTGACGCTGAATTCCTGGGGCTTCCTGTGGGCTAAGAAACTGTTTTTTTAGCTGAGTGCATTCAGATGCTTTGGCATTACAAGGTGCCATATAAATAAGATGGAATTGCAATGTTTTATCAAAATGAGGTGAAATAAAACAGATGACGGACTCATGAGATCATAATAAAACATTCTGAAAAAGCAAGACTATAACCATTACATATGCAATATCCCAGTATGCACTGTGCTTTTTGTCCTCAGAGCAACTTTCAGTCCACTTCACTAGAACTAGAACATTCTTACATACGAATCATTATTCTATGAAGACTAGCTTAGAGCACAAGACTCCTGTCTTTAAAAGAGATCAGATCTGAGGCATGTGCAATGCCATGGTAAAGCAAAGCAAAGTGTAATAAAGTGTAAGCATGGAGAGGATTGGAAAGTGAAGTAGTGGTTTGTGGCCTTGTAACCAGAAGGTTGTGGGTTCAAATCCCAGTGAGGAACTGGAAACAATCCCAGTGAGTGTTGTACCCATGATCCAGGTACTGTACTTCACCTGAATTGCTCCAGTAAAGTTCCCACCTGAATTGCTCCAGTAAAGTTCCCAGCTGTATTAATGGGTGTGAATGTAAATCACTTTGGATTAAAAGCGTCACCAAATAAACTGGTGATTTGCTTTCTCCTTTATCCAAAGAGGACAGCTGTTCTCTGCACTGTTTCAGATTTAAAGTCAGCGGCTCTAGACACCCACAGAACAGCCAAACAAGCTGGGCAGGATGCAGAGCCTCACCTGAAGAGGGGCTGATTTGGCCAAGCTGGTAGCCAGAAGGTGCCTGACCAGGGGGGTAGCCGGTACTCCAGTCTACACTCAGGTGTCCATACAGCCCTCTCCTGGATATCACCGCTTCAGTGCTGCCGGTCACAAGGCTCGAGACCTGGAGAGCGACTGATTCAAACCCCACCTGCAGCACACACAGCAGGGAGAAAGAAGACAGTCTGTGGCTGTGATGTATACTCAAGTCTGGATGATCTCTAGGGGAACCTTATTAGAACTCAGTTCCGTCTTGTGGACATCCGATTGTGGACACACGACCGTAGAGTGAAACACGAATCGGAGGACACAAGTGGAAACTGCAAAGAAGGGCATTTAAAACTGTCACACAAAGCATAGTGGGAGGGTGGAACAAGCTACCCAGCCATAGTGTTGAAGCTGATACTGGCTTCTTTCAGGAAACAGCCGTATGGGATATTCGGATCAACAAAATCCTAGACTACTAATTAAAGAAATGAGCTAGGTGGGTCAAAGCACCTTGTCTCCTTTGTAAACAATATAACGCTCTCATATTGAGTTGGGGTGTGAGGTTGTGCTGGAGAAAGACAGAGAGGAAGGGAAGGGAAGGCAGGTTTATTGGTAATTTCTAACCACTTTATCCAAATACAAGGTTAAAAGGGCTCCAGAGCTTATCCCGGTAAGCAACAGGCGCAAAACAGAGATACAACCTGGATGGGCCAGCCTGTCACGGGGCAGACAAACGCAAAGATAGACACACTCACACCAGGGCCAGTATTCACAGAAAACATACGAAGAAGGGCTGCACAGCTGAAACCTTGTGTTTCTTTTCTTCTCTTTTCAAGCATGGAATAAACCTTTACTTGCTCCCTTCTTGAACTATTGTACTTCAGATTTCACAGAAGCCAATTAACCAACTGCTACTGTATGTCTTTGGGTGGAAACCAGAGCACCTGCAGGAAACCCACATGAACACGGGGAGAACGTACTGTACATACTCCACACACATACTGTAGCACCCCACATCTGAAATCGAACCCAGGGCCCCAGTGCTGCAAGGCAGCAAAGCACACCACTGCACCTGACATGTAGTTATTATGTCCCCATTAATTATTTTATAACAAGTAAATAAAATATAATTTTTGCTGCCACTGACATGGCGCCAGGGTTTCTCTGTCATTTGGTTAAGTTCCTTCAGGCAGATTAGAAAGAATATTTTGAAAAGATAACTCAATGGAAAATGGCATAAATGCTTAAAACCACACATAACCCCACAGCTGTTGATTTTCATCCAGAAATATACGAATATATGAAATATATGAGGAATGAACTCTGGAAAAAGAAACAGCACATCACCATATTGCTTTCAGTATTGATTACGGGTTTCAGACAAGAAACATCTCAGAGTCTCCTGGAGTACACGAATCAATTACAAGTCAGCTTAACACTGATTCATTTTCTAATTAGCATTTTCCTTTCCTGCTACAAAACATCGGACCAAGCAATAATAATTAAACATGTTACATCTGGAGAACCAGTCAAGTCAATAAGCATTTGGGAGCAGAAGAAAGCAAGATGGAGGGACTCTGTGACTCACCTCTGAATTTGCAGCCGCTTCGGGGACAGACACCAGAGCCATCTTCGCCTCCTGCAGGACCCGAGGAGGGCTCCCAGAAACCTCACCTATCAGGGTCACGTTGGAAAGCTCGACGGTGAAGTTGAAACCCGTAGGAAAGAAAGCCTACAACGAAAGATACAGTGGAGTACACGGCAGGGGGCAAAACCACTCAAGAAGTCAGGACGCAACAAATCACAGTGCCTGTACGTGCTGGTGTTATGGTACTGGCAAGGTTACAACCGCAGGTCGACCTGGAACTCTGACTCGGCCCTGGCAGGTTAGGTAACAGGGATGCTTCAAAGGGAAGCAAAAAGCCTGTGTGTTCAGAGTGGGTCCTGTAGCCCCAGCACTGCCAGAACACAACTAGACTACTTCATTGACCAAATGTGACATCACCATTGCAATTTGCCAGGAGAAACCAATGCCCCATTGCAATGAATGCACATACTGCTGCCGTCATCTCTCCTGCTCCAGAGTGTGAACTGCAGCAGGTTAAATGTGCAGTAGCTCAGAACCAACAATTGCATGTTGGGGGGACCAAAAATAGCCAATGTAGAACTTCACAAGGGAAGGAGGTGGACGTTTGGAGAGGCTTCTGCTCTGGCACTGATGATAATGACGTCATGGTCGCGATGTCACCAATGAAAACCTACCTGATTACTGATTGGCACTGCACTGCTTCCGAAACTGGCACCATCTTTAACCAAGAGGTTTCCCAGAACAGTGTCCATGAAGAAGTTCTGTCCTTGGCCGTTGGCAGTGATCTTGTACTCCACCGTGGCGTTCCCAAATGTTCCTGCATGTCGGGAGACATTGAGGGAAATTTCCCGGCCGAGGTCCCTGCCCACTGTTACAGACTGCAGGCCAGGATAGATGGCGAAGACGCCATGGGGCTCATCGTTGGCTTTCACTGAGAACCTGGAGGTGCTTTTATCGGCATCCAGGTCCGCACCTCCCTCCACAGAGGTCAGTCTGATGGTGTACAGCTCGTCCAGCTCGGGTATGTTGTCTGGCAAGAGGTGGACCAGTATTTCGGCTGATCTCTGCCCATTTAGAATCACAGCCTGCCCTCGACGGGCGACAAAGTCACCTGCAATGTCAGAGCCACTGGACAGCTCCCAAGACACCTGCATGAGAAGGAGAGTACAGGTGAGACACATTTCCCCGTTTGACAAGTTATTCTTTTGTCAGGTTAACAATTTTATTTTTTTTCTTAATCATTCTGTCATTTACTGTATTTCTATCCTTCCATTATTCTGTTATCACGGTTTTATTATTTTGCTCTCTCAGCTTGTACTGGTCTTGTTGTACGCGCATGATCATTCCTGGGAATTTCAATTTCATTCTTGTATTGCAAGAGTGTCATGTAATGGTGTAATGATTACAGTCTGCAAGAGAAGCCACCATCTTGACTTAACATCCTCAGAATGTTTAATTGGACCAGAGGAGTGGCTAATTCCATGTGGAATATCCTGATAGGTCCTTTCCTCCATTTGGAGGAAACTCCCTCCCAGCACCAGAGACTCACTCAAACCAGCTTTGTCTAATTCTGCCTCTCACTTAGAAGGTGTCCGTCTCTGCTCAATGCAACAAAAATTTGAGCCAAGATGGTGGTTACCTTAAAGCCACCTCTCACTACATCACTAACGGCAAAGTACATGTGACATGTGTATTGTATGGTGTACTTTTAAAGGGCTTCTAAGAAAATACAGAAAGTAACAAAATTATTAGTATTTTTTCAGAAAGACACTTTGAAAATATGTTTAATCTGCCATTAATGTTATATGCAAAGGGCTGTGAATGTCTGGAACAAGTTACCCAGCAGCTGCTGAAACCGATTTTCTACTAAATGAGAGAAAAATGGGCAGACTGATGCTCTCCTCTCATTTTTAGAGAAGATTAACAGAGACAGAAACACTCTGTAAACCCATCTGTTTTTAGGATATCCCGATGCTAAAATGGATGGATTTAAAAAAATAAATTGTTTCCGTGAATAAATCATGGAACAGTCTAAGTCCACTTCAGCAGCTGCCTTTTATTGAAGACAGCTTTGTCTACATTTATTTGGGTCGTTCACTAGGAAGACCAGCTCCTTCTCTTCACGGTCTCTGCAGCGAAAGGCACTGACCGTGACATTCCCCATGAGCCCTTCCCTCCGAGTGATGAGGAAGGAGATGTTCAGAGGGCCCTCCATTTCGCTGGGCTCCACGTAGCTCCTCTCTATGAGGGCCTGCGGGCTGAACTGCACGATACCATTGGGATCCCCAAACTTCTCGATCTGTAGCGGGAGAGAAAAAAAAAACAACAACAGTGTGAATGAGACCCAAAGTCAGCTTCAATGCTGTCATTTCCAAACCGGCTCACTGTCCTACTTACAGCTGGACAAGGCGGCTGGACTCAAAGGCTTTGAATTGGATGCTGCCTACAGCTCAAATCTACTGCCCTGCAACCTCCTTTGGCCACTATGCCTGCATATTTCGGTCCAGAGGATCTCATCTACAACTTCCATCGACATCTTCATAGTAGCACCTGATTAAGCTGGACCCCTTTCGTGCCGAGCGGTGCCAAGGTGCGTACATGAATTGTGACAGTGCCTGTGGGACGGCCCTGGTCTTGGGTGGACTTGGCTGCTTCTCTGTCCAGAACTCCAGGCTTTCGGCCAGAACCTCCTGTTCACACAGGGTAACATCCCTGCCAGCATGAAAAGACAGCCGGGAGCTCGTCTGCGTGCCGTGACTCACCGTGAGGGCCACACTGTGTGCCTTAGAGTCAATGTCGGCTTCCCCCGACAGGAGGCTCAGCGACACAGTGAAAGTCTCCCGCACTTCCACCTCCCCATGGGGGAAGACCATCAGGTCAATGGCACGGGTTCCTCCCTCCCCATCTCTGAAATGGAAGGATCCATTCACAGGTTCACCAATGTCTGTGTTTATTGCAGGCAAAACCTCTTTTGAATTGGGACCTAGAATGTTCCATTTTATCTGAGGGAAGGTAATCAGATTTCAGAGTTAATTGTGATGGTTAACTTCCAGGTATAATTTAATAACACCAGCAAACAAACGGTAACAATCAATATTAATAAAAATAATAATAAAAGCTTGCTTTCAAATTAAGAAAAAATAAATTAGTACATCTAAAATCAATCTTTTGAAATTATAATAGGCATTGCTCCAAATTGACCTCTCCTAATACTTTGATTATATATCTAATAAACTTAAATAAAATAAATTTATATCATACATACTTTTAATAGAATGCAGAATCCAATCAGTATAATGAAACTGTACATGTGCGTCCCATACAATTACACACTGTGCAAGCTAGCCGATAATCAGAGTGAACACACCGCTGTCAGGAACTCACCGTGGCTGTTCCAGTCAGCCCCCCTGTCCTCTCCAGGACCAGCGTCAGCACTTGGGTGCTGTTGGGGTTGGGGATTACGAGCTCGCTCTTGTTAAGGAACCGGATGAGCCCGTTGGGAGAGTCGCTTTTGGCAATGGCTATTTGAGAAACCAAATGGGTTCCCAGCACGGCTCCCCCACTGGCTCCTGTTAGCTGGATCTCAAACAGCTCTTCGTATTCCCTGCAAAATCCAAATATTCCAGTCTTCCATTCACTGCCACAAACCACACAGCCATGCAAATATATCGGATGCCTACGTGCGCTGATTGTAGGAGCTGCTGCTTAGAAATTGCTGTGCTTCATTGAATTATTCATCAGGGGCCAACGGTCAACCCATGACAACGCTGACAGAAATCCAGAGTCTAACGCAGGAGCTCAGAGTGCAGGCAAGACTGCATATGGGATGGGAATCACCAAAGCGGAGCGCCCAGAGAAACCGCGTGTAACTATGGGGAGAAGCTAAAACTCGACGCAGACAGCTATCCCAGTGCAGAACTGAACCCAGGACCCAACGGCTAAGAGGAAGCAGGCCTAATTGTCGCACCAATACTGTCTGCAATTTGAGTGCTTACAATGATATGCACAGTGGCATCCTTTACTAAATTAAAACAGCTTTCCCCAAAAACTAGCTTATACAGTGTATCAATGATACTGAAATACACCACGTAATACAACAATAACCATTTTTAATGTGTTTTCTCTATTCTGATTTTAATTCTCAAAGACGAAGGGGAGGTTTCATTTTCATATTTTTATTTAGTATCTTGTTTTAGCTAAAAAAGAAAACAACGCATCAGAACGTAAGGTTCCCGATGACAGCCAGCCTCTTGGCCCTTCTGGTGGATGGAAACAAACTGATTCCTCCAGACGTTTCTTGAACGAAGCCAGGGTACTGGATTCAACACCATGGCTGGGTTCCTTGTCCCACACTCCTGCAGTTCTGTGTAAAAGAGTGCCTCTTGTTTTCTATCTACCTTCCTGCAGTTTCCATCTGGTAAATGAATGACTACGGCATCTGCTTTGGTGCATTCTAGACAACGTGGAGAAGCAATTAAAAAAGGGCATGGAAAATGTTAGCAATTACAGTTAAAAGTGTAGACTTTAAATCAAAGTCTGTTTTGTCAAATCAATTCAGAGAAAAGGAATCATATTATATTCTGCTTAGAATACAGAATTAAAATGTCCTGTACTGACAGGGTAAAGGAAGAGTCCCCTTTGAGACCTGAACAGAGAATAACGACAAGGGCACCTCGGAGGCACTAACACCAGCAGCTCACTGGACTTGTCCTGAATCAACAGTGAAAGATGAACCACAGGACCCACAGCGGAAACTATGTGGAGGTGCAAAACTGAGAACAGGCGGCCAGTGTTTACAGAAAGAGTGGCAGGTGTCTGGGACAAGCTACTCAGCCATGTTGTGGCAGACAGCAGCCTGGCTTCTTCAAGGACGAGATCCTGGGATCGGTCACCTGCTATTTATTAAACAGGCTATATGAGCTCAATGTCATCCTCTTGATTGTAGGCTTTCTTATATCAACTTCTTACCACAGCAACGTCTTCTCCCCTGTCCTCCTCCCTCTTAGTACTAGCTTAACTCATTTCTTTTGCCTTATTAGAGGCTTTTTGACATATGTGCAACATGGTTGTAACAATGTTTCACTCATCAAGGCTGAAATAAAGTTATCACCTGTCTGCATCGTCAACAATGGACACGTTGATGTGGGTGAGGTTCTGCCCGTGGTAGAAAGTGACAGAGCTGTTGGGGAGGCTGAAGTCTATCCCATTGGGAAGAGCCGTCACACTGCGGGAGATGAAATCTGCCATCACCACTCCCAACGAGCCTCGTCTCCTTAGCACCGGGATCAGAACTGTACCAGCATCCTCTTCCACTGGGAGGCCAACCAAGAGCCACGTCAGAAGCAAATCAAAACTTTTTAATGTATCACATAACATCCTGAATACGGACGTGTAGTCACACAATTAAAAACCATTAATTTATTTCCACCACATACTGTACTTCAAAACTCTGTTACAAGTCCCTCTGGTGCAAAGAGATGTACTGTAGATTTACTGCACGAATTTCATATTTATTGTGTCTCCACTGATTTTTTTATCTTGTGCCAATTAGAAAATGAACATTGCTCTGTGAATGGAGCGCGTCTGAAGCTCACCAGTGATCCTTCTGTACTGGGGGTCAAACTCAATGATGCCCTCAGCATTGTCGTTCTTCTGTATGACGATCCTTGTGGACGAGATGTTCCCTATTGCGGGAGGCTGGTCTCGCTGAAGCCCTTGCTCTCTTATTGTGAAGTCAGAATCACTTCAATTGAGACAGCACACAGAGAAATGTATCTGTTTTAATTCATTGTGAAACAGGGAAAAAGAAGTGCACTGGCAATAGGTTTTCCCATTCTTTCCTTTCATTTTTGCTTGGATGCTCCCCACTCAATAACCATTGTTTCATTTCATGCTTTTTAACTGTACCCTTTTCCAAACGGTTTACTGAGCACTATCATGGTCAAGCATGAGAGTGTGAGCGCTTCTTCAGTCAACTGCAGCCTTGCTGAGTGTGAATTGTTCTGAAAACTGATTACTGCTCAAACAAGTCTGGAATTCCAGCATTGGAAAGGGGTCAAATTCTGTAGATCAACAGCATGGTGGCTGGTACCACTGGGCCAGAACAAAATTAATGATCTCATGAGAACTCAAACTATACAGTAACATGAGGCAAGGTTCAAGCATCTTAATTGTACAGGGGAGAGGACCCTACACTCAATTCTCAACGGGAAACAAAAGTAAGAAGTACCACAACAGGAAAATGAGAGAAGCTCTATCATAAACCAGAAAAATTATAGCAAGTTTTTTGTTTTATTTTTTGCTCAATGTGAAATCATTGGCTTGCTAGAAGGCACTACCAACCTGGCATTGACAAGCTCTGCTCTGGTGATATTGAGGTAGAACTGCTCCGGGCCCTCGGGCAGGTCATCATTGAGGATTTCCACGGGGACGGTGTGGACAGAGACTGACGGGAGGAACAGCAGCTGCCCGGACACAGCGGTGAAGTCCGAGTCGCTCTCCGCACTGCCACTGGTGGTCTGGTACCAAACCAGCACACTCCCAATATGGCCCTGAGACCGCAGCACTGTGATGTTCACCTACACAGGCAAACAGGGAAGGAGCACGGAATCGGAAATGCTAAAGGTTTTAAAACAAAGTTCAGGACACCCAGTGCCATCTGCCCCTGTCCTGTTTATATTAGATTTCCTCTTCCCGGCAACAGCACTATGAAGATAAGATCACTTTATTAGCCCTATACAATTTCTTGCATTAGGAATTTGTCTTTTCAAATACCCCGGCTAGCTCTCTTTATGAGACACACAGATAGGGAGAGAAGTTTGGGGTCAGAGCGCAGGGTCAGCCATTGTCAGGGTCAGCGCCCCTGGAGCAGCTGGGGTTAAGGGCCCTACTGAGGAGCCCAACGGAGCAGGATTCTTCTGCTGGCCACAGGATTTGAACTGGCAACCTTCCAGCCACAGGTGCAGATCCTTAGCCACAGAGCCACCGCTCCGCCCCTGAACACAGCACTACTGTAAATGACCGCCATCGCAAGAAACGAGCAACGTTTTCCAGGAGAAGAAACAGAAGGAGAAGATGCATAAAAAAGTGCCGATCTGGATGCCATACTGTTGAAAATGAATTAAAAATGAATTTGGTAATCATGTACAATTCAAATATGTAAGAAAAAGACATAGATCACAATACAGTACTTCCAAACTGTGGTGTGGAGTAAAGCAAAAGCATGCAGTATTTTTTGGATGCACTGCACTGCTGCGGCTCACGGCCCACAGCTCACCCTTCTCTCCTCCTCCGAGGTCTGCAGGAGCTCCCGCGCCAGGGAGAAGCAGCCGTGAGGGAAGTCACTGGCGGCCAGGGTGATGTTGGCGCTCCTGCTGGACTGGTTGATCTCGGCGCCCTGGCTCACCGAGCTCAGGACCAGCTGGTACGAGCGCCTCTCCTCGGGAATGTCATCGTCCAGGGCCTGCATGGCAGCAGGGGTCAAACGGGCCAACGAAGGAGATAGGACACGACACAAAATTATTACTTTTACCTCATTTCCGGGCACCTCCCTTGTTCACATTTCCAGTAATCGGGTGTTGAGGTGCACTGCAGTGGAACTGATCAGCGAGAAGGTTTAATGGAACAAGGCATGCAACCTCATAAATGAAGTATCTGTTACTGTCACAAAATAAGTGTCTGTTTAAGGCCAGGCTGCAGTGATACACGTGCGTGATATGCATGCATTAGTGGTGTCATCTTTGCTAAAAGGTGCTTTGATGGGATTTGCCTAAACTCCCAAAGAAAAATCCACCTGCACCCTCGTTAGCTCCTTGCCTGTATTCTGATGGTGGCAGCAGACTGCCTGTCCCTCATGACCACCTTCCCAGATGTCTCCTCAAATTCGCTCGCAATGGGGGGAGTTATGTTCCAGTAAACGGTGATCTCACCAAAAATCCCAGGACCACGCACAATGCTGGGAGAAAAGAAGAACTCAATTAAGCCCACATTAAAATACACCTAGTCAAACTCGGAGGAAAGATAAAACAAGACTACACGATACCTGACAAGGGCTGACCCATTGTAAGTCCCCACTGGTTCTCCAATCAGAATGTTTTGGGAGGACTTGGCGATCTCCACCGTCCCAAGAGCTCCCTGGTCTCCCAGAATAACAACAGAGGCAAAACCTAGAAGAAAAGTTGTTCTTGTCAAGGCTGAGAAATGTTCAACAAACATCATATGCCCTTCCATACTGAGTGCCCTGCTGTTGCACTGACCGTCAATGGGGCTGATGAGGGCGTCGCTTGTGGCCGACAGGAGCTGAATGGTGAATCTCTCATCTCCCTCTAGCACAGCATCTGGCAGAGCACGCACAAACAGAGTCTTCCTGGATTCGGTCTAGAGAGAAACGACCAATTACATGTCGCTTCTGCATGTTCACCCACTAATAATCTAACCCCATTATTTATTTACAGAAGCTTTATCAACAGCTTCACAATACTTGACAGTGCATATTTCAGGCATTTCTGCCCTTACAGTACATGGCTGAAAACTAAATCAAATGGGGACTTTGTTAAGGAGGTTAAGTAAATGTTTAAAGTAGCTATCATGTATCATACATAAACAAACCTGCGTTTACTTCAGGAGAAAGCCAACAACGCAATTTGCTCCTGTAGACTTGTTTTCTCGAAAGAGTGGAGATCAGAGACAGAATGTTTCGGCTGTGGAGCGTTCTTCAGGTTTCAGGTTTCAGGTTCACACTTGAAAAAGGCTCCACAGCCTAATTGTTGTGTTTCTTTTCTTCTCTACTCGGCTTGCAATAAACCTTCACTTGTTCCTTTGCAGCCTACGCATGCTGATGCAGCTCCCTGCTTGAGCCCCTTTAGCAAGCCGGAGTACCATGATCCCACTTCCCTTTCACGGCTGCATTACTGCAGACCCCACGGAGTCCTGCGAGCCCGCCTGTGAGCTGTACCTCATTGAAGAACAGAGTCCCGTTGAGGGGTGTCAGGTCCTCTCTGGCTGCTTCCTCCACGAGCCACACAAGGTGAACCGACCCTGAGCCACCGGGGCTGCGCGCCACTGTCAGTGTTGCCATGGCAGCAGGGTCACCGGGAAACTGAGGCTCCCGCACCGTCACCTGCATCACAGCAAGCTGCGTCACTGCAGCTGTCCACATCCGGCAGCCCCGTTACACCTACACTGCACACGAGGGCCCATCTATCTAAATCTAGTAGGATCAAGCCATTCTTTGCTGCCATCAAGTAATCCGTTGTGCTGCCCACGCTTTATAAAAGAAACATCTGCCATCTTTTTAGCACAACTGCTGCGGCTCATAGGGATATCACTGCACCCGCTGGTAACACACCAATAAAGAATTCAATAACAACGATGATGGTGGTAGTGGTGGTGATGGTAAATCTCCTATGAAATGCTTGAAAAAATTACAGACTGGGTGGTATATCTGATTTCTAACTTTGCCCAAGTATTAATAATAACAAAGGATTTTTATCCACCCTGGATTTGTTTTGGCTGTGCTTTAGCAGGATCGTAATTTGTTTTAAATAACCGTTTCAATTTATCAGCTGAGGAAGTCTCTTGATCGAGAGGAACCTATACAGTCATTTTCCTAATTCAAACGTGACACAGAGCACCTGTGGTTCGGTGAGCGCTTTAACTCTGTGAGCTGATAAACGTGACAAGTTGTTAGTTACTGAAGCCAGAATATCACAGTTCCAAATCTGCCCGGGAGTCAAGAGTGAGGGACCCCTGATAAAAGTAAAAAGCTGATTCTCACCTCTCGCAGGTCAAATCCAAACATGCCCACAGGCGAGTCATTGGGAGGGATGGTCACAATCAGAGAGGATTCATTCCCCAGTCTGGCCCCCCCAGCCACAGCAGTTAAAGCAACACTGAAAGTCTCCGCGAATTCAACAATGTTGTCATCCAATATGGCGATTTCAATAAAGCTCTTGTCCTGTTGAGACATTTCACGCCCAAGCATATATGTAAAAAAGAAATGTTTGGTGATTTCCAATGACTTCTGAGGCTTTCTGCAAAAACTACATGCAATAGCGGAAGGCAATGTTGAACACAAGTAAAATTAATTAATTACCATGCTATGTACGCATGGCTTTTTCTTTTTGTAATAATTTAGCCTATATGATTGTATGGTTTTGTAACTTTGATTACACTATTGTTAAATGTAGTTAGCAAATGTAGCTAAAATGCAAAGGGAAAGTAATATATTGCATGACAGAATGCCTATTACATCAAAGACCAAACAGACAAAACTTACATTATTACATCATTTTTATTTCTGTGTAAATGATGAATTTTTGTGTTTGAATGTTGGTTTGTTTTTAACATGGAGTCTGTATTGAAAAACAGGACAGAACTGTAAATACCTGTCTATCATTAAGTGTGATATTTCCAGAAGCTGGACTAAAGTCTTCGAGGCTGGCAGAGATGGGCTGAGCTTCCCAGTACACCACCACCCTGCCAGTCTGGCCAGCCAATCGGACGACAGATAACTGCAGGAGATTGCCTGGAGGAACAACTTCATAGGCCACAACTCTGCCAATCATATCCTGAAATCAGAAGTGACGATTCTCCCTTTCAATTGACTACCCAGAAAAAAAGTCACTTTTTACAACTTCATTATGAAGAATCCACAAAAAAATTGTATGAGCACGTAAGAGCCTGAAAGTACATTTTTCAAACAGGTAATAACCTCCAACATGACTAAGAGTATGTGTAAACTAGTCCCGACTTACCATTGGTGGGAAGTATTGGAAATACAAAGATATAAAGGAATTCAAATAAGGTGATTAAACAAGAACCACTTTTACTACACAAAACCATAGTGGCATGAGGCCATGTGTAAAACACCCAACTATGAGGAAACCTCTAGCTGTTACCTAGAAAAGCTTGTCTGCTGAATCATGGTGCCCACATACAGAGGAATTCTAAAGTTTAGTATCTTTGGAGAAAAATATTTTTTATTTAATTAGACTGGCTCTTCAAGTCAAAGCAACTTAAGCTTGTGGAGGCAGCTGAGTATCGCAAATCTGAGTGAAGGACCTTGTGAAAAGGTACAACAGTGACCCCCTCGGGACTGGGGAACGGCACAGTTCAGTCACAAGACCAGAGCGCTGGCTAGATCAGATGAGACAGCTAAAGTACAGGACTTGCTGGCTTCTCTCTCTATATACATCCAGAAACAATCATCAAAAAGGAGACAAGGTGTTCTTATATATGACCATGTAAGCATTACCACAGTAGAGAAAAAAACAGAAATCCTTTTTTGTGAGACCACAGCCGTTTGCACCTCTTACTGCAAAAAGAAAGACTACTATCCTACAGAACAACCTAAGTACTGCTGCTTTGTTGAACCTTCAGGGGCGATAAGATTTCCTCTACAGTGTAGCTAGCCACAATAAATTAAACAGACTTAGTCTTCGCCTGTCATGCCAGAGAGGTACAAGTATACCTGCTAGGGGCATCAAATAAGCCTCGAGTGCAGCAGCCGAAATGTGCAGATATTATCACACCTGCACGTTCATCATCCGATCAGCACGTTCTGTACCTTAGAAACGTTGAACTGTACAACTCCCCGGGGATCGTCATTCTCCAGAATGGTGATTTCCACTGTCTCCATTCCCGGCCTCCTGACACTGGGCTGTCCTCCACCTTCCACTGCCCTCAGCAGCTCCACTCCGGTGATGTTGACCCAGAAGGTTTCCGCTAGTTCAGGAGCATCGTCCTGGAGGAGAGGGACACACGAGAGACGTCTGTTCATACTTGGACAGCTGTGAGAACGACAGGGAGGCTAACCTCTCCCGTCGTTGTCGTTGTCATCCCCATCATTGTGATGGTTTCGGCCTCCTCGGAATCAACTGCCTTGTCTCCCTTTTACATTTTTTCGTTCTTAAAACTGAATTGCTCACCTGCCATTCGGCAGGGAATATTTCTTTCAAGCAAGGGAGACCAAGCAGAAGAGGACAGTCTCCTCTATTTCCAAAAACACATACTGTGGTAATCTCACCTTTGTGCGCACGTGCAAGAGCTGACAAAGTTGTAAGATTATGTTTGTGTTAAACACATGGAAAAAAATATTTGATTGGACTGGTACTAAGGTGCACAGAAATCACAGAAATAATACCGAAACATCCTAAAATACCTACAATACATTAAAAAAAACTATACACAATAACAGGCCAGTATTCAGCATGTAAAAAATATGAAAACAGCTGTATTCCTTTCATACTAGTTCACCCAGTGATGTTAATTTAATAGTTTCTAACATCCTTCTCCCCAGTCAATGAATTAGGCAGGCTGTTTGACCACACAGGGAAAAGAATGGCCCATTACTAGGAAAAGCCATCAAACATATCTCAACCAACTTCGGTCAGAAAAGAAATGAGACTCAACTTACAGGCAGTATAGTGATGTAGACATGGACAGCAGTCACATTTTCCTTCATTATCACGGTCTCTTCTTTAGCAACATAGTCCTCGTTTTCTGTTGCCTGATTCGCCGGCAGTTGTGACAAAGCAGGCTTTGTTCTGAAATGTACTGCGACATCCCCAACAAAGCCCTGCTCTCTTACAATGGTTAAAGTGATGTTGCTCGGGCCATCTGTAATAATAACATATATCCAAAATAAATCTGTGACTGACTGTGTTCATGCAATCACTCTTGTCACAAAGAATATAGGTAGAGTTTTATACTAAAGCCATTTAATGCGCTGCACTTGCAGATATGTACGTGTAGCTCCAATGTTTTATTTTTTCCACTTATAAATGTGGTACAATTAAGATTGATACAAAACTCAAGTCACGTAATTGTAGTGATTGGAATTCAAAATTAAGCCAGGCTCTTCACGCAAACTAGCCCTGTTGGAATGATCTTTAAAAGGTGCTTAAAGGGTAAGCTGTCCTGTCTGGTCTTAAGATCAAGTTTAACAAAGCAGAAAACTTACACTGTGGCTCCTGTGTGGTGGAAAAGAGGGAGTCCGAACGCCAGCTGATCACCCCATAGGGAGAGTCGTTAGTGAGGATGGTGATCTGAGCCTTGTTCCTGCGTGGGTCAATCACTGCGCCCTGTGTGGGGTCTTTAATCCCCACAGTGGTGACCCCAGTGAGGGTGATGGTGACCGTCTCGGCAAGCTCAGGCACCTGGTCTGCCAGAACTGTCAGTGAGATTGCAGCAAGCGCCTGACTGTCTGAAAAAGACACCTGGGAAAAGGAACAACACACATCAGGTCTCCTTGCACTACTCTTTCAGCTCACCTAAGTTTTCTTAGCGCCTCTTGATATCACCATTACGAAGCATCGACCACACAAAAATGACAACCCCAAAACAAATGAGAACATTAATTAAGCTGAGAATGAAAGCATGGGTGACGTGAGGCTTAATTGGCAAGATTACTACAAGGTTAAGATGTTTTATTATTGACTGCTTTTCATGAAGGCATGAATATATTACTAATAACATAGCAATAATAAAAGTCCAACATTCTACCATTTCTCTGAATATCTCAGTAAATGAACAAGTAGGACAACCGTTCTTAAAATGTAGAAGTGCTTTCTCGAAAAGCTTCTTAACCATTGAGTTAAAGGTATCGGTTTCACAATGGCATTGGAAATCCTCACCACTCCAGAGCTGGGGAAGATGTCATTCAGACTCCCGTTGGCTACCCAGTGTACCGTGATCTTCCCGAAGGTCCCTCTCAATCGCTCGATATTCAGCGTGAAAAGATTATCTTCTTCCAGCTCGTCAACGTCCCTGCGCAGTGAATTCTTGAAGAAAGAGGCATGTTATTAAAAAAAAAAGCATCTTTCCGTTTTTTTCCTAACCACAGTCCCCGCTGAAGATGGCTGTACCTGTGCAAATCCCACAATGCCGTGGGCTTCATCATTGGACGGGATCACTATGGTCACCTGACCATTGGGTCCGATCTCGGCTCCTCCTCTGGGGTTCTTGAGACGGACGCTGAATGTCTCCTCCTCCTCTGGGATGTTGTCGTCAATGACGTTCACCGCAATCACCAGCTCCCTGTCTCCAGGGTCGAACCACAGCTCGCCTGAACTGATAGCAAAACAACACAGGCCGGTGGAAGCCTCCTATGAAGTCCTGGCTCTGCCAAGAACTGTTTTAAACGCTAGACACGAACTAAAAATGTTAATAAAATCAATGTTGACCAATCGGTTTTCTTAAAACCAGAAGGGAATAATCAAGAAATTTTAATTACCGTCTGTTTTTTATGATACATCAGTTCGGAAGAACATAGGAATGGCTACAAATGAGAAAGGGCCATGTGGCCTGTGGGGCCTGATTGCTCAGTTAACTGAACCAAGGATTTCATCCAGCCACACACCTTGTGAAGAATAAAGGTTTATTTTCATTTCAGAAGTGGAAGAGATCTCAGAAAGTAATATTAATTCAGTGGCAATAAAAAATGGTACGTACTTCCTGTCGAGGTAAACATACATTGTGTGTTTTTTTTTTAATAACGCTAATCATTAATACAAATTACCTTACAGTAATTGATCATACTGCTGTTTATATTATGTGCTGTTTATATATTGCGAAAATGCTACTCAATCAGTTCATAATATCATTGTAATGCTCCGCTTACATTACCATTAACAAAGTAACTGAGAATTATCAAGTTTCCCTCTCTAAGACAAACACTGACTAATACAGAGTAAGTACTCTTAAAGGAAGGCATATTCTAAATACTCTAATCATAACTATAGTTTGGATTTGGATAATTAAACAAAACATTACATACACAGCTGTGCGAAAGTCTGAGATGTTTTGCATCAATTTACTCTTTCCACTCAGTGGTTCCCTTACTTATTTGACAGGAAACATGCAATCATGGAATAATTTACTTGGTAGTCGAAAAAGTAAAGTTTTAGGTTTAGGGATGTGAGTGGAACAAATTATATGATGATGAGGACCTCCTGACAAAGAGTCCTTACATCTGATTGGTGAGTATGGATTAGCTACTACATTCTTGTTCCTACCCAAACAGTACAGTATTGCTAACAGTCAAAGCTGTAACAAGTGCAGAATGCAATCGTGAATGCTTTGAATAAGTAATTAATTACCATAACACACAAGTATTGTACTGTATGTATTGATTGTGTCAGACATGAATCAGACTTTTGCACGGCAGTGTGGATCAGAACGCACCTCGGTATGAAATCAGACTGGTTTGAGACGGATGTCAGCTCATATACTGTGGAGTCAGAGTCTCCAGAAGCAATGAGGAATGTCTTCGTGGAGTTGAGGTCCAGGGGCTGGACAGAGAGCAGCTGTTGGGCTGGCGCAGACTCCAGCACCAGGGAAAACAGGTTCAGTTCCAAACTCCAGGAATAAAGAGAAGACTTATTTCTGCCAGCCAGCATGATGTGCTCTGAAAGACACACAAGCCAAGAGGTTTTAACAGGAGAGTGGGAGGGAAAAACATTACATTAAGACAACAATGGGAGAAGCCTTGAAACGATAAAGCACCGTTAAAAGTAATGGTTATGGGAGATTTCTTTGGAATGTAAAAATGCATTTTGGGTCTGGCAAATTCCAAAAAAACCGAACGCAGAATATCTAATAAAGTGGTTATTCCAGTAAATATTTCCCCGGATGAAACTATTTTGTCTTCCACTTTTAAAGCAACAGTACGTTCTGAGGGTGCATTTCAAAGGTGAAATGACCTTCTGTATTAAAACGTTTATTACTGTTTTTATTACTGTTAATTACTATTTAAAATGACTATGTTAAACTATTACTATAGTTTATTACTGCAAAGCAATATGTCAGAGGGGTGTTCTGCAATCCGGGCCCGGTGTCCCGGGAGCCTGCTGTCCGGTGCTTACGGATGCCCGAGGAGGCTGTGAAGCTGTGGGCGGAGGCCAGCTCCCCCAGGGGAAGGGACTGCGAGGGCCGGAAGGAGGGCTGCCGCGGCCTCCACACGAACACCTCGCACGCCGAGGCGGGCCCTGCGGGACAGACACAGGCGGCCGCGTCAGGGGAGGCCGGCCGCGCGCGGGCCCCGGAAGCGTGGCGCTCCCCGGCTCGCACGGCCGGCTCCGTCTCCGAGAGCCTCCGCTACCTGGAGTGACGAGGAGCAGGTAGGTGTCGGCCCCCAGGTGGAATGTGTCCACCTGCGTGGCCGGAGCGGCCGTGGGGAGGGGCTGGGGGTCCCGGAACTGGCCGGCGGCCCAGCGGTAGAGCACGCAGCCGTTCCCAGGGCTGCGGAGGGAGACGGCCAGGTACAGGGAGCTTCCCCTGAGGAACAGAGACACGCCGGTGGCTTCCTGGAGGTCCAGTGCCTGATGGAAGACAAACGCGCCCCCCATCTGCCGGAAGACCTGTGGAGACGGGTTTTAACGTGTGAACTTGTGGCCAACAACAACAACAACAACAACAACAACAACAACAACAGCAAAATGTGTTGAGTTCTGAAGCTCTCATCAGATTCTGCCCGTTAAAAAAATCACGTCGGTGTCGACTGATAGAGGAGTTTATTTGTCATATGTACAGTACATGGACACTGGGATTCCTATTCACGCCATTCTCTCAGTGCAACAGACAACGCAGTATAGCAGGTAACACCACACAACGTGGACAGCACACCGCAAAACAGTAAATTAGAAACACTGCCCATATGTAGAGATAATTAACAAACAGAACAATGAATATGTGGTAGGGTGTCAGAAGTATAGATGCAGAGGTACGCTGAATCCTGAGTACTTGCACAGTTAGCTTTTAAGGATGTTGTGGTATGGGTTTAAATAAATAAAAAAATCAAAAAAGTTTCACGTGTCACCCAGCAACAAGAGTATTTCAAAAAATGTAATTTTCTTAAGTTGAATCATACTCTATGTTTTTTAACAAATTCTTGTTAGTAAAAGCCCCTTTTTGAAAATTCAAAAACATACCTACGTACACAACTTTTATATGTTTAAGGGCAGAGATGCTATTATACTTCTAAAATGAATGTAACTAGCTGAATGTTGAACCAAAGGACAGAAGTGGGAATGTAGAAGAGTATTGCAGACCAGGAACAGGAGGTATTTCTTTACAGAAAGGGTTGTGGGAGTATGGAACAAACTACCCAGCCTTTGGCTCAACTAGTCAATTGGGTAGTTAGTCACTAACTGATCCAAGGATCCCAACCAGCTGTTTCTTGAAAGATGCCAGCCTTAATAATGTACAGAAGTGCATCCTGTTCTGGGTTTTAAATGTACACACACAGACTTTCGACTTATGTCATCTGGTTTGTGTTTCACTGCTTATTCTGAAGAAGTCATCATCAGAATAAACTCATTTCACATTGGTCAGGAGAGTGCAGCGAAACGTCTCTTCTAAGAAACCCTGAGTTGTCAACACTGCTTGAACATCTTTGAACCCAATGAAAGTCAGTTTCCCCATTGTACACTTCTCCTTATAGAAACACTTACCTGGGTGGATATTATTAAATAATTGTTATTTTCCACTGAAAAGTGTTTTACATCAAAGGCTTCAACACTGAAGGATTGTTCCTGTTTACAAAAAATAGAAATAAAAAGTGGTTAAAGAGAGTAGAGTGATGACATGAAAACTTGAATTACATTAGCACCGATTTATTGAAACAATATTTTAATTAAATCATTGTTTTTTTTTATCTTTTGTGGCTATAGTGTGAAAATAGCGGTTTAACATTTCTGTGGTAAACATACTGTATACGAATGAATTTCCTCATGATGTTAAATCACACTTCATTATTATCAACGAATGCACAGTTTACAAATTTGTAAAAAATGGTTTTGTGTGTTCCAGATTGAAGTATTTTTTCATAGCCATAGAAAAAAAAACTAAACAAACATACAAAAAGCAGTTCTTACAACTAGACGGAAGTCAAAGATTTCAAAAACTATGGAGAGATGTGTTAGTCAAGTTATGTTAATCACCAAGGTCAAGTTCAGATGAGGGCCCAGTCTGAAGAGGCTAATATTTGCTGCTCTGGACACCTCCTGTCCCCCATGGGTGACTGCAACGTAGGAGGAACCATTCATGACAAAAGCAATGCACCGTCTTGGATCTTGGATTTTCAAGAACTAAAAAAATAAAATGACACAATGAAGTCATGTAATGCATCAGAATCATACTAATATGACAGCACGAAGGTTAATTATTTAGATTTCTATGATGGCTTATTTTTCTTAGAAAATTAAAATCACCGACTATTTTGTTATACTCCTTTGATTTAGAACAGCCTGTTATTTATGTCTTGGCCCCCAGGTACAGAATGAGGAGCTGTAGTCAGACTCCTCCACCACACCCATCTTTGAGACGCTTGACAAGCAGCGCTGCCCCTGCTGGAGCAGAGCTGTGTCCCTCACCAAGAGCCCCACGTGCTTTCGGGTGACCAGGAGGCCACAGGATTCACTGTGCCACTGAGAGCCGAGAGAGTCCCGGTCGACTAATCCAGTCCCAGCCTTGGCGGTGCTCGGCCGACTGTGAGCCACCGCTCGGATAATCCCGGTCACATCACAGTTGGCTAGTGACATGATCCGGGCTCGAAATCCTGACCGTACAGAGCTCAACCTGTCCTAACAGGAAAGCCTTCCCACTTGCCCCAATGTCAGGTTGGGAATCCATTTTTATCCTGAAATTCCACTCTGTGCCGATTCTTTGGTATCTGTTCTGGTATTCATTGGGCTTTCGCATCTGAAAACCTGGACCCTTGAGGTCAAAAGTCCCCGCGTAACTCGGTGGATTGAAAGGTCAGAGAGAACAACCACGGCTGTGTTAGAAGGACATGCAGGCGGACCTGGAAGACTGTGAGCACGAGGGGGGGTTACCTGGAGAGGTGCAAATACACCCTGCCACTTGTAGAGCGTGGACAGGGCCTCCCCGGCACCTCCAGGACGATCCTTGCCAAGCTGCAGGGCCAGCAGGTTGTCTGCGTGACTCAGGGCACACCAGCCGGAGGACGGCTGTCCAGCAAAGCTCTGGACCACGGACATCACCGGGAAGTCCCCTCCTGAAAACACAGGACCCACACTGTCACATCTCTGTCACTTCCCAGACAATGCTTACAGGCCAATGATATAGTCAAGAATCAGATACAGAGCCCTGTTAGCAATGTCCTAACAATGTCACTACCCAAATCTTTGTTGGAGTACAGACTAAGCTACCCAGCCATGTTGTTGCTGCATAATGGCTTCCTGTCATTTGTAATCACTCTTATTTATTAAAAGGCACCATAAAGCACCTCTTTGAAGTTATGAAAGCCATAACAGGGTTCATAAAAGACAGCTTGCTGGGGTATAAATGGATGTGAACATCATGCAATTAAAAATACAGGCAACTATTCTTGATAGTTGTCCTATTTTACATGTACAGTACTGAATGAAGATGGGACACTGTTATAAGAGTACTTCACCATCCATTAAGTATGAATATTAGTTGAGGATTAATCTAATTGAATATTAAGAGTATTAAGGAGCTGCTTAAACACAGCTGTTTTCATTTAAGTCTGTCTCAGGATACCAAAGGGTACGGCAAAGCATTTCCAGATATTAGCCGAGAGACACATTTCAGATCTTTAGATCATGGCTGTGTTTGCCATGAAATATCCGATTCCTCGGTAGAGTACAGAGTCGGTCTACAGCAGGGGAGAATGTACAGACTGGGACTACAGCGCTCAGTGCTCTTACTCATGCCATGGGCGGTGTCCGACTGCGATTCCCACTCCACGCTGACGGCGGTGTCCAAGCCGTTGCTGCGGGACACTGTCAGGTACACGGGCGCGTTGCCTTCCTGAACGGTCACCGAGCTTGTCCTGCAGGGCGGAGAGAACCTTACTGCCGCCTTCGTCGCGCACTCTAAAAACGGCCAACCTCAGCCTGTCAGATCCCAAACAAAATGGTCTACATAACTGGTTATGGGCCGATATGCCTGAAACACTGCACGGGCCGTCAATCACAAGATGCCAAGGATTTTCACAATCTTCATATTGCAGCTTTTACATCTTCCACATTAATTACTGCTCACCGGCATGAAGACGCACTTCCAAACGTAGGTTCATGTGCTTCAGGCACATAAAAATGATTGTACGAATCATTAATTCATTTACAATGATTTGGGGAATTACAAAAATTGTGCTGGGTTTACTGACTGATCACCTTCAGTCAGTGGATAAGATTTTGATAAACGTGGAAAATTCATTTTTTTTGCAAGAATGGAGCAGTAGCATGCGTGTAGTACAGAATACAGCATATTTATATTATGGGCAGTGTAGCCTGGGACATATTAAATTAATGATTCATATGGTGGGCAGGGTAGAGGAGTCTTCTTGTCCCCCGTGTGATGCAATTGGCTATTGGTTTATTCTACATCTTTTAAAGTACAGAATAGCAGCACTTCGCAGTCATTTTCCAGACCTGTTATTGAGGGGGAACAGCCTGAAGAGCCCGAGTGGAGCCTGGTTCTGCAGCACAGTGATGAGGGTCTGCAGGCTCTGTCCCAGCCGGGCTCCTCCGGTGGGGCTGGACAGAGTGATGGCGAAGGTCTCGTTCACCTCTGGCTCCTCATCCAGCACAGCCCAGATCTGCAGGGTCTGAGGAGACAAGGGGGACCAGACACGTCGCTCACACTGCAAAACTCATAGCTTTGCCTTTTCTTTTCCAAAGTTAAAATGTCACAACTCACAGGAGGGCAAGTTGAACAAGTTGTCATGGCAAAATGTAAATTTATTTTTGTAGTTATACATAAACTGAAAATTGAATCCTTGTCAATTTTTTTCTTTAAAATGAACACTTCATTGTTTGATTTCTCTCTTTTTAATTTCTTGGCCACAAATCCTATAGCATTGTAGAGAAAAAAAAACTTTTCTTTGAACTTCATAACCTGAAATGCGTTTCAGTGGTTTCTACAATACAAGGTCAGCGATGTTACAGATTCTTGCACAATTGTGCGCTTGAAAGCAAAGGAGTTTCCTCAGCCTTCACATCTTCTGCAGCATTTTCCCCTCTTCCCAGGGTCCTAACACACATCTGTCTTAAAACCTAAGAGAAGACCGCAATCAGAAAATGCTTAACATTGTCCCTTCTGGTACAGGAGCCCTTACCCCTTAAAGTTACAGATCTACCCACAGTTCTCTCTACCTTGAATCTTACTCCATCTTCTAGGATGACGAAGCCCTGCGAAGGAACCAGGTCCCCCATTGCTTCTGTCCCGTTGGTGTCGGTGATGAGGTAGTGGACAGTGACTGTACCAAAAGTCCCCTGGGGAGGGTCGCGGACGATGTACAGAGTGGCCACGCTCTCCGACAGGCCAGACAGGGAAGTGGGCTCTCTTAGGAAGAAGTGCTGGCTGTTGTTGAAGGAGATGACCCCATGACCATCATCGTTGGCAAGGACAGTCACGGTAGCTACGCAAAACAGAGGGATGAAAGAGGTTTTTCCACCTGTTTTTTGTGTTTCCACACTGCTTATTTAAATAGGTTTACAAATGATAGATATGAGACATACAAATAATCACTGAGATTATAGTTGATTGATATAACACTCGGTCTCTCTGCCTCAATGTTTAATTTGTCCAGTGGCATAAATCGGAAACAATCAAATGCCCAGTTCTCCTGTTAGGTGCCGTACACAGGGTATTCTGTACCTGTTGTTCCGTCTCCCAGCTCAAGCCCGAAAGAGGGATTGGCCAAAACCAGCTGGAACCTCTCATCACCCTCAGGTATGTCATCATCAAAGATCTGGATGTCGATGAATTTGTATCTCTCACCATTAGCGAAGTGGACGATCTGCAGTTTATGGGATGTTCACAATAAATCACTTCTAAATCATAAAGACTTATGATATTGGAAAATAAATGCATAATGAATTACTACAATTAAAATAAAAAGAAATAAGCCATAAATAAATTAGTACATATTATATAAAATTATATAATATAGAATTATCTAATTTATTTATTATTTATTAGGAATAAATAAAAAATCATTTAAAATAAATTAATACAATGGTAAAAAAAGATGGGAATAACTGTACAGAGATTTGGCTCATAGTCATGTCAAATCTACATTTGTCATTATAGTCTGATCAACAATGCTAGAAGGCTACTTTCAATTATGTGAAACTTTAAGTAGGTGGAAGAAGTCTCACTGGTTTATTGTAGGCAGCACTACACTAACTAAAACTATCACTAAAACATCTGGATGTTATAAACAGCTACAGTATGTGTCAATCTGCTCTGAAGGAGCCCATAGCAAGGGGAATATTATTGCCTTCCTTGTCAATATGTATTTGTTCTATAACCAGGGTCTCCAGCCCTGGCCCTGGAGAGCCCCAATTCAGTTACTCATAGGTCACCTGTTTTTAAAGTTTAGCAACATCTGTGAGCTCCCGACGAACCAAACAAGTAATCGCTTGAATAAAGAGATCTCTGGTCCTTGAGGCCTACAGAGTGCTTTAGTTTTTGTCCTAAATGATTTCTAATTATATTATATTAGTTAAAGCTTCATTGATCACAGTGGGTTTGCTCCATCTCCTTAGAAATTGGTTTAACCATGATCCACAAAACTTCAGGACTTGGACTGGAGAGCCCTGACCTACAAGGTTTTGAAATACTGTTGAAGTGGGATCATCAGATCTCTTAATTGAGCCTTCAGAAAGAATGCTTATTTCCCCCTTATTATATATCAATTGGTGAAGAAACAAAGGTGCTCTTGTGTTCGGATGCCTTTACCGAAGATGTTGCGTTGTAATCAAGGCCCAGCTGCGCCTCGAGATTTTGAGCATAAAAGAAGAGAGACACATTCCCATAGGTCCCTCTGTTCCTGTAGGCCACTAGGGTCAAGCTGCCTATTGTTTCATTGATTTCAAAGCTGAAAGAACAATAAAAAGGCAGTGTACAAGAGTGACATGCAGCAGGAGCATCCTTAATGTACACCGGCTTCTGTACCTTCTCTACAGCAGTGGGCAACGTTTGTCAATTAGTCAAGTGAAGCAGGACCCACCTGAAGTCCCAGAGGAACTTGACTAACAGACTCTCTCATGACAAACGTTGTCCACTTTTAAAAATAAAACCCAATAAACATCATTTGAACACAATAAAAAATAAAAACAGGTAAAATGGATTTTTAGCGTATACAGCTGTTGTTCAGTTACAGTATTACATCAAGGTGGCACTTACTTCACACTTTGCCATTCGATGATTCCTCTGATCCCATCATTGGCTTCGATTGTGACCTGTGCCACAAGACCCCCGACATCTAGAAACACGCAATTGGTATTCAGTTTGGACTTTTCCCAATTTAACTTTCCCAAAATAACTTTTATAACACACAGCTACAACAGCCTTATGCTGCTATGCATGGGTTAAGATTCTTTTAAGGTATCATCTGAGACCCAGAACTGTCTTCTAGTGCATTGAGAACTGACTGTGATTTGACTTTGTTCCTCTACAAAGCTGTTCATAGAGGTTTTTTGCCATTGTTTTCACAACTACTGTACTTCTCATAATAATGTACAAGCTAATCAAGGGGTAAAATATCCTTGTAAAAGTTGGAAAATATCCTCATACTTATTGTATATTCTATGATGTCTCTGCCAGCACAAGTGGTGTAATATTTTCCTTTAACAATAGTTAAAGGAAATATTGTGATGTGTCATCATTATTAGTAAAAGCCATGACATTCTTAGAAAATCTAATTTCATATCTGTATTTTGTATATATTGGTAGGTGTGAAATCCTGAAAAGATTTTTTTGGAATCTCTGCTATTAGCTATTGGGTCCCATGTATTGCGACTGGGTTGAAGTCCAATTTAGTGTCTGAGATATTATAGAACATGACTGTTTCAGTGTTACCTTTAAGAGTATAATGAACCACATCTTGAGGCGACAGAGGCAGGAGCACAGATGAAGAGAAAGAAGAAACGTTTAAAAAGCGCAGGAAAGAAAATTATACAGAATGACACATACAGTACTTGTCTTTCATCTAATGTTGCTGAACAATACCTTCTAAAGAAAATTGCACTCACTTTCTGAACACCTGTGTTCACACTAAGACTATCATGGAAAGCCCTGAAATTATGTAAATCTCCAGTGGTCCATGATGGAGGCACTATTTTGCTGCTCGTTCTGAAGAAATCCACTGAGTTGATTTTGTCACTGCCTTTGAGGATTGTGAATACTTGCATCAGCTCACTTGTATCTAGAATGTCATGCAGACAATGAGCTACCGTCCTGCAGCTCATTTTTGTCCTTCAATGTCTTCTGCAGTAGCCACCGCAGTTGGAAAGCGATTATACAAATGGATCAAGTGTGGCTGACTTTCCTGTCACAGGGCAGTGTGTTTACCCTCTGCATTCCAGGATGTGGACCTCCCTCACAGAGCTGGTTTATATGGACTGGCCTGCTGGTTGTTGAAGCAGAACATCTCATTTTCCAGGCTCCTCCAATGGCTTCATCCCATCTTCTGCTTTCCTTGCAGTACTTAAAATATTGTTTTTTTCAATGCTTGTTTATACACATTCCTAATTTTTTTAAATTAACACAGTGGCGTGCTACAGGGATTAATTTTAGACTTGTTGCTCTATTTGACATACAGTATATCAACAGTTCGTTAGAAAATAAGTTTGAAAATAAGGACTGGCCTGGACTTTATCAAAAGTGTAAAACAATCCATGATCGAAGAAAAGCAACAAGACTGATGCTTTTGATGCTGGTCTCAGGGATTTGCCATGGACAGACAGGATAAAGGAGATGCGTCTCTTCTGTCTAGCACAAAAAAGACTGAAAGGAACATATAAAATCCTAGGAAATATAAATGGTGTCAACCTAAGACAAGGATACAGGTCCAAACAGGAAACTAACATGGAATTAATTCACCACAGAGAAAAAGAAATGCTGATTTACACAAAGAGATATGGGGAACTCAGACTTCCCAGCCAGACTAGTGTAGAACAAATTCTGGGCTCTGAAATGCCTGGGTAAAGTTTTAACTTCCCTTAGCTTCTAAACTATCAGCGGAGGAAGATGGGCTTTTCTAAATATATGTTTGTATTTAAACAACTTTAAACAGCTAGAGAAAAGGAGCCACAAAGAATGACAGAAGTCAATTACATGGTGAAGAGCAGAAAGACAAAAAAGACAAAGTTTCAAGTGGAGCAAAGTGTGTGTTTTTATACTGCTGCTTTTTCAGAGGATGTCGGGGATGTTTTGGAAACCGTCTGCTGTTAAAATGTTTTATGTATTATTTACACAATGTTTTTTTTTCTTAGTAAGCTTTTCCAGATATTTACAGAATGTTTTTTTTATTAGTAAGCTTTTCCAGATTTCCATTGTTCCACAATAAAAAGGCCCACTAATTATTTTGGTGTCAGGCCCACAAAAGTTAATGGTGCCTGAGATATTACTCTTCCAATATGTCCTTTAAACTACAGCAAAGTAACACAAGTCTGAAAGAGAGGATCAACATTCACACTTCAAACTGCACAGTCGGTAAAATGCCCCTTACCAAACTTGGAAGCCGTGAGAGAGGTTGTGATGAGAACTGCAGACGTGATGTTCACGAGAAAAAACTCCTGCAATTCAGGGATGTCGTCCTGAAACACAGTATTTGAAACTCACAGAAACGTCACCATCGGGATGACAGAGATGCACGAGCTGCTTATGACTTTTGGGCCTTCCGGTACAGCGCTTTATGTCCCTGCTGGACCCACAGCGACACCCCTTCCTTTTCCTCTGTTCTTGCATCACGATGTTTTAGCGCATTGCAGACTGTTTTTGTCACCTTCAATGGATGTCAGCTCCATTTTTTACCAGTTATTATTTGATGAGCATCCTAACTCAGCACTTCAGGTTTTCTGTGGGTGCCCTTCACCCAGCCCTGACCACCTGCAGCTCAACCACAGGCCGGCACGCTGCCAACGGTCAATCTGTCACGATCGCCATCCCTCCTCTAGAGGGCGCTCCCACCCTTTTTATTATCATGTTCGCCTGCCCCCCCGTTCCGTCCTTTATTTATACCCGGTGCTCCGGAAGCTCGGGGCTCTGCATTGGAAGACGGACACCCAGAGGCCTGGCCTTGTCACTCCATTTCTAACCTCCGCGTTCCTGTTCGAGTTCCCCCATCCCGGGGATTTTAATCGTCCTTGTCTTGGATGGACCTCCCGGTTTTGGATTGTGGACTGCGCCCCGGTTTCCCTTTCGGACTTCCTTGGACTTGTTTGCCAGCGGCTCCCCCCCTGCACCTGGATTCCCTGTCGGCAACGCCCCCTGTTCGCCATCCCTTCCATTCCCTCCTAACCGCGTTTTCCCCGTAGCGTTTTCCAGTCACTTCCGGATTCTACCGTCTGCACAGGGTCCTAAACTACGCATCGTAACACAAGCGGGAGGGTTGCTCTCTTACATCAAGGATGGTGATGCTGATGGAGGCCGAGGTTTGCCCCTCTCGCAGCAGCACAGACCCGTCCGCGGGGAGGAAGTCCAGGCCCGGCTCGGCCAGCGAGCCCTCTGTCACGTTCGGGTCTCGCAGCGACCCCCGCGCTGTTGCATAGCTGATGTTGATGGCTCCTGGCAACAAAGTCGAAGAGAGCGCTCTGCATCATGGCGGCTGATTTCACGGCTACGTCACGCTGCGCTTACGAGCAGAGGATTTTTGTTAACGAGCTGTAACAATGCTCAGATGAACGGAAGTGGGAATAAATGAGGCCTCGATGGATACTGTCTGTGGACTGAAAATCAACATTTTTTTATAAGTAAGGAAGATGAGTTCCAGCTGCATCTGTGACATACAGCCCTGACACTTTAACTTCAAAATACGTTAGTAGCACAGAGATCTGCAGCTGTGATTAAGATTATACTTCATTCTACCAGAGAAATCTCATTACAGGTACATACTGTATTGTTAATTCTAATGGAGTACCATAAGGAGTCCATAAGGACATTCCCAATGAGGTACAATATTGTACCTTAAAACTTTATTGATCTAAAAGGCAAGGGCTCCACAGACTGAGTGCTTAATCATAATTTGCATAGTATTGCTTTTTGATTTGAAGACAATCAAAAGGACATCTGACATCAGGTTGAAATGAACCTCCCTTCTGCGTAGACAGTCATCAGATGTGAATGATCATCACAGTGGTGATACTGAGACTAACCCAAGGATCCAAACTCCCTGTTGATGAAGAGCTGGATGGTGGTGTTCTTCTCCTGTGTGGAGACCACTCGTGAGGAGGGGGCGAAGTTCAGCACACCGTACGGCTCGTCGCTGGCCTCCACCGTCACCACAGCCTGAGAGCCCTGTCTGTCCAGCACAGCTAGTCCTGTGGGAGGGACCCCTGGACAGGAATACACACAACATCACCCCTTCACTCGCTGACTGCTTTTATAAAATTCCCACATGGAGATACAGATCACTGAAAGCTGAAAAGCCTATCCTGGACTCCTGGACTGAGAGACTCTTCTGTTGCTAGAGAAAAGTAGAGAGTCAGCTGGACTAACTTTGCTAACTTTGACTTTCTAAGAGGAAACAGGCAGAACAAAAGACACTTTTATGACAATTATTCCTCCTGTGGCATTCTGACTGGATGAGATCTTATTAATATTCATATCCATAATTCATTGAGACCAAATTACCTTCCGATCGATGGATTCATAGATGGAGTGAGGTTGGGGAAGGGAGTTGTGATCCTTATGGTAAGTCTGAATAACTTAGTGGCCTTTTCCTTCTCCTACCCTGTATTTGTTGCAGAAAGCAAGATAGGGTAAATGTAATAGAACAAATTGTTTGGGGCCATCAAGCCTGAAGAGGATGCACTAGACAACTTAAGGGTGGCACTGAGTCCTTCCTTCAGCATGGCAGAAGGAAACCTGCCTGGATGATCGGACTTAGCTGAGAATGTGACACGAAACAGGAAGCTCCTTTTTGTTCATTTACTGGGGATTTTGGAGTTCATTTATGAGGGTGTCACTTGTGGGTTCCTTTTTTCTTTGGACAGATTGTGTTCCAGTCATTGCTGGATGGATAATAGCTGTTATTATGCGAAACAAAATCCGTAGTTGACAAGAGCGAGGTTACCTTCGGTACGAATGTTAGACAGGACAACGCTGTATTCTTCCTTCTCCTCGGGAACTCCATCATCCAGCAGCCGCAGGACTATAGTCGCATTCAAGGAGCCCTGCAAGGTGATGTTCAAGAGAAACCAAAGCGTTCTGAGCTCTTCTTTGTCAAACTGGCCCTTGCATTGCTGTGCCTTGATTGAAAGAGTACTAGAAGAGTACTATGGCTGCTTTGCATAAGGAATGAATGTTTTAAATTCTGTGGAGAGCAAACTTCCTACGCATTTTACCCTACACTGATATGGCACAACAAGCACAGCACATCTGAAGCTAAGAAGAAGGTTTTGCTATCCTTCTCCAGCGAACATTTTCCATCTTTAGTCTGTTTCACCTCGGGGAAGACGAGTACTCCGGAGACGTTGGCGAAGTTCTGCGCCACGCGGGGCCCCTCGACTCGCCAGGCCGCAGTGACGTTGCCCAGACCAGGAGGGGTCCTCGTCACCAGCAGTCGCAGCGTCTCCCCTTCAAGAGACAGAGCGAGAGCGCTTACAGCGAGACGGCCGCGGGAACAGCCGCCAGAAAACAAACCACACAGAGGACAATCCATGCAAACACACCCCACCGCTATACTGAACAGAGGGAGGCTAAGAGAAAGTCCCATTGCACACCAGCTCCATCTGAAGCTTTTAAAAGCTTCAGTTTCTTATACGTGTTTTATTTGATTGATTGGGCAAAAAAAAAAGGTCACGTTTTCAAATGGAAATGGAAAATAAACATTTTGGAGAGTTTAAGATCCTGCAGCTTGAAACGTAAGACCCAAAAATTTGTTCTGCAATCACAAGACTTTCATCTTTTTCCCTGGTATATGAAATATATTTCTGAATCTCAACAGGCAATGCACTGTATATTATTTAGGAATGTATTATTTTTGTCTTTATTCAATCAGGTAAAATAATGTGTAACTGAAATCTAGATGATTTGAAAGACAAGCGGGGTGAGAGAGAAGTAGATTTTGGTCATTCTTTCTTTGAATTAGACTTTATGCAGCCTGAATAATACTGTTATGAAACCTTCTTAGCCGCTACATAGCATGTTGTAACAACATCTATAAGCCGGAATGACAATTCTTCCAAAAGACATGACCGGTTATAATATATTGTCGATTTTCATAATAATGCCAATACTAACACTTAATGCTAACCCCAACAAATGTAAACCTAAAACATATATATTGTATGTCTTTCGGAACAAAGGATTATGCATGTTATGACATTATATGAATTATATGAAGGTATTATGCATGCTACTTAGTACCTAATTCAAAGGAAGATTGAGAGCTTTAACCTCATCTGAGGAACAAAAGGGTTTGGCTGTTTTCAAACCTGTTCTGGACCAAAAATATAAGAATGCAAAGCTTGTGCAGTGGATGTGACTTTTAATGTAAATACAAGGCAAGCAGAAATATCTTTTTTTTTTCGCATTAGCTAGGAATGTGCACAATATAAACACTGCATACAAATAATTACCTTTAGTCCTTGTAATTTGTTATGTAAATATTAAATAATATACCAAATAATAATATTAATTAAATATTTACATAAATCATATGACAGAAACAGAGACTAATGAAAGAAGTCAGTATGTGCCAACATTTCATGCACGGCTTCATCAAGAAATCATCAAGACACTGACAGGAGTGGCCGTCATGCACAGACAAATCCCACATGCTGAGGTTCCGGAAGTACAGGAAGTGGAAACCAAGCTCTTAGTGCACGATTAGACTTACATTTTTTAGACACGTGCACAGAACACTACTGTTCATTTCACAGGCCAACCTTTATTCGAACACTGAAGAAACTATGAGACTCAATTACGAGCAGGAGTATTAATTACAGTATAGATGAGCTCTATTTCTGAACATCAAAGATGCTGAGAAAAACACAATTACCTTCAAAAAGATATTTATTCTTCTCTCATTTTACCTGAACCTCAGAATATTTTAAATGTGTGGTAAGTGTGTTCTAGCAATCCACACAATAAGTTTTTGTTTATTTTTCATGTACATGTGCCTGGGGAGGCACCTAGAAATGAATAAAGGGTTACTGTTCAGCCATCAGGAGATGAAATAAAGAAAGCACATTAGTTACCACTGCTGTATTACTGTGGCGGTTCATTACTAACACCGGACCATGGTATGCAGTACATAAAGCACACTGGATCGCAGTGCTAAGGAGTGTGTTTTTTGTCATCACTGCTGGTATGAAATATTGAAAAAACATTCAAGAGTAGGAGATTTTTAATTTCTTATCCTTTGTGTTTTGTTTAACAGTTACAGTATTAATTATATCTTCCGGTTTCTGCACTTTTCATCTGGTCAGTACATGCATAATGACATTGGCTTTAAAAAGGACGTTCCCACATGGCTTTAAAAAATCATGAATTACACCCTGGGAGCCAATTCCTCACAGATCTCCTGTCACATTGTGGAAACTCCTTCTGAAATAAAGGAATGGCTCTGTTATATAAACGAAGAAAAAAACAACAACTTGTTAAATTATATAAATTGCTCCTGTCAATTCTGAGCTTTAAATCGTTATACTTGGACCCGACACCATTTAGAGTCATTAGATGTAGGATTCACTTGCATTTCATGATTTTTTATTTTTAAGCCAATGCCTGGTAGGCACTCATTTAACATTCTCAATGAAGACAGCCGCTCAGGTCTGTCGATCGTGGTTCATGTGAATTTACAGCCTCATTAATGGCTCTCGCGCGTTACTGACGATGGCGGATTGATGTTTCTCCAGGAGAGCCATGAATGGAAGGAAAGCAGCACACACGGGCACTAAATCCACATAAACCACAACCCCACCCGCAGGACTGAACAACAGTATTGGACTTTGTGCTGCACTGTATTAAATTACAGTATACATATGTATTTTATTAGTATTTGTACACTGCATACTTGGAAATGGTACCTAAAAACAGTTGTTTCTGTACTGCACGTGTCAAAGACAGAGCTTTTAAACGTGGCGCCAAGCAGGAATGTGGTAATACAGGGAGCAGAAAGAAGTAAACAGAGATACCCCCACTTGAAATGAAAACCTCTTTACTCTCCTCGCACAGGCAGTAAAACAAGAGTAAGGTTCACACTTTGTCTCTCAAGGACTCCTGATAGACGTTTTGACAGACAGCAATTCACGAACAGTACAAGCCAGTCTTTTTTGGGGTGTCCCTTAGGGTTTACTGGGATGTTTTAGCAGGAATAGCCAGAGTACAGGCTGCACAGGTTTGGTGGGGTTTATGTCTCATGATTAGGCAGCTGTGACTCTCTTTACCTCATTACATCTTTGTCCTGCAAGAGGACTGTAACCTGGGGGAACCAGCTTCAAAAAAAAGAAAAAAAGACCCTATTTAGTAAGATCTCTACTGATTGAATCAGGCAGAAGACCCTCTTGCAGGTTGTTCGTGTACTGAGCAAGTAAAGGCTATTCTCAAAAAATCTCTAGACACCTGTTGCAGTAAGCTGATTCTTTGCTATGAGTTATATTCCCACACCAGAAATGACCATCAGTCCCAAATACCAGAATCGCAGATCAATATTATTAATATTAATCTCAAACATATTTTTCCAGTGCTACTGGTACATTCAGTATCAGAATAAACAGGTCTTCACCTTGGGTATCTTATTTACTCAAATCTGTACTGTATCGCGTGCTGTGAACAAAAAAAAAACATGCTTTTCAAAAGACCGACAGGAAGAAGGTAGTTTCATTAAGTAAAAAAAAAAGAGTAAAAAAAACCCCAAAAGGTCTGTTCTTTCCATAGTCCTCATTACTGCTTGGCAAGAAAAGACATAACCGCAAAGGTAAGTCACAACTATCGTATAAAGCCAAACATCTGGATGAGAAATTCAGAACGTGTCTTCTTTAACATGTGTTTAAAAAAGAAACTTGCAGCGCTGCAGTTACGTTCTTGGAGCAGCAGGAAGCTGTCGGTGTGGTGGGGTCGGGACTAAAGAGAGAGCGTTAGTGTGGGGGCTCATGAGGAACACCAGGAGCGCGGTCAGCAGGCACAGCGACCCACCTTCTTGAGCGACGACCGATCTGGAGGCGGTGTGGAACCCCACCACCCCAGCCGCATAGTCATTGGCCAGAATGACAATGGTGACGGTGTCCGAGCTCGGGAGAATGCGGCTCCCTCCTTCCGTGTTCGTCAGACCGATCACGATCGTTTCGTTGTCCTCTGGCTCGGCGTCGTCCACAATGGACAGCTCGACGGTCTTCATCACATCGCCTTCGGACAACACAGACAAATGACCGTTGCAGGAGCAGGACGGGTGACCGCTAAGCAGAATCGGTTGCTTTTTTAGGATTAATATTTTACTTGTTTTGCCCTGCCATTGCTGTGTAATTGCAACACATATCAGTCGGAGCGGGGGTTCTGGGGCTAAGGATCTGCGCCTGTGGCTAGGAAGTTGCCGGTTCAAATCCCGCGATTGGCAGTGGAATCCTACTCTGTTGTCCCCTCAGCAAGGCCCTTAACCCCAACTGCTCTAGGGATGCTGTATAAATTGCTGACCCTGTGCTCTGACCCCCAGCTTCTCTCCCTGTCTGTGTGTCTCATGGAAAGCAAGCTGGGGTATGTGCAAAGACAAATTCCTAATACAAAAAAATTGTATATGGCCAATAAAGTGATCTTATCATATATCAGTCATTTTTGTATTAAAGAAATATAATTATTTTGGAATTTATAGACTAATATAACAAGCTAAAACAGCAGAAAATCTGTTTTGGAAATATCACGGATTAAATATTAGCAGAAACTCAAATCAACTGCATATTTGTACATAGTAGGTGTAGAGTAGATTTTAGATTTGAAATTAGATTTGCATGTATTCTCCCATACAAAGACATTAAGGAATCCACTAAAAAAGATCAACAAAACAGCAGCAGCAACAACAAGCTAAATAACACGCAACTTAAAAACAAAGTCAGACAAGCACTGCTCGTCTCACACTGCTTGTCTGACTTGCTTTTTCAAAGCTTATTTAACTTGTCTTGATGTTGCTGCCGCTGTTCTGTGTTTATGTGTTTTTGTGGATTCCTTAGTCTTTGTATGGGAGCACACATGCATCTTAGCATTTCACTGCACTTGTGCACATGGCAAATAAACTGAACTGAACTAATGTTGAATTACAACAGACTCACCTTCTGCAAAAGTGAGGATCTCCCCAGTCCCGTTGAAATCGACACCAGGTGCGGCAGTGCCCCCCACCACGCTCCACTCCACAGTCACCTGCCCCAGGCTGCCTCCTCTTCTCTCGATCACCAGCAGCACGGAGGCCCTGGGCTCCTCCTTCACCTCCAGGTACCGCCCGCTGTCCGTGGCGTTGCGGCTCGCGCTGTAGATCAGGAAGACGCCAAAGGCATCCCCGTTCATGGCGATCGTGACGGCGGCTGTGTCGGGCTGGCCTATGGTGGGGTTGTTCCGGGGGGCGGCGGTCAGGTTCACCAGATCGACTTTCAGGAGGCGGACGGAGAACGTCTCGTCCACTTCCGGGAAGGCGTCCGTCAGGAGGGTCACGGTGAGGTTGGCCGTGCCCTCTCCTTCCAACACGTAGGCTGCCTTGGTGGTCACAGGCTCGTAGTCGCTTCCCGCGACGGCTTGCGAGCTGAACAAGGAGGAGGCCGCAGTGGTGTTTTTGACGAAGGTGAGAACCGCCGAGCTGTTGGTCAGCGCGATGCCAACAGACGCCACCCAGTCACACCTGGGGACCCCGGAGACGTTAGAGAAGGAAAACGCCAGGCAGGCGCGATCCCGCAGGCAGGCGGCGGCACAGGCGGGCAGCGGCTCGCTTTGGGAAGAGACGTTGATCGGCTGTCGGAGGGGGCTGTTCGGCACGGCCCGCACCGGAGGGTCATAGTAAACCAGAACGTCCTGCCCCTCTCTCAAAGCCCGGCCCACGACATCCGTCTCCGCGGTGCTGTACAAGATCTGCAGGCGTCCAAACAGTCCCCCGCTGGAAGGAGATGAAAAGAAGAAACACAGACGGAGGTGCAACAGGATGATTAATAACAATAATAATAGCCTACACTTATATAGCGCTCTTCTGGACACTCCACTCAAAGCGCTTTACAGGTAATGGGGATCCCCTCCACCACCACCAGTGTGCAGCCCCACCTGGATGATGTGACGGCAGCCATAGTGCGCCAGAACACTCACCCCACACCAGCTCTCAGTGGGGAGGAGAGTTGAGTAATGAAGCCAATTCATACATGGGGATTATAAGGAGGCCATGATTGGTAAGGGACAATGCGAAATTTGGTCAGGAAGCCAGGGTTGTACCCCTACTCTTTTCGAGAAAACGCCCTGGGATTTTTAACCTCCAGTTTAATTGTTCTTAAATTCAAGACCGGTTGAAATTAGCTTTCCTCTTGTTTCAAACAATTCCTATCTTTTGATTATTATTTACTATCTACTGATTATCGGATAGTCTTCGATCTTCCATTGTTTTTAAGTATCAGATAGCCAGTAGATAGTAAATAACAATCAAAAGATAGGAATAAAATAACCGAAAGCTGATGTTTTGGTTGTCTGTTATCCTTATGCCCGAAAGTCGTTGCCTGCAGTCCCATGTTGCCTTGCTGTAATAAGGGTAAATGCAGAAATGTTTAAAATGCTTGGCAACAGTAGTGAATTTAACAGCCCAGCAACAAACCTTCTCCTGACAGTGATATTAACTGTCATGGCTCCCTCCAGAGGCTCTTGGAAGCGGTACACCGACTGCCTGAAGGACACTGTCCCATAAGGATTATCATTGGGAGGAACCAGGATGTTCACCATTCTCTCAGCCCCAATGCTGCCTCCATTTGAGGCTCCTATCAGCTCCAGGCGGATTATCTGGGAAAGACATGTGATGTCACTTTCTTTCTCTGCTGCACACACAGCAAGCAAACATGTTGTTCTCTGCATATACAGTATGCCTTCCTACCTCTTCGTTCTCTGGAACATCATCTGCCAACACCTCGACAGCCAGAGTCTTCATGGTTTCTCCAGGAGCAAAGATGATCTGGCCTGAGACAGGCTGAAGGTCCCCAATAGCAGGCTGCCCGCTAACAGTGGCTGCCCATCGAACGGTCACATTACCCAGCGTTCCAGCATTCCTTATGATGGGAAAGTTTATCTTGGTGGAGTTGACATCGGGCTCCTCTACTGTGATGGAAGCAGCCTGAAAAACTACCAAACAGAATCATGTAAACATTTAACGTATGATCATTGTATATTGATCCACATTGCAACGTATGTAATGAATTACTTCCAATTAAGATGACTGCTTTGATAAACCCCATAGTCGCACACTGGGGGAGAATGGAAGTGTAGACAGACTCCTCCAATAGCACCAAATAGAGGATATTGGATATGCTTCACCATGCAGTACAATGCAGACAATGACCTGAAACAATGCTCCAACAGATTTGATATAATTAGTACCACAAGAATCTGAATTAGGGCCACTGCTCTTCCTAATTTATGTCAATGATCTTCAATCTTGTATTGTCACTAATCAGATTAAAGGGGACCTGAATCAAGTATTCACAATACTCTAGGGCACTTACAAAATCAGCAGAAACAAACCACAGGAACCACAGAAAATGTGGAAAACTGATTAGTTCAGGCATAACATTCTGCATTGCTGAGGGATAAAAACAAAATAGATCCTACTGTGCTTAGGGATAAAAATAAATACAAAAGGTGCCACCTTGAGCAGTCCTAACCTGGAGAGAGCTGAGCCTTTAAACTGTTTCACTAACTCGGATTTCAACGTGCCACTGGCAACAGTGGAGACATCCCACAGGGGAGGTTCAGAGATGACTGAGAAGTTAGTGTCTTTCACTTACGGGACCCTGGGAAGCCACAGGGGTTGCTGTTGACTAAACCCACCATTCCCCTGGTAGGGGGATTCCGATCACAGTGGACCACTGACATGGCCCAGTCTCGAGCCTGCGATGTCTGATTCCTGGAGTCCAACCTCAGAGCAGGCAAGTGACTTTACCAGTTGAGCTATGCAGGAGCCCCAGTTTGCAGATTTCATACAAAGTAGGGCGATATAGCCAAGGACAGGAAGATTACTGTGCACCAGGAACTCTGGAGAAAACATCTGAGCCAAATGTCTGAGCCGCTGAAGCTCAGAGCCGAGGGGCAGACACCGGAAGACTGACTTTACAACTACTAGAGAATGAGGCAAAGGGGATGCTAAGAGACAGTTGTGGAAGCTGCTGGAGGGCTGAATAATTTCTCTTTATTGTCATTTTGTTCTGCATTCACACTATAAACATGCAGATTAATTATTCAGGTGACAAGATTAAAGTCCGCGGCTACAACTGACTGGAAGACTCTACTCATCTGTTAAAATAGAACCATCACTGATCTGCACTGTTTAAAGCTGTCTATTATTCGGGCTTGTGTATGGTAAATGCAGAATGTCTTTTGCAGCACCAGGTATGCAAGAGTAAATTCCTCGTGTATGAAATGTACTTGACAAATAAAGGAGAATATGAGTCTGATTTTCTTATTTTTAAGGCAACATGACATAGTAAAGGCAAACATGAAAGCTAACCAAAAGACCCAAAGGGATCATCGGAGGGTTCGATGGTGATGACACTCTGGGTGAGTTCTCCAAGCAGAGCGCCCCCTGTGGTCTGGTTGAGGAGTTCAATGCGAAATTTCTCCTCCAGTTCTGGGATGATGTCATTGATGACGTAGATTGGCACAGGCTTGCTAGTCTCTCCCTCCAGCAGGACGACATCAGATGAGGCCACACTGTAGTCTTCCCCTGGCATATGGAAAAAATGACACTAACTCAGTCAGCACAGTGCCAGAAATAAACTACGGCACTTCCTCATTGGTTTACTGAATGAAATGCATGCATCTGTGAAGAGTGTTTATTCCAGGCATTATTTTTTTGCAGGTTTATACTGCCAATTTGGATATCATGTTATTTTGTAACTTGCTATATAATATCAAAACAACTACCGTTATGCCCGCCAACTCAAAACAACTGGAACTCCCAGTAAGAAACCATCATCAGACATAGTTTTGAAAAGGGGCACTCTTGGATGGCAGAAAACTACAAGCTTGGCTTACCAACTCTTGCAGTCATCGGCACTGCCCGGAATTTCACTGAGACGTCAGCGAAGATTCCTCCAGTCCGGGTGACGTTGACAATGGGCCCCACATAGAACTCTGCCACACTCACCGCCGAAGAGGACAACTGCAAGACCCCAAAGGCATCATCACTGGCTTCAATTACAACCTGGGCCACCGTGCTGTTCTTCAGGCCGAGACGAGGGGAGAGAGGAACTTCAAGGCAGAAAAAGAAACAAATTCAATCATTTTAATAAAGCTAGAAAATATTAATAACCAGGTGCATCACTGGTCCAATAATTTTTACAGTACCGTAAGATACAGTATTTGCACTTAAACGCTAGTGTTTACTTTTGCTTATTCTTTTTTAGGAACAAATCCTTTATTTAGTTTAATAGTTTGAAAAACAAACATTAAAAGATCATCTAGAACATAAGTATTTATATTCTATATAGAACTGGTAGGGTGACAGCAAAAGCACACTTTAGACATTGATAGACAGTGCTCTGAAAGACCGAGAGGAAATCCCTTACTAGGTCTATCTTGAACTCCTTTAATAAGAATAGCGCTGATCAGCTGTATGAAGACAGATTCTGCTTGTTCGGGTTCTTCGTCATCCAGCACACGAAGGCTGATGTGGGCTTCTCTCTGATTGGCTGAAAAGATCACAGAGTCCAGCAGGGCAATGTAGTCGCTCCCCTCCTTCGCCCTGGCAACACCAGGTGGGATGTCCGGTGACATTTCACTGTCTCTCAGGCTTCTGTATTGGACCTGCACGGATCCCATCAGCCCCTTCTGTCTCTCGATCACAAGTGTCACATCTCTGTTCCCTTCTGGGACACGAATGGGCCGACTTTCCTCCGAAAACACAAACAGCCCGTAGGGATCGTCGCTTGCCAGTATAGTGAACGTGGCATTGGTCAGGTTTCCCAGGCGTCCATGCGACACATTGGAAAGGAGTAGGGCGAAGCTCTTGTCCAGCTCAGGGATGTCATCTGAGGCCACCCGGACCACGACATCCCCTTCCGTCTGCCCAACCTCAAAGGTGACATTGCCAGCTCTGCGAACGAGGTCTGCCTCTGCACTCAGGTCCGCCTCCCAAAACAGAGTCACCCTGGACAGGGCCCCACCAGTGCGAACCACCTGACGCAACAGATCGCAAGACAGACAACGAGGCAGCGATTAGAGTGAGGAGACGCTTCCGCGTGCTGGCTACAAAAGGGACAAAAGGAGATTAATCTAAAAAAGAGGATAAAAAGAGGACACGGAAAAGAGTGAAATACTCAGTCTTTCACTCTTGGAGTACAGCTCTACAGCCAAGCCGACTCAGCCTTTACAGCTAAAACGTATCTCCATTTTAGTTTGGAGCTTGAACTTGCTGCTTGTTTCAGTATGGGGATGATGCATGGAGCAGGCATGCATCTCACTGTGAGGTCTGCATAGCAAATGGTTAAGAACAAGGTTATGATTCCCTGATAAGATATATTTCCATAACATTTGAAAAAATCACTGTGGCAAATGACAAATTATTAACAAACGTGCTGTTCCTATATCCCCCGATGTCAAAGGAATAACTTGGAATATTCTGTTTTTTTAATCATTGCTTACTTTCCATGATTATTGGGAATTTCCGACCATAAACTAAAAGCAAATAATGCCATCTGAATGACCTGAACGTAATAGCTCCACTTGACAAAAACAGAGCTTTTAAGATTGATAAATTTACAAATGGGCCTCAATGAATATCAGACCTGCAGTATGACGGTGCTGTGGTCTCCCTCTGGCTCTGTCCCACTCACTCTCAGTGAGCTGGTGCTGAACTGGAAGACACCATGGGCATCGTCGGAGGCAGCTATGGTCACGTTGATGTGAGATGCTATCCCAAGGCTGGCTGTGGACAAAGACCTGGGTTCAGTTTCTTCTTCCGGAACAATGCCATTACGATACTGCAGGGAGCAGTAGGAGGAGGACAGAGCCAAAAGCAAAAAGCAGCTCAGGAAGTCACTTGTCTGCCCTGCTTATCATGTGTAGGATAAAATGCTAATTATACGATACTGTATATCTAATTTATGCCACAAAGATCCTTGTCAAAGAGTAGTTTAAACAAATACAACTGAATGTGGAAAAACTATGTGGTATGTCTGTTCCCCAATATGTAAGCCAAAAAAGTCATTTAAACCACATCAATGTAAACCATCCCCTCAGAACAGTAAGCTTGCTCAGCAATGGGAGTAAAAAAATGCCAAGTTCAACAGGCAACAAGAAACAGTGTATCCTGTAGCATTTTTTAACCATTTACTTACACCAGACATTTTGTTTTTTACTTTCACATCTTTGGACAATTGTGTCTTTGGGCACTTATTCACTGGACTCACCACAACAGTCTTCCTGCTGTAGAGGGCTGGTTTGTATGAACAGCTCTCCTGCATACTGTACATCTGGAGAAAACTAGAAAACTAAGGTACTGTAGGCCTGCTCTTTGCACTGAACACAGAGAGCCTTCAGGTAAATGTTTAAATTTGTTACTGTATGTAATTGCTTTCCTTGGAGTCACAATAGATACTTTTGTACTATACATTAACTTTAATGTCCTGCGGGGCTTTTATGTCAGTTGTTTGATCGTTTCATTGTTTATTTGCTGAAATGTATGCCTTGTGATGAGCCATTCCAAATAACAACGTGGCTGAGATGTCATTTGGGCACATGGTTGTAAAAGATTGTGTATGCTGTATTACAATGTTGTGCAGTTTGTGAAGGAGTTATGAATGTGTTTTACACAATTAAGCCTCATTCAAGAAAAATGTTTATTTTTCCTTTCTTGTTTAGCACTTTAGGAAAATGCACTGCTTCAGATAACAGCAAGGACTGCTTTGTGAATGGTAGATCTTTCATGATACATAACTGTCTATTGACAATTAACTTTTTGAATTTTTTTTGATTGATCTAACGTAAAACGTCATTTGTCCACATTGTCTGTCCAGACCAGGTGCTACAGCAGTTAGACAGTATTGCGTTTAGGTAGTGAAACATGAACCAGAGGACACAAGTGGAAACCATGTGAAAGAACATTTAAAATGGAAAACAGGAGGTGCTCTTTACCAACAGAGTTGTGGGAGTGTGGAACAAACTGCCCAGCCATGCTGCTGAGGGCAATACACCCACTTCTTTCAAGGGTGTGAAAGGGTGTATCCTGGCTGAGATCCTCAGGTCACTTGGTTACTTACTACCAAATTGACAGATGGACTGAATGGCCTCCTCTCATTTGTAAACATTTGATGTTTTTAGATTTATATGCCTAACTTCTTATACTATACACAAGGAGAGTATAACCACAACATGGACTTACTATGGCAAAGAATTTGCACCTTCAATTTACACTGAATGGGCAATCATTTCTCCCACAAATAACAGGCTTCCCTGGATTCTGATGGCTGATGCTCATCCCTGTCTATCCCGTACAAGGCAGAGGGCGGCTCGGCTTCCCTATTTGAAACCACGGCTCTGGGTGGCTCTTGACAGGGAGGGTGTGTGGTGTTGCTCAGGGGTTCTTACCACGATGGTGTCGAGTTGGGAGGAAGAAGTCAGCGTCACTTTCTCCACTGCCACTGCCCTCACTCCTAAAGAGTTCATCAACTTCAGGAGCACACAGGGACACACACATTGATAAAACACAGACAGCGGACACAGTTAACAGGAGAGAAGAGGCGGCTGTGGAGCCCAGCTGTTCAGAACATAGCTCAGTGCCCAGAGGAAGTCACTGGTCCCACAACACAGATAGAGCACAAACGTTTCGATGTTCACATACAAAAAAAAAAGAGAAAAATCCCTGAAGTTTAAAATGTTGGTGTTTTTCAAGTTGATTTGCACATTATTATTTAGGGAGCAACAGTACATGTTGTTTGAAGCTGAAGATCCTTAAACTTGCCGGAGATGCCGTCAAAATAAGATTTAATATGAAAGACTGAGCGGTAAATGTTATGTAAATGTAAATGTGCCTGCCCATCTTTCTTGGAACTGGTCACCTTCAAAATGTGTATTCGTGTAGTTCAATGAAAACATTTTTGGAAAAAGCTGGTCGATGCAGTTGCTAAAAACGACTGTATGTATTGTTTTGTAATTCCTGATAATTACACATCACTTTTCTACAACTCTGTGTGCTTTCAGTTCTAAGAGATCAAAAAGTTGATTAAAAGAGCGCTCTTTTGTGTGTTACCTCCTCCATCAGGGTTGTAGAGCTCCACTCTGAAAGTCTTTTCCAGTTCAGGCACTGAGTTATCTGTGATGTTCACATGGATGTATTTAAACTTCTCTCCAGGTAAGAAGTCCAACACGCCTTCTGTCTCCTGCACATGAAATGACACAATTTACACTTTCATCTAATTTATATTGCTGCAATTGTCTCCAGTTAAAAAAACTGGATATTACATATAATAATATTACATATTATTCTTCTGCTTTGCTTAATTAAATGATTATGACTGATTGCTACCGTATGCAGGCTTTTAACTTCGGAGACAGAAGCATTGCCTGAGAGGTTACCTCAAAGTCGTCGGGACTGACAGCGGTCAATGGGACGGTCCGGTAGCCCGCCATGACCCTTCCCAGCAGGCCCTGCGCCCGCACCACCAGCAAGCTGACCTTCCCGTCCTCCTCTCGCACCGCGAGCCGCGGCCCCACGAGCGCGGGTCTGATCGCTCCGTCGGCGGGGCCGGGCGGGGGCCCGAGCGAGAACTGCAGCACACCTGCGCGGGAGCACAAACCGATGACGTGCGCGCTCCCCCGACACTGCAACGGCACAACGTCACGCCGGGCCGAAAGCACTCTAGAGGACCAGTGCCCTGAGACCACACACGGCGGTCAACATCTCTGGGTAAGGAGAGTGGAAACATGTTTCACTTGAATATGTAACAGGAGAATGCAACGATAACTCCTTTCATGATCTTCCTTCATGACTTGTCTTCATTTCACTTTCATAGACGGGTGTCGGCATACTCTTGGGACTTTGGTGACCTCGAAAGTGCATGGCACAGGCCTGCTGGCCACAGTGACATGCCTGGCAAGTTCCTTTCCCTTCTTATATATACATTCTACAAAGACACCTGCCCAGCCTCCGCCCTCCAACACGGAGCTCCTGTCTGCCATTGTCATCATGAACTGCCGCCAGCTGCTGGCGCTGCTTACCGTAGGGGTGGTCGCTGGCTTTGATGGCGACCCTGGTAGCAGCGTTGCTGGGGTCAATGCTGGCTCCGCTGGTCGGGGTAGAGCCTCTCTTTCCATCCCCGGACTCCGCCGACACCAGAGTGACCCGGAAGTGCTCCTCCAACTCGGGAATGTCATCGTCCAGAGCAAGCAGGTTGAGGACCTGGAGAGAGAAGAGGACAGCAGTGGCTGTTTTTGTAATGTCCGTCAGGCAATAACTAATCACGATGAAAGTCTTTCATCATTCCCATGAGCCATGATGACGCCGATGTGGTCCCTGGCCCTTGGCATTTGCGCGATTTGCAGATAAAGTGCTTTGAGGAAGGACGGAGCGCTTTAAGGGAGTTAACTGGGCAGAACGGTGGGTGTGTCTTACCCACCAGATGGTGCCAGAAGCTAGTACAGATGAAAGATCAATAATTCACTCTTACAGGTATTCTGAGAGAGTAAGCACTTTGTATAAAAAAACATGCAACGTGCACGTAATAGAAATAGATGTTGGTGCTTTATTACTCGTAAATAAATTTACTGTTTTCGATACTTTTTATAAGTAAAATAAGTCCTTGAGGCAAACAGTAACTTCAAGTCAGGTCCGCCATTATGAAGGCTACCATGATGCCACATTATTGAAACCTGCTAAACGAATTGACCTTGCAGCTAATCGAATAGACCCTGTAGATCAGGAGCACAGCTCTCAGACTCGTCGCTGGATGGGGGTCATCTGTTCATCCCATCAGTCAAGGGCTACAGATTTATCGTTGAAACAGAAAGGCACAAGTACTGGGACAGTCGGTTCACCGCTGCAGACGGTGGGTTATAACACCTGCATGATGAAGTACTGGCCATAAAAAGAAGGTTTCAAACCTGAGTACTTTGTTTTCACTAGTGTCAGTTCATTTCTGTATTACTGTAACTCACGGGGGCAGACTTTACAAGCTCAACTCTTTTTTTTTTGCACAGACCATTAATATTCGTACAGGCCTGTGTGACTAGTGTAAGATTCAATATATCTTCAGAGGTTGTTTTTTACCGTAACAGCACTTCAGGCTTTCTCTCATGTAAAAGGCAGACCTAATGATCACATTTCTCAGCATGCGCTGTCTTTAGAAGTTTGTGTGGGGAGCTGCATCAGTGTACAACAAGTGGAGGCTAAGCCTATATTACACAAGCAGGACGTGGATATTTTATTAGTCTAACAATAATAAAATGTCCATACATTTATACAGCACTTTTTAATCCCCAAGGAAGTCTAATTGCTTCAGATATAGGCTATAACATTACAGGAAAAGGGAAAGGTTAATACACCTAAAGAAGGCTCAACAGCCAAATATTTGCCTTTTTCCTTCCCATTTTTCAGCGTGGAATAAGCCTTAATTTGTTCCTTTGCACTCTGACTCAGCTCCCCAGTCAGATAACTTTACAGTACTGGAGTGCAGCCCCCACCTGGGTGACACACCCCCACCTGGGTGACTGCCCAGCAGATCAGGGGAAGTAGGAAATTGCTTTACTATTTGAATGAAGGGGGACATTTAGGAAGGACAGCTTGTATAAAATTCGGAGTGGCATTTAGCCAAGACCCTGGGGTCTAGATTTTCGAATTTAGTCAGGATACTAATTAAGCAGCAATGTGGAGCCCTCCTCAGGTGTGTCAAGACAAGACATGGATACTTTGGTCTTCTAACAACAATAGTACTAGCATTTATTGTAGTTGCTACCCAGCATGTACTGCTTAGACCCTTCAAATACTGGGTGGGCCTCTATTGCACTCTTGAGAAGAAGTTTTTCACTCAGATTTCCCCAGAAAAATATTCTGCTGCCTAAATGAGTGCAAAGGTAAGAAAAGTCTTGTAAAAATTTTTTTTGTGGGACTGTTTCAGAATTTTTCATGACTGGATGAAAGCAGCACAACACTCACTTCAGAATGAAATCCTACACCTGTGCAAGTTCAAGGGCTGGTACCTGCTCGCCAATCAGCATATACAGGTGCTTGCAAATGCATGGAGGAGGGAACCTACTGATTGCACACAGTACTTCCCCCGTACACCTTTCAGAGCTTAGACCCGTGGCAGTATAAGCTGCCCCCATGCTTCCTTCTAAAATGGCTAATTGCAGAGCGTTGTAGTGCCTCAGTAAGAGAAGGAATCCCACACAGCTGCTGCGAAAGGCTCATCCATGATTGATGAGAGGCAGGTCTTTCCTGCGTACCTCCGACCGCTGCCCAGGCAGGAACGTGATCGAGCCGCTGGAGTTGGCAAAGTCCGCGGTGCTGAAAGAAGCGCCGCCGGCATCGGCCTGTGTGACGGTGTAGTTTACAAACACGTAGTCCAGGGCTCCTCTGGTACGCTCCACTACACAGGAGATGGTCGATCCTTCCTCTGATGACTGGTGATAAGAGGAAGAGAAAGGCCGGGGAGTCACTAGGCATTCACAGCCCTGAGGTCTCAGCAGGCCACAGCAAGCAGGGACAAACCCCTCCTGCTCATTGTGGAGCCTGCTTCGGCTCCACACATATACAGTACTGTATGTGAAATAACAGCAACACTAAGATGAAACCAAGAAATAATTGTAATTAGTTTGGAGACCTGGCTATGTAAAAGGGCACTAAGTAAACTTAACTTAAAGGGTAACTTAATAGGTGTTAAGTTTAAATATCTTATGCATTAGGGAGTGGTTTAAGTTTTCCTTTTGTTTATGAAAATGAAATGAATTGCCATGAGGGAAAATTTCATTCTAACCAACAGGAGATAAAAAAACAGTACACCAAAATGCAGACATGCACTACTCAGATATGCTCTACTTTTACATGTTAAGTATCTTGTGTTAGCAGCACTCTACTTATATTCTTTTGGTAAATGATCATTGCATTCACATTTTTTAAAAACTTTTCATTTTCCCTTGAGTTGATTTTTAAGCCGCATACTGAATTATTTAGTACATATTAAGAAGTGATTTGAAGAAAATATACAGGTCACACCCCACAGCACCCCTTCGTTAACATTTAAACATCGACTTTCTGGAGGAATGTCCTGAGCCCGGCTGCCATCTGTTGTGCTAATAGACTCAAGCCAGCAAAGATGCCACGAATGCAATCTCATCCCATGGAACAAAGCACCCCTGCTGCACCCAGGCATGAAACCCAATTAAATATATATGGAGACTCAGATACTATAATTTGGAGGTTAGATTACATCTATGCAAATCTATAAAAGAACAGTAACAACATGGAAAACTGTAAATGACTTTTGAATTATTTGCTATGTCTCAAAACTGAAGGCCTGAAAGGCTGCAATGTCCGCAGGCTTTTGTTTCACTGAGGGCCTCAGTTACTTAATGGATTTAATTGTCCGATTATTAGATACATTCAGGAATTATCTACCGTAACTAAGACATCATCTATATAGTGCAGGCGCTGTGCCTGATTCAGGACTGAATCAAGTGCACCTTTAAATGGAAAGGATCTTTAAAAGAAAAGTCTTTATTGTAGTACAGTTTGACCTGTTCAACAAACAATGAACTCAGGTTGGAGAAAAACTCAGAGGACCATTTAGTCGTCAATGGCTGGGGTCTGTAATTATTGGGCAAAGCGTGCAACTCTTTAATGGTGTACACTAAGTATGCCTTACATCAGGGATGCATGTTCCTGTGAAGCCAAACAGGCCATTGGCATTGTCGCTCTTCTGTATCCTCAGCTGGGCGGCGGTGCTCTGCTCAGGCAGCCTCGCTCCTCCGTGCACAGAGACCAGCCTCAGGGCGAAGAGCTCCTCCCCCTCCTCCTCCGTGTCATCCCGCACCTCCACAATGAAGGACTTGCGGCTCTCTCCCTGGCGGTACTGCAGGTAGCCCGAGACGTTGCGCAGATCGGCCTTGGCGGGCTGGCTGTGCAGCTCGTGGATCTCCGCGCGGCTCAGCCTGCTGGAGTACAGCCTCACGTCCTGCATGGCTCCCGTGTACCGATCCTCACCGCCTGCCCCCGCCCCGATCCACAGCGGCGCCGCCCCTGCAGCACAACAGGCACGTCAGCGCGGGACAGGAACACCCTGCAGACACCCCTACCCGGCATCACATTACTCACTTTCTTCTATAGCTCAGGACCAGGCTCATCTTTACAAATGGCAAAGCAGAAAATCGAGATCAGCCATTAGCAATGAGTGAAAGAAGTCATTTCCATCACCTGCATTTTTCTGACACTACATTATTTTCAGCGACATCGATTCTTTTGCTTTGACCATTTGCCTGTTGACCATTGTAGCTGCCTAACCCTACAAATGATCATACTGTTGACTGGTATCTTTAAAAAAAGACTCATGTTCAGCAGCATATAAACAATTACAAATGATTTCATTGTAAAGTGAGTTCAAGAAGATTCCAAAGTGGAAAAATTAAGCTTTGTAATACATTCCCGTAACTGCTTACTTTGACACATGATTAATGATGGTCACTAGAAAGAGACCACAAACACCTACTCCCATTTCCTCTGTGGGAATTGCTAAACAATGGGAAGGGCTTTGCCTTGGTTTTAATAACAATGAACGCCCTGTAAAGGTTTACGATCGACATACCGTGCTGAAAGGAGAAAGAGTTCCAAGCACAATTCCCCCTGCTGCTTTACAGACCACAAGGAACACTGTGCTTCCAGTGACTCAACTGAAATGGATGTTTGCAAGACACGCTTATTGTTAGGCCCAGTGACACACATTCTTTATGGCACACAAGACAGGAAGGTCAGGGATCTACATGGACCAGTTTCTCAGAATTCAGTTTGAAATGCCCTTTCTTCTGGTGTGATCCTAACAGCGCGAGACGGTCAATGGAGATTTGCAACCTGAAATGGAGACAAAAAAGCCGTGACAAAGCAAATTCTGCGACAGACCCACCATCAGCGATGGCTTCCCCCTTCAGACTTCGCAGTCCCCCGGGTACTGGGCTTCCATCCAGGTAGAACTCAATTATACCATCGTCAAGGGTGACGAGGACGTGCAGCCAGGTGTTCTCCTCCAGAAACCTGGCTGCTGTTGCTCTGGCCACTTGCGCCACACTGGATCCCAGGGGTGTGTAGTGAAGTGACAAGGTAACGTGAGACTCATTTGTCTGTGTCTTCACCCCGTAGTACACACTGCCATTCCCACTCTCCTTTGCAATGACGAAGCCATCGGTGTTGCGGGTGGGCATCAGCCAGGCCGAAAAGGTGAAATTGGCCAGGCTTCCATTCACGCTCAGCAGCTCACTGGGGTTGATACTCCCAAAGGCACCTGGGGACCCCGAAAAATACAGAGCGTCGGTTCCGGAGTGGTGCCGCCTCATGTGCGGCCTGAGCTCCACTGAACTGGGGAAGGACCCAGTCAAAATCAAATCTCTCATTGGCGGCAGACCGGCTCGGAAGGCGTCCGACAGTATTTCCCAGCCCACGCGGACGTCCCCGAAGGTGCCCTGCTGCCGCAGGACCGTGAAGCTGGTCACATCGGACAGGTCATCCTCCGAGAGGACGTCTTCGGCCACCTCCCGGTCCGCGGTGAGGGGGTCGATCACAAACACCCCGAATGGGTCATCGTTGAACGGAATGAGAACGGACGCGCTCAGGTTGACGTCGGCCAGCCTGCCGCCCTGTCCGGGATCGCCACCTACAGGGGGGGGGATAAGACAACAAGATTAAAAGGAGTGTTCTTCATTCCGAAGACATGTCCAACAGCATCGCAACAACTTTAGAAAATCAAACACTTCACGACAGAAAGATGGGCCACAGATGGGGTTTTGTTATAACGTGCCATCTGTGGGGACCACAAATGCAATAAGGAACATATTTAAATCTCTGCAGTGGAATATCACATACCTCATGTTTTCAATGCAAATAATTTCAGTGAAATATTGCACATGAAACCCAGAGGTTTACCTGAGATGACTGTAACTGCTGTCTGGTTATAATGCTAATGCTACAGTCAGGGATAGTGCTGGGCAATTTGAAATACAATGGCTGTGAAGGAAAGAATTCATGCTCATGTCCAAAATGAAATAAGGTTTCAAGACAGAACTCACTGCCTAACTGCAAGTGCCACACAAGCTAACACACATACTGTAATCTCTCCTGCAGATGTGGAACCGTAAACTTCATCAGCTTCAATTCAAGCAAAGGTTCTGTGGAATGGATATTTACTGCACAATTTCTCTTTCCATTATATTTATTCTTTTACTTTGTTTCTCAATTCTTATGTATCTTTAAAAGTGCAAACAAACTCACAATGTCTCTTCGGAATACAAAGCCAACACCAATAAACAGCAGGTGACTACTCTAGAGTAATTAATGGTATTGCAATGTAATTGATAGGCTCTAACCTACGTTCTAATGGAACGAGCTGTATTTAGTCCCTGGAGTCTACGTTACAGTACAGAATTTCCCCTAGAAATAGAATCTGTATAATTTATTCAATGCAGATAACTTAATGCATAAAGAAATCATGAATCCAACTATAAATATAAAAAAGTTCAAAGAATTAAAAAAAAGTTCTAACAGCAATATAAAGTAAATAAAGCATGAATGTTAAGAATTTTATGCAATATATCTGTAATTGAGCAACTCTGTTTGGTTAAAGAACCAGAAACCGATGTGATGACATGCCCACACAGTGCTGGGGCCCTGAACTCAGTTCCTAGGGTGCCAGGAACTCTGTGGAGTTATACTTGCTCCCTATGGGCTGCTTCAAGGTGTTCATGTTTTCTCCCACAGTCCAAAGACAAAAACTGGTGTGTCTCTGTCTCTGCGTGTCTCTGCGTGTCTCTGCGTGTCTCTGCGTGTCTCTGCGTCTCTGTGAGTGTCCTGCGATGGATTGGCATCCCGTCCAGGGTGTACCCTGCCTTGTGACCCTGTACTAGATAAAGCAGCTAGAAGATGGATGGATGGATGAATTACTGTACATATACCTGTACATCGATTTAATTACAGCAGTGAAGTTCCCTTTAAACCACCTATTTTCCATAAGGCCTTATATTTACTAAACATGTTTTTTCTAACCACTTAAAAATACAACTCAATGGTTTTCTAGGGCCCCCTTTTAAAGTGCAAGGATCCAAATATGTACTTCTCCACAACACTATCGGATGGCGTCCTACAATGACCCTTAATGTTAATATGAAACCATGGGTGACACAGTAGATAACCCTGCATTATCACATACAATATGCCTGACAAAGCAATGCCAGAAACCACTGCTGGTCCTATGAAAATGTTACCTGAAACATTGATGAGTCTCAGATTATAGACCTCGTTGAACTCTGGGATTTGGTCAGGAATAGCTTGCAGAGTGATAGGCTTGGTCCGGTCTCCAGTTGAGAAAACAATAGTCCCTGAGGTGTTAGAAAACTCTTGCCCTGCCTCCAAGGCTGTGTCATTTACAAACAGCTGCCAGAAGACAGTGACCATTCCAAATGGACCCCTGTCTCTCAAAACACTGAAGAAAGAAATTGCCAACATATTGTTAATTACAAACGAACCTTTGAGGAAAACACAAATGCCATTAAACAAACAAGAGCCACCAGCGATTGTTCATTTCTAAACTCTGTGCTTTTAATGTGTCTCTTACAACACTGACTTTGTTCTTGGATCTAGAATTTAATTGAATCTGTCACAACATTAACTGCAGTAGCCTGGTTTGGTGACCTTAATACAGGTCACTAATAAAAACAGACTGAGCAGCATTGTGAAGACAGCCAGCAAAATTATTGGTGCACAATATCCATGTTAAGCAAATAATGCAGAAGGCCAATATAATCAATGGCTGTCATGACCAACCCATGCACAGTGAATTTAAACTCCTTCCATCTGGGCTGTGATTTAGACTACCCAGATTCAATTGCAATAGAATTATGTTGTCTTTTATCCCTACAGCTATCAACTTGCTTAATTTGAAGAACTAGATTATGTTTTATTTTATTTATATATTTTTTCATTCTCATCATACACATACTGTATGTCTCTCATTTGTTAATGGACTCATGTTAGGTTAAATATATTTTGTATTGTGTTATGTCTTGCAATTAAACATACTATAGGGGCAATGGGTATTACAAATACGCAGTATTTGTTTAAACATCAAAATGTACCAGTAATGTAACCAATGAGAAGACATTTCACAGCTCCTGAGACATCTATGACAGATGCTGCACAACTTGTCTATGTAGTAAGTACACAATGGGCTTTGTCTATGCCCCACCAGGAATCAATTTCATAGAAAAACAAATCTGGAACAAAATCTGTTATGTTATTAAAGGAGTTGCAATTAAGAGCAAACTTCGGGGTACATTTTGTCTCTCCTAGTGGATAAAAAATTCCAAAACTATGTGAAATGGAAAAAAATATATGAAGTAATCTGGCCCTCCTTTGTAATCTCTTGCATGTACTTTCACAGTTAAATCAAATTGTGCTCTCAGAAAAAGTTTAGCACATTGCCCTCTAGAGAGCTGCATCCGATTATGAGATTTAACAGGATCATAAAACGCTTACTTAAAGTTATTTGATTGGCCCTCCTGCACAATCTTCCCAACAGGCTCCAAGGAGAAGATACCATTGGCGTCGTCACTGGCCTCAATCACCACTGTGGCCGTGTCAGTACCATAGACCACAGTATCACCTGCAACAGAAAATCAGTGTAGCGTCAAGGAAAACTCCATTATTCCATTCGACTGCTGTGATCTGCATGATTCTGCCTACATCCATAAAGCACTGATCTACAGAATGTTTTTTACAGAAATTAGCAACCCCTTTTGTGAGCCACTTTTGTTATTTCAAATATCCTGGCCATGCACACTTAATTAAACCTTGAATGGGTTTGTTTTTTATTGTTTTCAGTTTCAAAGGTTTTGTTTCTTGTGTTAGGAAATACTCTGAGGAATCTGGTCTTAAAATGTAGTTAAGAACTGCCTGCTTTCATCTGCATTCCTATTATACAATGCCAGGCTTTATGAAACCGCTTTTCATAGTCATGAGATCCAATGAGTCCAAAATTCTACTTTTAATGTTGACTCACGTCTTGTTTTCACAAAAACAGGGAAAAATATGTTAGCAGCTAAAGTTGCATTAGTTTAAAACCTAATAATGGAAACAAAACGAAACCTAAGTTCCATTCTGATACTTTCTAAAAAAGAAATGGTAGTAAAATAAAGGTTATAAGATTTAGCAATTACAGAATTCTTAGAAATTGAAAACATTTCATCATAAGATCCAGATGTAACTCAAACTTAAAGTAAAAAAAGTCTTGACAAATTCACATGCGGCTGAGGAATATCAGCATAATGAGTGAAAGAGATCCAAGCCTCTGTCATCCTTATTTCTATTTGGTCTGAAGTCGTACAAGAGCTGATGAATGATTTGTAAACAAAGGGTTTTGTAAAGCTACTGAGTCGCACCTGTGGCATTGTAGAGAACGATGTGAAAAGGTTCATCGGCTTCGGGTTCGTCATCATCAGGGATGGCCACAGAGATGTTCTTTGCCCACTCCCCCAGTCCAAAGACCAGGACGCCGCCGCTGCTGCCATTGAGCAAGAAGTCACCAGGAGAGGCGTTGCCGCCAGCCTCCCGGTACATCACCGTGGCAACGAAGTCCGCTGAGCCGTTCCTCAGAACCGTTAAGGTGACCGCCTGTCCCTCCTGCACCCTGACAACCACAGGGTCTGGGGGAAAACATGATCATGCATCCATTTCCAGAATGAGCATCATCCTGCAGAGCTCGATGTCTTAATTCGGGGGGGAACCTACGGTATGACAATCTCAGGAAACTCTTTAATTTTGCATGGCCTGTCAGCACAAGCAGTCTTGTCACTCTAAACCCTTTAAGTGCATTGTCTAAAGCTCATAGCTGAACGTTGTGCTGCTGCTCCGTCTTTTGGAAAGAGAAATGTAAGAATAACATTTAGGATTTACCTTACTGGAACACATAGTTCTGCCAGATTATACATGATTTCAAAAGCAGCTTTGAATTCCATCAAATTTTAATAAAAGTCCTATTTAGTATGGCTTTAGTAAGCAAAAATGTATTGATGGTGCTTTGACAGTATTAGTTTTGTAACCTTTCAGTATTTGAGGCTATGTGATGCAGGGCTCAAGCTCTTCTGCTAAAGTATTTTCACTGAGCTTCATTTTGCACCGGCAAAACCACTTCAAAACCACGTCAAGGACAACTTTATTGTTGAAGTCCATTGCTCTTGAAGGCAGAAATAAAGCTGGTCTTCTTCATTAAACAATTCAAAAGCCATCTAGCCTCACTTTACAGGTTAGTTAAGGACAAGAGAATCTGGTTAACAGGCATTTCTTGAAAAAGGCTTTTTGAGGAGGGTGAATTATAAAATTCAATACTCTGAGCAGCCTTACGTGGAGATAAAGTCTTGAGACAACTTACCTGCAAAGTAAATAGGATCATCATTTTTTCTAATCTTCAGGGTTACATTCAGTACATTCCCTAATCTTGCACCTCCTGTGACATTTAATAGCATGACAGTGAAATCTTCTAGCTCTTCCGGAACCTTTTGTGGAGATAAGAGACTTTTAAAATCACAAAGATGTGACCTCTTCAGGCTCATTGGTAAGTTTAGCCAGTCACACAATTTTTTTCACACAAAAAAATTTCATTTGCTTTAAACGGTTTATAACTAGAAAGTTCAAAGTTTCTTAGACATTATTGTAAGATTTATATTTTATTGCAGTATATCAAGATACTATTTTCCTTGTATATAAGATACTATTACCTTATATATTATAGTACTACCTTATTACCTTCATATATATTATGGTAACCTGGTTCAGTTACATTGATTCTGTGTCAGTATGAACCCTTTAACCATCTTTCAGGCACACATACTTTATGGACAACAAAACATTTACAGACTCCAGTTTTCTGACACTTCCAAGAATATGACCTGAAAACATGAAAATCACACCCTGTCTCAAACTACCAACAGCTACCTAGTTAACTAGAAAACCCAGATGGGTAGTGGAGCTTGATCCATTTCATTTCAATGAACCTACAATAAGCACTGTGATACCAAGCTCACTGAAACCCATATGAAACTGTTGCATGCGATGAAGAGCTGTGTTCACTCAACAGCACATTCAACTTGAGATGCACTTTACTAAGGCAGTGTGATAGACAGTGATAATGTTACCTCATCTGGGAGGGACGTGAGCGTGAGGTTTTTGGAAAATTCAGTCTCTGCGAAGACGACAGTGCCTTGTACTGGAAAGACATCTCCAGTAAAGGCTGGGTTTAAGGTCCAAGAAACAGACACCTCTCCAAAGGTCCCCCTGTTCCTCATGATCGTGTAAGTCGCTGTAAAAGCGGAGATAACGTAATCACACAGAAACAAACACATCCAAAAAGCACTCTGTAATAAGACAATCAATGAACAAGCAAAAAAAAATAGGTAGAATTGGAAACATTTAAAATATTAAGCTTTGTCCAGCATTGCACTCAATAAATCAGTCAATCAATTCAGTTCTTGATTTCTTAATTATATAGCACATTTCACCCCAAAGGACCTCCAAGTGCTTTGAATATACTGTAGGAGACACTAGTGACGCACGGAAGATATTGTGTACCAGCAGCCCCACTGCACAGCCGCTCCGATAGAGAAGTGAGAAGAAACCGTGTCTCCAATCAAACTGAGGAGAACTTTAGATCAAGTCAGCGTGTACCTGTCAAGGGTGGGGGAAAAAAAAAACTGAGAGAAGGAACATCTCTTTTTATATCCGTTTAGAATCTCTTATTAATGTGTTCGCCAGCTGATCCTGTCCATATCCAGCTTTATTGTCGTACAGCTTCATGCAATCAGTAGAGTAACTGGATAAAAACAAGACTGAGGTTAAGGACTGGGTGTGCCCTGCGGTGGCCCTGGCGAGTTTTGCCCACTCACCAGAGTACATCTCGGAGCCCTTGCTTTCATTGAGGACGCCCAGCGCCCCGGGCGGGTGGAACTCTATCACCCCGTAGGGATCGTCGTTTTTCCGGATGGTGACGTTCACCTCCCTGGCGGCACCCAGCTGGATGACGGGCGTGCTGTGGCTGCTGAGCACCACGGAAAACGTCTCGTCCAGCTGAAAACCAGTTCATGGGACGTGTGAGAGAGCGCGGGGGGAGGAGCCCCACCTGGGCGGCAAGAGGGAGCCCCGCGGGACTCGTGAGCATCTCCGCTGTGCCGGTGTGACCGCTGGGCCTGGAGGGCCGAGGAATTCAGATCCTGAACAGCTGACCAGGCACTCAGTTACGCTGCCCTGGCTAGACTGCAGAGCAGAAAACGAATCCACTGTCCTGCATCTCAAGATGTCTGTCGAGATGATGCTTAATAAATGCTTGTTTGTACAATGAAATCTAGTCCTTCTGCATACTGAGTACAATAGCCTGTAGCAGAGAGTTTGTAAGCCACTCGGTCTGAGTAACATTTATGGGTCATGTCATGTGCATCACGCTGTCTACCGTTTCTAAGTGTTGGCAGAGCACTGTCAAATTCTGCTGTGTATTGGTCAAGGCAATACATTGCAGTTAAACCTGCATGTCTGCTGGAAGGGAAGAAGGGATCAATATAAAAAACAACAACAAATTATTGATGTTTTTCAGATTGTAGCAAAGCACCATTCGACACTGTAGACATACATTGCAAAGCATACAAATAAATCAGAATTTCATGGCTTTATAGGTTTGCGCAGGCTATTATACTGAGCTGAACCGGTAGGAACTGAAGGTGGTCAATGATGTACCTCTGGGATCCCGTCTGGTCTAGCCAGGAGTGCCACTACGACCTCTCTCTCTCCTGGATTGAACTCTAAGATGCCTGTGGCGCCATAGAACTCATAGGTGTTGCTGGGCATCACTTCATAACGGATCAGCTGTTTCAGCAGCAAGCCTTGGGTTCGAATCACTCTCAGCTCCACTGCTTCTCCTTCCTAATAAAAACATCCATAATTAATCAACCACTCTGCTTATTGGCTGGAGTTCAGGCAGCCTGAGAAGGATTCCTGTCTGAGTCTATCTGAGATTCTCTTAACTCTTCAGTTAATGAAAACAGCTGGAAAGGCATATCAAATGATAAAGAAATCCACGTCATACATTTATTAATTAAAAGCTCTTACTGAAAAAAGCATAGGCTTACACTAATAAACCATGGTCCTCTTGAACGAGGGGAAAATTCGAACACTCCACCCGGACTGTCATTTTCAATGATGACAATCTCCCTGCTGGTGAATCCTGGTTTAAGAATCTGGTTCTCCACATTAGTCCTATGAAAAAATTCAAAGGAAGATAAAAGCAAATATTAAAAATGTACAACTTCCCCTTTTGTGTCCTGGTTTTCCACTTTAAGAGGCTGTAGTCTACCTGTTGTAAAGACTCAGGTTTTCACGACCTTGACTTTACTACGGCGACATTAGCTATTTCATCTGGCCTGCCTTGCTCATTTGGTTTCCAGCAGTTTACTGAATCAAGGATCTCGCGCAGCTAGTTATTGAAGATACTGTAGATACTGTATGTTTCACCAGCATCACTGATCAGTTTGGCCCAGACCAATAGAATACTTTGTATGTACTTCCCACTTTCTGTCCTAAACATGCTCTCCCTCCTGGTTTCTGCTCTAGTCCTGGAGACCCTGTTTCAGTTTGTCCCGTGGCAGACTTTTTAATTAAAGAAAAATCTAAACGGGGACTTTTATCGGCGTTCCAGAAGGAAAACACTTCCTACCGCGTCTTATAACATGTCCAATAAATCTACATATGTGGGTTACTGATAGTGCAAATCGCTGTGTAAATATCTACATCTGCAAACTGCAAAGCACGTAGGCCTGAAGTAAAAAAAAAAAATGAAAGACACAAAAACTATAAAGGTTCCCTGTGATCTTCAAAGACTCGTGAGCGACGGGCAGTGAGGGAGAGTGCCCAGGCAGCAGGAGAGCCTGGGTGGCTGGCAGCTGTGCTGAGTTTTTCAGGCAGGGGAAAGAGGGAGTCAGTAGAGACTGGAGCTGCCCAGGGGTGAGCGGGAGGGGGGGTTGGGACACAGGGAAAAAGTTCCACGTAATTGGTAAATGAAAAAACAAAGCGCGAGATGGAGAAAATCATTGCAAACAACATGCTTTCAGTACACTCGCTGCATGCATACAAACAGCAGCGCCTATAGAGAAAGGCATAAAGCCTGGTACTAAATTAGGTGCAAGACATAAAGAGCACCCCCCCCCCCACCATCTTTACATGCACACTCACACACACAAATAACCCCCCCACACACACACCCCTGCCCCCCATCACCACCGCCACCCCCAATCCACCATCCTCAAAGCAGACCCTTCTCAGACAAAGTACTGATTCACGGCACACAAAGGCCAGCCTTCCTCCACTTACCCAAAGTACACTACAAACCTCGCCGTTTCCACCCTGCAGGCACAGAGTGGGAGGGTATGAGACCGCCATTCCCTTCAGTGTTCATGAATAACAAAATAGCTTTGAAGAAAGGAAGGACTAAGAAAGGCAGACCCCCTTCTTTTTCCCCTCCTCCTCTCCCCACCGTTACTGGCACTCACTTCATGGGGGTCCCAGGGGCTGAGTTCTGTCCTGTTGACAAACGCGAGCAGGAGGTTCGCCCGTTCCCACTTGTGAGAGGTGACCCCATGACCAATCAGTCTGTCAAGGCCTATTCACAGCCCTGGGCTGTGATGGAGATGACTGTCAAGGGCCGCACTCACACACACCCCGGACTCTCAGGGAGCAGCTGAGCAAACGCAGTTCAGGAGTACAGTATGTGGAATACGCCAAACTGGATTGCTTAACTTGCTTAATTAGCGGTGTGGCAGCAAAAATTTCAGAAACAAAAAAGAAGTATCCTATTTTAGGCAGTGCGTATTTAAACACAGTTACTTGTTGGTTCAGATTTGATGTCTTTTTCCATCATAGTAATCTATTAGCATTGTATAAGCAGCACCAAGAGCAGGGGAACCTACAATGTAGGCCTTAATAACTGCCGGTGTAAATGGGTAAAAAAGTCTGTGTTTTAACGGCCCGTGAAAGGTACAAATTTCACAAGAAGTGAAAGAGACTAAGTCTCTGTGACTGTTCGAGACTTAAACAACAAAGCAGATCTCTGTCCTCTGACTTTGATTCGTACAGGGGATGAGGCTTAGCCTAACTGTGGTTTTCCCCCCAGACTGCTTTCGGTTGCTGGTGATTCTGTCCCATATCCAGAAACCTGCTCCCTAGTGGAGCCCCATTCACTCACAACATAGCGAACACAGATGGAAAGTCTACAAGGCTGCACGGTCCTCTAATATTGGCTAATAGCCAACTGAGTCAGTACAGAGTCGTAGTCTATTGAAAACCCACAGGCTGACAACAGTTAAAAGTCTCCATGTTGTGCCCCTGTAACACACTAGGATGTACTGTACCACGGGCTCACACTAGTAAAATTATTAACCATAACAAGTCTTTATCAATATTAAGTAGTGTAAAAATGCAAATAATATGAAGGGTATGCACAACAGTGAACGGACATACAGAGGTGAGATGAGATGAGCATTTCTTTTGAATACATAAAAAAAAATGTAATTTAAGAAACAGCACAGTTTGTACCTGTCTAACGAAATGATGACCGTCTCGTTAAGTTCAGGAATGCTGTCTGCTTTGATGGTGATGTTGATGGAGGAATCGCTCTGTCCCGACAGGAATGTCACAGAGCCACTGAAAGGTCCCATGTCATCAGGGGTCACGTCCCTCTGATTGAGACCAGTGGGTTTGAGGCTCCAAAACACAACCGCCTGGCCATCGGTCCCATCACGGCGCAGGGCAAGAGATATCTACAGTAGCACATCAGGACAAGAAGACTCATTGCTCTGTGTGGCGGATAAGGGCCATTCAGGGCCACAGGTGGACAACCGCTGCTCTAATGCAAATCCTCACTGGAGCGTGTGATTTGGAAGCTACATCCTCATTAGAAGGCAGGATTTCAGTGTCCAGTAATGTGTAAGAGGGCGCGGCGGCACTGAGCATGTTACAGACGTAACATTACTGATATAAACTCAGTGCAGAATTCTCCCGTGGCAGAGGAACAATAATGGGTCACTGTGGAATCTGCAGCTGAGTGGCACTGTGTGGTCCTGGGCCCACTGGTGACCTGCTCAGAGGAGATCACCTCTGTCTAGGGAGCTCGCTCTGAGCCTGCAAGCAGTTACAGATGAACCTACCGTCTCATGTCTGGTTGATTCTGGTTGACACTGCTTTACTCTGTATTAACCAGCACATCCGGAAAACAGCTTCTACATTAAATCTTCATCCAAAGCTCATCTTGAGCAGAAATCTAGAGAAATATCTGGCCTTCTTAGAAAATGGACAGAGTAACTGTGATTTTTCACAACTGATACACGGTTTTTGATATTTTTTTGATATTTTTTATGTTTTGATACTCTTGATATTTTAATTGTAAGGGAAAAAGTTAAGTTGCACATATACAGTTTAACAAACAAAGAATTGGTTGGTGAGCTTACGTACTGTAAACTGAAGTGTCAGAGCCTGGGGAAAAGCCTTACCAGACTCCTGTTGACGTTCTCCGGCTCGTACACAGCCAGGGTTTGGTTGCTGGTGAAACCAATCTCTCCATTGGCGATGTCCGGGCTGACTAGCAGAGAAATATTGAGGTCCCCCCCCAGCCTGGGACTCACTGAGGGGATGGGAGGGACGATACTGACCAGCTCCACACTGTCCAGCTGAAACAGCAATGTTTGACAGTGGCTAAAGCCCAAACACATCTAGGACTGCAGCAATACCAAGCGTTTCCATGGAGATGAGAATATTGTGCTCATTGCAAGAAAAAAAGAGTGATATATTACAGACCAAAAATTGCTCACTTTCTGCTAAAAAGTGAGATTCCCAACATTCAGGACGGACTTTGATTTGCAGTTTCATTGTTTAAAGTTAAAATAAGACTATTTTTTTAAATTAAAAAAGTGTCAGGATGACAAATACAACAAAGCATCGATGACATGTCTAAAAGAAAGCTTTGGTTCTTTTAGAAAAGCAGCCATTATATCCAGAATCACTCCCAGGTCTGACTCTGCTCTCTGATGCCGATGGACAGCTAAGAGTCCAGATGGAGTATTTCAAATCAAACCTCAGGGTAAATTTCAGTCTGCAATTGGTTTGCTTCTACAAACACTGAGCATGAAAAGAAACCCACTTATTACTGCAACAAACTCAAAGAAAAAGTTAAATTCTGCCAAAATGATTTTTGGCAGATTCTGCCAAAATTGTAGAAATGTTTTATTGATCAGACTTCACAGAAATGTATTAAACTGTCTAACAGTTGGCATCAGCAAGGGTCGGTGTAAAACATCAGTGTAAAAGAGTAGTGGAAGGTTAAACGGTAACATTTGTATCCTAAACCAGGGTATGAATGGAGTCTAATAATTTGTGGCCTATTAACTATTTTAAAAGCTTTAATTTATTTTAAAGAAATCCATCAGTGAGATGGCTCAATTTTGAGACAATGTTCTATATAAGTCAGCTATTTGAAGGTGGGTTTAGAAGTTACTTATTCAAATGTACAAAAGGCAAATTTGCTGGGCTGTCTTTTCAATGCTACTGACACAGGCTGAGAGAAAATGGAAGAGACGCCCACTTTCCCTCTGGAGGTCCAGACTTACAGGGAAAAATATTTCATAAAAAAAGAAAGGAGAGAACTGGGGAAAAGAACAAATGTGAAAAATCCAGAGATGGTATTTTCACACCTATAGCTATTATCATTAAAAAAAGTTTAACTTTTTAAATAGAGTTTCACATTAATCATCCATCATATCACATTGGCGCAGTAGTGCTATCTTGCAGCACCAGGACCCTGGGTTCAAGCCCTGTGTCTGTGTGGGTTTCCTCTGGGTGCTCTAGTTTCTTCCCACAGTCCAAAGACGTACTGGTAGGTTAACTGGCTTCTGTACAATTGGCCCTGGTGTGAGCGTGAGCACGTTAGTGCCCTGTCTGTGGTGGACTGACGTCCTGTCCGGGGTGTATCCTGCTTTGTGCCCAGTGCTTGCTGGGATAGGCTCTGGCTAACCCGCCACGCTGTACTCGATGAAGTGGGTGGAAAATGCATGAATGGAAGCGTTATAAGTTCCGCTTTTATTCCTTTCCAATGTCTGGGTGACATGATTGATTTGTCCTTTAAAGAAAGGTAAGACCAAGGGAAGAGTACTTTATGTTCCTTTTGACAGGAATGTAATTGTTGCAAAATCTGACAGCCAGCTCCTCTCTTTGCAGACATATGTTTAAAATCTTACAAAGGCTAGTGGATTAACTTTAGTGAGTATATAAAGTTCAAAAATGAATTCCCTATTAAACGTCTTAATGAACACATACAGTACTAGCAAGCTGACCAAAGAAAAATACATTGAGCTTGGGGAACGAGCTAGGGAAACATGCTTAAAATCAACTTAATGAGCTTAGACAAGCACAACATTAATTTCGTAATCTCCACTAGTGCTTGATTCCAAAACATTTTCCCTAACTCCATTTTATTTGCATTTTATATCATACAAAGTGGCCTCCATAAAAATGACTCCGCTTCAAAGATCTCCCTTTCTTAAAGCCCTCTCCTTTTAAACATTCCTCTCTAGGCCGCTAACATCAGTGCAGGACCAATTAGTTCTTAACGAGGGCTTTTATATTCTGTTACTTTGTTAGTGTCGCCTGATAGAGGCTGTTTGTTTATATACCTCAACAAAAGCAGGGGCAGCTCGCCAGCAGGGCGCATGGAGGCTCTTATTTCAGGCTGCATCTTTAAAAAATCCTGACTTTCCCGATACTCTCAAAGGCCAAGCAATTCATGCTGAGAGATGTAAAGTACGTATGCAGCAAAGTACATAAATTCCAACTCGCCTGATTATTTTTGTAACCGACAGGTTTGTCACAACCTCTTGATAAACCAAGAATATTGAACCAAAACGTCAGTGTTTCTGTGCTGGGTGGGTGTGTGCATCCAAAAGCAACTCTGGGGACTCTGCTCAGCACAATCAACAAACAAGGCCAGCAAGCAGCAGAACCTGTCAGGCGCAGAAGGACATCAGACGGGATAGGCCATCTGAACCCTGTCTCTCTATAGTCAGAACTGACTGTACTGGGAGCAAACCCTCCAAATTACTAATTCCCCTTGCTCTCCCCCATACCCTCCTTCCAAATTGGAAACTTCATAGTATTCAATCAAATCTAACTTATATATTTCTGTGAGGTGGGAAGAAACCTGAACAACAGGAGGAAACCCATACAAATGGGGAGAACCTGGAACCTTAACACAGCCAGGTACCTTAGGTTGGAATTGAACTCAGGGGCCTGTGAGGCCATAGTGCTAACCTGCCTGTTTACCGTGTCACACAGAGCACATTGCATTTCTGCGAACCGTTATTAACAAGAAAGGTTTGGATCTTGTGCCTGCTAATGACAGCACAGAGCAAAGAAAAAAAAACAACTCACTTGGACAACGAAATGGGCTTCGTTCTGGAGAAAGGCATCGTTCCGTATGGGCAGAGTGACCTGGGCTCGGGACTGGCCTGCGGAGAAAGTCAGGCTGTTTCTCCTAGTTGTGTTCAGAACCCCGTCTCTGGCCCGGGCTGGGTCAACCGGCCCAGCAGGGATGTACAGGGCGGTGTAGTCCAGCTGAATGTCTCCCAGCGTGCCCTTCTGTCGCAGGAAACTGAGCGAGAGGAAGCGGCCGGAAGGGTGGCTTTGGATCTTCTGCTGCTCGGAGGGGTGGAACGTGACCAGCCCGTAGACATCATCGCTGTCTTGAATGTAGAACACCACCTGAGCAACAGGAAGCATAGCTGAGCCGGTCCGCCTCAGGCAAGCGACAAGGCAACATCGGACAATGCCCACAAGCACTGCTACTGCTAAAGGCTATTCCCTTAGAAGTCCTCCAGTACATATAAAAAGACAACTTTCCAGGCATTTCTCATTGTTTAGTATGAACTAACCTTAATGTAATAAACGCTATGTTTTAGGAAATTGTTTGTTTTTTTCCTGTGGGAAATAAAAGCAAATCCCCTTGCTTATCATCAGTAGTTTATTCCTCAGACCCCTGCATGTTAATGAACGAATTTCACATCTTCAGCAGCAAACTGAAAGGATTACAACCTGAAAGGTACAGTGCCTTTGACTGCTATACCATGTAGGGCACCACATACTGCAAAACGAAAGTTGTTGACAATATACTGTACTGTATAGTAATGTATTTACCATGCGACAGATACTGTTTTCTGGGACTTGCAGAAGTGGGAGAAATGTGCAGAGCACAAGAACATATGAAAGGCATAAAATGGGTGGTGACGCACAGCCCATCCTGCCAACATTACCTCCCGTTGGGAAGACAGTGTTGTTTCAATAAAAGTGCTACTGATGCCTGTAGCCCATCAGGTTTCACACATCCAGGCCCATGATGATAATCATTTCCCATCGAGCTTAAATCATTTTTGCTCTGTGTTGCATCACTGAATAATTAGACGGTGAGGGGGTGGAAAAGCACTGCCTGCTCGGTAAACCACTAAACTTTTCATGTAATTATTTTTAATACAACCACACAAAATGCGATCCAGGCAACAGCAAAGCATATAGCAAGTACTATCATCCTGTGGCCAGTGCTACACATCTGTATCCTTCCTGTCCACATCCTCTGCAGCTCCTGCACCCCAGATGCTCTTCTTGCAAGTGTTGATTTTACAAATATCTTCCACCCTGTGAGGGAGGATCTGTTTTCATTTAGAAGGATGCTGTTCGGTGTTGGACCCAACTCTTCACTCAATTAGTGTTAAAACTGGCACTATTCATATACAGTATACTGTGTTAACAAAGAACCCTGATTACGTTTTACGCATATTTCTCAACATTGTTTCTAGTATACTTGATTAAACAGGGACATAAGGAGAAAATTCAGGGTTTGTAGGAAAACATAGGATAGACTATGAAACAAAACAACAAATGGGATTTATAAATGAGGAAACTACTTTAGGAGTTCAGAGACTTGCAGAATTGCTAGAAGCTCATCTTGGTGATACAGGCAGTGCAATACTGCAAGGCCCATGTTGAAATAAGACGTAATATTAATGTAATGTTATGAAATCCTCTGCTTTGTTGCACTTAAAGTCATAATACAGGTAAAGGCAAAGACATCACTGAAACACTGGTTTCAAGATAGAAAAAAATGACCGATTTAAAGAAAATAAATACTAATGAAATCACTAATATATGCACTAAATTCAGTCATGTTACCTAAAACAGTTCACTTCCCAACTAGCCCTACGCTCACTCCTGATTCTCGTTCTCCCTGTGCCCACTGCACAGAACATGTGGTCCTCACCGAGGAATAACAACCTGCTGAGATGCCCTTCATCCTCCTTGGAGCCCGTAGCTCCAGTAACTCACTAGCGGCAATAACACTTTCTCCGTCAGTTCTCCAAGACCCTGAATCCTGGTTCATTAAAGATCCCTTGGCGTCTTTCGAAAAGATGAGCGGTACTTCGCTTTACAGGCGGGTTCTTATTACCTAGGAGGAATGTCAATGGCAGATGAGGTGGGTCTCCCTCTAAATCTTGCTTTAGGATTGTTTGTGATTATAAAATGTTAGACAGAAATGCATGGAGGAATTGGAATAGGAATAGGAATAGGAATAGGAATAATCAGTAGTGCCATGTTAATGCTGTTATAATACAGTGGTTAGTTCAGCTGTGGTGCACACAGGAGTTTGCTCACGTCACCGTATTGGTTTACTGACCTCCATTGGCTCATCCACCTCTGCTCCCCCCTGAACGGTGCCGGGCAGGAGTCTGAAGAGGTAGGCCTCAGCTTCCTCGGGGAGGTCATCGGGCGTGATGCTGACCTGCAGGGCCGCGGCCATCTGGCCCTCAGCGAAGCGCAGGGTTCCCGCGGCCGGAGCCAAGTCGGCGGTCACGGCGGACGGGTCGGTGCTGTTCCGCGTGATGGCCCACCCCACCGACACATTGCCGTGGGTCCCACCGATCCTCACGACGGAAATGCCGTCGAACCTGGCGGCGCGCAAAACACACGGACACCACAGGTGAAAGAGGAGAAGGAGTGATGTGACGCCGCGAGTCCTCTTTAAATAAAAAAAAGGAAACGGCAAACGTCTTGGATTGTTAGTTTCAGCACAGCTTCACATGTAAACAGAATGTCATACGACTGTAAAAGGAGCTGCCTACCTGGGAGTCAGATCTTCATTAATAACCACTGTTTGAGCAACAAGCCCACTGCTGATTGAAAGCACTCCATAGGGTTTATCGTTGGGCTCAATGGTGACCTGAACAACGCTGGGGTTCAGCAGGACCCCATCTCCCCTGAGCGTGTCCTCCACTAACAGCACCTGGAAGGACTCTGCTATTTCTGGGACGGCGTCGTCTATGATCATGAACCTCAGTCGGACTTCGTACACCCGAGGGGGGAACACGATCGTCCTGTTGGTCTGCAGGTCGACAAAGTCGGATCTCAGCGTGGCGCTGGCTGTACTGTTGCCGCTGACGATGGTATAATCGATGGAGATCTCTGCAGCGTCTGAGCCGATGAGTTTGTCCTCCTCGTCCCTTCCTCGGGTCACTACAACCGTGACCACGCCCGCAGTCTCAGGCACCAGCAGTAGAGCCTGGGCAAACTTTATGGGGCTGTCATTCCTGTTGATTCTGATTTGAACGCTGCTGCGGTTTGGGTTAATAAAAGCCCCTCCTTCAACACTGGTCAGTTTCACAGTGAACAGCTCATCGTCTTCCGGTATCTGAAAAACATCGGTGCTTTTCTCAGCAATACAGGCCAAAACAATCACATTCTTGTAGTAGAAAAGCAGACCCATGAAATATAAACATTCTGCCTAAAAATGTTTCTTAGACAAAATTCAGTCATGACAGGATATAAGTAAATGGGTTGGGTTAAATAATTATTACCCATTAGGGTAATGACTTGCATATGCAGGGCCTTGATAATGACTATATATGAAAAAAGAAAACTGATTTTTTCCCGTGATACATTCAAAAAACATTTAAATAAAATGTCTGCATTTCAAGTATAAGCTGTAAATTGTTTACACCTGGGTAGAGTGTGGAACAAATAAAAAATAATCTCCCTTTATCAGCGCAAATGTGCTTATTCTTCAGAGCTAGGTGGAAAAGACTTTAATAACCATCTTTGTTTTTCACAGACAATATCCAGTGTCTATTAAGATTGCAGCAAATGTGTCCCAAAATGCCTAAATCACTTGAGGAGTTTGGTTAGAATCTAACAAATGCGACAGACTGATGAATTCCAGTATCAACAGAGTGCTTGGTGTGACTTGCCTAGCTGAGAGAATGGCACACTAGCCATAAGGATAAGGCTGCTCAAACCGCCTCCATATTACACTTTTACAAGGAATGAGCCAGGGAGCTGCTGTGGGAGTGTAGATGGGGTAGCAGGAGGGGTGCCAGAGAGACACGCGAAGGGAAGTCATGGGTGCATTTACGTAGGTGAGCAGAAGTGTGTGAAATTAGAAACTATCCTTCTCCCTGAACTTCAGCTCTTAACTCGAAAAGATGTACCTGGTCATCACGTATCAAGAGGCTGTATACCATCACAGCTGTGCCAGGAGGAAAGGTGATATTGCCCTTTTCGGGGCTGATATCCTCATTGGCTGCATTTGGTCCATCGCTTATCTGTCAAGAGAAACACAGTGGATGTAGGGGAACATTTGGGAATGACCTGGATCCCTCGATCCTTGATCATAAATCCCTCTCCATTAAGTGCTAAAATAATCTTAAAGCTATACACGGTGCTTTGGCAAGGATCTAAAGAAACTGAGCAAGAGAGAAAAATTTTTTGGGGAGAAAGTACAAAATTATTAGGAAATGATCACTCCGAGCCGCTTTGGAACTGTTTATGAATGAAGGACACCTCCACAGTAGTACATTTATAGAAAATTCATAATGACTAGCCAGTACAGGACAATATTCCTTTTTCGTACAGTATGTGGTGTTGTTGCCTAATAAATTAATTAAAACCTTCAAATGCACAAATCGTATTAGCATGTCCTTAAAGGTTTTTTTTTCAGGTAAATGACTGCATCCTGCGTGCGTAGGCTGCAAAGGAACAGGTAAAGGTGTATTCCCTGCTGGAAGGAAAAAGGAAAGGCACACCACGTTTCGGCTGGGGAGCCTTCTCCAGGCGTGTCAGGTGTGTCGTGCAGCTGCTGTGCATCACCCAGCAGGTGCCACAACTAAATGAACGAACACACGGGCCCCCCCTATATCTCAAGCTCTCTTGGGAACCTAGGGGATTTAAAAGCCCTATATAAATGCATGCTGTTATTATCAGAATTTTTTTAAAAAACATGAGTATTAAAATAGATGGCATGAGCTCTTTGGAAAAAAAAAAGATAAAAACATCTTCTGGTTGATGCCTTAGAAGGTTAAGTCCTCCACGCCAGAGAATCAGCACGTGCTCTTTCAGTCTCGGCCCCTGTTCCCCTCTCTGGTAGAAAGCGGTCTGCACTCACTCCAGGCAGAGTCCGCTGAAGCACCGCTACTCACCTCAAAGTTCACACCCACTGTGCCGTAAGTCCCCATCTCCCTGATGAGGCTGAGAGGCACATACTGCCTCCCACCTCTGGGTTCATTCACGGGGATTAGAGAAGACTGCAAGAGAGAGGGGAGGGGGGTTTGCGGTTAATCTCCACATATCTGAGCTCTGGTGTGGGCTGTGGGGGGGGTGTGGCGTGCCTGAGCAGGGGCAGGGGCTGAGATGACAGAAGCTGTTTCCATGGAAACATCCACCTCCCACCAACAAGTTAATCCATTCTGTAAACTGGTCCTGAGAAGGTATTACGGTCCCTATAGCAACCATGTACTTCTTTTGTTTTTAAACCTTCAGCTGCGCCACACAAAGGTATTTGGCCCATGAATTCAGGAAAAGGAGTTTAATCAAAGCCCCCTTTTTTTCCCCACTGTTGAAACAGAAAGGTAATCAAGTACTCTAAAAGTCACCCTAAACAACAAGGAAAGCTATTGTCGACAGAGAAGGCTTTTCCAGTAATTCGATGTGAGCGGTTTAATTACATGTGGAGTACGACAGCAGTGGAAATATTAAAATAACCCTATAGAGTAGCACTAGTGTTACAAGAATAAAATAAAGAAGAAAAACACAAGTTGCATTTCATAGAAAGGAACTAGTGGCACAGCGGTACAGTACATATGTGTGGGACTATATATAATATATTTCAAACAGGAGACTGTTTGAAAGCTGTTACCAGCATTTATGGTAGAGTTCTTTTTTTTAAATGTTGGGATGCTTAGAATAACAAAGAAACAAGCAACCCTTGAAAAATGAAATTGAAATAATTTTGTGCACACAGGAAAAAAAACAGCACACATTTGATTAAACTATATGGGGAAATAATATATGAGAATAATAAAACTAGATTTCGTGGCAAATATAATAAACTTACACTGAGACTTCAATCAACCTAAATTACTCCATGCTTCATCTTTTAACAACTAACTTCCCTGCAGTGGATCTGATAAATGTAAGAGCTACCATGCCAAATTTGCTCTGGGTTTAGTCCCATTTTACTTGTGTGTGAAAGACACTTACAAGAGGTTACAAACAGTGCCTGACTGAAACACAAGGAAGTAAATGACATTGACATTGGTGAAAGAATAATATCCCAACAGGCATTCATCCTTGGAGGGTGATAGCCTTGAGTCACAATGAGTAATATAATTCAGACTGATTCAAGAAGCAAATTACAGCAGTATAGGAACAGTACAGAAACCCTTTAGGAGTAGAACAGGAGTAAATTAAAAAAAACTCAACATAATGCTCCTGGCACAAACTTTATCAAATATAACAATGTGCTCAGCTGCAGTGTCTGCAGAACTTCTGTACAGGATTCCAAACATATTTATAAACATCTTTTTAATTGTACTGGGGCATTTTTCATTTAGACCGTTGCACGTTGATGTAAGCATTCTTGTCATAACTCTTTTTAAATTCTTTGTTTATAAATAGATTAAACCTTACGGCATTTAAATGGCTGCAGCTTTTACAAAAAAAAATGGTCTAAAAAATCACACATCATCTATAAAATATCTTTGTAGGAAGAAATCAGTCCTGCCTTCACAAAAAAGTGCTGGTGACCCCCAATACAAGGTTTGATGGATATTATTACATCAGTAGCTAGTTTGTAACGCATTTTGAAGTTTCCACTCATTTATATTTTCAATCAAGTCATTGTACACAGTCAATGCACTTAATAAAATAGAGAAAACTATTTATTTTTTTTAAATCAACCTCACAGTAAAGATGAACAAGAGAGGAGATAAAAAAACCACGCTGAGATGGCTTACTGTGTTGAAGGAAATGATTCCAAAGGCATTGTCGTTGGACAGGATGGTCACAGAGGCAGTGTTGGGGAGTCCAAGTCTCACACCGGGGGCAGCGCTCTGGAAGCACACAGTCGATAAAGGAGCTTTGTGCAGCTGAATTAAACCTGAACCTCTGCTGCCTCCTATTACCCGTTCATCACTTCTGTTTCCTCTGCAACCACCAGGCTGTAACCCACCCTGAGAGCTCCTAATGACCTACAAATCAGCCCACCATTGGGATTTCTAGCAGCCAGTAAAGCTCAGCGCCCACAGCTCCACACTCTGCAGGCACCTCAGCAGACGCCTCCCGTGAGGGCTGGAAACGAAGTACCTCTTGTCCAGCTTTTACAGCCACCAACGACAAGAGACGGGGAAACGACAAAAAGTTTGCAGAGACACCCGACACGCTGGCCAGCTCCACTCTGGTCCCTTTTTACTGCCCCCTTACAGCCAGACACCGCAATTAAAATGGCGGTTTTGTGTCTAAACACTGGAGAGCATCATGAGCAAGTGAATAAAGAAGACTGAGAGGGACACAATAATATGAACCCTCAAAGGCACTGAGGTCAAAGCCAAACCAGCAGACCTCCTTTAGAACCAACAGTGAAACATGAGCCAGAGGGGACAGAACAGACAGTACCTCTGCACTCAAAGCGGCATGTGCCCAAGAAAAGTCTTCATTAGATTCCTGAATCAATTAGCTTCTAACTACCAAACGGGCTCCACAGGTCGAATGTCCTCCTCTCTTCTGTAGCCTTTGTTATGCTCTTGAGTAAGAGTCCAATGAGGATTTCCCACAAACACTCACAGCGCTGTTAGGACGACCAGTTTGTCTTTGATACTGATATGTTAAAACACGACACATTCCTGGAATGGGAATTAGACTGGTTCTTAAAAAGGCAAATGACCTTTATGAAGAAAATGCAAAGAAAGGAGAGCCCTGTGCTCTACGAGGAAGTTACTGAAAATGGATAGATGGTTGCAACAAATATTTCAGGTGTGAATCGCAAAACATAAATGGGCGATGTGGTGGCTCTGTGGCTAAGGATCTGCGCCTATGGCTGGAAGGCTGCTGGTTGGTAAGAGGAATCCTACCCTGGTGGGCCCTTGAGCAAGGCCCTTAACCCCAACTGCTCCTAGGGTCCTGTATAAATGACTGACCCTGCGCTCTGACCCCAAGCTTCTCTCCCTGTCTGTGTGGCTCATGGAGAGCAAGTTGGGGTATGCGAAAAGACAAATTCCTAGTACATCAAATTGTGTACGGCCAATAAAGGGATCTTAATCCTGAGAGCAGACAATGTATTTCTTCCCATTTAACAATAAATTATAAATTGTGTTAAATAAATTATACATTTTCAGTCCTTTTATTTGTTTTGTTTTTTAAAACGGGATTAAACCATTTTGTGCTGCTGTGATGATTTAACACCAATTGACATTTACATTCTGAATATTCAATTCAGTAAAAATCCAAATTTGCAATCCAATCATTCCCCCCTCCTTTTTGAATGTTCAGTGTAAATGTAACAGGCTACTGCAAATATAGATATTGCCACATGAGCAAAATAATAGCAGATCACATCGCAGTACAGTTTAGTATGGTATTTATTGCTCAAGAGTCAAAGGTGTTTTTTATCTTAATCAATTTTTGTTTTCAACATCTGTTTAAATGTTTGGCTGCTGTCGGCAAAGAATCAGAAATAAGTCAAACATGTTCCGACAATTTCAATCACGGAGCAGTCCATCCGAGAGCATACTTCTTCTTAAAACCCCTTCATTCAACCTCTATTCAGGGACAGCTTTTCCCAGCTTTAACAGAGCTTGCTTTCAATCGGTGGTCCTTGTACTTGCAGGCACACAGACACAAAACACACACGCTCTCACAATCCCCTTGCGACTCGGCGAGCATTCTCAATCCGGATGTAAACATCCCCAGCTATTCACAGCTTGGCCTCTCCTGGGTCCGCCTGCCAATCGGCCAACACTGCACCAGGCTGTGAGGTGGCTCTGTGTTCTGGAACAGAGTCTAGCATCCCATCCCATCCCACTGAGAGACTCCGCTGCTCCCCAGCACACGGCTCATCACAGGGCTTTCACTGTCAGTCCACTAAGACCTGTTTTCTAAAGCTTGCTTTGACTGTGAGGCTGAGGTCTCCGAGCTCTGAGGCAACAACCAAACGTTGCTGCTCTTTTCGGGAAGTGGGATAAACATGAGTTTTGGGTTTCGTTGGTGCACGTAGTTAAAAGCCTATAGCCTGCAACCTGTAAAATGCCGATGAGGAATATACTGGAAACGTTCCTACCTGAACACCAAAGAACACACGTGAAAAAATAAGGAAAGGAAACAGCTTATTTCATTGCACAACTATTATTCTTGTAGATTCTGGTGCAGTCAGTATGCTCGTCAAGCCTGAAGGTGTTACAAAAACAGGAGGATAAGAAAACACAGCTAGAAACACCCAAGAATGGACAAGCCCAGGCCATGCTTCAGAGATGAGGCAGCTCCTGTCTATTTAATCTAACGGGGGCAAATTCCTTTTCTGGAGTGTCTTCTGGTTTTAGTCCCGACCCAACTTATCAATTAAACAGCTAACCTCATTGTTTTCTTATACAGCATACATATACAGCACAATGTTTCTTTTAAAGTATTTTAAAGTTGATCAATTAAACTCTTTCATTAATCATGCAGTTACATCTTAAGCATTTTGGAGCCAGAATAGAAATAGTACAATTATGCAAATTGTAATTTAAGTAAAATTTGAATACAGTTTCATGTCTGCGACGATCAAAAGATTGTCACCATGTGATGTTTTCAAGGGTGGGAATTTTTAATTATGAAATGATTGATTATTCCTTCTCTGTAGAAGTGTGTGGTGGACTTTCTGAAAAACATTTTTTGAGAAACAGCTTTGACCTCCATAAGTCTCTGTTTATTATTTTAGTTTAATTTAATGTTCAGTCAGCCTTTTCTGATGCTGGTGTTACATGATCTTGCCTACAAAGGTGTCTTTTAGCATTGGCTGTTCCAGAAACAGTAAGGCTTCAGAGGGAAAAGTTTCAGGGAACATCAAAGAGCCATGCGTCTAGATCTGAAAGACCTTTATGAATGGAAAGTTATAAAAGCAACTAGAAATGTGTGGACTATACTTCTCTTTTAGGCGCATGTTTAAACATTGGGCCAACAGTGAACTTTGTGAGACATGGTGTCTGTAAAACAGAGACAGAGCTGAGAAACAAAATCTGGAAACGACGTCACAAAGAAACAAAGATCTCTGTGCTAAAGACCCTTTATGTGCACTTAAGACAAATCTGTATGCAATGAAACCAATATAAAATCTAAACTAAAACATCCCCCCAAAAATTTAAAATAGAACTGAATAGAACCATCACACAGCAATGATCTGTGCTCTCCTGGCTACTTTTTTAAATTGTAAACCAGTTTATTACAACTGTGTGAAGTAAACTTCTGTCTCCTTTAGAACAAGTGAAACATTTACAGTACAACAAATTTAAAACATTTTGATTTAAGCATTTGTAACAGGTAATAGGTGTGACTAATGCACCAATCTGTTAATCTATTCATAAAACACATTAACCCATGAAATCATTCACACATTCTAAAACAAATAATTTTTGGAATAATATTAAATGTGGACTAAAAGTGCAATTATGACACCTAAAAAGACAAGAATGAAAACAAATTCAGAATTAGTATACAGTCTACCCATATCCTGTCATAAACAAGCACATGGAGGTATTAGAGACAGGGGTTTACCTGCAGCCTAAGGGAGAAGACGAAAGTCTCATCAGCTTCTGGCAGCTCATCGTCCTTCACTGCGATGTATACGGTCCTGTTAGTTTCCGAGGACAGCAGGAAAGCTGCAGCTGAGGTGGCCTCGAAGTCTCCAGTATCATCTCCTTCAAGCTGAAGAAGAAATGCCATTTTCACCAGACTGGCTTAGGAGTGTGACACTTTCTATAAAGATGCAGAGTTTAACGTTTTGACATTTCACTGCCCGCTTTGTTCAGAATGAACAGTGAAACATGAACCAGGTGGCACCAGCGGTGCATTTAAAACTGAGACCAGGAGGAACTGCTTTCAGGAGGCCATTAGCCATATCACCCATATCACCCTGCAGCTCACAGCTCACAGCTGGCAGCCCACTGAAGCTTAGCAGGATGAGCCTGGTCAGTACCTGGATGGGAGACCTCCTGGGAAAGCCAATGTTGCTGTGGGAAGAGGTGTTAGTGGGGCCAGCAGGGGGCGCTCACCCTGTGGTCTGTGTCGGTCCTAATGCCCCAGTATAGTGATGGGGACACTGCACTGTATAAAAAGCACGGTCCTTCAGATGAGATGTAATATTGAGGTCCTCATTCTCTGTGCTCATTAAAAATCTGAATAGAGAATGGGTATTACCCCAGTCCTGGCCACATTTCTCCCTGGCCTTTACCAGCCATGGCCTCCTAATAATCCCCATCTCTGAACTGGCTTCATCACTCTGCTCTCTTCCCCACTGATAACTGACAAAGGTGAACATACTAGTGCATTTTGGCTGCCATCACATCATTAATTGCCCTCCTAATTAATCTAAAATGTATTTATTTTAATTGTAATTAATCTCAAATTGCCCTCCAGGGATGAATAAAGCTTTCTGAAATAATAATAATAATAATAATAATAATAATAATAATAATAATTGCTTAAACTTATATAGCGCTTTTCTGGACACTCCACTCAAAGTGTTTTACAGGTAATGGAGATCCCCTCCACCACCACCAGTGTGCAGCCCCACCTGGATGATGCGACGGCAGCCATAGTGCACCAGAACGCTCCCCACACACCAGCTATCAGTAGGGAGGAGAACAGAGTCATGAAGCCAATTTAAAGATGGAACAGAATTGAATAGAATTTCAATGAAATATCCAGGTGGGGCTACACAATGGTGCTGGTGGAGGTCTAGTCCCCATCACCTGTAAAGTGCTTTGAGTGGAGTGTGAAGAAAAGCTCTACAGTACATACAGTAAGTGTTAGGATTATTTATTTACTTGTGTACACAAATGGCTGTGGGAGTGTGGAACAAGCTGCCTAGCTAAGTCGCTAAAGCTTATACACTGGTTTCGATCAAGAAATAACTGGATGAGATCCTGGGATCAATTTGTTATTAAGTACCAAGTGGGCAAGAGAGGCTGAATGACCTCCTCTCATTTGTAATCTTTATGTCCAGGGATGTAAGATACCAAAAATTTTGGTACATTTCTGCTTTAACCTTCTGCTTTTCTGTCTGTTAATTTCAGAACTGTAGGAAATTGAATATTGCTAAGGTAAAAAATCCATAAAATGAAATCTTGAGAAAAGAAGTCACCTAATTCGCCCATGGCTTGTTTGTAGTGAGAGCCCTCAAGAGGGCTTGTCCTTTATTGTGATATTATAGTATAATTCAGTACAGTATAATTGCTGCCTTCCAGCACAGGAACCCTGGGTTCCATTGTGGACGTGCATATATTCCTGGAGTTTGTATGTTCTCCCTGTGTTCATGTGGGATTCCTCCCAGCACTCCAGTTTTCTCCCACAGTCTCCGAGTCTCTGCGGTGCAATCGGTTAGTGCGTTTGGCTGTTAACTGAAAGGTTTGTGGTTCGAACCCACCCAGGGATGCTGAGAGTCTTTCAGGGTGGGGCAGTGGCACGGTAGCTAAGGATCGGTGCCTGTGGCTGGAAGGTTGCCGGTTCGTATCCTGTGGCTGGCAGAGGAATCCTACTCCGTTGGGCCCCTGAGCAAGGCCCTTAACCCCAGCTGCTCTAGGGATGCTGTTTAAATGGCTGACCCTGCGCTCTGACCCCCAGCTTCTCTCCCTGTCTGTGTGTCTCATGGAGAGCAAGCTGGGGTATGTGAAAAGACAAATTCCTAATGCAAGAAATTGTATACAGCCAATAAAGTGATCTTATCTCTGATCTTATTACAGTCCAATAACAAACTGGTAGGTTTATTGGCTTCTGGGAAAACGTCCCCCGGTATTTGTTTGTGTCTGTGTGTGTCCTGCGATGGACAGGCACCCCTTCCAGGGTGTACCCCACCCTGTGCCCACTGCTTGCTGGGACAGGCTCCAGTTCCAGAGGAGATCTGAATCTGATAAAAACAGTCTATACTATAAAAACGGAGTGCAGTATAGTGTTTAATTACGAACAAGAACAATATTATGTTAAACTCAATATTATGTTAAAAAAATACATTGTTTTACTTTACATAGAATACACATCAATACTCACAGCACACCAGCTGAATAAGAAGCGTTAGCAATATGAATCTTCACAGGCGCTTTGATAATTCATCCCATAAGTAAAGAGGCTCACAGAGCCAAACCCTCAGAAACCACTGGAAGCCCTCACTGAACTACTATCTTACCCAGGGCTCAGTGGAGCTGTTTGTCACATGTGCCACATGGAATGAAGTCATGTGGGTGACAATTAGACTCTCGGCTTTCCTACCACCCACAGCTGCCCACAGCAAAAAGGTCCATTATCGCTCCCATCCAGCCCGCGCACAAGACGCTGCCGTGACTTCAGAGGAGGGAGCAGGAGCACGTCAGGATCAAGCGCTCAGCTAGGGCGCTGGGAGCCCTCCAGAAAACCAAACTGCGAGCAGATGTGGGTTCCAGCGCCAACAGCAGCAGATGAGCAGATGTCTGGGTTTGTTTTTTTCCCCCACAGATACTATACGTCCCACTGCTGCTACTGTGAGTTGGACCCGAGCTTCTCGGGTCAAGAAACATCTGGGAGAACATGGGCGATGCTTCACATTATTTGGGGAGAAGGAAGAATGATTCTGGCCCTGGGGAAGCACTGACAAAAATAAGGAAGGAAGGAGCCAAGGCAGAGGAATTCTGTTCTTGCTGACAGATTCACAGATTCAGGTCCACATTTTTGAAATCTTCAAAGGCCAGATGTTTAGAAACACCCTGCGTGCTCAGTATCAGCACAGGATTCAAGAGAACAACAGCTCTCTTCAGGCACTTTTACAGCGAACAAAGGAGCTGGAAACCAAAACAAGAATCCTATGAAGGACTGAGCTTCTGCCCTGGCAAGGAAATCCAAGCGTGTTATCTAAGGTGGAGCGGGAAACTATAACTGGTGAGAGGGAAGAAGGACATGAGGCACCCCAGGTGGGCCCATAAGCAACACAGAACTATCTTCAACACTCAGGCAGTTCTACCAGTTTCTTTTGCTGCAGGACCCCATAAAACAGTCACTCTCCAGAGACTATTGCCAGCAGCCATATCACCCTGCAGCTCCCAGCTGGCAGCCCACTGAAGCTAAGCAGGTGTGAGCCTGGTCAGTATCTGGATGGGAGACCTCCTGGGAAAAACTAAGGTTGCTGCTGGAAGAGGTGTTAGTGGGGCCAGCAGGGGGCGCTCACCCTGCGGCTCATGTGGGTCCTAATGCCCCAGTATAGTGACTGGGACACTATACCGTAAACAGGCGCCGTCCTTCGGATGAGACGTAAAACCGAGGTCCTGACTCTCTGTGGTCATTAAAAATCCCAGGGCGTTTCTCGAAAAGAGTAGGGGTGTAATCCCGGTGTCCTGGCCAAATTTCCCATTGGCCCTCACCAATCATGGCCTCCTAATAATCCCCATCTATGAATTGGCTTCATTACTCTGCTCTCCTCCCCACCGATATCTGATGTGTGGTGAGCGTTCTGGCGCACTATGGCTGCCGTCGCATCATCCAGGTGGATGCTGCACATTGGTGGTGTTGGAGGGGAGTTCCCATTACCTGTAAAGCGCTTTGAGTGGAGTGTCCAGAAATTATTATTATTATTATTATTATTATTGAAGGTAATAAGTATGGCAAGGAAATACTGTAAGTACGTAAGGAAATAACAATTGTCTCTAACAATTTACAGTAAATCTGTTTAAGTAGAAAACAGCAGGAAGACAGAAAAGTCAAAATAATAGGACAAGATTATATTAATAAGAACATTACACTGGACTGCCACTACAACATTAGTCTAAAATTGAATTAAAATTCGTAGTTGGCACCACATCAAAGGCAAGAAAAATCAGTCATTTGCAGTAATATGAATAGTGACATCATTCTACTGCTAGTCTACTTTGAATGCATTTAATTGTAGCATTTGTATGATTTTTCAAGTGTCTGTAGTGCTGCTGAGAGATGTTTCTGTATAAAGTTCATTGAGAGTACTTCCTAGCATAGTGACCACAGCTTCAAGTAATTTTATTTATGTTTATGATTTAACACACTTTCAGAGCCTGTTGTTCCTGTTCTCCCCTGTTCAGACACAATCTCAGGGTCCAGTGTGTAGTCCCCCTCTGAGTCCTACCAGGATTAACGCCGTGATGTTGACGGGATCTCCAGTCTTCTCGATGATGAGCCGGACCACGGTTGTGCTGCTTTCGTTCACCACAAAATCCGTCTGTCCCAGAAACCTCAGCTCTGTCTGTCCACTCGCATACGGGATGGAAAGTGCTATGAGGAGCCCTGCTAGGGTCAAGACAGTGGGCATTCCTGAAACAACCAAAAGAGGAGATTCAGTCATTCTTTTCATTTATAGGCCAATTTTTTTTCCTGATGGATTCTAAAGTACTATGCATATTGGAAGGGACCCGATCCTGCCCAAAGAGGAATTTATGCAGGACACTGCGTGGTCACCTCTGCTATTCAGAACAGTGCCCTGGGATCCGTGTAACATAACATTATTATACTATATGAATGAAAAAAAACATTAGTTTAATTTCATGATCAATGCATCTATTTAAACATCTTTTTACAACCCATCATATTAGTTAATTTGCTTCCTAGACACGTACAGTAAACAAATAGACAATTTAAGAAAGCCTGTCATTGCCTTCGTACTATTTATCAGTCATATTAAAACTTTAATATGATTAATTTTTATATGTGGAAGAGGAGTGTTTTGTGCTTTCAACACAGAGTTGCCACATCGTAATCTGCTGCTAATGAGAGGATCTCATGCCATTCTTCAAACTACCAAAAGCTTTACACTGGGAAAAGGTTTAAATTCTTTAATTAAATACACAATTAGCTCTGTGAATTCAGGTCGGAAGAACAATAAGACACATAGTCCTCAGGACGTGCGCCACGATCAACCTCATGCGACAGCAAGTGTTTCCTGTTAGATTGTATTGTAGAGACTCTGGCTGTAGCCACATCCCCTGTGATTTATGTCTGAACTATGATTCCAAAGGGGCAGCGTAGACTTGCATACCTTCAAAAACAACATTAATGACACCTTGACCGAAATCTCTGTAACACTCGTTTGTGTTTTGACAACTGCCATGGTTAGGAAACTGACAATCAACCGAACATTTAGAAATCTGAACTTTCAAACAATGGGTTTAGCTGTGCGGGCAAACAGAAGCTGAGGTCCAGACACTAACTGAAATCTCTTTCACGGCACTTGAGTTGGGTATGCTGTTTTCCAATCATTTCGGGAATAGGCTGTCTGAATACTAATAGCATGTTTTGCAAGCTCAAATTAATGTGGGTGCAACTCTACAACCAACGTGATCAGCATGTCTTCATCTCAACAAACGCTGCCAGTATGCCTTGGCTGCTGTAAATCATAATCTTTCCTGGTGTCATTTCTTCTCGCTATGTACAGATTAAATCATATGTGAATTCCACAGGACAGTGCAGTGGCTCTGTGACTAAGGATCTGTGCGTGCCTGTGGCTGGAAGGTTGCCAGTTCAAATCCTGTGGCCGGCAGAGGAATCCTACTCCGTTGGGCCCCTGAGCAAGGCCCTTAACCCCAACTGCTCCAGGGGCGCTGTACAATAGCTGACCTGCGCTCTGACCCCCAGCTTCTCTCCCTGTCTGTGTGTCTCATGGAGAGCAAGCTGGGGTATGTGAGAAGACAAATTCCTAATACAAGAAATTGTATACGGCCAATAAAGTGATCTTATCTTCTGCTTCCTCTTCTTTTCGCTTCCTGCCTCATGCATCCCTCCAACCCATCCCCACCTGTGCAGCTGCCCCTAGTTCACTCCTCTCTCTGGTTCCAGTCTCCATGACCTCTGCCCAGGAGGTCAAGCCAAGCAGAAGAAGCCAAATCTCACCCTACCTAAATATTCAATGAATGCATTGAATGCTTGGGCACCATTATTCCTAGAATTAAGAGACAACAATAAAAGTTAAAACTAGAAAATAAGAAACAGAAAGCTCCTATCTCTGCTGAAATCACAGTGATTGGAGACCTGCCCTGGAACCAGGAATCTGACCAGCATCCAGAGGCGAGCTTGTGAAAATCATCAAAACTGGATTAAGAGATGCTGACTGTGTGAGGAAAGAGAGACACAATGGAAAAATAAAGCCTGTTATTTCTGCTGTACACTCTTGGGTTGCTTTTCAAGCAGAGTCTATGGGAACTTCCTGATTTCATTAAATAGATTAGAGACCTAAAAAATAGTTTTGGTGCAGGCACAAAATACCTTTTGTCCAATATTTAGATTCTCAAAGCATTTGTGTGCAGAATGAATATCCCATTGATAATGTTATCAAGGAAAACTTAATCAAATTGATTAACAATAAGTTGTGTGCATGATAATAAAACTCACAGTTATGTTAATAAAAATAAAAATACAGTAATATAAAAATAGTATGGTACTTACTTTGTTTTAACAAACCTGCAGTGAAAAACGTAAGAAACATAATCCTGTCCTATGACTCTTCTACTAGAAAGCAAGCAGCATAAGGCTGCCTGTCAGTCAAGCCTATCATGAGACACACTGTACTATTTCTGTTTGACTTCAATCAGATATTAATATCTGGTTAATCAAGGGTTATTCATTTATTGAGCATATGTAGCTGACTTACACTACTTTACATACAGTCTTTTTAGCCCAGGTAAAACCAATGCTGATGCTTTCAAAATTGTGTCTGGATGATGTTTGAAGTTGCTAACAGTTTATGTTTACAGGTTCTCATGTATAACTCAGAGGAGATTAATTTAAGAGAAATCATTTTCTGCAATGTTTTCAATCACATTATACACAATACCAAGCTCTCCTTCTACCACCTGCAAAATTATTTTAAATTTGATCACTTCTTTAAATTTCAGATGCTGAGAGTGATACATGCAAAAAAACTGTTCCATCTTGATTTGTTCAATCAATCTTGGATCTTGTGCCATCACTCTATTGACCAGAATTCATTCTTTCCAAAACTACAAAAAAAAAATCACACTCTTGCCTAGACAGTTCAATTCGGAACCAATTTGTTGAACAAACACATTCATTGAATTAATTCAGGTGGGGAGCTGCATTAGCATGCGAAGGCCGCAAAGGATAAGCAAAGGATAAGCACAATTACAGCATTTGAAATGAATTGTATGTCTCTTACTTTACAGTGTGAACATTTTTTCTTTCCAAAACCACACAAAAATCACACTTTTGCCTAGATAGCTCATATCTGCACTGATTTGTTGATCAAACACAGTTCTGACAGAGGTGTTGTTAGATGCTCGATACCTGGCTCTATGTCCACAATACTTGTAGAGTAGTTACAAGACCCTAAGCGTAGCCACAAGTTTTCTGTTTTTAACTTCCATCCATCCATTTCTTAACCACTTCATGAAATTGAGCGTCATTGGGGAGCTAGTGAAGAGAATCCCAGCAAGCAAATAAGCTCAAGGCAGTATATACCCTGGGATTTTTTATCTTCTTAACTGAGAAGACATTTAACCTAAAAAAAAAGTATGTAACACTAAGTGTCTTAAAAAGCAATGCTTGAACTGAATTCTTTCTTCTAATCAGCAGCACATGAAAAGTACAGCTTTTCCCACTATACATGCCCAGGGCCTGGCACACAGATGGAACCAGTTGCTGTCTTCAAGAAGGAGCACAGCGTCCTGCAAGGAGTTTTTAAATGCAGAAAGTGAATAAAGGCAAACTGACAGTGCTGTTCCACCGCACATCTCCCTTATATCTAATCAATATTATATAATGTTCGCCTCCGCTCTGCAGGGCAACTGCATTTAAAACAGAGTGCACACCACGGCCAGGCAGGAAAGGACACATTCTTCCAGACATCTGCTGAAGGGACACACCTGCTAAGTTTGAACTTTAAAGCAATACCACACCCCTGATCCTTTCTGTAGATAATGCATTTTCCCTATGAATTCCTTTATTCACTTAGCACCTTTGTGGCACAGATAAACTGTAGCTGCCTTTCAAATTAGAAACTGCATTGCTTTAGAACTCTGAACATTTTTATAGTTAAAAACTACGTCTTCGATTTGGACTGACCCAAAGGGCTCACGCAGAGAGGGAAAGCTGAGGATTACAAGCATGAAGGAAACAATACTGTTAACAAACAACAATCTCTTCTGTTTCACTCAAAAAGCCTAATGTTGAGAAGATTACAGAGCCACCTTAGCCCCTTTCTGAAAAGGTCTTTGCTTTCTCCAGCCAGGTCTTTCAGCTAAAACACACAGCAAAGAAACAAGTCTCAGTGAAAATCCTGATCAGTAACCTGGACTGGAAAGATCCCAACACATCAAGCTGTTAAAATTAATATTAACATAATGCGGGTAAGGCAATCCTAGACTACTACTAATCCACGTGATTGAAAGCAGTATTAATTTCTTCTCTTTTACGAAGAAGGTACTGCTTTCTTTAGACTATCATGGCTCCCACACCATCTTCCCAATTTATGTAAGCAATAAAGAAAATCACAGTCTACATCGGACAATACCCATTACCCAGACCTCGGTTCACAATAGCATATTTCACATGTTGTATTAATTAGGTAGCTGAAGGAACACATTTATCTCTTGCTTTCCAAATGCAAATTCAACAGCTAAACGATGAATCAATCAATTGCTCCTCAGAAGCGGCTGTGTATCTTTGTCATTAACACGCTCATAGACATCGTACAGTTGTCTGTTTAGAAATGGGGGTGTTCTCCAAGGGGGGTTAAAAAAGCTTCTGCTCACAATTACTGTCAGTGGCAATTCTAGAGCAGATGCCTGTGAAAGGATTAAAGAAAGCTGTGTGTTCACCAAACACTGGATTAATGTGGGTGACTGAAGCTATAGTGGATCCAAAACATTCAGCTGTCACAACAGTTCTAGTGGAAAAAAAAACTTGTCTCATAAACTTTAAAATAACTTGAGATAATGAAACCATTTTTAAAAGGGTTGATTATATAAACATGATCAAAAGTGAAAATTCATTTCCTAAGGAACTAAAACGCTTTTGCAGAATGTCCAGTACAGCAAGCACCAAAATGTTTCATCTCTCTCATTCAAGTGGTTTATTCAAGTTGCTTTTACTTGCTTAAATTTCATTTTTTTCCCACACAAAAAATAATTTTGTGTTCTGCAGTTTAGTCAAGTTTTAGTTTGAAAAAGTTTGAAATAGAAGTATTCTTAGGACACTACATGCATAATACAGCTAGGTGTAAATTAAAATGTATACTGACATTATTGTTGTTCATTGGAACTTTTCAGAAATAACAATTAATTTTTAAAACCTTTATGCAGATTTTTCAATGCATGATATTTATGCACCAGTCACACGGTTAAAATAATTAATTAGTTGTTAGACGATCATGAGCAATGATACAATTTTGTTACAAATACATAATACAGACATTACAGAAATATATTGTGACGTACAGTATAATTAAATACATTATATTCCAAAATAAATGAAAATGCAAATGAATAATAATTCATGTATTTGTGGAACTTTAATTCTATCCAACGTAACTGGGGATGGTCTTGTGAAAACCCAAAGAGGGACATCATGTCAAAATGTTTGGGATTGATCACAACACCCACATCTACATGGTTTCCGCAGCTGGATGGATTAATACCCTCATCCATGTCCTTTTTTTAATTGTATAATGTTAGCATGCCCAAAGGGGTTGGGCAGCCAGTTGACCTTGGACCCCTGGAGGTTTTTTGGTTTCTCTCCTGAGCCTCGGGGCAACCTTGTTGTGAAAGGCGCTATATAAAAATAAATTGAATTGAATAGTTGAAACACAAATAGTCGCGTTTCAATACACTACTGATAGCTGGCAATAGAGGCAATCCTTTGGTATCAGATGATTTCCACATATTTCCTAGGAAGTCACAATGATTTCTCCTCTTTACTAAACCTGTACAGCCCCACGGGGTTTAGCCCCACACTGTGGCGATTCAGTGGCCAGTTCTGTACCTGGCACTTCTGACACTTCAACCAGATAAATCCAAAGTCTCCAGTCACAATACCCCTTGGCTGTCATTTCAAATCCCACTTCAGGCTTCTCTTTTCACCAGCTGGGAATTATTGTTCCATGCAAAACCACTTCAACTTCCCACCAAGAAAGTTCCTTAGACCTCTGAGTTGGGTATTGTACTGTATTGAGAATGGCATTCAAGCACCGGGTTACAGAAGCTTAAATGAGAGAGTCAGTGAGGCGAGTGTGACTGAAAGTGTTTCTGTTTTAATATTATATTCTCGCACAGAAGGCGTCACGAAAGCGAACTTCCCCACTTCCTTGACCCTCTCACCTCAGCCGTGACTCTGCAAGACTTCTGCACAGCAGTGCAATGCCAAGTAACTGAGACTTGCCAAGCTGTATCTGATCCTCGCCTGCCAATGTGACAGCATGTATAGTGTTACCTGGATGAACTGTGGGTCATTCTGAGGATCTAGAGTTACTTATGCTGGGAATGAGGCAGTTTCATAATCTTGGCATCAATTATTCAGAATGTAGGGATTCACAGTCAGTCTAATGAAGCTGTTTGTGCCTGCGTAGCAGGTATGATTCATTGGACTTCCAATAGGGAGTAAATAAAATGAGTAACGCCTCAGTTTATAGAAGACCATTCTCAAGAATAGCATGCCCTTAAGCTAGCTTTGTCACCCATTGTGAATCAAAGGGAAACAAACAACCGATGTCATGGTGCTTTATCGATCTTTTAATGCAACCGAAACCTTCCAATCAAAAGATCAATGTCTACACATAAATAAAAATGTCTCTGAAGCACTTGGAATGTATTAGAGTTGAACTTTTTTTGTGAGTCTGAAGACAGCTTTTCAGTAGTAACAGAACTGTAGAGTAGGGGATTATAAAACAGAAAAAATAAGAGTCCTCTGCCGATAGGGCTTCTAACCATAAAATGTCTCATACATAATTAAAGACGACATCTCAAGGGAGATTTTTGCACGCTATCATCTGTTAACACTTTGCGGACCAGCTTTCCTCTAATTGGGATACATCATTGCCGCACAGTGATGCCTTCACTGTTGGCCACACTCATGCCAGTTGACTTTACTGTACCCACAGACATACTGCAGAGAGACACGGCAGCCCTGTTTACACTGTTCTCAGCCGTAACTGAGAAAAAACTTTCAAACTACCATCAAAATCATTTTCAGTGGTAAAGTGTGGGGAAAGCACTGAAATCTAAACCTTATCTTCATTTAGAAAAAATGAATTACTGAGAAGTGTAGTATTAAGAAAGTGACAATGATGTTGCTTTCAATGAACTCTCTTCACCTAACACATTATCACATTTTTGTGAGAGACAGTGCTATGTCATATAGCGTGTCCTCTTTCTTACAAATTCAATTCAAATTTACATTGTGACAGGTTGATAACCATCCCCGTTGTAATGAAGAATACTATTAGAATGAACTAAAATATAGACCCTGCTTCATAAATATTACATTTTCCACCTAGACTCAGCCTTGACAAGGATTTGAGAAAATATTTCACTATAATTACATCAAATTAGTAATTTGATGAGAGCCTGGAAGTTCTGTGGCTGAAGTTGTTGGAAATAATACACTTTATGTCTTTAAATCAAGGAGTCAATGTAGAATGTAGAAAAAAAGCCCAGACCAGCAAGATCGGTTACGGTGGTATTAAGGGCTAAGTAAACAAATTACAAGACTTTGCCTGCTGTGAAAAACTATGTTGCTGTTGCTGTTGCTGTTGCTGTTGCTGTTGCTGTTGCTGTTGCTGTTGCTGTTGCTGTTGCTGTTGCTGTTGTATTAAGGTGGTGTCTGGGGGTGAGTTAAGGTGAGCAGTTCAAGTGCACCAACGTCTGCAGATCACGTGTCCAAGCATAAGAGCAGAAATCTACACTGCTGGCAGTGGACCTCAGTCAAAGAAGACGCAATGAAGTTGAAAGCAGTAGTGTGAGACTTATACTTGATAGATCACAAGGAAAGGGCACCTCATGCATACAATGTGGAAAGAAAAAGCTACAATGCCACACAGAGGTGCACACTGATATTATCAGCTTTCATCTGCTTCATTTATATATCTATCAGGAAAACACTATCCAGGGTTTTTGGTGATTTTGTCTGTAAGATGTCATTAATCGACTGGTCTGGTAACTCTTTTCCATTGCCTAAGGAGTCATTCAATACTAATAATACAGCAAGATTCTGACTAATTCCTTGAATAAAGAAGAAAGACCAGACTGCAATGCTACTGAAGGTCACTGAATCCATATACACTCGGTAATTTAGTTACGCCAAATTTGAAGGGCTAAAATGAAAATTATATCATATAAAATGGTAAATGCAAAGAAGCTTAGTATCTTCTTACAAACAGCTATCATTTTCTGGTTTTGAAAAAGGCTGAGCCCACATTTATAATTTAGGAAATCGTGTATAATCTGGTTCTGGTCTGTCCGCGAACTTCAGAGAACTTGTGTCGAATGTATTCAGTGTTTTGACATATCCACGCAGATTTCCAAACTTTACACAAAGGCTGCAGAGATTAATTTCTCTTAAATGTCTTGGCAAGAGATTGTTAGGTCAGAGGTTTGTAGTAATGACAGGTTTAGAAACTGGATAGAATATACAGTATACTAGAAAAAGAACCATTCGAGGATGTGTTTGTTCATGCACAGTACATCATTATCCAGGCCTTTGTGGTCCTTCTTCCCCACACAAAGATAGCAAACATTGACAAATAAGCATTACGGGAGCCAGGACTCTTGTCCGCAATAACAGAGAAAAAAAGCAGATGTGTATGCATACAGCACTGCCCTAACAAAATATCAGATAATGGTGTTTCACATTAGAGTAAACTGCTCAAAATAGGGTACAAAGCATGTGGTATAGCCCCTGATTCCTGAGAAACAAAGCAGCAAACCTTTCTCCCGGTGTGCTGTGCAATGAGAAAAAGGCTATAAAGGGTGATAGAAGTGACCTCACAAGAGCCCTGTGCGTCCGGTGCACTGAAAGCAACAGGGGACCTGGCTGATGTGTCAATTCAGACAGCTCAACAGACTTACAGGGAGAGTTGTTGGGCACATTGTCGCATACTGTCACAGACATGTACTGGAAATAATGCATCCATGTGGTACGACTGTAGCAACCACTGAAGTTGGAGAAACCAGAATTCTTCCAATCACTGTTTTTTTTCCTCCCCAAACTGATAACTGACAGATACCTGTTTCCTCCATCATTCTATACAACATTGACGCCTGAATGTGATGGCAGTCCAACGTGCTCTTCTTTTACTATGAAAGCTGTACAACTCGAGCGAGTGTACATAATCCCTGACACGTCTGGTTAAGGTGTCCGCAGTGTTTCTTCTTCACACATTAAATATGCTGGTTTCTTAGAACTCACAGCTACTTTCTTCTAATTAAAACAAGTACTTAAAACTCAGGGGTTTAACGGTGCTTTTGTTCTGACTTCTGTTCTCAATTACCTTCATCTGCTTATCTTGGACAAATATAAACATATGCATATCACATAAATATAATTGGGATTTTCTGCAGCAAGATCACTTTGGATGCCTTAAAACATGCAATTTGTTCCAGATATAGTATGCTTATGCTCTTACAGACCAGAGGAAAAGTGGAGCAATTCAGCAACTAAGAACGTGTATTGGACAGAACGTCACATTTTAGAAAAGGTTTTAAAAATGCTGTAAAAATGTAAGATATCTTATACTTCTGCCTAAAAAAGAAAAACATTTGATCACAAAATACAAACATCCTTCTCAAATGTATTATTCCCTGTTGAAAACAGCAAAAATGTGGCTGTATCCACACTTACAAGACAATTTCCCTATCAATACCTATGACCTAGATAAAGCAGAGATAGTTCACCATCTAGGGGTGAAAATATGCTAGATACTAGTACACTAAGAAGAGAAAAAAACATAAATAATTTCTCTAAATATTCTTTAAATTATGTTTCCAAAGCTTTATAAGTTTCTTCTGGGTGTTAATTCACCTACATTCTTGGTAACATAGTTGGTCTAATTATTTCATTAGCTGCATAACTCTAATATGTAAACCTGTCTCCAAGGTGATTTATAGGATACCTTTCATGATGTGAATGTTTTGTGTAAGCAACTGAAAAAGACAGTGTAAAAAATAAGTTTCATTTAGAAAATGTTTAGCTTACTCCAACCCAGGGGACGGCCCATCCCAGTACTGACCAGGCCTACCTTTGCTTGTCGGCACAGAGACGACAAGATTAAGGTACAAGGTGATGACACTGCAGTCAAGAACTGTGAGCAACCTCAGCAATCTCAATGCTGTATAACTGAAAGTGCTGGACACTGAGCTTAAAAAAGCACTCTCTCCAAGTTATTCACAAGCTTTCTCGCCATTTTATTGACATCTTTTTTTTCCCAACATTGTTGTTCTGAAAGCACATGGCCTGTAAGTCCAGATGTATGCATACTTTGTTGGAAAGTATGCATACACACACACTCCATCTGAGATGTTGATTTCAACTAACTGGTTAACCTCCCCAACAACTGAACGTCAATCAAGTCTGCTTCTGCCGCAGAATTCATTCTGGAACTAAAACCAGACCTTGCAAAGACATTGTTCCCATGCCCTTCTCCACAGCTTTCAACTTGTGCCAAACGCATCCTTATAAGAAAAAAAACTACAACAATTTTGTTTTTCAAAAAAGGAAGAAAGGCCCATTGAATTTCAGATGCTCCAAGTACTCAAGTGCAGACCGTTTTCCTTGCTGATTAGCAAGTGTTGCGACAATGGCTGCACTGGAAAGAAAGGTACTTTCAAGGGATTATATAAGAGCTGTTTTTCAACAGCACGAAGCCGAGAGAAGCAAATTATAAACCTTATTACTTCATTGCATGTAACCAATTGGGCCTAGCTGAAATGCTAATTGCCTTTCAAAAGAACTGATGGAGAGAAGAGGATCTTGTGATTCACAGACTAAAATGCACTTTTTGTTCTATTCTTTTTGGTTTTGACATTGTTTTTTTTTTTTTATACAGAACACCCCGACACACACATACACTCAAACACACACACACACCAGTCCCTCATCCAAATCAAACACATTGTCTTTTCCCACAGCCTTTAAAGAAAGATGTGCAAAATTCGTTGCGCTCTGCCTGAGCCTCTCCAATCTGCTGCCCTTGACAGACTGACAACAGATGGCTGGATTGAGGACAGAGAAAATCCCTCATAAGGTACAGTACTGACTCAAAAGTCTCACAGCACTGAGCACAGTCATGTGCAGTGGTGTATTTCAGGTGATTAGAAGGCAACTAACTGTATCAAGCTTTTTTAAATAAATAGCAGAATGGGCAAATACTTTGATAGCCTTTTTCTTCTTAACCCCAGGGAGAAAGTGTAGTATAACCAACAGCAGGTTATACAGGAAGGAGATACGGGTTTATTTTCCAGCAGTCACTGTACATTACTCTTTTCACTTCATAAACAAATTAAACCAAGAAGAACTGATTGGCTATATCCCGAGGGCTGCAAAGATAATGGTTTCAGGCAATCTACCCCAGAAAGATTTGAAGTCTTCAACATCCCATCACGTATAAATTGAATTTATTTCACAGATGCTTGGGAGATACACTGCATATCAGGGGCTTTGAAGTGAATGAAATACCACCCAGTGATGAGCTGAGGCAGAGCTTATGTGTGAAGGAGTTCATGTGTGAACCATTACGCCCTGCTTAATTAAGTACTTAAAACATGAACAAATACTGTCTTCATTTTATTAGGTAAAATGCTGTGTACGATATTGGTCCAACACATCACACAAAAGACACTGCTGCTCTGGAATCAGTCCAGAGTAGAGCAAACAGAAACATTCTGGGACTCAAGGCACTGTCCTACACTGACCGTTTCAGTCTTGAATAGAGAAGGCTAGGAGGGTATCTTATTCAAGGATTCTGTCCTCAAAGGCATTGTGAAAGTCAATGAACCATTGAACCCAGTGGACTTTGTCAGGATCAACAGTTAAACTGGGACCAGAGGATGCAAACTGGAACTACAAGGCACGGTTTTTAAATCTAATCTTTAATCAAAGAGTTGTGGGGTAATGGAACAACCTTTTAATCTATTAACTACCATATGGCGAGATGGTCTGAATAACCCCCTTTCGTTTGCAACCTGTCTTGTGTTCCAGTGTTGTGGATGATTGTGCTTTGTTAACAAATTTACACCGAACAGCCACGCAGCCTCCCGAGTTCTGGTCCTCAGTCATCACTACTGCTCTCCGTTGTACCATCAACAACTGCACATGTGCTCAGCCAGTAGACACTGCAGTCCTTCCCTCAGCCCCCCATCGCAGATAGTAAAGCCTGAAGAAGGCTCCACAGCTGAAACATTGTGTCTCTTTTCTTCTCCTTTCAGCATGGGATAAACCTATTACTTGTTCCTTCTGCAGCCTACGCATGCTGACACAGCTACCTGAACTAGTAAAGCCTGAAACACTTCTTTCCAGGTTTAACTGGAATACAAAACAACGTGTTGGTTACTATTATGCCTGAGTGGTACCTTATTAAATAGTGCATGAAGTTCACTTATAAGAGCACGTTTATAGCTTACTCAGAGATTGATGATGTTGAGGCGGATTTAGAGGAAACGGGCACTACAGCATTGATTCGGGTGGACACACTGAGTGAAATACTTTAAATAGTTCAAGTAGGGAGCTGCGTCAGCAGGCGTAGGCTGCAAAGGAACAAGTAAAGGTTTATTCCTGCTGAAAAGAGCAGAAAAGAAACACAACGTTTCAGCTGTGGAGCCTTACCAAGAAGGTTCCACAGCCGAAAAGCTGTGTTTCTTCTCTTTTCTTTTCAGCATAGAATAAATCTTTACTTATTTTAATGGTTTAAAATGTCACCTACAACCTTCATTGTTGAAATAGAACATTTTGACATGTTTATTTTAATGAGATTTTAATGTATGTACTTATGGGTTTTTTTCCCTTTCCTCTTTTAAAACATTACTTATGGCATGGTTTAAGGTACCCAGTCAAAGGAAAAGGTAGAATGAATGACTCTTTTAAATTAACTAGGCTAAAGCATTACACAGAGGGCTCTAAATCTGGACTTCATTCCAGTGGAAAGCTATGTTAGATAAACATTAATTTCTTGTAGAAATAATCTGAAACACATTATGGAAAAACTCGTGATCACATACACATGTGTTAATTAATTCATTCATTTCTAATTTACTAGGGGAGCAAGGATAATTCTAAGCCCAATAAGTCCTATTACTGTAATCAATCTATAGAACTAGAAAGTAACAACGAGGGCTATTTGACTTTGTAAAATCCAAAATCTTTTTCAGAAAAAAATAATAATATTAATAACACTACTACCCATCTTAATAGTAGTGATATGAGTGATCTGAGTGTAAAAAGAAAAACACTTTTCACAGATCCCGCCCGCCACCAGCGCTGACCAGGGCCCCGATCGGGGGTGACTAACAGGGGGAGGGGAGGCAGAGACGTGGTGAGCAGGCTTTCACCCCCCGTGACCCCTAGCATGTAGCCGTGCAGCGCTCCTCCCTCCGCAGACTATCGGCACACAACAGAGAAGCGCGGGGGGCACAACAGGCTGCACGGGCGGACATTTCCAATCCACTTCAAAAGAGGAACCCAAGATTTACAACCAGACAGGAGCAGAACATTCACCCTGCCCGGCCAGAACGAGGCTGTCTCTGTGCAGGTCCACTGCGAGGGAAACCACAGGTCTGGAAATCAAATGCGAACAGCTGTCGCATACTGGAGCTCCCATTATCACATGTGTGCTTCCAATACTTTAGAAGAGAAGAATCGAGATAAAAAGTCATACGTCCGTTTTATGGAATTTGTTAGATTTATGCTGGTCTTACACAAATAAAATAAATGACATTTGGACTAAAGACATTGTATTAAAATTCACAGGCAGAACTGAAATGTGCCTATTCATTTGCCAAGGGAGAATGAAATGAGTTTTTATAGAATCAAAACAGATTTTCCTTACAAATTAATTAACTTTAAATGGACCAAATAATACTTTGTACCTAACTATACATATATATATATTTAATGTTAAAATGATTGCAATACAGCTGTACAAGAAAACAGCCCTCCTACTAGTGGTGCCACAACAGGCTCTCACCCAGCAGTGAACTGAAGCTATTAGGGCTCATGGGTCAAAGGTCAAGTTCATTGTTCTGGAGATTAGGAGAGAAGAAAGACAGGAATGAGCTGCTCAAAATTCAGAGCTGTGGGGCTCTTTAAAAAAGGTCAAAACACCCTCCATTTTATTTCTGAATATATGTATATCAATATTGAGAATATTGAGTAAAATATCATTTTGAGCAACACTAAAATTAGAGGTGGGCATGTTAAAGTATGTAGTTCAAGTAGGTAGCTGTGCCAGAATGCCTAGGCTGCAAAAGAAGAAAAAGAAACACAACGTTTTGGCTGTGGCTTTGGGTGTGTTAAGGGGTTAAGAGGTATTAATGAATGGCGATATTCATGTTTAAAGTGTTATCACCTCTAAATCTGACTTAGGTACACAGGAGAGCATGTGATCGTGGCTGATTCAGTGGCTCCTTAAGTAATCAACATCATTTAGGGAAGCTGTCAGTTTAGAAAATCAGAAACCAGACTGTTGCATAAACTGGGTTAGGAGTACTTGGTAGCAGCCTTTTAGTTTGTTATTTAGATTGACAGGAATTTCCCAAAAACGTAAGCATTATTTCTTTGAAATTAATTTGCTTTGATAGCTGGTTTTATGTTGAAAATATCTAACTCCACAGTGGCACAGTGGTCAGCGTTGCTGCCTCACAGCGCTGGGGCCCTAGGTTCAGTTCCAGGGGTGCTGTCTGTGTGGAGTCTGCATGTTCTCCCTGTGTTCACAAGGGTTTTCTCTGGGTACACCAGTTTCCTCCCACAGTCCAAAGGCATACTGGTTGATTAACTGGTTTCTGTAAAACTGGCCCTGGCGTGAGTGTGCGTGTCTGTGTGTCTGCCCTGTGATGGACTGTCGTCTCATTCAGGGAGTATTCTGCCTTGCCTTGCCTTGTGCTTCCTGGGATAGACTCCAGCTCCCCTGTGACCCCGTACTGGAAAAGCAGATTAGAAAATGAAAGCATGAATATCCAACTCCCCAAAAACATATTCTGTCTTTTAAAAAACGATCAATGGCAGAATCCTCATGAGCAATTACACCATACATTCCCCTTATAAAGCCAATGACCTTAAAGGCAAGCTCGTGGAAAGACTGTACAAAACTAGAAGCTGAAACAGAAGAAAGTTCTGTGCTAAGAGTTCCAGATTCCAAACAGGATTGTTTTTATCGGCTCATGTTGCTGGTTAGTGCCGCACGACTAATCCTGGGAATCGGTCTGGCATTTCAAGGGAAACTGCTTCAAAAAACAGAAATGAATCTCTGGCTTTAATCAGCACTGGAGAAGCTCGGAGCTGACGTCACTTTGATGACCCTCACCTTGGTGTACCAATTTGTCTGAACTGGCCCCACACCCCTCTCTTTTTCGCTCAGTCATTACATTAAAGGCAAGCCAGGAATGGGTGACTTCATTTGTCTCATCGCTTTGCCTCAAGCCTTATGTAATAAGATCAATTTTCTCAACACGTGCAGTCCCCGACTCTACTTTTTCTTCATTGCGAAACCAGATCAAATAGTAATTAGCTGCTCGTATATCACTTTGGTTGATCAAAATAACAGAACTGAGGGTTAAATGGATGAATTCCCAAAATGTACTACTCACTAGAGCATGTTATGCTGGGTTTTCATGTTTTAAGATTTTGTCTTTGAATTTATTTCATATTTAATTAACACCTGAATGCATGAGAAAGTATCAGGACTGTGGCGGTGTGGGCTGGCTGAAGGTCAACTGCAAAATTACTTCAGTACTAGTCCCATAACAGTAATTACCTGAGTTTCCTGAACATCTTGAAATTACTGCAGCATTCTCCAAATGTTACATTTTTGTTTGCCAAAACTAATATCTTTTCTTGGGTTTTTAAACACCTCAACCTGTCCTTTTTTCCTTTCTTACTTAAAAAAAATCAACCTGCAATTGTTTTAATAAGCATGGTGCCAGAATACTATTTTTAAGCTGAATAAATCATATGCACACAACTTCTCAAATAAAACTTGAAAAATAAAGTGAGAACATTTTTGCAGATCTAGGTTTTGTGGATGACATAATAATCCACTAAAGGATAATTAACAAACATAAAGAATAGTGCAAATGAGAGTTTAATATTAGAATATTGTTAATGGGATATTGTCTAATTTATTAGAATAAACAGAACTTTGAAAACTGCATACTGCTTGGTAAGTTAGCAGCACTTTATATCAACTACAGATATAAAATGCTCACTTCAGTAGTTACAGACTTTCCTAATTTCAAGTAAATGCATCTGAAATGTCTTTGGCTTGACCTACCTTTATTAAAGAGACAACACCTGACTATATATATGAATATCATCCTCCTCTCTAAAGAAACGGGGATGATGTGGAGCTGCTGAGCAGTGATCACAGGACATGAAAGTCTCTCATATTTATACTTGTGTGACAACAGGGTGGGTAAAACAAAGAGGCCTTCTCTTCTTCCAGAATGTCAGTTTGGAACTGCAGTTTGCAAATAAATATATAATTAACAATGATAAAGGATTGAGAAAGTAAAATAACATGACTATCTTATGCATGAAAGGGCTTCACAGTTGTCTAATGCTTTCTTTCTCCTGGAATGAACCTCTGCTTCTTGCTCTGTGGCTCACGCACTGATGCAACTGTTTTTCAAATATCACTGTATTGCTAGTCTAGTGAGGACCTGACAGTGCATGACAAAAAACTGTCTGCCATTTAGGTCACACACATGTAATTAAGAGTTTAGATTATAGAAGACTTTTCCTTATAGTGTTCTAGAAGGCACATTTGGTACTGTGCATGTGCTGCAAGGCATGGAGATGCTACCACCTACCTCTACATATGTGCGTGAAAATACAGAAGAGTTCTGGATCATTAGGAAACCCAGGGTTTTTTTTGGCTGACCCACACAGAACAAAATGTTTACCACACTTCTGTGGCAGCAGGTTTGAAAAAGGGGGGGATCTGTATTCCGAAGGGATTATTTTATCATTTTGCCCAGTGTAAAGAAGCGTTTCTCTCACTCCGAGTCAGAATTCGTGACTTCAATGGGAATGCCTTGACTAATTCATGGCCTCCAGGACTGCCTCTAATATTTTATTAAAGCAATGAGGTAAGAGCAATGAGCAAAGAGGGCATGGGTTATCAGGGATATTATCACTGCTTGGTGCGTTATCAGGCATGAGGCACGGTCAATATACATTCTAACTTGTTTATAAAAATGGCGTTCTTTGGCCAGAACAAGAAATTCAGATATACTTCAACAATTGTTTAAAGAGATGTTTTTAGTGCACTGCAAGAAGTGATGAGAAAATAGTGCTATAAAATACTGCTTTTCTTGTTGCTGTTTTATTTAGTTCTTTGTTTTGTTAAATGTACAGTATAACACAGCATTAAATGCCTTTAAACACAGGCATGGCCCAAAACTTGCTAAGAAGTGAGGATAACAGCACAAGTCCAAGCGGTTTAAGAGGCATCTTGCTTCCAAAGATGGTTGTGCTTTCCCAGGAGATATGCAGGACATTTATTTTGGTTTTTAGAAATATTAGAAGTAATCCATCTACTCTATTCCAGTTCTATTTTGTCATTCGCTATATCCCTGAGATATTAATGAAGGTAAAGTCCTTGACTATTCCATAATTTTACATGGTTCCACCACTCAGTTAAATATTCATGGGTCAACAAATTAGTATAGAAAAGACACACAATCCCAACTACAATGTGTTCCCAACAGCCTTGACAGTTAAATCAATTTTCTTAAGTTCTTCCAGGTTTCTTTTATGTAAGTATGCAACTGTGAGCTATGAAATATATATTATAAAGACTCTTTAGCTCATTTTACCCCAAGTTAATAGTTTATTGGCTGATTATTTAATTAACACTGAAAAGTAAAAATAAAGAGTAAAACACACAGAATTACAGTTACAGAGTGACAAAGAAGGCTTCACAACTGAGACCCGTTTTTTCCATTTACTTTTCAGCCTGCTTTGTCCCAGTTAGTCAGCTCAGCCACTTAATTCATCTGTTTGAAAAAAGCCTAAAATAATCATTTCCAACATGTTCAAAGAAAAAAAAAATCATCAACTCATGCTGCCAAAAAGAAACCCTAGATCTTTGTCATCAGCTGCAGCTCTAGTGCATTAATTCACAACTTTGAGTTAATTGCGTAGCCCACACAGATCACACCCAGCGACAGAAAGGAGAGGGGAAAGAGTCTCCCCTGAGCTGCGAAAGGGCCTCAGCAGTAACCTTTAAAACCTGCCCCCCTGTGTCATGATCACCCTCCCTGGGCCCATACACTGGTATGTGCTGAATTATTACCCTTATTATTTACTGTTGCTTAGAAGCTTCCACGATGTGGGGAGCAAGCAGAGCTACTAGTGAGAAGAACCTGTCCATTTATTCTTTCAAAGGTACTGAAACATAACTCTGACCGAAACTAATCTAAATAGGGGATCTTCATTGATGGCTCTTTTCCCACACTTCCACACCAAATTCACAAAAAAACAAAAACTAATGTGCACAGTAACTTACATGCACTGCCATGTCAAGACACAACATGGAGATTTTAAATGATTTACTTTTATGCTCTGGGTGCACAGCCTTTCTTTTTCAACACGGGAAGCCACCGGACCTTATATCAAATAGGCACAGGCTCATGTAATTCAGGACCAGAATAAAATAATGAACAGAGCAACGTTAAGCACTATGTCAAGTCAGAGCCACAGAAATGTCCTGTTTGCAATAAAATCACAGGACTGTCATGCTGCGTTCAACATGTTCAGCAGGCCTGAGGCATGACGCGGACCCTAAACAGCGAGAAGACTTTCTTTATTATTTAATACTTGTAGCTGTGACCCAACAGCAGATCAGCTCAGTCCTCAAGGAACATAAATAACTATGATTTACCGTACTTCAGTAATCTCAGCAGCTATCTTCTACAGCTCACAACACCATAAGCATCTTGTTTCAGTATCTAACCACAACATGTCTGGATTTAAAAAATAGTTCCTAATCATCTGTTCATCTGGGCAATACTCAAACTGGGAATATCTCTCTAAATTCCAAAGGGTTCCCCCAGGTGGTTTCTAATTAAATGCAAAAATCTGACTTTAATTTTGTGAGTTTTTAAATGCTACACTGTGCAAAAAATAAACAGTGTGCAGGCAGCCTATGTGATACATTAAAATCCATGTAAAAGAGCTGGGAATTAAAAAAAGCCATCATTTTAACAATCTGCTTTAAACATAATTAAATCAATGTCTTTCACGTATCAGTGAAAACAGCAGCTGCATGATTTTGTTGTATACACACTTTGCAGACACTACTTAACAAGGCACAAAAGGAAACATTCATTGAAGCTGGCACATCAAATTAGAGGGGAATAATTTCTACTGCAACAGACATCAGATAATTTACAAGATGTTTATCCTTTTCTTCCTCGAAACTGAAATTTGTAAAGCACTTCAGTAATTTTAGAGCTTTTCTCTTTCCTCTGAAATGTTACCGGTTCCTTGTGCTGAATCTCAGCTCGTGGACCACAGATGTTAACATGTTTCAGCTCCCTCTCTTTGTCTATTCTCACACGTCTCCAAGTTTTTCTGTTGTGCTTTCCCCAGTCTGCTGCTGCTCTATCAAGCTGTAATCAATCAGAAAATCACCCTTCAGGAACACAGAATAGGTCTGTGTCCTTAAGACCCAAACCATGCGATCGTCTGGTGCACTTTTTCTTCTTTGTCTTTAATGAAGCAGGATGAAGATTGGTTGTGCCACAAAGGAAAACTCTTTATCATGGATTTAAGGCTGCATTTTATTAAACATTAAATAAGTCATATTTTAAATCCACACTAATGTTGCATTTATTTAACTTCAGACAAAATTTAAATATGTAAAGCACACAATGTATAAATTTGCTAAACGGAGATTTAATATTGAACATTCTCATGTCCTTAAGCAATATTTAAAATATGAATTTGTCAGTATTAAAACAGCAAATGGTGTTTCGTAAGAGCTGCGTTTTTTAAATTATTTAAAATAAATTGTGATACTCAGAAATCCTTTAATGTCTTCTGAAAAATCTTTCCTGATCAACAGGTTGTAAAATGTATTTAAATCAAGACCGTCAATAAATCCCAATTTTTCCACAATAAAATAGATAAATACTTGTTTAAAACTACATACTGTATGTTGATGTCTTCTAATATATTTTTTATTTAGCCAAAAATGTCGAGGCCTTATTCTATTAGACATTTTTAGTAGACAAATCACAAAGTAATTCCAAAATGTGTTTTCAACGAATAACTAACAAGACTGATTCCACGGTCCTTTATTATTGACAAAAGCTTTAAACCATTATTCTGTTGCTGAGAATACTCAAAGTAGTTCCTACAGAGGTTAGACGGTATAACACAATCTTCACAACTGAGCAGAAAGACTGCTGCCGTCAGCGGGTATGATTGTTAACCTGTAGGGTTTTTTTTTCCTCAAATTAGATGTAGATTTTTACTCTGAGAGATTTGCAAACATTAATAATAACTGCAGTGTCTGTTTCATTGGTAGTCACGATGGCCTGGCAGTAAAGAATAAGAAACAACCACTACAAAACTCGCCGGTTTAAACCCTTTAAAAGTGGAGGGGGGAAAAACCAGCAAACTATGTTGGGGTTGTTGTTGTTTTTTTTCCTGAACATAAAGTTCCTTCCATCAGTATCTGGACGGCATTTTATCCATTTTTCCGCTCTTCCGAAGCTTAAACTAGCCGGTGCGTGAATCGGTGGGATTTAAAAGGGTAACAAGCCAGTGCACAGCTCGTCAGCATGCCCTTTTCAAGCTGGTCCCAGTTCACGCGCACCATGTGTGGCGATGCCCCACGGATTGTTATGCTGCTTCAATGGGAGAAAGGAGAAGCACAAAGCGCAGTGTCCACAGTGAATATCGAAAAAGTAACCATGGAAGCATTTGTCCACTTGTCAATGGGTACCTCAGCCATTCATTTAATCACATCACTGAATCAATATTTGAGCTTTTCAAATTTATTATTCCTGGGGTAAATTTGGCATATTGCGAAAGGGGCTTTATTTCCCTCGCTCAAAGCTTTTAATCTTTTTTTTTTTACCATGAAAATACTGTCCTCGGTGCGAGCTGTCGAGCATCTGTTAAACAGCACAATAAAAGGCGCTCTTATCCCGCCGGTTGAAAACGCTTTGGGGGCGCATCTTGGCACACGGCTTTGGAAACGTAATTAGAATTTCAGGACTGTTGACAAACGTTGCCATTCTGTCCAGACCAAATTACTCGCGATAAAGTTTAAGAAGTTTCTAACAGAGGCAGCTTAATAGCATAAACAAACAAACTGACTGATGAAAACAAAAACCACGAAGACAAAACGCGTTGAAATCTGCGTCATGCGCCCCGAGTTAAACAAACGCAATCCGCAGGGGGAAAAAAGTAGCTTCAAATTTTAGAAGAAAAACATTTTAAAGCAAAGACATGAATATAATGACTCTGTATTAATACAACACTTAGGGCACCTGCTTATAATGTTTTATAAAGAATTACTTACCTGACGCCTAACTCTGATTACCAACCCACGACAAATTCAGAGAGCTCCGCGAAGATACCATCTAGGATCAGTTTCCAGAAATATTATTTAACTGCAGCAGCCTCCTGTCAGAACATTGTGCCGGTTGACAAACACACTCTTGTGAAGCGCAGTCTTAATTCTCGCATTCCCGGGACCCGGTGCCTTATGTGCTACTGCGGCTTATCTCCCTGTACGCACGGAGGGAAAAAAAAACCATCACCCAGGACACGCCGGGATAAAATAACTGGCAACTGTATTTCTTCTGTCTGGATGAACGAGGTCTGGCCTCGGTGACCCTAGGCTTTTTGTTCAGTTCAAGTGAATGATAAAATGCCTTCGGAGAGAGGGAGTTCTCCTGCACAGCCCTGATGCTCTCCAAACAAAACTACTGTATGCGCTAGCCCCCGGCGCTCTCCGCCGCACACAGACGGGATGTGCTCCGCTCATTCGCCCAGTGCCGAGCGAACAGCTCCACCCAGCGAGCCGTTTTCTTTACCCGTTTATTTGGGAAAAGCAGATCAAAATTAGCGTTCTAAAAATGACCTGTGGTAGACCACAATAAAAAAAAAATATATATATTCATTTCCATAACGTGTTGGTTCAAAGCAAATAGCGCCACCCGTATTCGTCATGGTCTGACCGCACAAACGACGGCCCCTGCAGCATTCGAAAGCTCGTATTAATTAATGTCCGTGTTTAATGTAAAGCAAGCATTGCTTTTCGTGAGCAGCAGTGATCCGAGAACTGTTTTCCAACTTTTGAAAGTCTGACTCCCTTCAACTACTGCAATTTTCGACAACTCCAACTCTCACATTGTGTAATGATTTTTTTTTTTATGAATTTGTTTGCCCGGTAGCTTTCAGTTTGTTTTTTCGCGCGACAACATCATATTTCAAAGTTACCCTACTTTTGATCCACATTAAATATGCAGTACACAGAAAATTATACTCTAAAGCAGAGTACCCCCCCCCCTAAAGGAGGTTCCCAGGTCTATTCCTGGAGATCCCAACATTTACTGGTTTTCATTCTAGCCGACATTAATTAATTAATTGAAGACTAAATTGAACTAACAAGTTGCTTGACTGGAATATATGTTTTTTTTTCGGCTCAGAACTTTGAAATTGTGTTTAACTTATGGGAAATACATTACATTACGAAAGCACACTAAGACCTGTTGGAGCGCTGAAAATAGTCCGACAGTCTATTAAGGGGTTGATTGCGCCGCCGGAAGCGGGACCAAAACCCCGGCAGGAGTTGAGCCACCCGGATCAGGACTTCTCTCAAGCAGTGGAGCCTCAATCCAGCCGGCTTTGTAAATCTCCACTAAACCATGAATTTCGAAAAGGCGTGGGGCAATTCAGTGGTGATCCGGTAAGCAGGTGATTTGCTAAATTAAACAACTCAGAGGTTATTAAATACTCCAGTCTTGGTGACCTTTTGCCTTTTAGGATCAGAGTTCTCCTTATTAAATGCGTTACTTGCTTAATTCATCATTCATACAGTAATTTACAGGTGTTCCCAGTCTTTAGAAGCAGCTGACCGGTAGGACTGCAGGACCAGAATTGGATATCCCAGCTCCAAAGAGTACATCTTAAAAAATGGGGCCTTATTGGTTTATGCAGAACTTCCAGCTTTTTTAATTATCAGGCTCTGGATGGAGCGACTGAGGATTGTACTGACTGTGGCTCTTCACAATGTCCTCCAAAGGAGCCTAAAAATAAGGGATTCGATGCAGGACAAGCAAATTTGCAACTTTAAATTTCTAATGCTCAGTAAGTTGGAACCACTAGTGTTTCTGTTTTGAATCCAGTGGTTTCTTATGAAACAACTGCACAGAAACCATTAGTACCAGTATGGAGTGCATGAAACTGAAACGAGTGGAGATTTATATAGAACTCAGGCTAGACAGGATTCTTTAGGGAGCTAGAAGTAACTTTGTGGTACTGTACTGAGCACCAATTATCTATATTTTAAGTATAGTGTTGTGCACGATAAAATAGCAGCACATCTATGTTACATGTCCGTTTCAGTGTATTGTTGGGACAGAGCAATGAATCACTGCCAGACACATCTTACACATTAAGACAACTTTGGAAGAAGAAAATTCTTGGTTCTTATCAATTCAGTTATTACTGAGTAAGTACCAAATACCAGTATTCCCGAATGCTCAACAACAGAAGAGCGCTTTAATGAGAACTAAACAAACAATGAAATATTGAAACCCTTAGACAGGGAAAGCCTGTACAGTATATTGTGACACTTTAAGCAAGGTGGTGAAAAGTCGTGAAAGGAAAAGACTATCATCTACTGTAAGCCCATTGTCTTCAATTACATTCATTGCAGATGTCAAGACACAGACAGATAAGTGTAAGTAGATTCAGGAAAAACAAAAGCAAAAAAGCTTTTATCTGAGCTAAGGGTTAGGGTATGTCTGGCAAAGAGCCAAGACAGTTTGTGGATTCAAATACTGTGAGAACATTTAGAATAGTGGTCCTCTGTCCTGCTCCTGGGAGATTCCTGTGTCTTCTGGGCTTTGCTTTGACTGAGCTCTTAATCACTGAAGCTAACTGATCACTAGCTGATTAAGTATATTTTGTGAGTTTTTAAGAAAGTGAATGGGACTAGTAATTAGGAGATGCAAGCATAAGTGTCATTTCCACCTGTGTCTAAACATCATTAATCAGACACCTATTCAGAGATGCTTCGACAGAAATTAGGCAACAAACATCTAACAGGCAAGTTGAGGAGATTAAGAATGAAGTCGAGTTTGCAAAATGTCTTTGCCACAATGCACTTACAAATGAGTATTTCTGAAATTCAAGACTGGGTTCAGATATAGGTTAAAAAAAGTCCCTTTAATGCAAGCAGTTGAATTGCAGAGATTAATTAACCAAAATGATTAAGAGCTCATCTGGAAAGAAAATAAAAAGACACAGCAGTAAAGAACAACATTTTTAACCAATGCTTAAGAACATGATATGTGGAGACTTTTGTTTTCATAAGATACAGGCAAAAGGCACAGTCAACACAGGCTCAATTGAATCCTTAAACCTGATCTTATGCTCTTAACAGTTAATTAAGAGGGGATTTGGGGAGGTGTTATTGGAGCAGAACACTTTGACCCTCAACTAATTCCAGTAAACTTTCAAAATGTAAGATCTTAATGCAAGATTTAATAAAAGCATCAGTTATTAGAGAAACTGAATTTCATAGGAAAATACATTTTAATCTAGATTTGTGCAACATGTCTAGGTTCTAACTCCACTGTCTTTTAAGAATTAAATGTGAGTAGTTTTAAACGTATGTTTTACAGAGAGAATGTATGTACAATAAGGTTACAAATCAGAGCAAGCTGTCCAGGTTATCTTGTTTTACTAACGTAATGATCCAAGAATTATGTTTCTTAAAGAACTAATTTCTCTGTCCCAGAATAAAATGACTTCGATCTGCCACAACAAGGGAGATGGCATTTAATGTTGACAAGAGCAGAATATGTAATATAATGTACTGTAGATTACAAAATGCCAAACAATTGCTTTGAGATAGAAAGACAAAGAAACTGTCTATTTTTTAACGTCTATAGACAATGCATGGCAAACACACAAAAATAAAGGCAGAGAACATGTTAGAATATATATATATAAAACTAATTCAAGTGGAGATTGTGTTAAAATTGTAACAATGCATCATTAAGGCCACACTTGGAATATTGTGTCCAATTCTGGCCTAGAACTGGTCCAAAAAAGAGTAGCATCCCCAGGCTTGAAGTAGGCTCATAGGCTAAAGGAATTGAAGGTCTGGGGGAAGAGGAGGAGAGGAAGGGCGCAGGTATAGGGAGAGGTACTGTAACAGAATGGAGAGACACATGAGCAGAGGGCTGGAGAACAGGAAGAGAAAAGGAGGCCTGACTTTGATCAAGGAACTACATCCAGGAGGCAGAGATAGGGGAGGAAATGTGTGATTGGCCTAAAACTATTTTTAATTTTTTAAGCTTATATTGTGTTTGAACATTTCTTTAGTCCAGGAGTTAATCTGAATACTCTAGAGTAGCATTTCTAGACTAGCAATCAGAGTGTGGTGCCAGACCTGTAGTCATTAAACCACTGATTTCTAAAGAGCTGATACAATTCAACTGTGATCAGTTAAACAGGAGATTTGATCTCCGTTTTAATTGAGTAACTAAGAGGTTGTTTGAGACCAAATTCTGAAGACCACTGAGCCCTGAAGGCTCATTCTTCAGCGACTCAATCAAAGTAAGATAAGGTGGGAAAAAGAGGGGAGAATTCTGTACCTGCTGGCTGTGAAATCTCCCAGTGACTTTTGACCATTTGAGTCATATGATGTATTCAAGACTGACACATCTGTCGCACACATCACTCCGTGACTTTTATCAGGTGGTTCTGAAGACGGAGCAGGAAAAAGAGATGAGCTCTAACATCTTCACGCATGTATCCTAGCCTGTCAACACATCTGACTCCAACAGGTTAATCAGTTATTCTTGCAAGAATAACAATTAAGGCTATGTTGTGTATGTTGTGTTTCTGAAATGCTGTAGTACACTACAGGCCAATGTCACTCAGTCTAGGCACATGCATTTTATTCAATGGCATATGTTTGCCCCAGGAAATTCTTAACTACAGCACCAGGCCTGATTAAGCAATTAGGGATCAATTAAAGTACTTGTTAGAAGGTGAGGAGAACTGTAGTGGCATAGAATGCAGATTGGAAGGCTATAATTCCTATCCACTCCAGTGTTTCACACCCCCTCTAGAGGCTAAAAATGGAAATAGCTTCCTTCCCTTGTTGCAGCTATTTAATTAAATGGCAGCAGACTCCTAATAAAGCATTGTTTTTTTAACATGTGTTTTAGAATGAATGAATTCAACTTCTTTGTTTTGCTTCATTAGTTGAAGTGATTGCTTCCCTTCAGCACACAATTTGGGTTTTACTACATTGGTAGTTCCAAGGCAGCCTTCTGTTGGTTTGAGATTTGTGAAAGCTGGACACATTTCTGTGCACTTTTCGTCTCTCCAGCCTGCACCACCAAGGGGATGTCTCTGGGATAAAAGGTGTTTGCTTTCACATACGCTGGAAGAGACATTTTTAGTGTAACCAGTGGAGAATGCCATGTGTGAATAACTTACACACAGTAGCCTAGGAAACCCACAATTGAGGCAGTAGGGAACTAGAAAACATTTAATGTCAAAGGCAAAAGCACCTCTTTGTATCTGCAGACAAAAGACAGAAGGAGTTGTTCTGCCCTTGAGAAGTGAAAATATTAACTGAATTTTGTGGGCTATTTTGTAATATGATCTAATAGTGAGAAAGATTTTTCTCTAGTATGTTTTCTTTTGGTAGGATTCATAGAAATGAAGATGCAGTATGTGCTGAAAAAGAAACTTTTACTAGGATTTTTAATCGTGAACCCTTGTTTTTGAGGCAAACAATTATTTTCTATTCATTTAAACAAAGTGTAATATCCGGACTTTAAAAAATACACGATAACACATGCCTAAGTGAACACTGCAACTTTTGTATAACTAAAGTTGCATTAGAAACTTTTCCTTATGCATGATGCTTCATACATAATTTCATACAGAATTCCCACAAGATGTTAACCACACATTTTCAATGTACAAATTATTACTATTGTTTTCAATTGTTTTTGCAGCTCTTATTATTCATTTGATTTCATTAGTCTAACCCTTGTTCCGTGAAATTACTCCCCCTCTCCCGACCTTTCTGAAGTGCGATTTTAAAGGAATATAAATGCAGGACTAAGAGGACTAAGTAGGTTCCAGTGTGGCCTATTAAAGGGGAAGCTAAGGAACAATTTTGACCTTTAAACAGAAAGCTTTGTGGGACCATTATCACTACTACTAGTGCAATAAGCAGACGGGTTCCCCAGGCAGACTTATTTTCAAAACAATTTCTGGACTGTATAAATGCCATGCTAAAGCTGATGATAGATTGCATAAGAAAAGTATACGTTTTAACAAAGTTATCCTGAAACGTGAATCGCACCTCCCCCCTTCTCTTGCTGACAGGGTCATCTCCACCTAAATCCTCTTTATTCATTTGCAGATCTCGTCTGTCCTCACCTCTCATCACCTCTCCTCCCCCCTGAGTTTGGACACTCATTCTCACCCGCTTCATGCCCTTTTCCTCCCCACTCCCCAACCATTCTTACCAACTCCATCTCTTATTCTCCTTTGCATTGTTTATCTCTCCCTCGCACCTGAAGAAGGCTCCACAGCCAAAAAGTTGTTTCTTTTCTTTACCTTTCAACATGGAAAGGCCCTTGACCTGTTCCTTCGCAGCCTACGGATGCTGAGGCAGCTCCCGTCCTGACGCTGATTAGCTGACCGTATCAAAATGGCAGCTTTCGCACAGGTGGGGAGATCTATGCACTAGTGATAGAATATCGATGGTCTTTCCCCACTCAGCCACGCCCGCCAGACGCCAACGTGCGTCATTGCGTCGTGTGCGCCGGTGACGTGGCTAAACAATCGCCTAGTTCAGGACTGCAGGGGGATGGCGGAGTGAAATTAAGTCTGTGCCTCTGAATATAAGGTAAATATTTGACAACGCGGCTTTTATTGAGTGCTTCCAGGAGGCGAGGGTGCTTCGGCGGAGGCTGTTAAGTGTGGTTTGGCGCTTTACTGTGAGGCTCAGCAAGGCTGAAGTGAGGAGGCGAATGGAGATCTTGCTGGCGTGTCAACTCCAGCCTGCTCTGAGGTTTAACGTTTTCTGACCCCTTTAAAGATGGGGAGCGCTGTCCTTTCTGGGCTTTGCTAGTCCATAATGGCCTTACAAGCGTTATATAGCGTTTGGAGCACCGGTGTCGTACAGAAGACGACCAGAGGTTTGGTTTTCTTGCTTGCACTTCTGTAGGATAGTTTTTTTTTTCTCGCTAAAGTTCAACCGAGCATCACTTCTGGGTTCAAAACGTTATTGAACGCCACATCCGAAAAAGTATGTGCTTTACCGCAGGTTAGCCAAATACTTAGAGCAACGGTATAACCGGTCTGCATTGTTGAGTAAGAAGACACGGAGAGCTGGATTAGATCAAGTCCAAGGTTCAAATCCTGAAAATATGCAAAACCGCGGCTCGGCGGGTTAGGCAAATGTGCTTTATTTAACTGAGGATTATGCAGGTGGTTGAGGCTGGGGGTACACAAGCACAGTAATCCGCGACATTGATGCAATTATCATTTTTCTCGACTTCAGTGAGAGTCTGCATTTAAGCCTCAGAGCACTGTACGGTCACAGATGTGTCCCTGCTTTAACCCCGGTTCCGATCTGAGTCCACGGGGGGAATACAGTCCAGTCTGTAGGGCTGGTGCTGGCTGAGGTCTTGGACGGGCATTCGTCTTCTGGTTGAACGATGGGAAAATTGTTTTTGCTTCTGGAAATCAGCGAGGCAAGTCTGCACAAGTGTCGATGGCCAGAAGACGGGCTTAGGTAATGAATGGTTTCAGGTCTTTAGCAATAGATGAAAATTGGAGCTTGGCCTTAAAATACCCGGGGAGTGCGGAGTTGTGGTTAGGCTGAGTTGGTGTTGTACTCTTGAGCAAGGTTCTCCACTCAGATTGGTCCTGTGGGAGTCCTGCTGAATCAGTGGAGCACTGGCTTATCTATGAAAGGGAGAATTTATTGTCTGTACTACCAGGGTGAGCACCCTTTTAGTGTCATACTGTCTTATCATTACTGTTGGCTGACAGGAGGATCATAAGAACACTAATGTGTTTGTCCGCAATATGACGTCCGCAAAGACGATGTGGTGGCTCTGTGGCTAAGGATCTGTGCCTGTGGCTGGAAGGTTGCCGGTTCGTATCCCGTGGCCGGCAGAGGAATCCTACTCCGTTGGGCCCCTGAGCAAGGCCCTTAACCCCAACTGCTCCAGGGGCGCCGTATAAATGGCTGACCCTGCATTCTGACCCCAGCTTCTCTCCCTGTCGGTGTGTCTTATGGAAAGCGCAAGCTGGGGTATGGGAAAAGATGAATTCCTAATGCAAGAAATTGTATAGGGCTAATAAAGTGATGTTAATGTTAATGTCCTGCTTTCTTCTGAGCAGGGATTGAGTTTTGCCAGCTCCTTAGAAAGCAAGAGATACTGACCATTTAATATGAGGCTGTAGTTAATTTCTAAGACACTGAATTAGATTTTTGACCGTGGTAATAAATTTACCTGTACAGTAATCAAGCATGGGAGCGCTTCAGCTTGCTGTCCCCAGCCTTTGTCCTTGACCAGCCGTTCTCTTTCCCTCTTCCCTGATACCAGCAAGAAGCATGACGGGAAGGAGCCAGCCGTGTGGTTTCCAGCCTGTGAATGGTGGACATGCGTACGTGTTGGGAAACAACCTGGCTGGCGAGAGCGAGGTCTCTGAAGAAGACGGCGAGTGCTACGAGCTGCGGGCCCGAGGCCGGGAGCGGACGCGGAGGAGCACGTCCCGGGACAGGATGGACGACATCGTGTACCTGGTCCGGGACGTCCAGGAGGGGGACACGTTGAACGCCATCGCTCTGCAGTATTTCTGCTCGGTGAGTCTTCTCAGTTTTCCCTTTTCGGGGGTTGTGTGTTCATGTGTATTTACTGGACCAACATCCGTTTTGTGCCTTGTGTTTCTAAGCTCGTTACAAACCATAACAAGCAAGCAATAACAAGCTCTTTTGTTTCTTTAGACAGCACCCGTCTTCTGCAACAGGTTTTCATGCTGGACATGGATGAGTTTTCAGCAGCCTTGGAAGTTCCCAACATAATAATGGCTCTTGACCATCTCACATGGGTGTTTGTCTATAAATTTATGATTATTATAAGAATGATGAATTAAGGCTCAGGAATCTGGGTTACTCAATCCTTCTGAGAAAAGCTGCAGTATTGGTCTTGATATAAACCACTTGTGTGCTTTCATAATTATTTACAAAACCGCTTACAGCGTCTAAAATCTGATTGATATGTTTCATGCCTTCCAGTACTAAGAAAGTCACACAGTGTTCTATCCTGGGTCCTACTCTTTTCTGCATCTGTACTGTTGCTTGGAATCCAGCAGACACTAGGCCACCTCTGGTGTAGCCATTAATAGGCACCTATATTAAAGTCCAGTTTTGCTTGATTGCATCTCAATTTTGCAGCAGTCATACCTCAGGTCTTGTTAAAGAAGGAAACAGTTACCAGTATCTAGAATGTATCAGTTCCTGAGTGCATTGGTGTTTAATGTCAGCGCTTGCTGTAGACACTCAGCAGGGAAGCTGTGTCTCTTTGAGGGAAAAGTAAAAATAAGTGAATAAATGGCAGCAAAAAACACTCCCGCTGAGGTATTTTTTGCCTGAGTTGTTTGTGTCCTGTGTTGGTTATGTACTTTGGAATACTTGAGAAGATATACACTTTCAGATGTATCTTCCTGATGTGTTTCATAATACAAAGCAGTAAAACACCTCTGCTGTTACCTGAATTCTATGCTGCCTCCCCAGAACAGAGGTGATACCTGAACCGTACGTCTTTAGATGGATTCGTTTGCATATACAGTGCCTTTAGAAAGTCTACACACCCTTTCCAAAGTAACACGTTTTATGGCCTAACAACCTGAAATCAAGATGCATTAAATCAGAATTTATTTTACTTTTATTTACACATTGTAACACACAACCTCCAAATGAAAAAAAAAAATCTCAAGTACTCTCAAGTAATTAGAAATGAAAGCCCTGAAAAGTGGGTTGGATAAGTGTATTTGCATAACTTAATTAGCTCTTGCCTTTACCAAATTGCCGAAGCACGCAACCAGTCCCCACCTGTGTTCGGTTGCAAACGTGTTTAAACATGAGCAGTTCTATTGCTGATTTCAGTTCCTGTGAACAGGATCTGAGCATGTCATGATTTCAGACGTAATTCAGCTAATTCGTTCCTCAATATTCTGAATTGAAACGGCAAGATCGCAATTCCTGCTGTGTTTCAGGTCGCAGACCTCAAGAGAGCCAACAATCTCCTGAACGAGCAGGACTTTTTCGCCCTGAGGTCCGTCAGGATCCCCGTGAAGCGGTTCAGCGTCCTGACTGAGACCCACAGCTCGGCGGCGCCCCCGCTGGCCTCCCCTGGACCACGGCACTGCTCGGAGGCCCCCAGCCCCGAGGCCGCGCCCGACTCCTCCTCCTCATCGGCGGCGGCAGAGAGCGCCGGCAGCTTCCTTCAGGGTGTGGACAAGGACATCGAGCAGCTGGTGAAGTCGGCGGACAGCTCGCGGGGCGGCCTGAGCGAGGTGGTGTCCTCGCTGAGCGCGTCCCCGCGGCGGTCGGGCGAGGCTGGGCGCAAGCCGGCCGGCCGGAAGGACCCCTACTACGGGGCCGACTGGGGCATGAGGTGGTGGATGGCGGTGGCGATCATGCTGGTCGTGGGCATCGTGACGCCTGTCTTCTACCTCCTGTACTACGAGGTGCTGGCGAAGGCCGGTGTCGGCCATCATTCCACCACGGAGTCCCTGCGCGCCACCGGCCCGGCCCCCACGCCGGCTCAGAGCCCGCCGCACGGGCCCCCGACAGCGAAGCAAGGGGGCCAGCCAGAGGCACTGGGGCAGAAGGGGGCCGCGGCCCTTTCCCCCCGCGGGTGAGACCGGCTCGCCTGGAGCGGGGAACGCGCTCACGAGATTCTGTGCAATCTTTCGAGTACTCGACAGGACCGCGCATCGCGGTTTTTCGGACCGCGAGGAAAGACCATGGAGAGCGAAGAAGAGCGCGCGATGGTCAGAGATACTGCTATTTTATGAGAGAGAAAATTCCCCTTGTGTTACAGATTTCTTGTTTTCTTTAAAGTGTTTTGCAAAACTGCCACTATATTATATGATAAGGAATATTTTTGGTACTGTAAGTCGTTTTGGGTGAATGCCTCGTAATTTATAAGTGTAAACCAGTATTTTTTTCATGTTTTAATGAGGAGAATGCATTATAACTGAACTTTTTCTTCAGGTCCGTAACACATGGGTTTGTGAGTTTTTCCAGGAAATGGAAGCATTATTAGGCTTCTCTCTGTTAAGAGTGGTTTTAGTCCAATAAGTGCATAATAATAATGCATTTTTATAATGCAGAATTGTTACTTTAAACCTACATTAAGTTTTTTTTTCCTGTTATCTGTAAACTTGTCCATTGGATAAAAACAAGGTCACCTACAGTATACTTGTGTGCCTTCTCTTTTTGGAAAAATTTCAAGTTAATATTTGAAAGAAATAATAAATATATTTTGGATACGCAGCAGTGCTTTAGTGTTGTTTCTTAGTGATGCCACTGTATAGCACGAAAAAGCATGATTCTTTATTTAGAACACATTTCTTGTTCTTACCCTGTATCAAACAACTCCCACAGTTAATCTGTTTTTTTCTTAAGTCCAAGTGGTTGAATAGTTTATGATTTATGAAACAGCACGTTAAGTTAAGTAATTTAGATATCAATTGGAAGAAAAAATGAGTATCCCCCTTTTCCATGATGACTGTTCCACTTCTGAATCCTTCACTACATAGGGTAATGTTTTAGAAACACAGAAAATGGATTGGGAAAGAAATGAGTTTGAACACTTCTTTGTATTTCTGTAGGCACTATGGTTTGTGTTACAGGTTTACAGGATTGTGTGAAACATTTAAGCAAATCATTCTTAAGCTTCTCATGACTAAAATGTATTTCTTTAATCGTAATATCCCGTGTTTGCTTTGTCTCATGGTGTGGACCGATTTGCAATGTTTAATTATGAAAATGTTGTGATCACATTTTTGAAAGATGTTGCATTTGGACTCTCCCCAGAAACAACCCTGCACTTGTCACTGTACACCACTCGTATACTATTTCTTGCTTCAGTAAGACATGGCAGAAGCGCCAATACATTCTTCTCCTCATAAAAGCGAACATCGGCGCTGGCAGAGATGGCGACGATTCGTGGTCAACTCGTACTTATGTACTTCTCCCTTTTACCTTTCCGTGTTTGTTTTTCATCTTTTTTGGACTTGGATCAGCCGTTTTACGATACGACAGAGCAAATTTTTTGTCCATGTCCGTTTGCCATTTGTGCCTGTTTTTCTCTCTCTAATGTTAGTGGGTACAGCTGCATGGGGAAAAGCATTCCAATACACTTGTTATATTTGGCAAATAAAGAAGTCTTGAATCTTAAATCTTAAGGAAGGGAGAGTCACATTTGGTGGGAAAGGGGATTCTGGTATAGTTAGTAAATTAGTTAAGGCTTGCTAGAGAAACTATTTAAATCTAGATATCAACTATGCCAATCTAAAACTTTACACATCTTTTCTCCTGATGAACACCACGGTGATTGCAGTGGCTGTGCGGTTTGGGTCACTGGCAAAACGCCACACAACACATACAATGTGGAATTTTTTTCTCCTACATACTGTACTGTAAGGAGACTGAATTCTGAAATGTGCAGAATTTTTTTTGGGGGGACAGGAACTGCAGGTGCTCAAAAGAACATCACCTCGTCTGTGAATCATGGTGGCGGCTATGTCACAGCCTGGCCGTGCCTGACCGCCTCTGGAACTGGCTCACCCGTCTTCTCTGATGAAGAAACTAGAATGGCAGCAGCAGAATAAATTCTGAAATCTCTGTCGTTTCATTGTTTTGATTGTGTTTGTTAAGGGTGTCTGGATACACTATATATATATGAACAATGGCTACTTGGTTCAATGAAATAAGCTGTGGCTGCAATAAAACACTAGACTGAGATGCGCACAGAACTTTATTTCTCAGAAAGTAAAGCTTATATCCTTGAACAGTGCAAAATATTGTTTTCTCTTCAGTATTGAAGGCAACATAAAGTTTGTGAAAAGCAAAAGTATAAATGAAGCTTAACCACAAATTCATTTTTTATTCTTGAATTCTTATTTCTAACCTGGTTCTTTCAGGAGGCGCAAATGTATTTTAGGCAACGTAAGACTGTTGGATGTAGCTTACTCCCCTCAAACAATTGACATCATCTGAATTGGTAATGAATGAACATCTTTAGATGCCATAAAGATGAAGACTCGTCCAACTCTCCCTAAAACACCTATTTTTAGACACTCCTGTGACCTACTGTACCTTGCAATTGTACAGTCAGCTGTTTTTATATTGCCATTAAATGCAATAGATTTAAGTTCTATAAAATTCTATTTTAAAGGCACATTTCCTGTCTAAAATTGAAACAAACTAATCTGGATATAAATACTGAGCTATAACAGCAGGACCCTATTGCACCATAATAATAAATACTGTATGTAACTAAAAGTAGATAGTCAAAACTATAATTTAAAGTGCATCTGACAGGATTGTATGTAAACCTTTGCCCCATGAAGTTTTAAGGACACTGTCCTTTACATGACACAGGTGTGATGCTTCACAGGCACATAGTTTAAGAGCAGGTTAGTAAGTGGCTTCATCCATGTTGTCATCGCTGCCAGCACCATAATCATCCCCATCTTCGAAGTAGGAGGCGATGTAGTCATTCTCCTGTGCACAGATCACAATCAGACATCGAACAATGGCATTATTATTGAGCCCACACAAAATGTTTTTTTTAGATTTTGCACTGATTTCAGTGCAGGTGTGTGAGCCTGCTCATTCACCATGGCTATTTTCGGAGTTTGTTTTTGCTCACTCTGCCTTTAAACAGGGTTTAAATCTGTGAGATTTTAAAACGTTTCTCAAATGCAAGATTAATACAGTCATTTAGTTTTACTATTATTTCACTAAGATAAAAATGGTTTACAACTTCTAACGAGCACAAAATACAGTGCTGTCAGAAAAAGAAATGCCATTTTTAAGATCTGGTTTTTGGTTTGTAAGCTGCTCATTCACAAAGTGCAAGAGAACACAGAAATTCTGCCAATTTAGCATTAAATTTCATGTAATGAATTTTTTGTTTGTTTCCGAAGCTTGGCAGCAACTACAATTCTTGGGAACTAGCACCATCTTGTGTCTTCCCTTGATATGACTTTAGTGGAAATAACCAATTCATTCATTGAGCAGTACATACACTCTCACTAAATTTTGATAATGAAACCAGGGATCTAGAGAGACATTCCAGAGAATAAGCTTTAACCCAGAAAACAGAAACACGTTTTTTACACGACACCACAATTTCTAAGTATTTAAAATGACTTTCACTTCATATTCATTACCTCCTCCAACTCTTCCTCATCGTACTCCTCTCCCTGTACACCTTCCTCTTCTTCTTCCTCTTCTTTCTTCTTCTCTGCCTCTTCTTCGTCAGATTTCCTTTCTTCATCTTTCTTCTCCAGGTCCTGCACCAATGATAGTTCTCTTGAGTAATCACCCTACAGAGCTGCGATCAAGAAGTAAATCTCTCTGGGGTGGTGTGCGATAGATACACTTACCTCTAACTTACTCAAAATTTCTTCTTTTCCTGCACTTGTTTTTGGCTTAGATTTCTTGTTAGCCTCTGGGAATACCAAATAAATATTAGTTTCTGCATAAGATACTTAAAATTTAAGCGCTGGACATCCCAATAAAATCCCTTTATATACTTGAGGAATTGAAAAGGCACCACCATGATACCAAGAGGGTGAACTCATACAGATGATTATGTTTTTCATTTTTGTTCCCTCCAAGCAATGTTAATACTACACTGCTATGATCCTGGCCCATGTGGTGTTTTATCGTGATTGTTTCTTAACGAATGCCGTGAAAGGGTGTGTTCTGTGTGGTTCACCTCACTGGGATCCCATTGCCATTATTATCAGACGTCCACAGTGAACAGGCTAGACTGGCCGAACTCTCCTGGCGACTCGGGAGCCAGAGAGTTTGTGGTGGGGAAGGAGGACATCGAGGCACTATACAGTACATTCAGTTAGAGGACTGAAGCTCTGTTCCTGGACTTCTGGTTTATATTCCAGATGAGCTAGAACCAACTTAATTGGACCCAATTATTTCCTTCAATTAGTAGAAATTGCAACATCTTTTCCAGGTCTCTCCTCACTGACTACTTGATGTTCCTATAAGATTTGCAGGTCCAGGGATGCAGAGCTCTAAACTGATGGATCCCATTGACCACAAGCTAGGACTACAATTTTAACAGGGTGTGTTTTATGCCTTCTGTTGCCAGTTTAGCACAAGTATAAGAGTGAAACCAAGGCGTGGACCAAACAAGACAGGGATCTGTGTCTTATATCACAAAATAGGCGAAGACTGTACGGACACATCTGCCATTTGTTATGCATTTCACAGAACTGTAACAGAGAGCCTGTGAGCTGTCAAGACTCCTTTGTGCCGTAACGCGGTATACCAAACAGTGTCGTAACCTTGAACTAACACTGTGTGCCGACATGACACTGACTGCACTGCCTTTTCAGAAACTTGAGCTGGATGGTTGAAAAGCAGCTGACGGTTTCACGTGTGGGGTGAGGAAAAAAAGCAAAACTAACTTCCTGTCCTAAATTTAGCTTTTCAAAAAATAATAGTCGTTCCCAGCTCCCTCTTTACTTACTGGGTTTTGTTTGCTTCTTCCTCTGTGGCATTAGTTCTTTCGGAAGGCGTCGCCAGTCTGCAAATTCAAACCAGCAAGACTCTTCAGTAACCTAAAACCGCATGCAGGAGGTTCATGTTTTTCTGCTAGTCCTCCTAATGGACCACTCCAGTGGCTTTTTTCCTTCAGGATTTGTTCTGGCTTGTAAAATAGCAAAAAAATAAATAAAAGGAAAATAAATGCAGAAAAGGTGGAAGGTGTTGCAGTAAAGGGCTGTAAATAACAGCTAATGGAAGAGGTCAATTTAAAAGTCAGAGCAGACATAATCTTCCCTTTTTTGGAACTAAAAATACCATCATAGTAACAGTCTCAAATGCCGCTCAAGAGGAATTAGATTCGTCCCAGGTAATTCCCCAGAATCAACCTCTAAAAACCCCCTTATGTCACCCACATGGGAATCAGCCTCCTGTCACAGCTGAACAAAAACTATGAAACACTCCCTCTTTAAATCTCTTTAAATTGCCCAGAAAGATAATCCAGCTCAGTGCAGAACACCATGACAGGATCAGAGTAGGCTTTAGGAGATTACAGAAATGTAAAACTCTGACCCAAGAGCTGAGCATCAGCTAAACTGCACCAACTTGAAAGTTTAAGAGATTTAAAAGCTCATCAAAAATATTCATTCAACTAAAATGTGCATTTTCTGTAATAACAACAACTCTGTTGCTAAATTGGCTTTGAGATTCAGAGAGACTGATAGACTTAATCAAATGACAGAGCTCCACACAGCAGTCCACTTGTCCACACACATACCTGGTTTCCAGGTGTTGTCCCCTTCTCTGTTTCTTTCCTTTGTGTATTTTTCCACATCTAAACCGAAACAAAACAGTGCTGCATTTCTTGTCGATCTCCTTTTCATGCACTGCAGGAAGTGCTTCAGGTTAAGTGTAATACTTTTCAAAACACATTAGAGAGGGGCCATTGTGATGGTCTTCCTCGCTGTACATTGTATGTCTTTTCCCTTATTTCATTATACTCTGGCCCATTTCCACAAAAGAGGATGGATTAACCTCATTAAGTAAGTGCAGAAAGCATGTTAGCGTCCAATTTAATGTGATTTTTGTTTTGTGAATGGGGAGGGGTATAGTAATTTGAGGCTATAAAAGTAACTGAACATCTGTTCTAAAGGCAAATGTAATAGTACATTCCATTCTTTCCCTATAGTACAGTTATTATAAAGGTCTCAAGTTTTGCACCAGATTCTTATATACCATATTTTTTTTTATTCCAATTGTTAAATCTTCAATCACAAGCATTAGAAACCTGAAGGATGTGAAAAGTGCATTCTGTTCAGTGAAGCTCCTCTCTCTCACCTTTCTTTTCAGCTGGCAAAGGTATGTTGTAAGGCAGGAGTTTCACTGCAGCCCTCATCTCCTGTTTCAGGGCCAGCATATAATCTTGGTCTTCTCCCATTTTCAAGGGCACTGGCTTGAAGTCCACATCCTGTCACCAGCAACGGTTTCAATGGATTTTCCGTCAAGGTCACAACGGGCAAAAAAAATAAATCCGGACCTTGTCACCGGCATCCCCTTCCACAAAACCACATGTGCCAAGAAGAGACACCAATGTTCACTGACGTACTTTTATCTGACTGATGTTTCTGTTGCGCAAGATGGTAATCGGACACTTCACATGCCTGAGGTGGTGCACCACTCTAAACTGCACAGTAAGCTATGCCTACAGCTTTGATGACCTCCCAGCATTATTCAGGAGCAAAGCCGAGGGAAGCAGAAGGATGCCCCAAATTAGCCTTGACATCTTCCAAACATGAGTCCGGAGGGAAGAAGAGTATATTCTCAAATGAACTTAAGTAAAACAGAGCTTGATGGCTTCTGTTGAAACTGTGCAATCATCAGCCCTTCGGCTTGAAGCTGGAGCTGCAGCAGTCTGTTCTACATGCATCCAGTATCCCATGGGGAACATAAAGTCATTTACATTTGAGACTGTGACAAGACCGGTTTGATGGCTGTTAGCGTGGCCTGGGCATGCATGCCACTGGCTCGCTCTTCTTTAGTTTCTCTGTAACTAAACACAGCAGCATTAGAATGAAATCTGGAGTTTTCATAAACATTGCGTAGAAGAAAATGTTTCCATACTGATTGGACAGCGCTTCACCACGCAATATGACGATAACCCACAAGATACAGGTAAGAGGTCAATTCTAATTTGATTTCATTAGCAATATTAGTACCACATGGATCTGAATTAAGACCACTGCACTTCCTCATTTATGTCAATAATAATTACTAATTATTACTAATTAGATGAGAAGGGACCTGAATCAAGTATTCAAAATCCCCTAGGGCACTGACAGAGTCAACTTAATGTGCTTCCTCTGAATCAACAGCGAAACACTAATCTAAGGACACAAGTGGGAAGTGATATTAGATCTGAGAAAAGAACACACCTCTTTACCCAAAGGGTTGTAGGAGTATGGAACACGCTACCCAGCCATGTTGTTGAAATTGATATCCTGGCTTCTATCAAGAAACTGCTGAATGAGATCCTCAAACAATTCACTCCTAGCACCCACAGAGGTTAGATGGCCTAAATGGCCTCTCGTTTGTAATTCCCCCTGTGTTCAGTACTGCACATGTTAAGTGTTGACGGAGAGCAGACACAGTCTTGCCTGGTGGTTTTTGCATGTGTTAGCACAGTTCATGGCCATGATAACCTGCTCCTCTAAGCACATGCTGCTCACCGCTCGAGGTTTTTCGAGAGAAGCGCAGCCCCGGGTTCCAGGACGTGCTACTCACCGGGAACAGGGGCTTCGGCCTGAACGAGGTCTCTGGTAGCGCTTCCCCTCGGGTGAGGCCGAGGGCTTCGATATTGAAAGTTAAGGCGGCCAGACCCCGTCCACGGCCTCTTCCCGCCATCTTCACCCTGCAACAGAGGCGCCGCTTAGCTGGGACGAGTCTCCGCCCGTGAACATACCGGCGTCATGCCCAGTTGCCCAATTTTCCTCTCCCCCCACGGAGTGTCGAACTCTGTCCTTGTACTGGATGAGGAGCACTGAGCACTGAGGGTGGCTCGGCCGCTTCGTTCTGCTTTTCAGCGTGGACGGAAGCTCTCCTGCCTCCCTGGCAGACAACACCACACTGACACAGCCTCCCACTGCAGGCGTTCTGCAGGCCTGCGGTTACGGCAGGGTTTCTGAAAGACAAACTACCCCCTGCAGGGGGGGGTCAGTGCTGGACGGAGAAAAGGTGCGTCTCTGCACGCAGTTCTATCAGCAAACCAGAGGGCCCTGAGAGACAAGCCCACACTGATCACGGCCAACGCAACGCTGCTGCTTAGGAAATTCAAGTTTCAGGCAGCTTATTGCACGACCCAGGCTTGAACCCGTGATCACAGAACCCAGCCTGCGCACGGGCAAGCATCTCAACCAGCTGAGCCCCATGGAAGACCGACGTAAACCCGTCACTCCTGACGGCTATTGGTGTCCCAGTGTGGTCTTGGGTTGTACCCCAACGATTCTGTGTTAGAAGGAAGGCTGTGCAGTTCAACCAAGAATAACCCTTGAAGCTGCAGCCACGAAGCAAATCGCTACAACATGGCTGAATCCAGACAGACCAAGTGTTTCAATCAGTGAAATGTGTACGATGGAGATACACAGCTATAGAATTAGTCCTCAACGATATCCATTTGTAAAAAGACGGTTGAAATGTGAAAGATATGTAGGATCCCTTTCTCAGTAACAGGGAAGTAAGAAAAATGCAGCAGCCAATCAGAAACTTGTAGAACAAGTCAAATTCAGCTGTCATTTTGATTTTCCATTTGACCCACTGCTTTTCTGATAAATGTAAAAAAACGGTGATATGCTTAATGTTATACTGTATGTCTAAACCTTTACTACAATATTATTTGTTATACTTTAATGTTTCACTGCAAAAAGTCTCTAAAGGTGAATGCTGAGGCCCATGGTGATCCTGGAACAGAAACTTCACCACAAGTCCTGACCAACCCGATCATGAAATTTTAACAGACCATGGCCAACAGGCTAACATCTAAGTTTTCATTTCATATAGCAGAGCAAGCCTAAAATATGACCCAAATAAACCACAACCTGTATACCCTTTAATTCCTACTACATTTCATACAGTTATGTTTCACAGTTATGTCTATAAAAAACGTCAAAAAAGTTACTAGCACTTTTAATCTGACTAAACTAAATGCAAAGTAACATTTTAAAGTGGTCCTTCTCTGATCATAAAGCTCACAAATTCACATAACACCATGATTCAGCATATTATAGAGACCACCATGATCTTTAATATAGACACATTTTAGGAATAACCAATTAATATGAGCACTTAAGGAAAACTAGTACCTGCGAAAGCTGTTTCTGCTGAAAATGTGTCCTCTAAGATTAGATCAATGTTTGTTTCACTGTCCAGGCTACGGTATACAGTATGTTTACAACTAATATAAGAGAAATATTGCTCAGATCACTGATATGCCGCAAACTCAGATTGTACAGAGATTGCTACAAGAGGTGTGGTGTGCCTAAATTCCAGTTAGCAGGTGTAAGATCCTTAAACTGTTTATCAGCAGTGACAGACTGCGCTCGTTAATTTAACCAAATTTACGCTTAAAAAAATAGCCTTTCATAATATTCATAACAGCAAAAGCATTTCGTGAAAATTCCAGAAAATCGATCTTCAAAGTGGAGTGGAGGCTGACTTAGAAATCTTCTCATTTAATGAACAATGATTTTTTTTTGTGATATGGGCGTATACAGTACGAATAGTCAAACATGTACGTAACTGTTCAGTTAAATTAAAAGCATTTAATTCAAAATACTATGAAAGCTGACATTAACCGTAATGAGTAAAAACACTGATCTGCGGCGCTACCTACCAAAGTAATTATTGGGATATTTAGTCTTTTCCGCTCGCCAGCAGCGGTTATTCTTCATTCATTTTCAAAGGAGGTCTGAGAAGCCAGTTGCCAGTCAGGCTCAGCACGCCTTCTGAAACAGCGATCGATACCTGCTCCTACAATCCTGGGACATTTCCAGCCCCGTCAGCGAAGTGTAGCGTGGTAGCTCACCGAACACGAGCATGAAAGCGCTACAGTGGAGAACGCGACCCGGCACCACACAAAGATTATAAATGATTTTTTAAATTTAAAATCAAAGTCGGACTTTTTTTTTTCTTTACTTGTGATCACAAAAAACTGGTACGAGGGAGTAGGGTAGGGTAGTGCTCTCGCAGCTGGCGCTGCTGTCTGACAGCTGTTGGTCTGGCGTGGAGTTTGCACCGGGGACCTGACCTCCTCTCACCTTCCGCGGACATGCTGATAGGGTTAATTTGCGTCTCCCAGTTGTCCTCGAGTGTCTGTGTGCGCCGGTGCACGATGGATATACTGTATGGCCACTCGGAGTCCTTTAACTGCCGGGATGGCTCCAGTCTGCCGCGACTTTCCCGGGAGTGAGCCGTTCGTCATCATGAACAAATGCATAATTTACCCGACGCCCTAAACTATACATCTAATTTATTTTTTAAGTGTACGTGCAGAGAGCACTCGTGCTGGAGCATGCAGGTAAGAAAATAAGACGGGTTACAGCCTGGAGGAGGCGACTCGGCCTTTCTGATGACAAGCTCGGTTGCTCGTAAGTAATTGATACAAAGGTCCACCCTTTTCGCGAAGGAAGTCAGGTTGTCGGCTCTGGCAACATGACTGGGCGGCTTATTCCAGACCCCACAGCCCTTTCTGTAAATATTCCCCCCTGTAATTAGATTTAAATCCCCCTCCCATAGACGCACTTAATTTGCACTGGTGTTTTGCTGTTGATTTTGATCAATGGTCCCCGTCTTTGTCAGTGCATCGGGGAATTGTGAATACTGGAATCAAGTTCTCAATACTAGGTGGGTCGAATAGCCTCCTGCTTTGAACGTTTCTCTGTTCAAGATTAAAACGGATCCTTTCGTATAGCCTCTCGGGGCAGGTAAATAAATGTAATACCATGGCAGTGCAGCTACAGTAGCAGAAGCTGGACAAGCAATGCTGGAGTCAGGCAAAGAAATAAAACGGTAGACCTAAATCAGTATACAGAGTGTGAATACCAGGGTGTCACGTAAACGCCCCATAGGTAAGTTGTATTCATAGTAAGGGCAATTAGCACGTTACTTTACCAGTCTGAGGATGAAAAAAGTCAGATTTTGCCAGTGTATTGAAACACATAGCTGAGAGGCCACAGGTGCCTTGTGAAGAGATTCCTTAGTACTGCGTTTCCCTTGCTCGGCAGAATTTAAAGAGATTAACTTTTGTTAATTCGGAGACGGGTGATAAACACTTCTCTGTATGAAAACCTACCCAGATTAGTGAACTAAAACTAACGAATTAGTCATAATTAATACGGTAAAACATTTTTCACCTAGAAATCTACTTGAAACTAAGGGGAAAAAAACACCGGCGTGACATAAACACTTCAGATAATAAACCACGCGTTTAAAGAACGTGAAGAAAATAGCCTTAAAACATTGCGAAACCATACAATGCATCTGCAACATAATTTAATATTGTTTTTAAGCATGGCCCCGTAATAATAATAATAATAATAATAATAATAATAATAATAATAATAATAATAATATTTTTAGCAGGTTCACAATGTGTCGTGGAGCTCAGAAGCCTGTTTTTTCTACGTTATATTCGGTATTCTGGAGCGACCCACCTCCCTTTCAAATACAATCAGCAGCTTTTACAGGGTCTTTGATAGGAAATGAGCGGGTCTTCACTATAACTCAATTTATTAACATTTCATTTTCATTGCCCTCTGACTACAGGACATATATTCTCCTTATCGGTCATATGCCATTATATGCTGTGTATTACTACTACATGTCTTCTGGAAAGAATGATATTATCGGGCTTCTCGTTCACACCGACTAGAAACAAAAGCGCAACTATATTCCCGTCTGTCAGGCGCTTCAGAGGTCCTGAAAGTAGGAAACCTCCGCAAAGCCAACACCGAGGAGGCGGGATCCCGGCTGGTTTTGGTTCAGGGACAGCAGTCCGCACCGAGCAGGAGAGGGCTGCGCCTTTAAGCCGCCGGGTGTGGCCGGAGCGTGTCGGAGGGGCGCAGTCGCAGGTCCGAGCCAATCACGAGCCCCTCGGACCTTGTTTATCCACTCAGCTGCTTTTTCTCCCTGCAGGCTGAGCGCCTGTCGCGGTCTCCTCCTGTTCTGCACAAGCCAACCCTGGTTTGCATTGCGCCTCCTCACCGGACCGGACCGAGTCTGGATTCGGGGCTCCACGTCCCTGACAGCTCGGTGTCTTTATTTTATTACGCGTGGGTGGGAGGCGGGTGTCGGGATGTCTGCGACGGAGTGGTACGCTCACAAGTGCCTGGGCGACGGCGTGTTTTGGATCCAGGAGAGGTTCTACGAGTCGGGCAACAGAGCGAACATCTGGCTGGTCCGCGGGTCGCACCAGGACGTGGTGATCGACGCCGGCCTGGGCCTCAGGAGCCTGCCGGACTACCTGCGCGCCAAGGGGCTGCTGGGCGAGGAGTCCGGCCGGAAGAACCCCCCGCTGGCGATCGGGACCCACGTCCACTTTGACCACTCGGGCGGGCTGCACCAGTTTCGCCAGGTGGGGGTTCACAGAGCCGAGGCCGACGCGCTCGCCACGGGGGATAACTTTGAGATGGTGACCTGGCTGTCGGACGGCGAGATCGCCCGGGCTCCGACACCCGGCTGGCGGGCCAGCGAGTTCAGAGTGCAGGCTGTGCGACCCACTCGCGTACTGCAAGAAGGTGAATATCTCTAGCACATATAGGCATGCACCAGAGCCGCTTGTGCGTGAAAGGGACGGCGACGGTGCGGTGCGTGGTCATATTGCGCGTTATGATAAGGTAAACTAATGCCTTACCGTTCCGGACACCGGTTTTCAACAAGTGGCGAAAAATACCCGTGGCATCTGCTTAATTAACAGCAGAGTTACACAGAGGCCGTCTCGCATTAGCAGGGCTAATCTGTCGCCCTGCTGGAGGTACGTTCAGCGTCTCTCGGCCCGACGGAGTGAGCTTTAAAGACGCCATACGGCGAGGAAGGTGGGGGAGGGCGCAGGCTGCGCTCTCGTTTTTCCGGTGTCGCATCGAGAAGACGAGCTTGAGTATTATCAAAAACTAAACATAGGTTTCCACAGACGTGCGGCGTTATATCTCTAATAAACTATTTCATTAACGTTGTTGCTTGGGGGTATTTTTTGTAAACGGAAAAGATATCCAGAACACAATCTTGCGCTCGGTGTATTTATGCGATCTGTGCCTTTCCGATTGATTTGGACGTTTAGGGCTCATAGCCAATGAAGCAAATAAAAGCATTGGTACCGGGTCGAAGTACTCCTGTACCACACACTGCTATTCTAGACGAGCAATGAGAAAATTGCGTTAAGGAGCGTAATCGGTCCCAAATCCGATGAACTGCATCTCTACAGATTCATCCGCCTCCTTGATTCGTTACAAGAAGGATGACAGACTGCCTGCACTATAGTCACAATCTTCCACCCCCCTGAAGACACCAGAGAGGGAATAATACTGTATCTCCAACTAGCAGCGCTCGGGGGGTTGAAACGGCCTCTTCGCTCTGCTGCTGGTTCCGCGCAACACTGTAGCCCAAAAGTTTGTCAAAGCACGGCGGTGCAGAAAAAAACACGTTCCCAATTAAATATCCTAGACTCTCTGAGAGAACTATATCTCTGGGGTTACGGGGAGATACTACTGGAATAACTGCACGTCTGCCTTTATTATTCCTAACCAGGAGCTGGTTATTGCGCAGTGAACAGGTGATCGCGCCGTGGCAGTGGGGTGTTTTGGGGGGTGTCCCGGCGGGACTGCGCAAGTTCTGTGGCGTCCCTCGTCCGGGCAGACCGGGACAGGCGATGTCGGGCCGCTGTGGATCGATTTCAGCCAGTTCCGGTAACAGAGTAACTGGACCTGGGAGACTCTGGCCTGATATTTTCGCACATGACCTTCACAGCAGCGCTTTTGTTCTGTCCTCTCACTGATACTTCAGTGATCCCACTGTTGGCACAGTACGATTCGGCACAGCTCTTCTCACACCCAGCTGCAGGACACCGACGTTCCTGCTGAAAGAGACAAATCTGCAAGCGCTGATATTTCTGATATATATCAGAAATTATTTCTGGTATATGGGGAGCCTACATGAGTTTATTTCACTTACAACGGGAAACGTACAAAATGACGAGAGTCATTGTCAAAACCAGTACAGTTTGCAATGTGACCATGGGTTTGTATAGAAGTGGCATTTTTATAAAGCTTTTGGGAGATACACGAAAGAATGCACTAACCTTTACACATATTCAGACGTTAGACTTGAGGTCAGTCTCTCATGCCTTGACCATTCTGCCCTTCTATTATAAGCAGAAAACTAGTGAAAGACTTGGACACTTTGAAAATACTCTCAGCAGGGTTCAATCTGAGATGTCTACTACCTTGCAACCCACATACTGTCTTCAGAAATACATTAATTCATTAATTTCACATGCAGTGTTTAAAAATCCTCAAAAACGAAATCAAAGTGGACAAGAAGGCAGTAATTAGGATTTTAAGAAAATGAACTGGAAGTGAAAATTAAGTTTGCATGCAAGTAGCTGGTAAAATAACAACTAGTAAAATGGAAATCCTTTACTGTGGATAGTAAGCTGTTCTTCCTGTACCTTATATTCACAACATGAGAGAGTGTGAATGAGGAAAGTGCCCAGCTGTGATACCGTGACATCAGTATTGCACATCTTCAAAGCAGCAGTTGCTGTAAAAGTCTTTTCTCTTAATGAACTAACACATCTGAAATACGTGACTTGGCTGGGACCCACTCGGAATAGCTTCTCCTGTAGAAAGACAGACAGAGCCTACGGCTGCTCTACTAGATTGTGGAACCTGAGATGTGGAAAAAATATCCCTGCTTTAGATGGAAAGGAAAAGTGACATCATGTTTTATTGACACTAATAGGGAAAACTGAGGGATATTGATTATCCATAGAATAACCATCCGTAGTTCCTAGCCTTAAGCAGCCTCCATTTTCCCTGAGATGACTCAAACTTTCCCAGGGATTTTCTTCCAGCGTGTCCGTGAGAAGTTTCACAGCCCACCAGTAATATTAAAGGGGGACTGTAACATTATTTTCATATTTCGGGGTCAGCATTGATGTACACAGTAACTGGTAAAACCTCCAATTGACATCACAAAATACATGAAATTTCCAGGTATGTGCAGTGCCCTGTCCTGCCATTCACAACGAGGCAACAAAACTTGTGGTGAGATGATGTGGCCCCATTACGTTGTAAATAAGCCGGCTTGTGCATACAGCTCTTTTCATCCGATAGAAATATTGTCTCAACTTCGAGACAGTTTTGCAGACAAATACTGCTTGTTAGCTCTGCATGGGGATCACGCTGGAATAATTCTGCGGTGAAATGTCGGCTGCGCTACCTGTACTTATTCGCTCGTACATCGCATTGCATTGGTCAGGGCAGGAACTAGTGAGCAGGAAGGGCCGGTTCACGTTGCAATTCTTGGGGACTCGAATAAGTTCCCAGGGGTCTGCCACAACACGGCGACTCCGAATGCACGGTTTTGTGCTTACTTTGAAATTTGTGAGTTTTCTTCTGTACTGTCGATTGATTTAGTTTGTTACAGGTAGGTAGGTCCTTTTACAGGCCATAAAGGCCCATTGGGGATAGGGGGGCAAGGGCCACCATTTTTCTTGACCATCCGACACTGGAGGTGATGTGGTCAGCATCACGCTCCGGCTGACCGATTTCCCCCGGAAGGATTAACCCCGGTACTCGCAGGTTGAGCGGAGCTGGGAGCCGTCTGGAAGGAATTAGGGCAAGCTACATCGCTTAACCCTACCTGGGATTGAACCCGGGACCTTCCGGTCAGGAGCTAGACGCCCTTGCCGTCTGCGCTACCACGGCTCCGAGTTGTTCTAGAGGTCTGAGAAAGTGGGACTGCAGTTCTCCTTGAAGAAGGTGCTCTTGCTGTTTCCTCAGGAGACGTCATTAACCTGGGCGACAGGCAGCTGTCGGTGCTGCACATGCCCGGCCACTCCAGAGGCAGCATCTGCCTGCACGACAGGGACCGCAAGATGCTCTTCAGCGGGGACGTGGTGTACGACGGCTCCATGATCGACTGGCTGCCGTACAGCAGGGTCAGCGACTACGTCTCCAGCTGCGAGCGGCTGGTCGAGCTGGCGGACGGGGGCCACGTGGAGCAGGTGCTGCCTGGCCACTTCAACACCTTTGGGGCCGAGCGGCTGTACCGCATCGCCTCCAGCTACATCGCCAGCGCGGGAGGGTGCCACCGGTTTTCCATGTGTGCCCTGAAGTCCGTCGCAAGCCTCGTTCTCCGTGCCTGCAATTCTAGACACGGGTGTTGACTGGGAAAGGCAAACGGCTGCTTTATACGTTTACAGTATTTTGTTTATGCTAACTGTCTCAATTGATGAAATGTGTTCGTAAAATTTAGCCCAGTACTGCAGTTGCACTAATTTTGACTTTGAAATGGTAATTATTGCACTAGTTTTGATTCTTAAATGTGTGCGTGTTGCAAATGCAATGATTTGGGTTTGCACATGGATGAGTGTATAGCTTTAAGCCTCGAGGTACAAAGAAACATACTTGAAGCACGTTTGCATTTTTTTCTGTAGCTTTCCAAAGCATGAAACGAGGAGTGGCGGAGCACATATCATTTGCTGGGAATTTCGTCTTCACGTGAGACATGGAGAAGCAAGTTTTTATTTTGGCTGATGCTGGTTTGCTGTTGTGGAAGATGGAATGATCTCACTGATGCGTCCATCATCTGGTCTCCGTGGCCGCTGTGTGTCCAGAGCTCCGTGACGCTGGACAGGACCCTGGTGTGCCTCTGGGCTCATGTTCATACACATGGGGCAGTTTAGAGATGATAATTTACCTGGGCAGCATGTTTACTGGGGTGGAGAGGAAAGTGTTCAGAGAACACGACAACAGGCCCCACAGGTGGACTGTTCACTCACACAAAGCCAGATTTGAACCCAGATCCTTGGAGCTGTGAAGTGAGGGCACAGTCCACTGCTCCAGCATGCTGCCACTCATACCACAGTATCATAAGCAAAGACAAGGACTTTTTTAAAGCACTTGTAGGCTTTTGACTGGCTTAGTGGCAATTCAGGGTGGTTTACCAACCCAATTTTATTCAGTTAAGAATGATTCTTTCAGATTCTTTCTGTTTTGTATCTCTGTGCAATCTTGATGCTGAGTTTCAAATTTTGAGTGTTTAACTTCAACTTAACTTGTGTTTCCCTGGATGACGCGAGAAGGCAGGTGGTCATAATTGCTAGAAAACCTGTCCTGTGCTGTGATGGGGGTAAACTTGGACACTTGGACACCTGACCCCTGAGCTTACTTTTGCCCTTTTTCCACTTAAAGTAGAGCTTCACCCCTCTTGTTTTTGAATGTAGGTTAGTTAAAGGGAATTTTTAGTTCTTCTCATAAGAAGGCACTGATTTTTAGTAGATGACTTTAAAACATTAAAACAGTATTTCTAACCATTCCAAAGAATCCCACAGTACTTTACTAATGAGAGAATTGACTTAAGGAGGACATGTTGTGTAAACGCAGCGTGGAGTTTAGGAAGGACTCCTTCTCTCAAGCAGAGCTATGGGATCTGTAGTGACTGTGTAGTCTGAACGTCAGTTTAATTGTTTAATTCAAACACCATCTCCTATAGCACGGTGTCCCCGCAAACTGAGGAACCGGTTTGAGAATTCAGGTCCAGAGGAATCGGCACCACCTACTGGTCTTCTAACATCTCTTAGAGCAGCTGTTTTTCTTTTAGAGGGCATGCCCATACTGACCTGGCCCAGGCTCACTTAGCTTCTGAGATGTGTCAAGAACACTGTCACACACTTAATTATACAGCAGAGGACAGTTTGAGCATTGCAATATTTGTTTTTTCAGATCTGGAATTCAGTAACATGCAAAGATCATGCATGTTTGTGAGCATTAGTTGCAAAATCACATTTATTCTTACTGGCCACCTTGTTTTTGTGCTGACACTTCTCTCAACAATCGTCTGAATTTAACTTTCTGAGTCACCATCTTTGTGTTACGAAAATACCTTTCTTGAGCTTTGACCAAAGCCAGTTTTTATGCGGACTTCTAAATATACTTACATGCATTGTGGCCAGTTGAGAGGTTCAGCTGGTAAAGGCTCTTGCCCTAGGGCAGGTGCTGCTCTTTGAACACGGGTTCAAGCCCGACAGAGTTTTGGCACACTACTGGCTCTGCTGAGCACCACCAAGGGGAGGGTGGGGCTACTTGGCCAGGGCACTTTTGGCTCTTGGCGACCTATGTGGCCTTCTGGGTTCGTACAGACATGCAGTCCTGTAGGCGACCTCCAATCAACACTGATTCTCCAGTAGGCAGTAGTGTCGTATGTGACATCATATAAAGCTGGATGGAGGGTGGGGTGGGGGAGTCCGCCTAATTTTCCTCACTCTCCCCCGTGTGTGGTGGTGGGGTTCGTTATTGTGGACAGACGCACCATAAACCCACAGTGGGCTTTTCCAAATGCATCACAAAAATAATCTGAGATTCTAAATGGAAAAAAAAAGAGATTTTAAAGTAATGCAAATCTGTTGTTTTGTCCAGTCTATTTTGGGGTATTATTTTCAAAAGAGGACCATTACAAGTGTTAGTAACATCATCATATCACTTTAAAAAAATGACTTTAGTATTCATCAGTTCACAGTGTAATATAATTAACAGGAAATGACAACAGCAGTGGTTTTAACTCAGTGTATTTGTTTCATAGAACATGATTGAGGATTAAGGGCTAACAGCTTCTTACCTTGTCTTGAGCAAGGTTGAGGAACAGATTCTCAAACCATGCAACCTGCCCATTCTCTTGTATCAGGACACTGGTTCACACACCTGACCAGTCTCCAGGAACACAGATGTACATGCTGTAGCAGGGATGACGTTTTTTGTAGTTTGAGGGCTATGAACGAGCAGCAGTAAATTGGTGACACTTTCATGGCTTAGACAAGAAGCAAAGGCCGGCTATAAGCCCAGTTTTGCCCTTAGTGCTCAACCATGCTATGCTCTGAGCAGCCCAGCTGGAATAAACCCAGCACGAAGGAATTCTGCAGAGTAACAGCGTAATCTTCAATTACACGACTCGGTTAACACAGCTCTGCACATACTGTATGATCACCCGCCACTTTCTGAGCAGCCAGCAACAAAACAATGTCTGTGTTGTGTGAAACTATATGTCATGATCATAACTAATATCAGTATATACATTTTAAAAAAAAACAAGACGGGAAAGTATTTTCCCCTTCAACTATGGCTATTTTACAGCTAACTTCTCATTGTGTGGGCTATTCCCCCACACATGGGTCAGAGAAAATTATTGGAGAATAGAACAAAAATAGGACAAGGTGACATGTTGGAAAAAAACAGGAAAATTGGGGAGGGGGAGGAATCTGGTGCCAGAAGCCAGTTCTACAGTATCTTTTTGGAAGAAATGGGAGGTTTTCTCCCAGCTAATCTTTTGTTGTACTTTTGCCTGAGTCTGCTAATGAAAGTTTCTCTTATTGAAGAAATCAATTTGCACAGTATCCTTTCAAATGTGATGTACTGTAGCTTGCTTAAAAGAAACCAATGCTTTCTCTGTCTGAAAGACAGCTGCCTCCTGTATGGTTTTATGAATATATATATATAGTATTTTAAAATATTTTTATGTCGCAGGCTTAGTTTTGTGCTCTAAAATTTCTGAGGTTATGAGCTATAAAGCCTGTCTTAAAAACAAACATTTAACATTCTGTGTAATGTGAAACAGCTATTTAAATTGTAATTTGTTAATTGTCATTGCCCGATACCAAGCAGGTGTTATAAGTAGAACCATGCTTATTTAAATTAAGCTCTTAAATTTGAAAACTGGTTGGTTAAGGTAGATGTATAGCAAGTGGGCATTAAATGAATGAAATTGTATTATTTAGGTTATTGTATTGAGAATATGTTAACATTTTAACATGATTGTGGCTTGATACTGAATTGGCATTTTACTGGTCGAAAGTTCAATGCAACTCAAATAGTTGCAAAGACAAGTAGCGGCTTTGCTTTCTCCTACATCTTTAATCGGAGGTTTTCCTACCACACTTGAGCTTCAGTGGCATTTGGCCATGTTCCCTTCTCTCTGCATTTAACATTTTCCATTACTTAACCTTACAAAACACGGAAAGCTTGGAATTTGTACAAGCGTTGATGGGTTCCTGTGGTCAGGTGTTGCCACAACCTATCAGACATCAGAGAGACGAGGAAACCCAACACCCAAGACATTTTCTGCCCCTGGGTTGGGTTGGGCTTTGTTTCAGCCTTTCCTTCACTCGCAGTCCAGCTTTAACAAGTAGACACTTGGTTTGGCACTAAATATGGCAGTTCTGAAAATGCAGACACGTACTCCAGACCTGGACTATGCGACTGGCTGCTCAGTCTTCACACTTGCTCTTGTTAGCCAGTTCTCATCTCTTCTTTCCTTTTTGTAATTTTTCTATCGATTGATTGTCCTTGCTGATTGGAATAAACTCTTGGCCAGGTCATCCCCGTAGATGAGAATCTGTTCTCAACTATAATGTCTGGTTAGAGGATCATTGTTTAAGGAAATGGCATCAGGAAATGGTAGACATATTTCGGGGCTGTGTTCTTTGTACCACAATAATGCTGGCATTACATCATCACCTATTTCATGTGCCATAGCTTCTGGAAATATCTCTTTTTTTGCTTTACGTATAAGTGTTACCTACACTACATGTAAAGCAAAAACCTACCAACTACACTACCTAACTACTGACCATCATTTCCAATTCAAGTAAAATAAAACCAATTGAATCGTAGGATTGGCAGTCTATAAAGGTTTGTTTTGTTCACACTTTGTCACCTCCCCAACATTCAATTCAGGTAATAACTTATTAATCTCAATACAAAAAAACACATACTCTTCCATGGCAGAAAGTTCAGTGAAGCTAATGTGTGGTAGAGAGTTGAATGTTGACAAAGTATTTTAAACACTATGTTGCAATGGAACATGCTCCGAAATCTGATAATGTGAACTTTACAAGAATTGTGTTTTATGTCCAATAGAAATTGCACATTAAATGAAATATTGATTGTGAAAATAATCTGCTGAACAAGCATTGTGCTTCCATTTCAATTGCAAGAAGAGACAATATGAATATGTTAATTATATTAGGCCTTGAATTGTAAATTGTGTGATGTGTTTGGGGAAATGTGAATTAAAAGAAAGCCAGTAACCTAAAACGTGTTCTGGAATAGGGAGATTCTTGGTTATACCATATGATATGAGTGAAATTTCCCATGTTTTGAACTTGTGAAATGAACTGCTTTTTATTCCACTGTAATAAAAGATGATAAGAAAAATGTTCCTCCATTGTTATTTTTTATGTGGCTACCAAAGTATAATCCCATTATATTGTGGGCATTGGGTAGAAAAGGGACCAAGGTTAACTGCATTCATTCATATTCAGAGTGACAGAGAAGCAGGAATTACCAGAAGCAACAGGAATGGTATGCTTTCATTCTTTCTGATACAGCTTGTTCCTTTGAAGCCTACTGTACGTACCTAGTTGAAGTACCTTGGATTTGCACAGCGCTTGTAATGTTGAGGAGTCCCAGAGAGCCGTGCGGGCAGCCGAGGGCAAACATTGAAGTGTAGCGCCCCCTGGTGTTGATGGGTGGCAGCTCGTTTTGCACCTGTTGCAAGGCAGACGAGCTGAAGAAGCGACAGTCTGCTGACAGATCCAGTTTAGCTACACAGGAGAAATCTAGAAACAAAAAATGATGTGAAATATAGCCAGGACACCAGGCACGTCAAACCCTCTTTTGTCAGTATGGCAATGGGGTATGAAATAACAGTAGCATACTAGGAGCATAACACAGTGCAACCTTCTTGAGCAGTAATTTCTTGTTTGGTTCAGGGAGGAGTGGCTCCTTACTGGCAAACCACCACCACTTCCAGGAGCAACCCGATTTTCCTCCGATCTGTCCCACCCAGTTAAGCACTGTCCCGGCGAAGCACTTTGCGGCCAGGGTAGTGTCTGTCAAGGCCAGCCTTCAAGCCGCAGCAGGAGAGCCGCTGATGTTATATTTAACGGATATCACTTCGTGTCAATTACAGCGACTGGGAAGTGTCTCTGCAGACTCCTCAGTCAGTAGTGCCAGGGCTTTGGGAGAAATTGCCAAAGCACAGAACAGGGACATTAAAACGAATGAAGCAAGAAACTGCCTTCTTCATGAAGTCACTACACAAACTATAGTACATCAGAAATGTAAATTTAAGAAATAATAGTAATTGTTTAAACTTATATAGCGCTTTTCTGGACACTCCACCACCACTGGACTCCCCTCCACCACCACCAATGTGCAGCATCCACCTGGGTTTCCGTAGTGTAGTGGTCACACGTTCGCCTAACACGCGAAAGGTCCCCGGTTCGAGACCGGGCAGAAACAGCCTCTTAGGGCGGAGCAGTGGCTCTGTGGCTAAGGATCTGCGCCTGTGACCGGAAGGTTGCCGGTTCAAATCCAGTGGCTGGCAGAGGAATCCTACTCCGTTGGGCCCCTGAGCAAGGCCCTTAACCCCAACTGCTCCAGGGGCGCCATACAATGGCAGACCCTGCGCTCTGACCCCAAGCTTCTCTCCCTGTCTCTGTGTCTGTGTCTCCCTGGAGAAAAGCTGGGGTATGCGAAAAGACGAATTCCTAATGCAAGAAATTGTATAGGGCTAATAAAGAAACATTACATTACATTACGGCAGCCATAGTGTGCCAGAATGCTCCCCACACACCGGCTATCAGTGAGGAGGAGAGCAGAGTAATGTAGCCAGTTCAGAGATGGGGATTATTAGGAGGCCGTGATTGGTAAGGGCCAATGGGAAATTTGGCCAGGACACCGGGGTAACACCCCTACTCTTTTCGAGAAATGCCCTGGGATTTTTAATGTCAGGACCTCGGTTTTACGTCTCATCCGAAGGACGGCACCTGTTTACAGTATAGTGTCCCCATCACTATACTGGGGCATTAGGACCCACATGGACCGCAGGGTGAGCGCCCCCTGCTGGCCCCACTAACACCTCTTCCAGCAGCAACCTTAGTTTTTCCCAGGAGGTCTCCCATCCAGGTTAGCTTCGATGTTGGCCATACTTAACTTTGTCATTGAACGAGTCACCACAAAGCAAAGCCATCAGCCATATCACCCTGCAACTCACACCTGCTTAGCTTCAGTGGGTTGCCAGTTGTGAGTTGCAGGGTGATATGGCTGCTGGCTGGTGGCTTTGCTTTGTGGGGATAGGAAGAAGACATGCCTGAAGAAAGCCGAGACGTTGCGTTTCTTTTCAGCAGGGAATAAACCTTTACCTGTTCCTTTGCAGCCTGCGCCTGCTGACGCAGCTCCCTACTTGAACTACTAAAGGGAGTGCTTCTCTCCGGCTGGGAAACATTTTGAGCTTCTGTATGGGGGGCTGCAGTCACCTCAAGAGCCACAAGTGAACTGAGAGAGCCTCAGCAAATCAAATGATTGCCAGAGAAGATATCAGGTGATTTCTGCCTGGGAAAACTGCAATACAGGATGATCAGTGCAGTGTGTTGCTTGTGCAGTGCGTGGATGTATTTGCAAAAGTTGCAAAGCAACGATAAAGAAAAAATTTTTAACTTGAATTCATGATTAAGATCATGATTAACCTTAATTATCTTGTGATAATGTTGTAGCAGTTTTACTCATTAGTCTAACGTATTGCAAAAAAATGACAACGTTAATTTCCATAATTTATTTCAAGTGTCATTTTATGAGTATCTTGCTAGATTTCTTATATAAAAACACCGTGTTGAGACGCTAATCTCGACTAATCAATCAGCACGTTTAAGAAAATACTGCCAGCAAACATCTACTCCAGTCACTCAAACTTCAGTCCCTCCCAAAGGCTCCTGGGTAAAACCGTTGCTTTACAACCAAACCAGACAAGCAAAGCGTCTTGATTGACAAGTAAAGGACCAATCATGATATTAGTTGTCTTCCTTGACACGCCCCCACAACAGTTCCGTCCAATAACAAATCAGTTTGTGGGCGACCGTTGAAGGATTTGTTTGGGTCTTTGTATTGTATTGAAATCGACATCTGGCGGTAGAGATTACAGTTGGTTGAGAGTTATCTGTTTTTTTTTAAGTGTATTTCGGCTTTTAGAGACATTTAAAAATAAACAATGAGTTTGTCGTTGAGGTATGTAAACGTTAACCTTTCAGCTTTTCAGTGTTTGAGTGTGTCTTCCTTTATTTAGCTGGGTAGTGGAAATGTCTTAAAGGCTTCGAGGAGATAAATGTCAGATGTGTTTTTAATTAACAGAATAGTTTTTGCAGTCTTCGGTTATTTAAAACGTTTTGGGTGAGGGATTGTAGAGATAAAGCAAAACTGATTTTCATGGCTCTTGCCAGGGAGTTACGGTAGTGTTTATAAAACTTTGTGGTCGCCTTTATGTTGTCAACAAAGACAGAGAAAAAATTATCATTTATCCATTATCTCACCCACCCATATGTAATGAGGCGGAAAAAAAGATGACGATAATGTGCATTGTTGTATTTGGTATAATATTTAATGTTACCCAAGCAGGCAAATCTGTTCGACAAATGGATTATTTTTTATTTTTGTATAAATATGAGAATGGCTCGGCATTGAAAGACTATAAACAAAACTATATTAACATTGACGATCAGTTACTTTTATATTTCACTTGACAAAAGATATGTTTACCTAGTTGTATACTGTCATTTTAACAGAAAACAACAAAGATAACAGCCATCATCTATCATCCATCTGTCATTTTTAAATGGGTGTCAAGTCTTTAGGTGGATTGAATCTCGTTTCGTAGTATAACAACATGTAATATAAGAATTATGCCTCTGGGCTAATTTTATAGAACACTCTGAACGTTTTTCAGTCTATACACAACAACACAAAAGCCATTACACATACAACCATCTGCATCTGAAAAGGAGAAATTTCTATCTGTTATCCCTAATCACGATGATGCGTTAAAATGGATAAGATTTTCCAGGCAAAGGAATTCTGAGCCCAATTATGGGGTGAATTCAATCAGGATTTAAAGATTCCTGCAGCTCCAACACATGGCTCACCAGATGTCTGCGATTTTTTGCAAATTCCACCTTTCAGGACAGAGATTGCAGCTGACAAAAACAGAAAAAAGAAGAGGAGAGAGCTGACAGAGGAGCAGAAACAAGAAATAAAAGAGGCGTTTGATCTCTTTGATACTGACAAAGACAAAGAAATCGATTATCATGAATTGAAGGTATGTATGGAGCCATGAGAGATGTTCACAGGGAAATGGGCATGGCTTTATGGAAACGGTCTTCTGCACTGTTGGGGGCTTCGCTTTGGTTAAAGGGAAATGATAACTGTAAATTGTTGTGGGGTTTCTTCAACTTTGGAATGAAATTCTGATGTAGACTGGAATTTGCATTATGATCATCCTAGAGAAACTAGAAATATATTTGGAGTTGTCCTAATGCAGTTTTTTTTAAGTTCCCAGAGTTCAGTTGTGCATGGGTAACAAGTATGAAAATGTTTTTCTTTCTAGATGTTTGGATGGAGGTAGAACTTGAATTGAAAAGTGAATTGTACTGAAGGGCTCCTATAGATTTTAATCCTCATTCAGAAAAACAAAGCTTTTGGATAAAAAGAAGGGAATATCTAGTTAGACGCCCCTTTGTTTTTAATTGAGTGAAGCTTAAATGGATCTATGGTACACAGGCAAAGGGTGTGCACCTCTGGCATTAATCCCTAGATCATTAAGATATCCTCAACTATAGGGTAATCTCACTAATGCAGCACCCATTGTTTTTTAAAGGTTGCAATGAGAGCTTTAGGCTTTGATGTGAAGAAAGCAGATGTTTTAAAAATACTCAAAGATTATGACCGCGAAGGAACTGGGAAGATTTCATTTGAAGATTTTAATGAAGTGGGTAAGAAACCTGTCTCTAAAATACCATATGTTTTTTTGCTTTAATATTGTGGCTGTAAAAACAAAGTTCTAATTCTTTAAACACACTAAATACATCCTTTAATTTTCTTTTACAAAATAAAAGTGAATGTTGAACACAGAGCTGTTGTGAAATGAACAAAGTTTCAGATTGAACCACAACTTAGACCTTTCTGGCTGATGCAAATTTGAAGCCAGGGAGTTGTTTTGGGCGAGTCAGAGAATAAGGCTTTAGACAAAAAAATGCTGTCACGTTCTGGGTTAAAATGTAAATGTATAAGCGAGAACGGCTGGGTAGGTTTCCAGTATTACATGTCCACACCTATACTGGACCTGTTTTGTTATTACATGTGGAGATTTGTACTATTTTCAGTAACAGACTGGATGCTGGATCGAGATCCCCAGGAAGAGATTCTGAAGGCCTTCAAGCTTTTTGACGATGACGATTCTGGGAAGATCAGTCTCAGAAACCTGCGCCGTGTGGCCAGAGAACTTGGGGAGAATATGACCGATGAGGAGTTGCGGGCCATGATTGATGAATTTGACAAAGACGGGGATGGGGAAAGTAAGTCAGATCTTTGGTAGAAGATTTTAAATTATCACACCTGTTTCCAAGCAGTGTAGTAATAGGCTGTATTTTGTAAATATTAACACTAATGCTAGTCAGAAGGATAGATTTGTTTTTTAAAAAAGAACATTTTGAAAACAATTGAAGATTTATAATGAAATGCTTTGAGCTCTTCTAAACTTAAAATAATTTTAGCTTCGACTTACACTGAACCTTGATATTTTTTCTTAGAAACGGGATCGGTTTACTTGCTCATCATTGTAAGAACATAGGATCTTTTTGTATCAACTTGACCAGAGCTTCCCACAGCAGGAGACTGATTTTGTTTGTTTTATGTAGAGGCCAGATATTTAAGCTCAGTGATGACTTGAGGTGCATTTTTTTTGAAGTGGTGGTAGGGAGCAGTCATGCTTGAAATAGATCTGTTTTTGAAAATGTGAACATATTTACAATGTCAGTAGCCCTATGAGTGTTTCTCTATATCCAGGTAGGTGTTCTGTAGGATTCATTTACAATAAGTAGAACTGCTTTAGAACTTAAAAGAGAGTGAGGAGGATGGTTTGAGAGGCAAAGAAAAATTCAAGGTCCTCCACATATTTGAAGAACTTGGGTTACAAGTGTTCAAATCTACAACTGGACGCCACCTCCATGCCAGTCCGATGGAGTGCTGTGGTCTTATGAGATGAAAATCGAGTTGTTTAGCCACGCACACCAGCATGGGGGTGGCGTTCAAAGAGGGTTGTGTTCTTCGAAGGAAGGTTCTTCAGAACAGTGTCTCTGTCCTGTGGCTGTGGTCCCAATAATAATAATTGTCACCTGTACCCACTGTAAAATATGGTGATGGATCTTTTGCTGGCCTTGTGGCCCTGTTAAGGTCATTGGGGTCACAAATTCGACCAGGTACAAGGACATTTTGCTCAAAAACCAGTGTCTTCCTGGAGCGGATCTTCTAGCTAGACATCAGCTCCAAGGATACTTCAAAATCAACATTTTGTAGCAGCCATCTCAGTCTCTAGACTTGATACCCATTGGGAAAACCCGTGGTTTGAATTGAAGAGGGTGGTCCGTCAGCATACTCTGAAGGATATCAAGAATCTGGAACGATCCTGTATGGAGGAATGAAGTACGATCCCTCCAAATATGTTCCTATGTCTCATAAACCATTATCAAAAAGGCTCAGTGCTGTTCTTTTTGGGATAGGGAGGGTGTTATACCCAGGCTGTAAGCAGATTGCTGCCACGATTCTCATAAGTGCCTTCCCTCCAGCTGAGTCTGTGACAAGATCATGCTGCTTGTCTGTCCGATTAATAATTATTTAATCATTAACCACGGTATAACATAACATAACATCACTTTATTGGCCATATACAATTTCTTGTATTAGGAATTATTTTCGCATACCCCAGCTTGCTCTCCATGAGACACACGGACAGGGAGAGAAGTCTGGGGTCAGAGCGCAGGGTCAGCTATTGTACAGCGCCCCTGGAGCAGTTGGGGTTAAGGGCCTTGTTCAGGGGCCCAATGGAGTAGGATTCCTCTGCCGGCATCATGGCTTCACCGGTGCTCCATGCCCGACCTCATCAGTGCAGACCTCCGCCTATGTGCAGATAAAGCCGGCAGTCTGCCCATGTGAATACCAGAGCAGCCCTGCTCCTGGCAGCCGGTCTGCCTGCACACCCCAGACAGCCCTGCTTGATTCGTGCACTCATTTTCCTTGGCTCTCCTCGGAGAATCCCAAAGCCCCGCTTCTGGATTTCAGCCAGCCCTCCTGTGCTGCAGGTACTCGCCGTGAGACAGCGGTCGGACACCGTACTGAACAGGGGTGCCAATAATTGTGCACTTATATTTTGGGAAATTTATCGTTTTGGTTGATTCCATTGAATCATTATGTCAAATCTATTCAATGTTGGAAAATTATAATACAGCTCATTACCTGTGTTCGTTTTATACAGCCTTTTGTGCTCATCTCTGTCGAGTGTGCCAGTAATTTTGGAGGTGTTTGTGTAATTGCATTATTATACGTTATTGCTCGTATAAACATGCAAAACACTTTTTTGGGGGTTTTAATGTACTATGTTTAAATTGGGAGGCAATCTTAAGACTTGTATGAATCTGTAAAACATACATGTTTGCAATCCTTTAGGTAGGTTCCCATAGAGCTACAGTAATATTGTTGATATCTTCTATCTTTACTGTTGCGATTGAAAAATCTACGGAATTGGAAATTACTCAGGAATTGACAAGTAGGCACTTTTCGTTTTTAAGCTTGCAAACAATATAAATATTAACGCAGTGGTACTCATTTTGAATTAATTCTATAAAAGACCTTATGTTTATAAGGAAGAATCCTTAGGATACTGATATTTTTGATCCTCAATATCACTTCAAAAATGAGGGAGAGTTGTAAGTATGACTACAACACACCACACCACTTATACAAAACGGTATGCATCTTATCAAATCATCATTGAGCTTAAATATTTTGCTGTGTTTTATTTCTGATCTGTGTTTCACTGTGCAGAATAAAAGTGTTTGAGGTGGTGATTATCCTGGATTTTGGTAGTCTTCACACAGAAAAACCACATAAGATTTAGCAATTTCCTTGTGTTTTGAAAATTTGTCAATGAAACAGACAGAGATGTTTCTTGGCAGAAGTAACTGGGTTAAGGAATGCATAAATATCCCTAAATCCCACTGCCTGAAACTCTATCACTCTTTATGGCCTTATATGTAATCTTATTATTAACCACTGTTTATGTGGATCCTCACCAGTTATGATGATGGACTACTGCACAGTTACGTCCTCCAGCAAGTGTGGAAACAAACTGCAGGGCTTTAAGGCATGTTGTCTATGTGATAGTTTACAAATTAACACTTCCTTAATAAAACAAAGGAGTTTTTTGTTCTAAATTGTAAGTCCTTAAAGAATTATGAGATGTGACACTGAACAGCAATAAAAGGCAATGGTTTTAGGTGATTTATGAATCACCAGCAGCTTTTCTGCTCCCTTTTCAACATAGGGCAAAGGTCAAAAACATAAAGCCGCATCAGTCCTAATGTTGCTTAGTTTTCCGGATGATTTTAGGTTCCAATGAAATGTCAGTAGAAATGCATTTTGCCTATTTGTCCAGTGTAATTGGAACTACATATTTTAATGTGTGTACATCTGCTTAAGTTAAGATTTTTAAATTTTGATTTTGAAATATCTGGAATGAGCAGGTTGACTTATACCATGATGTTGTTAATTTACACATTTTTTGAAAGAACAAACAAAATGGTTAAAGAAGTTCTTTTAATTCTTTGTTTTCAGCATAGTTTGACCAGCACATTTGTTGAATGTTCCTAAGCTACAGTATATTCTGCATTTCATTCTCTTATACATTTTATTCTCTTATTTTGTTCCTATTTGAGTGTTAAGAGAAATGTCATGTCAACCCAGTGTGTTATAACTGGTATTTTAAATGTGTGTGGAAATGTTTCTTATTTTTACAGTAAATCAAGAAGAATTTATTTCCATCATGACGGGAGACACATAGAAGAACCCAGACCTCGCAGGACAGGAGGTTTTCCTGAGTTGCTGTTCATGCCCCCTTCTTAAGGTTATTGTTGTGTGTAACAAATTAACTCTTTCGGCATTTTAAAATACGTTTAAAAGTGGATAATACACCATGATCATGTTGCTTTTAAACAGTCTGACAGCTGTTCATCAGCACCAAACCATAAGTTAAGGAAATATACATGTACAGTGTTACAAGTAAATATGCCATTTAAAAATACAGGCTTGTATTTAATCAGATTTTCAACCCCCCACTAATTAAGAACCAAACTAGTTTTTGCCCGCCAAGATGAAAACCCGTCATTTACATTGGGTTTGTAATTTGCGATTAGAAGATCAGTCGGATTTCAAATCTCATCTTGGCCCTGGTCAGCTATTGTAATGAGAGAGTATTTAAATAGATTCACTGTGTAGATTGCTCCTTGGCATGGTATAAGTTCACCAAGTGCTTCCAAGCCTCAGTGCATTGAAAATGTTCGGTTTCTTAGCATGCACAACTGGGATGCGGTCCATGACTTTTAAGACGGGCAGATACACTGTTATGTGCTATTGGGAATGGCTGACAAGGTTACATTTCTTACCTTTAAAAGGCTTTATATTGTTTATATCTCTTTAATTCCAAAACTGTCATTGTATTTAATTTTACTTAAATTAGTTATTATTCAATTCTCCAGTAGATCACCTTACCCATTGTCTGTGGACATTAAAAACATAGGTCATAAACCTAATAGTAACCATTTGACATGGAGACTGGTAGATTGTGTATTTTTACTTTACTGTTTGGAATTCAAAGTAAGCGCTTTGAAATGTGAATTATTTTTTGTATTCATTATAATATTTTGTATTTTTGCTAGATGTTTGAATGAAATATTTATGAATAGATCAAAAGGAGAATGCAATAAAACTGAATCTTTATATTAATGTCTTTGTTTCCTGAGTTGAACAACAATTAGTGGTCATATGAGTGTACAATAAGCCCAATTTAAAACACCACCTTTTAAAGGTGTACATTTAACACATTATGGTGCTTTTTCTTTATTCTTAGACTTCTAACGAAAATTCACATCAAATCAGTGTGAAATAGGCAATGTTTTGAAGACTTGATGTCATAAAAGCTTTATAATACAAAAAGGAAAGCTTGAGAGGATTATAGCACCATAGGCAGTGGGGTATTCAGAATCTAGCAGTAGGAATCTTATCTGAGAAGTGTTTTCATTGAATCATCAAATAGAAGATTTGAAATAATCTTTGCAGTGTATAGTACTGTATTTTTAAAGCTGAATAAAACTCCAGGTCATTTCCAATAATAACCACTAGAGGGAGCTATTGCTCTTTGAGGTTTGGTGCAGGCAAAAAACATTATTGGTGGAAAAAGTACATTAAGGTTTTGTAGGGAATGTGCATGAGAAGTGACCATAAGACACAAAATTGTTTTGGCAGTCAAAGAACAAACTTACTGTTACAGACATTTTAAAAGTAATTTTCTACATTTTCATTGCTAAAATAAGTGTAGTAATAATCTCATGTATGATTGCCTTGATATTAATAATGAGTGATTGATTTTGACATTTATTTCTTTATATAATCTTTTAAAATAATATTTTGGCTAAGGAGTGAGTCGACAGTAAATTGAAACTGACCTGTTTTGGCAGTCACATTTCTATCTTAAATATACAAGGCATGTTTTACCAGATTTGTCTGGATTGGTAGTAGATGGGTCATGTTGAAGGAATCTGTTACTTTTTAGGACAAATTCTGAAAGTCATGTAAAACCACAGTCCCCGCTTTAAGAAATTAAGACATTAAACTGACATAAGTGGTATATTGTTGAGTGCATATTTGTTATATATTATACTACACAAAATTGCTTTAGTGGATTCCCAGGTTCACACTCTTGGCCTCAGTCAAACCTGGGCCATGAGGAGTTCTGTGTCGTTTTTGATGGAAGTGAGGATGGGCTCTTTCCGTCTCGGAGCTGCTTCAGGTGCCCTTTCCCCTGCAGACTGGGGCTCTGGCAGTCACGTCCTGGCTGAATGTGGCAGAGCAGGTGGGAGGCTTTACACTTATAGAGCGCTTTCTCTGGACACTCCACTCAAAGCGCTTTACAGGTAATGGGGATCCCCTCCACCACCATCGGTGTGCAGCCCCACTTGGATGATGCGACAGCAGCCATAGTGCACCAGTACTCTCACCACACATCAGCTCTCAGTGGGGAGGAGAGCAGAGTGATGAAGCCAGTTCAGAGATGGGGACTATTAGGAGGCCATGACTGGTAAAGGCCAGGGGGGAATTTGACCAGGACACCAGGTTAACACCCCTACTCTTTTCCAGAAACACCCTGGGATTTTTAATGACCACAGAGAGTCAGGACCTCAGTTTTACATTTCATCCAAAGGACAGTGTCTTTTTACAGTATATTGTCCCAGCCACTATAGCAGGGCATTAGGACCCACGCAGACCACAGGGTGAGCTCCCCCTGCTGGCCCCACTAACATCTCTTCCAGCAGCAACCTTAGTTTTCCCAGCAGGTCTCCCATCCAGGTACTGGCCAGGCTCACACCTGCTGGGCTTCAGTGGGCTGCCAGCTGTGAGTTGCGGGGTGATGGAGCTGGTGGCATTCATACTGTATATACCACCTGGGATATGTTGACGGCTGTCCTGGTGGCCGAAGGCTGCAGAAGATGGGTCTGTGTGTCATCAGATCAGGGTGTCGTGCTGTCAAAATGCGTCTGGAAGCTCATGTTCATTGAAAAAATATCCTGGGCTGGATGTCTCCAGCATGTCCGAGTAAGATTTTGGTGACCGGCTAATGGTGATAAGTGCAGGATAATGTCTGCAAGATATCAGTGGCGTTGCCACATGGTGGGGCTGGGGGCTGTTTTCAGAGTGGTTTCAGTCACTTCGGCAGTGGTGGAACGTTTCCACAGCTATACCCGAGACACCTCGGACAGCCCTGCTTCACCTGCCAGGCAGTGTGTTAGTCACCTTCATGAAGCAAGACCTCTGTGGACCGTGAGGGATAGTCAGTCAAATGAGTGATCATTTTAGTAACACTGAATACCAAAGTTTGTTCCTGCTTTAGATTACCTTGCATGAATGAAGATTTAACTGGTATGCTACTGATAATTTATCATCAGTTGAGATTCTGTAAAATATTAGCAAAGCATGGACAGATATTCAGTGCTGACAATGTTAGGGTAACGTTTTAGGTTAGTAGGACTATGTTCAAATAGATAATTAAGATTTCAAAGAAACTCGTTTTATGGTAAAGTGATCACTAATAAAATATTAAACCTTTTCAACGTAATCTAAAGCATTACCCGTTGTTTTTCTCCAAGATATTTGGAATGTCAGTTCTGACAGATTTCTACAAAACACCAAACAAAACATGGTGTATTTTCCCCTGGGGAGGCTGTGGGTGTACAGTTTATTTAAGTGGACAATAATCCACAATAAAACTATCATTGTTTTTCCTATTATGAAAACCTGCTTTAAAGACATTCTTCCGTAGTAAAACATGCGTTTTGTTTTGAGATCATTGTTCTCTTAAGCTTTTATTGAAGTTACTTGCAGTCAGTTGCTTAAGGCATTTTACATCCCTTATTTCTTTCACATATAACCTCAAAATCCTTTATATCTCCATTTAGCACAATTCGGAAAGGCAAAGCTCCAAACAAAGATGGAAGTTCGTCTGCCCTGCAATGCACAAGCGAACCACTTGCACGGATCGGTCCAGAGCCCTCTGAAACAATTTAAGTGTTGTGTCGCTTTGCATTAAGAAGTAAGCAGTGGCTCTGAGTAATGCTCCAGCAATTGTCAGGTTCTGTTTCCAGTGGGTGTTTTTTTTTTTATAATAACATGACATTGTAGCCTCGGGAGGGGGAGGGGGGGAGGAGACTGGATGTTTTTCTTCTTGGATAACAGCATTATTTGACGTCCAAGCATACTTCACATTATGTGCTAATTGACAGCCTGTATCTGCCTTGTGGATGGAAAAGCTGACAAGTGTGAGGAGTCTGGGGCGAAGTTAAGGGGGAAAATGCCAATCATGGCTGGACTATCTGCTCTAAGGCCAACGACACACCAGTAATCTGACCTGGGTTCAGCTTGCTTGTGGTTCACTTTGTTTCTGTTTCAACAGCCTCTTCCACATTAGTTCCTTTGTTTCATTCTAATGCCGGGTGACAACTTTTAGTGATTGATTAAGTACTTGCGAGAGGTGTCAGACTCGCTGGAAACTGAAATCTTGCCTGCATCGGCAGCCTGAGAAAGACACAGGCAGCTCAAGTTACATCTTACAGCCACTGATAGAAACTCTCCAGTCAGTGCTTTTGGCCTGCCCTAGCTCTGCTCATCATATCAATATGTACTGTACGTTTCAGAAGCCACTGGAGTCTAAGATGCTGTTTTGAAACATATATTGATATAGAAACTGCACGTATAAAAACCATTAGTTTTAACACCTTATGTTACAACAGAGTGCTATTTAATTATTTTTGTCAGCACATCTATTAATTTTCTAACCACGTCTTCCTACTCAGGGTCAAAAGGGAGCTGCAGTCTATCCCAGCAAGCAACAGGTGCAAGGCAGGGTACACCCTGGACAGTATGCCAGTCCATCACACACAGTCACATGCACTCACACCAGGGCCAATTTTTCCAAGACGACAATTAACCTGCCGGTATGTTTTTGGACTGTGGGAGGAAATCAGTGCACTTGGAGGAAACCCACAGGAACATGGGGGGAACATGCAAACTCCACACAGACAGCACCCCAGGAATCGATCCCAGGGTCAGTGGTACCCAGTACTCTACCGTGATGCCTTATACTGGTACATTCAAATACTATTTAAACATGATCACAGATATTGAGCAGTCTGACTGTTCCTTCTCTTTTCTCATTCTTTTGTATTTACGTCAAAATATACAGTAATGTATCATGACACCCAAAGGAGGCTCCACGGCGGAAACGTTGTGTTTTTGTTCTTCTCTTTTCAGCATGGAATAAACCTACTACTTGTTCCGTAATGTGTCATATACAGAGAAATGACAATTGCCAATATGACTCTTGCCACAGCTCTAGAATAAAGTTTTTACATGAAGTACTGGTAATTAATTATAGTGTATATGTTAATTTTGTCACCAGTTCAGTATTAATTAAAACATAGAAATGTCACTCAATAGGTTTGACATACATATGTAGTTATTTTGCTTCTGGTATTACAAGGAACAAATAGTTGTTACAAATAAGGAAATTATCAGTTTCTGTATGTTGCACAAACTGGTATGTGGTTTGCTTGATGTAAATTTCCTCCAAAAGAATTCAAAGATCTTGCTACAAAGGAGTATACAGTAGAAACACATGAAAGCATTAGAAGTGTATGTCAGATTCTGACTGAATGGGGTTTCCTGAAGTCGGAATTACAAGTTCAACACTGAGCATTCATGCCAGTTTTAAATAAATGGAAATTACAACTTGCAGACGTCTTGATTAAGCCTTTTCAGACTATTCACATGAACTAAACATTCTCATCAAATCATGTTTTTCTTTCTAAAGACATTAGTTAATCTTAAACACAGTGTGAAACAGACATCAGAAAATGTCCCCTGCTCAGACTAGTGACCAACCAGGACAATATCTGCTGAAACTTTTTCCAGAAAATCACAGTTTTTGCACAGATGTTACCATCAAAAATTCATTTTTTTGTATGAATCCTGACAATGACAATAAAAAAGGAGGAATTATAATCTGTGTTAGAGAAAGAGACAAACAAGAAAAAAAGACTACTCACATACAATACATTTTATTTTATTGTAATGAATATGAGTTTTATGCTGTGAGCTCCACACAGACTTACATTTGCTTTTATGAGTATCGATAGCATTTCACTGAGGGCAGTTACAGTATACAAATTAGTGAATATTAAAAAATAGAACAACTAAAATCTTTGCAAATGAGTTAAGGAGGTGTAAATACATAGTAGCAGACAAGACAATTTTGGGAAAATGTCCAACGTGAGCAAAATCTCATGAGGAAAAGATTATGGGCATTGCCTAATGAGTCTCTCTCCTGAATAATAAGGCTGGGAAGAAACCTCCAGAAATATACTGTGGATTTGTGGATTTTTGTTAATACATTATTAATTTATTATTTAACGGTCATTCCAAACTTTCTGGAACTGGAACAAGTCAGCCATTCTGAATTATTGATTTAACTGCAGAGTGATTCTTGATCTGGTTTTTTTCCCTGTCTCTTCGCGTTTTTGCTGGTTCGCAGTTGCACTCATGTCAATTTATGTGTTTAATTTAGTTTGCTGAAATTAATTTTACTAGTTGCCATGGATGCAATATTCTGCATCACGGCCTGTATATCTTATACAAAACTTACAAATTTGGTGACAGACACTAGAATTAGTCATACTCTTTGTACCAATAGATAATCCTAAATGAGGGTGATTTTTAGCCATTAAGTTAAAGATTTAAGATTTCTTGATTTGCTGACTAATAGTACAAAATAAAGCGAGCATCATTTTTTTTTTGTGGCTAAAAGATAAATGGAACAGAGTGGCTCTCCTGGCCTTTTAAAGGGTATGATTTTCTTTAAATGAGTGTAGAGAAGCAGGCTACAAATAGAGAGTACAGAGAAGAATTATCTCAGCATAAGATATAAGAGTTCATTCAAGCAAGCTCATCCTTTCATCCAAATTAAAGATGATTTAGTGTCTTGCACAACAAATAGTGTTTTGCATGTGCCTGGCTTTCTCAACTTAATCAACTTCTTGATTAACACTTTTGAATGACATTCTGAGCAATAACCAAGCTGTGGCATGTCTGAATCATTTACATGTGTAGCATCCAAGTAGTTAAAGAACACAGTTACAACATTGCAACATGCAATTTACACTGCTGCCCATGAAAAGCACAATGCTTATGTCTGTTCATGACTGCAAATGATATCATCAAGCACCTCCCAGGGAGCTGTGTGTAACAGTGCACAAATTGTATTTACCCTAGGCTGTCCACTGTGAGCCCTTGGTATACATGGTAGCATGTTAGAGACAATACTATGTATTAAGTCACAGAACAAGGAGAGTGGAACAGCTCTGTTCCATTTATCTTTAAGAACACAAGAACATGAGGACATAGAAAAAGGTTACAAACAAGGTTATAAACACTCAGCCCATCCAGTCTGTTTGGTAGTTAGCAGCTCAGTGATCCAAGGATCTAGTTGTTTCCTGTAAGCCAGTGTTTCTGCTTCAGCAATCTGGCTGGACAGCCAGTTCCCTACTTCCACAACCCTTTGGGTAAAGAGCTACCTACAGTTTTTGGTTTAAATGCACTTCAACATGATTTCCACTTGTGCCATCTGATTCGTGTTTCACTTTTAATTCTGAAGGATTGCACTGGTTTGCCTTTCCCAGTAGCTTTGAGAGCTTTGAATGCTGTTCTCTGTTGAAAACCAGAAAGGTGCTGGACAACTCCTTGAGCCCCAGAATGCATCTGGGGGCTCTGGCTACTTGAGCATCAAGATCCCTTCTAGAGTGATCATCATGTAGCACCATACTCTAAATGAGGCCTTACTAGTGTGTGAGAAACTTTAACACAACATTCCTTGATGCACTCCTTCATTTTCCACACTTTTAATTTTTAAATCGAACCATTTTGTTTTGCCTTTGTATTTGCTTCCTCAAATTGTATAGAAAATGTAAATGCTGCATGAACATAAACACCAAAGTGTTTTTCAGACATAGTCTCTCCTAGCTCAGTGTTTCCCATATTGTGTTTATAACTTATCATTTATGTTTTTACGACCTGTAACAGAATAGAATGTTTCTGCTCATGAAGATACTATTATCTGTGTATATTTACATGACTGATATAAGGTTCCAGATTATTGAATTTAATAATATTGGGGACAATGGGATGAGATATGCTGAAGTAATCTGTATCTTTAAAAAAAAAACAGGACCTATTTAAGAATTACTTATGCTTTAAGTATGCCTTGTAGTGACATACGGTATGTTCACATGTGCTCTGCTGTGACTACTGCATATGTATGCCACAGCTAGTTTGGATATTAGACAGACTTTGCTAATATTTTAAAGAGAAGATGGTCCATCCCTGCTGGTGGTTATCATTCCTACTGTACCTCACACTGCTGGGGCTCTGGGATCAGTCCAGGGCTGCTCTCTGCATGGAGTTTGTATGTTTTCCTCCACGTTCACTTGGGTTTCATACTGGCAGGTTAATTATCCCCTGGGAAAACTGGCGCTGGTGTGAGTGTGTGTGTGTGTGCGTGTTTGTGCCCTGCGATGGACTGGCGTCCTGGCCAGGGTGTATCCTGCCTGGCACCTGCTCGCTGGGTAAGGCTCTATCTCCCCCTTGGCTCCGTAAAGAAAACGAGATTAGAAAAAGGTTGGATTGCTTCGCTTGGTGGATAAAAAAAAACAACAACTTCAATTTTGTTTACTGTGTCACTTCCTCCTACCAGGAGGCAAAAATAAAAATGACTGTAATTTAACGAATTAATTAAATTTAACGAATCTTGAAGGGGGATTTGATTGTGTTTCACACTTCCTACACAGGACTGACAAAGTTTGTCCTGTCCGTTCCCTGAAGCTCAGAGCATGCATGCAGAAGTGTACACGAAGAGATGAACTAGAATGCAGAACTGCACATAGGCATCGTTCTATTTAAAAACATATATTTGTATATCTGATGAAAAGAGAAGAGAGAAAACGCAACGTTTCGACTGTGAAGCCTTCTTCAGGTGCCTTTCAGCATGGAATAAACCTATTACTTGTTCCTTTGCAGTCTATGCGTGCTGACGCAGCTCTCCACCTGAACTATTTGTATATCTGATACATAGTATATTTCCATACCATTTTAATATCCCTAGAGATCCTCAGAGCAACTCAGTGAGCACAGCTGAATCGTAACTCCTTGCTTTGTGCCTTCACTACTTTTTTGAGGTTTGAGTGTCCTGTTCTTATGTTTAAGCTTCAGTCCTTGGATTCACAAAACACTGACATCCTGAGGGCTGAGTGCAGCGTGCGGGGGTCAGACTCACTGACCCCTCCTTTCCCCTACAAAACTCTAAATCACCAACAAAACAAGAATCCGGCAGCAGATAATGTTCTCTGTCATTAATCTCGAGAGGCAGAGCCCAGGGCCATTGATGCTCTGAATAGAAAAGGCATTTAATTTTGCTAATGCAGCTGTGAAGGTGCTTCCTTCATTACAAGTCTCCAGCTGCTGCAGTTCAGTACAGAGCAGGAGAGGCACGGGAGATGTTTCTGAAGACTACAAAATCTGAAAGGCTAAAGTAAAAGCAATAACCGATGGTGGAGTTAATAGACTGGGGTTAAGTCTTCAGGCACAAAGAGAATTAGGGTTTGAAAGAAATACATTTAAGAATATTTTAGGATCTGTTGTTTAATAATTCAATGATAATTTGAAATATTACTTTTTAGATTTGGGGATTGAAATACCCCAAATTATTATTAGGGATTTAATCCCTAATTTTTAAGAATGCTTACGAATGAGAGGAGACCATCTTTGCAATTTCAACATTTTTTCTTCTTGTGCAGTTTAAAGGCAGCTGTTTGCGATATCAGGATGCTCTGCTACCTTCTTTATCAGTGGATCACATTTTACTTTGTGATGCACACTCTCATGGTGTGCACCATCTCAAAGCACTGTACTGAAGTCATTTTGCAAGTAGTCGCAATAATAACATTAAACCTGCATGTTATCGTAAAAAGCTATTGAATTAGATTCTTGATTAAACTAGACGAAAGGCCCTGAACGTCAGTTTAGTGCCACTTGTGAAGGAGAGAATTTGAGCTGTTTCATACAAGTTAAGGTCAGAAAAAAGTTTCCACAACCATTGAAATTCAGGGGCAAACAGAAAAGCTGACCCATAGGGGCAGTTTACCCATGATACACTAATGTGGCCTTTGGCATCAGTTTTACCACCATATGCTTAGACTCCCCATGAAAAGACAAATTTCACGACTGGAACTAATTAAGCCCTTTGGTGTCAGCCTACATGCTGGCAGAGACTGGGGTGGGCATGAAGAATGAAGCAGTGCTGGCCCACTTAATAAATCTAGGACTTTACCGTATGTGAATGTAATTGATTGTTTGCACGTACCATCTCTTGTAAGTTCCAGCTCAATAAATGTTTCAATAAATGCTGGCTTTTACAAAAGGGAGTAAAAATAGTAATTTAAAAAAGAATGGTTCCTGCATGTGGTGTACTATTCTGCATAGTTACTGTTTTGCTTTCATTTTCTCACCACTGTATCCAGTTCTTTCTAGTTTATAGTATCCAGTCCAGTTAAAATCTTCTCTCTGCAAAGTCTCAAGTAAACAAATAGAGAGAATTCCCAGGATCTCTCTCTAGTTTGACAGATTCTCCTTTTTTTATTAGAATATTTATGCCGATTTTCTTACAGAAACGTATATTAAATGGTGCAAGACTCATACTATGTTTCTTTAGCTGTCTTGAAGGGCTGTACAAAGGAAATCAAACCACAGCAACTTAAAGGCCTCAGAAATTGTTATAAACACTAAAAGTGTTGCTGGCTGTTCTTTCAGGATATGTTTACAAGCAATCACACAGCAGAGAACCCGGCTACACACTCTGAGTTTGCAGTGAGACTGACAAGGTGTATCTTCAACAGGGATGTCATGGGGCGGAGTGGTGGCTCTGTGGCTCAGGATCTGCGCCTGTGACTGGAAGGTTACCAGTTCAAATCCCGCGGCCGGCAGAGGAATCAACTCCATTGGGCCCCTGAGCAAGGCCCTTAACCCTAACTGCTCCAGGGGCGCCGTACAATGGCTGACCCTGCGCTCTGACCCCAAGCTTCTCTCCCTGTCTGTGTCTCCCTGGAGAAAAGCTGGGGTATGCGAAAAGACGAATTCCTAATGCAAGAAATTGTATAGGGCTAATAAAGAAACATTATTATTATTATCATTCCGATAGAGAGAATCAGCTGGATGTTTTTTTCCTTCCTGGCCTGTGTGAGTGGGCATGTTCTCTTCTGTGTGGCCCCTCGGCAGGGTGACTCAGCCCGCCCACCTAAATGAGCGACACCACCAGCGCCTGTCGCTCGCAAGGCAGAGCTCCACTTTAGAGAAGGGCGTCGCCTTGTTCCCACACTTTTATAGTCTCCAAATGTACGTTTTTCCACATTTATGAGATAGCAAAGAGAAACAAAAATCAAACTGAAGCTCTCCGTTGCATTTCCTAAACGCTGCTGTTCCCAGGCCTGGTCACCTGTGCTGCCTGCTCGTGATGTTTACTCTTCAGATTTATGGTATTTTAGACAGGATGGTGTAACTATGACAACATTTGGCTCTGCACACAGTAGTAGGAGAGATAATAAAGAGCAAACAACAGATAATTAATCCTGTGATTACATGGCAGGAAAACAAAAGGGATGACCTTGTGGAGAAGCCTGTGTCTGACAGAGACTGATAATGCTGTTGTAAAGACAGATAACATACAACAACCCACTTCCAAATTCATTTTGAGAAAGTTGCAAGTCACAGCAGTGGACTAGGCTAATAAATAAGAATAATTTATAGCCTGGCAATGCATAACCCTGTCTACATGGCTTATCGTTGGGGGATATCTCCTACAACAGAAGTGATACAAAGGTTTTGGTTTGTTTGTGAAATGCTTTATAGTCCTGTGGGAAAAGTAGTATAAAATTGGCACAAACAATTAGGTACATCAGACAGTACAGTTTAGTGTTCCGAAGAAGTACCAGTCTCTGTGGGATAAGCTCAGAGCATGCGAACTACCACAGCATTTGAGAAGAAGCTAAGTGAACCCAAGGACAGGTCTAAGAGCAAAAAGCAGGAAGATAAATCCATCACATACCACCGATCCTTGATTAGTTCTAGCCTGTTCTGTACTTTTTCACTTTTGTGCGCAGGTCTAAGCATAACTACATCAAGGCTGCTAGAAAACACCGCAAACCCGGCACTGCATTGGTCTCTAGAGATGTAAAAAGACACAAATGTACTTTGTACTGACACCCCGGGGGATGAAGTAGGAATAACAATGACTCGTGTTGTGTGCCGTGTAGAAGCATATGAGCATACTGTAAACCCAAAACAGCTTTTGCAACTTCTGAATAAACCCATGTCTTTCCTTCATAATAAGCCTCAGACATCTAATTGCTCTCGAAATGCGGATGCACTTCATGGCAAGGAAATTTCGTGGAGACTAAAAAAGAATGTATCTGTAACAAAACTCAGGGTGTTTGAATGTGGAAGTTTTGTCTGCACATATCAGCTTGTTGTATACGGTTTTGTTAAGACGCCTGTAGCGCACACTTGCGAGATTTAAACTTAATATGAGAATGATTCGGATCTGCGTTACACTACATATCCCTTAGCTGGCATGATTTGTGCAGGAATCTTTATTTTAGATTTCCATGTGGTCGCATTACTTTACTCATTGGTGAACTTAAAACTTCAATATGCCGCGTAGATGTGTCCTAGACATTCCGCATAAACACGATGTCCTAACATTTGAAGACTTAAAGGTTTATCTTGAAGGTTGTTTTATAGAGTCCCCTGTTCAGTTTCAGGCAGCTCTCAAAGAGTGGGATGCCAGCTGCAGTGCCTCAGTTAAATTCCACTTCCTCCACAATCCCACAGTTTCCATTACTGTTTGGAACGGACAGCAGAAGCTGTTGTGTGGTCTGTTGGCACACTGGTGTGCCAGGCCTCTAACCCAAAAGATGGCAGCTTGACAAGAGTGACTCAGGCAACATGGGATTCATCCCTGAACTCTTCTACTATTATATTCGGAAGCATTGATGAATTCGTTTTTCTAGGGCGTTTAAAGTCAACAGCAGCTCAAGGCCCGTGGAGAATGGTTAAACTGTCCAGGTAAGCAGTAAGACAGGATGACAAGTGAAGGAATAATTGGTGATTTTAAGTTCCGAAATGTAAAGTCCAGATGGCGCATATCTATTAATGCCCTGGAAAGATAAATATAAAAAATACTCATAAAATATACAATTTTCATCTCATGTAGATGACGCTCTGTACTTTTCCACTACTCTTGGTTTATAAGTGTAAAATGATGTTTAAAGATACTACAGTATATGATTTTCTCTCGTTTTGACACCAATTTGCCATCTAAAGGCATTATTTCAAAAACATGCCATTCCCTTTCTGACAAAATGGAGGCATTAATATAAGAGCTCAGCTATATTAGAACTTAAAAAGTTGAAATTATATACCGTACTAGTGCATGATGTATACAAGAAGCAGTGCGGTCAGAATTGGCTTAATCTAATCCCTTAAATTTAACTTCTCCGCTTCAGCCTTCAAATTTAAATTACAGTACAGCTACGCATCGCTCAAGTTCCAAAGCCTAGAAAAAGCCTTTTAAATAAGCCCAAATCCTGAAACTTCACAATGAAAACCAAAGCACCTTAGTAAACTTTACATGGCTGGCACAATATTTTCCGAGAGCTGATAAACAGGAGTTTTTTTTCAAAATAGGAACTTTTTATTGGGTTTACCTAACAGGTTCTTTTTTTTAATATACAGTATGCCTTAGCTAATATACAACTACATATGTAGGGAGGTCAGAATGTAACAGCTATGTCTAGTTTGGTAAACTGTACGAATACCTAAAAAAAGAGTCAACATAACATTGAGCAATTTATGAAAGCTCTAGCAGTTAAATGCCAGATGTACAGTATATGGGAATATTACACTAAATTCACCAAAAAGGACATATGCAAACTGATAATTCATGTATTGTCTTGTAGGAAAAGGGCATTTTTATCTCAATACCTGGGAAATAAAGAGGCACATTATGCCAGTGCAGGTATTATATAGCCAAAGTTCCTGATCCACAACATTTTATTATCTGTCATATTAATCCAAACAGCAAAATGTAAGTGACATACCATGAAAGTACAACTTCATATGAATATGTGGGTGCACTAATTTAAATATTAAAAACATACAGTATTTAATAAGTCTTCAATTATAGAATAACATGTACATACACTTTTAAACTATACAACTAAATACCTTACATAAAAAGGATGCAAATATCAATTAAACAAAATACAAAATTGATAAATGTTTAAAATAGAGAAAGCTTAAATTATTTTTTGCTACTAAAGAGCTGGGTATCTTGAATCCACCTTTGCAAACAGCAAATGTTAATCTGATCATCTGATAATGAGAAAATTGTTTCAACAGTCTAACAGTCTTTTTATTCACAGAGGGTTTCAGGGAGTTTTGACTGTGGTAGAAAAAAAGCTTGATAGATCTGAACAAAGTCAACTTTATTCCTTCAAGCACAGCATGAGAGGATACGAAATACAGCTCTGTTAGGACCTGAGAATAGCAAGACACTCCAGCAGTGAGTGGGTTGTGTGGAACAGTACTGAACATTGCTAAGATTGATTGCATAGATACCTTGAAGAAAGAAAACAAAACAATCATTTCATAAATGTAATCTAATTCTAACAGTATTTTAGGACCTGTGTATTTATCTGAAAATATAGTTATATTTTTACAACTACAAATTCAGCCAGTCGACTAAAGCATGTGACAAAGTTTGAAATTATAGCTGAAATGCAGAGGCTGTCCACTTACAGTGCCTTAACAGGAAATTAATATTATCTGAACATTTTTGCCACTCTTGTGCTTCTTTTTGTTTTTGGAAGAACTACTGGAAAGATCTACAGCCAGGGCTTTTTAATTTGGTTTTAAAGTGGTTCACTGCCCTGACAATAAATTATTTTCAAAAGCAATTAAGAGAGCCGAAGGACATACATGTACCTCTTCAGTTCTATCATCTGAATTTCTTTTGTTTGTTTGTATTTGTCTGAGTCTTTTTATGGGAGACAATGGCAGTCCCTTGTAACAAAACTGCTGACTCTTCTATTTGTCTGCAGGACTTCTCCCTCAATGGCGCCAGCTCTTACTGGTATTTAAATATGGAAATGTGTTTAAATTGGCATGGTATCCGCTATTCAGGAGGCTGCTGCATTCTGTAAGTCACAAGGAAATTTAAAAAAACATCTTTTTCACAAGATGTGGCACAACTGTTTTGGAGGAAATACACAATATGTGCACTGTATATTTTTGAATGTCATCAGCAGGCGTTGAGTAGCTTTTATTTTGCCTTAATGAGCTGCAGGTAGAGAAGAGAGCTGTTGCTAAAAGCCAATTTATTTGTGTGCTCAAATGAACCCTTCACAAGGCAATAATAACAAAAACACGAAACACTGACCAGACTATAATTGCCCATTAGAATTTGGAACATTGTGAGAAGAAGAAATGTACTTATTAAATGCCTGCCACTCCAGATCTGGGCAAAATAATATACAGATGGAAATCTTGATGTGTTTAAAGGCAAATATTAAATGGTTGAATAACAAGCCCACAACAGGCATCAAATTATTTCAAATTGGTGATCACAGCATTGCTTCATCATTTCTTAAGAACACTCTCCCACCTTTAATGTCAACATAAGTCAAATTTATTTTATTTGCTACTGATCTCCCTTGATTTGAATGAAATGATTGTGTGCACATCTCTCTGCATGCAGGTTCCCCCTGGATCTCACGTAAATATCTTCAAAATACATTAAACAAGTGGGCAAAGAATTTTATGGCTTTTTATAATGTAGCAATGTTACAGGCCTCTCTTTTTGGCACTTTGTGACGCTGTGTGAATTCACTTCTGTCTTTAATCTTTAATTAAAAGTTTTTGAGCATATAGTTTGGGTTTTAATGCATTAAGATAAAGAATAATTTTAAAGCTTTATGTAAGGAATCAATACACAAAAACGTTTATCTGAGGATCCCATGAAACCGTTTTCCAAAACAAGCTCTGACAGCTTGGCTGAGTACTGTGTTCCATACTCCCACCACCCTTTGTGTAAACTACTTCCTCCTGTTCTCAGTTTTTAAACACATCTCCCTTTAAAATACTGATGCATTTGAGAAGTGATATTACAGTTAAGTCTTCAGTGTAATAAACCTTGTGATTAAGCAATAATGGTTTCATCGTGAGTGCTCAATCATAAACCATCAGAACTCATAAGAGAAAATCGATCAGGTAGCAATGATTGTTGTATTAAAAGAAACCTCCTGGTGTAGGTTTCATCCCTTTTAAAACATGATTCTTAGGTAAACTGTACTGTGTATCTCACGGAGGAGAGTGCTATTTTGGTAAAGGTTTAGAGTACTAATCAACTGTATTGATAAAACATTTTTGTCTATAGATTCCCAGAGTGCTTTGCATAAAGGAGTGGACCAACCCCATCCTCCACCTGAAGGGCAGTTCCCATCTATGTGACAAGTGGCAGCTATTATACCCCAGCAGTCTCAGTACAGAGCATACAGTATCAGGCAGAGAAGTGAGAAGCTGATTCACCGGTTGAATTAAAGTGGACCTTCAGGGAGTCCAGGCTGTGATGGTATCAGGGCTCAGACTCCTGCTCTTATGAACAGTGCTCATGGGAATCAATAATGGTCAATTAGTCGGGGCCTCTGTGTGCTCTTGCTAAAGGACGGCACAACGTTGTGGGTCACCAAACAGAAGCATCTGTTTGGAAACTATGGTGCAGGAGGTCAAGCGCCACCTACAGGTACACCAGAACAACACAGGCAGCAACATGATTTTCCTCTGAAGTTTTAGGCATCGGGAAATAGTCCTCTAAGGGAAGAGTTGAAGAACGGCCTCCAGATTGAGTCTACAAGCTTTGAACATGTAATGAAAAACGAAATGACCTAATGTAGTAGGTTGGAGGAGAGATGCTGTGATTTAGATTCTCGCGCCTTTTATTCCAATGGCGTGTCCCAGCCGGATGTTCCCTAACGATTTCATTGGTAAATGACTTGCAGAAGTCCTGATATTGTCATTCTCAAGCGCTTCATGGATCGTTATATGGAAGTATTTTTTGATTGTGGAGGCGGGTTCCTTCTTGTCCGAGACTGACAGAAGGAGCGAAATGACTCACATCCATGTGAACCGTTTTCCAGAATGAAAGTAGAAAGTAGTGCGACTCCACCTATGAAGATCCTAACTTTCTGTTCCTTTGCAAATAGCCGGTGGCCTTTTTTTTAAATCTCACACACCTCGCGTCCGTTTCAATCACTTCTTGCGTCGCCGCACTTGCTTACGTCATCTCCCGGCGACGACCTCGGTAAGACATCGCGGAGAGGCGGACACGCTTCCGAGACCCGCCCACGCATTGAGCCGCTCCAATTCGGACTCGCAGCAGTCCCTCTGATGCTCAGGAGGTTCAACGCCCGTTGGAGGAGAGGCATAATTCCTCTCCGAGGTCTCCAAGAGCCTGCAGGGGCCCCGAAAAGCCACAGGGGGGCGCTGTTTCACTGAGAGCACAGACCGCAGTCTTCTCTGCGCCAGTCCTGCCTTTGGCACTGCTTGGAGCGCCCAGGAACTGACGACGGGTCGGGGACATAGACTCAAAGCTGCAACTTCTGGATCACGATAACGAAATGTAGAGACGGTATCATTTTACTACCTGGATCGAAAGATGAAGGAATGTGCAGTATGGAAAGCATTTTGCATGTGTAGGAAGGGATTTCTTAATGGAAAATCCTGTTTCAATTCCATTCCTGGTCTCTCAGCAGGGTAATTATGTGTAGCTACTTCGTGTCTGAAGGTAGTGGACCATGAAGGGATAGAAATGGGGATTAATAATCCCTGCCCAGATTGTGTTAGAAGAATAGTAAAATCTTTTCAAAACATGGAATTTTGTAGAGGATAATCCATTTACTTCCTTGCAAATCACTAATTTAGCTGAAACGCACAACGAAGGGGTTTTTAGTTTGATATTTTATTAAATCTGTCTTGAAAGCCTTGTCAATTAGGAAGCCACCTGCTTAAAACGATTAAACCCTTGAAGACATTCAGCAAATAGGCTAATATTTTTATGATGTCTTGTAGCAGAACACCTGGGAGCGACTGAGACCAGATGTTTAGGGTAGTGAAACCCATGGATGACAGAAAAACGCACAGATGTTGAAAACAAGAAATGAAAGCAAGAACATGAAACAGCAGGTTTATCCACAGTTTCATTCACATTGGTCATGAAGGCTATCAAAGCAATCTATGGCCAGGGGTCTGATTAAAACAATTATAGTTAGAAATATTTAATCAGTTTTAAATCAGACTAAAATGAAGTATTTGAAGTATCTGACACTTCAAATAAGCTAATTTACTTGACCACACATTTGTTAAAAAAAAGAACATGTAATAAGTGAAATAGGATGACAAGGCTGCAAACAAATTCAAATAATTTTTCTTCATTAGCAAGAAAGACTGGCTTTTCTGGTTAAAACTTCATCAGCAGTTCAGTACATAAACTACTAATCTAATCTTCCCCTCCTACGTGTTGTTTGTTACATTATAATACAGCAGAATACTTCAGAAGTCAGCTAGATGACAACATGTAGGTCTGTCAGCCAAATGCTTTTGACTGAAGTGACAGCCTGCCTGCTTTAGAACAGACAGATGTCCCAGTTCAATTCATAGTCACCACTTTCCAGAATTCCACCCTGTTACACAATATTCTTGCAGTTCCTTACAGGAAAGTTTCATTTACTTTATGAAATTTGGGAAAAATTTTAATTTAAAACAATATGCCTTCAAATAGCCCCCCCTTCTATATGTACAGTAACCCTTTTGGTCAAAGCTTTGTGGAAAATATGAATTGTTCTATGATCATAGTAAGTTATCAATCTGGTGCACATGCTGATTATTCGATCTAAAATCCCTTTCAAAAGAAAATGTAATGACTGTTGTGTTTACATGCTCCTGTTCTCCTGAAACAATTAACCCTTATCTAGCATGCAACGTAGAGTATACATGCACAGTTCTGGTTACCACTATAAAAAGAACATGGCAGCCCTAAAATGAGCTAAACAAATCAAAAAGAATATTCCAAATATAAACAAAGGGTAAAAGAACTTTAGTCTTGAGCAGAGTGACTTTGAGAGCACTTGAAAGAAGCATTAAAAATCCCGAAAGGTATCAGGAAAGTCAACTCAATAGATTACTTTTAATTTCAGCAACAAATTAGGCTTGAGAACAGGAGACACTTCTTTACACAGAGGGTGGTGGGTGTCTGGAACAAACAGGGCAAGTCATGTCATTGAAGACGATTTTCTAGGAAATGTCAAGAAACAGCAGGATGAGATCTTTAGATGTATAAATTACTGGCAACCAAACTGAGCATGAAGGGGATGAATGAGGTTCTCTGGTTTGTTATCGAAATTTGTTCATATGGAATAGAGTGTATAAATGGAACTTCAGGCAACTTTCAGAACTTAAACTATTGAAAACAACACAGCCATGTGACGACCTGGGAGAAGCCAGCATACTGGGTCAGAGGGGACAGAGCACTGGTGAGTCTTTTTAAAGGAGCCAGAGAGAGAGCAGAACGCTGGCTGCACAGTCAGCGAGCTCCAGGACTCCAAGGAAAGGTGGACAGGATCCTGTTTGTGTGCTGAAAACATGAGAAAGAAAAACACTGGTAGCCAGGCAAACAAAAGTGGTCAAGACAAACATAATATTGGTATAAGACTAAAAGAGAACAAAGAATTATTTTTTGAATGTGCAAGGTTAGAACATAAGAACACAAAGATGGTTACAGACAACAGGAGGCCATTCGGCACATCTTGCTACATCTTCCCTACCATAACATCAACTGAAACAGGGAAGCAGTGAACCTGAGTAGCACCTACTGCCAGAGAGCTTTCTTCAGATGAGGAGAGTACCCCGAACGTCCCAGCTCCATGAACAACTAGGAAGAAAATGCCGGAGACTGTCAGAATTTTGAATCATACCGACAGTAAAACAAAGATATAGTAAGATGGCTTTCTGATTGAGATACAGTAGAAAAATACATATATATTTTGTAATCGAGCAATAACTCTGTGAGAGGTTAGTCTGCACAGGTACAGCTTTCTGTGCTTTCCTGCGGAATGAAGAAAACCTCACAGTGGAACTTTTTACCCTACAGACTCCAGAGCCTGGAGAAAAAGTCCCCAGAAAAGATCTGCACACTGTGACCAAAATAAGTAAGTTCTATTCCAGGTGCTGCAGGATTTTAGATGGGCTGGGCTGTTCCACCCAGTCTGAGTAGGAAGAAAAGTCGGGATCTTAAGGATTCCCTCTTATTTCCTTTAGCTTCCATTTCCAGCCTCTTTCTTCCATCACGCACACACATATATTCTGAGCTTTATTTAGCCTTTTCCCAAAATAACTCTCTTAACTTTTCTAGATGCGCCCTGGGATTAAAATTCTTTATTTTATGCAGCTTCACGCGCACTGTCATTATATCCACAATACTCTCTGTTAAAGTCCGATTTTAGCACCATTATAAAACAAATAATGGGGTGTGGTGTATCAGAAGTCTTCAATGCACTAATATCCTGGCTTTTGCTCTACAAAGTTGTAAATAAACTCATCAAAGACATGGATAGAAAGTTTTTGTGTAATGAAAAACATGAATAAAAAATACTTTTGTGAAGAAAAGTTCTCACAGGATAAATATTTTCACCAAACTTTCCAAAACTAGTGGCTAACTCAATCTAAGGCAAAGACACATTTATAAACATCTGCATAGGAATATGGAGAATGTCTAGCATTCACCATTTTCATAATACTTTTATTACCAAAGTGCCATTCTTCTCTTTGTCTCCTTTTAAGCTCAAGAACACAACCCTGATACAGTACTTACTGCTGTTTCAGCCTCGAAATAAAAGGTGCGTTACTGTTGAGGTGCATTTCTACTTTATGCCACTAGGAGGCACCCTTAGCCTTTCACAGACTTGCTGACATATGAGCTTTCTGTGGAGGAGCACATGACAGAGGGCTCTGCTGGCCTGACACTACGGTGTAAAACAGGGGAACACATGCCAAGCCTTGTCTATAGGCTGGCTGACTCACGCTATTGTTCCATTTGATCATACGGTATAATAGGAGTGCGCAGTCACCCCAGCGCGCTGCGAGGAGCAGATGAAAACAACAGCCATGAAACAAAATAAACACGTGCAAAAGATGGCTGCAATCTTTTTTTTTATTTTCGCCCCCCCGCCCCATCACTTGTTCAGACTAACACCCTGCATTGTGACACTGTCGGTTTTTAGTCTAACTACAGCACTCGAGCCTTTGCAAGTGGAAGGGGGTCCCTGCCTTGCGAGCCGCGTTTGTCATGTGAATTTATGCTGTTGCTCAGCGGGGGGCTCCTGGCGGTGCTGATAGGCCGGAGCAGTTGCTTCCACCACACAGTGATCAGGCTTCTCCACTTGTCCTCCCCCCCCCCCCACCACCCCTCCTTCCTCAGGCCCCTTCCTCTGCTCCAGCCGTTTATCACCGCGGTGTCTCCTCCTGGACTTTCTGACCTGTCACTCGAGAGCAGTGCTGGTGCTGCCCCTGCGCTGATAAGGCCGCGGATTATCTGCGCCGCTCTCGGAGCAGACCGGATTCTGGAGCGCGAGCTGTTAGGGAGCTGCCAGGCCTTCATTCCGAGAAACCCACGAGCCCCCCGTCGCAGGAGGTCAGTGGGAGTTCATTTGCTCCTGAGTGACACTTGCACAGCTCAAGGGTTCGTGCTTTCCAATGGACTCTGCACGAGTCCCTCGCCAGCCGTTCTGGTGGCCCAGTTTGATGGCTCCCCCTGAAACGGACTCTTCGGCAGCTGGACTCTACAGGTTTCCTCAAAGTCCTGAAAAGGCAAACGCGCCAGAGGCTGATAATGACGCAGCCCCATTCAGCTTTAATTAGAAAAGTTTTTGCTGATGGGTATGGTACAAAGTGAAATGCAAGAATGAAACGAAATTAAAATCTGGCAGGCAAGAGTGCAATTTTGATAGTGCTGAAATGCTTTTTAACACATCGAGACGAACGCTGGGTTTTCTTTGTGGTCCCACCAGAGACTGGAAAGAATAGCTGTCTGGGACTGTTTAACCTCCCCTGTGCTTTCCTGGCCCCGGCCAGGCAGCAGCTTCGGTCTTGTGGAGAAACGGGCTGATTAAAGAGACTCGGTTCCCTGTCTCTGCCATGCCGTGAATCCATTTCTCCTCCGTCTCCTTACAAGAATCAACACAGAAATCCGTAGAAATGAGGATTAGTACAGTGACCCAGGTGATTTTTTTTTAAAAAAATGTAAAAGGTATGCACTTGTATGTACAAGAGACGTGGCTTTTCGTCACGTTCCTGTTCGAGAGGTGAAAGGCAATGTCTTGAGGCTGTTTTGAAGTGAGTTCCTATGCAGGCAGAGGATGGACTGACCACACAGCATTGATTTGAAACTGGGCTCTCTCACCAGGAAGACAGCAGCCACTTTGGCAGAGGGTCACATGTTCTTTAAATTATCACACCACGCTTGGAGAAGTTACACTATTGGCCTGTAGGGGCCGCTGTTGCCAGGCTGCCCCTTCTGTTGTCACATTGGTGGCCCGTTGGAACTCTGGGACTACTTCACCTTCAAATGTCCTTCCAGTCCTAGGGTGAAATCTAGATCATTCTCAACGAAAAGGATTCCTTATACTGAACATTTTGCAGCTGTTCAGAGAGAAACGTTTGTCATTTTATCTTCATAACACCAAGCTGTTGATCTGTCTCAGTCATTTGCAGTGTCCCTGCCCTATATCAGGGCCACTGAGGCACAGTTTCCTCCATCTCTGCTTCCTGTTGGCCACACCTGCAGTCCTTCCACTAAAATCAATCAGATCTGGAGGAAAGGCAACTTTTCGGTAATTCAAACTTTTGTTTACAAATAACCAACTGGACAAATTGCAAGAGGACTTAAACGAGAGGCAAACTCTACAGGAAGAAATGTGGGTACGTGCAGGAAACTTCCAAACCATATTGGGAGCACTGACTCCATGCTGGCCCCGGTTTGTTTTTTGCAGAATACACAATTAAAACCATCCGAATGAGTTCTTTCTTTCTTTATGCAATGATACATGATGATAACTGATCCATTCGTGTATTTAATTTAGGACTAGCATATGTTATTGGAAAGACTGCTCCTGGTGCTTTTTTAAAAAAAGAAATGGCTCATGAAGGAATTAACGAAAAGCAGAGAAAACAGAAGACAAGCATTTCCTTGAATACCAGAATCACTTAGGTAAGTGATCAGCACTGGGTTTTACTCTCTCAACCTTAGGCAGTGTCATAGCCATGGAGCTCTCCTGAAACTGAAAGCTTCAGTATAAGCCAGAGAAATAACTTGTCAGAGTTTGGAGAGGCTAAACATCGCACTCAAATCAGGCCCTCCAGCCTCTCTATTTAGTGGACCAGACATAAGCACTTTGCTGCTCTGTCTGTAATTTTCAAACACATAGCTGGGAGAAACTCTCCCACGTAATGCTTTGTGTTGCCTATTCCAGCCTGAACTTGGCTTCAAGTGGGAGTTAAATAGCTTAGTCTGTGTATTATTAGACAAGCCAGTTGGCAACAGCGCACATTCAGTTTCCTTCCTTAAGCGCTGCACGCTAAACAGCAGATGCATGGCAGCTCTCTTTTATTATTTTCTTTTACTCATGAACAAACTCTCTCCTATTTGGGAGCTGCTAAAGCAACTGCTTAAGTGAACTAGTTAAGTTACATATTTTGCTAATGCAGTGTATTTTAACAAGTGATCTGGTTAAGTATTTTAAATTTGTGATATGTTTTGCTTAAAAAAAATGGTTTAATGATCCAAGTCAAAAAAGGAAGATTCAATTAATTTATGTGTATATATGAAATAATCATTCATTTCAAATCACACAGGCACTGTGCTCTACAAAACTGAGACTATATAGACTGCAATACAGGAAATATAATGTAGAACTGATTAAAAAGGTAAAATGAAGTAGCATTTGAAAACTCATTTTATAAAGGCAGACATACTGTAAAAGCGAAAGATCTTCTTAGTTTTGCTGCCTCAGTAATAAAGTTAAGTATTTAAATGATTTTGAATTTGAAGTCTGATACAGTGGTGCAAAGACTCAGATTCTTAATAACAGAACAAGGCCTTGGGCTTAAAGCTGTCTGTGTCAAAAGTCTGTTTAATTCTAAAGTGTGGATGTGTGAGTCTGAAATATATTTAAATATGATCAAAAAGAAAGCTGGTGGGAATTAACAAAAAACAAAATCAAATAATCTTAAAGTACTTATTTCAATAATTATTTGTATAATTAGCCAAGGAAGGGAACAGCTATTTTAGTACAAAAACGAGGAACATCAGAAAGATGTGGTTACAGTTAGAAAAACAGAATCCTGTATTTCTGTCAGAAAATTATAGTTTCAAGAACTATTTGTTCATATTCATACCTTAATTGTCCTCCTTATAATCTGATCTCACTTTTTCCCAAAACGTGCCAATGTGTATCTGTGTTGTCATGCATTGAGAGAGACAGTGGTTGGTGAATAGGTACATAAAGGGTTAATTAAAGTATCATTGCAAAGCAGACATCTTCCATTGGAGCCTCTCAGCTAACTGATCCTTGCCGAATGTGGCCAAAGGGAAACATCTTCTGTACTAAAAAATATACACAGATTTGTGATTTTATATTGATTATGCTTGTGTCAATAGCTTGTAGAGCTGGAGCAAAAACAGAAAGCTCAAAAATGTAAATATTGCAGCACAGTGCAATGACAAACTTCTATATTTCTCCAGAGCAATAGCCTTGACACGCAGAACTGTTTGTAAACATGTACAAAATCTTAATAGATTTTTGGAGTCTGTCCTAAAATAGGAATACAAAAAATAATAAGACAGAAACACAAATGCCAGTCAGTAATTGTTTTTGTAACGTTTCAAAGGTATGCAAGGTATCCCACTGGAATGTGCATCTAGGGCAGAAATCTCAGAGGAAGAAGAGTGGATTTCAAATTTGTAGCAAATGTCTGAGTGAACGATCCTTGAAGAATCTCCACCCATCCTCTAGCTGCTTCACCCAGTACAGGGCTGCAGGGGGGCCAGAGCCTGTCCTGCCCAGCAGCCACAGGCGCAAGGTGGGATGAGATGCCAGTTCATTGCAGGACACACACGGACAAAAACGCACACACACTTATACCAGGGCCAATTTTACAGACGCCAATCAACCTACCAGTATGTCTTTGATGTGTGTGAGGACACCCCTTGAGCAAGGGGAGAACATGCTGACTCCATGCAAAAAGCTACCTGGGATGAACTGGGATGAACCCAGGGCCCCTGTGAGGCAGCAATGCTACCCACTGGTCCACTGTGCTGCCCCTTAAAGGATCTATTGTTTTTACAAGATTACTGTAACGGAATGGCATCAGTCTAGCATTGATTCCATGCTGTCATGGGCAGATGTTATTCTTAAAGTCCAATCTTCCATTGGCTGCCCCCAACCACACACAAGACCAGACCCCTGGCAGGAATGGGGAAAGTAGCAAAGGGAGAATATGCTGAAAAAAGGTGCATTGTTTGAGCAAGATGGCCACTGACAAGATGAAGAAACTGAACCATTTTGGTCTTGAACAGAGATGGATAGAGGGGGCCTGCTTCAAGCATTCAAATCCTTAAAGGCGCTGACAAAGGAAAACCCAGTGGATCTCTTCTGAATGAACTGTGAGACACGAACTAGACAATGCAGATGAAAAGTGAATAGAAGTGGATGTAAAGTTGAGAATGGGAGGCACTTCTCCACACAGAGAGTTGTGGGAGTGTGGGACAAACTGCCCAGCCATGTTGAAACAGACACCAAGACCCTTTTCAAGAGACACCTGAAGACGATCCTGGGATCAAGTAACTACTGACCACCAAATGAGCCAAATGGTTTGAATGCTCTCGTTGGTAACCTCTCTAATGGGTGCAGTTCATAAAGTTAAAAGCCTAGATGAATTATCTGTTAATATATATTAATAACGGGCGAGCCTATAGAGGCATTACATCTTGTTAACACAAACTCTCTGCAGCTGAGAAACAGGCCTCCTTTCACCAGACGTTCTCCAATCTGACAATCCGGCGGGGATACCCCGCTGAGCAAGTAGGAAGTCGCAATAGGAGCCTTTCTCTTTCGGTGTTATTTTAATGGCTGGCAAAGTAACAAGAAAATACATTTCTTAAATTTTGTGTACCAGTTTCACAGAATTGACTGCATACCCTTTCATTACAGCCACAGGGGGGGAAAAAAGTTTCAAGACTTGAGTGCTTTTGATGTTTTAGCACAGTGAATAACGCTGTTCTTACAAGAGGAAAATACAAGTGGCTCCTTTTCATTGCCTACTGTCACATTCAATGTGAAGCTGGAAAAGGAAGAATCAAAGCTACAGAATGAGACTTAAGGTTTTTTTTTCACAAGGCTCTGGCAAAAGAAAGGCTTCTGCGAGCTTCTTTACAGAAAATGGCTTTAGGCGCATTAGTGTTCATTTGTATCCTTCCACGTCTAAAGAGACAAAAAATAAATTTGCAGCATGAAGGTGCTAACCCCACAGCAGCATGTGGAGGGACGTCTGATATGCCGAGTGCAGCAAACAGAGCACCAAGCATTCCTGTTCCTACCATTTCTTCTGAACCAGGGGACAGTTCTTGCAGTGCCTGCATGTGGACTTTCAGTAGAGCCTTTTCCACCACTTGCTGGTCAAGTATGTAATTGCTGCTCTAAATTGGCCCTTTTTCCCTGGTCCTGCCATGAACCCGGTGTTGCAGGGCTGCTGTGACCCTCATCACAGATATAATGGATAAATCAAACGAAACGTGAACATAAAGAAGAACATCAGGACAGTGACAAATCAGAGGCCGTTTAGCTTTCCCACTCATTTGATAATAAGCTGCTCATGAAATCTGGAGATCTCATCCAGCCGTTGGATGAAAGAAGCCAAGTTACTGGGTTCAACAAAGTGGCAGGGTAACTTGTTCTGTACTGTGAAAAGAAGTCCCTCCTGTGCTCTGTTTTGAATTCACCTCCGCCTGTGTCTTCTGGCTTGTGTTTCGGTGCACACTCTGAACAAGTGCACTAGGCTGGCTGTGTTACTGTCCCCTCGCAATCTCTTCTGCTCCAGACAGAGATGCATATCATAAATGTCATGTCTGCTTCCAAAGAGCATTTACTCAAACTTGATTTGATTTTCTTCTTTTGTTTAATCTACCTTAGCGGCAGTGGTTCTGTAAATGGTGAGGCTTTTGAGTATTTTCTCCTGTGAAAAATGGTGGGTTGAACCCTCCAGCACCACGGAAGACAAATTGCAAGATGCTGCTAAAAAAATCATTGATTGTTGGTAACAGCTATGGGTTGTGTGTACAAATGAAATCATTTCAGATGTTTTTGCTGAAAAGGCAGAGTGATGAAAAGGAAAAGAAACAAAACTGTACAGTATATTTTAAAATAAAAAAGAAAGAATAACTGCTTGTTGGTTTATGCTGTACTGTATATCAAAAACTGTCTTATGAATAGGCATTTAATTCCATTTCAACAAACAAAAAATCTTAATTTAATGTTTAAAGGTTGTACAAGTTAACTCTACTACATAAAAAACACAGTAAAATGCATATACACAGTGTATAAGAAATTCCTGTAATTGATGCTTAGTGGAACTGTTTGAATCTAACATCTTGATAGAGTTTTTTGAGCAAAACAGCAACAGAAATGGATTACGATATGATTTATAAAGATTTTATAGAAATATATTAACTGATAATGTTCCTCAGAAATGATTAATTCTTAAACTACAAGTGGTAAGTATGGAAAAATGAGTGTTTGGACTGAGAATTCATTATTTAGTAGAAAACAGAGGGTACAGATAAGGGATGAATACCCAAATTGGTGTCGTAATTAGTGGAGTTCTGCAGGGATCTGTACTAAGACCACTGCTATTCTTAATTTGGAGACTGGAACAATTAGTTTCTATCTAGAAACTAGTGAGGTTTGCAGATGATACCTAATTTGAAGGCTGAGCAAATAAATATATATAACTTAAATCATTTAAGTGATTTATCGGCAATTCAAGACTGGGCAAACACCTGGCAGATGTCATTTAAAGTAGACAAGTGAAAAGCATCGTATGCAGGTAGCAAAATGCAAATTCTAAATACATAATGGGAAACACTCAGTGGGAAGAGGCTATTAATGAGGAAGACTAGGGTGTTTATGATGACACAACATTTACATCTTCTATAATAACACAGCACTTACATTTTCTGTACAAGATAAGGAAGCAATAAAAAGACAATGATTGAGACATTAAATGAGAGATGCTATGTTAAAATTGTATAAATCCTGATGATAAGTGACACACAATATGGAGGTTACATGATTAGATGTTTAGAACTGTGTTAATAACTAGTTTATTGATAGTTAATATACCAAGTATTCATTATCTATTAAGGGTTAATGAAGGATTTTTTAATGTTTCTCTTATAATTTGTGAGGTTTCTCATTAGTTTTAAATTTTTCATCTTGGCCAAGCACAGTTTAAATGCGGCATTATTAAGATGCTTTACTCAAAACCATAAGTCTTAGTTTCCCTCATGTGAAATATTAGAAATTCCATGCAGAAAAAATGTGTAAATCACAGGCCAAAGGTTTCTTTTCTTACAGAAGATTGATGTTGTTGCCAGAGATAAAAAATGAGATATAGAGCCGCTGCTTTCAGCTGTAAACACTTTTTAAATGCACTTCAACTTCTGGAGAAGTTGTCATCATAATGCCCCATATTCTACATAACGTTGCTGTAGCGGGACCTGTAATCAATACACACAAGAAAAAATACTATAAGTTCTTATATTCAAACGCTCAAGATTTGATGCAGGCTGTTATGCAAACCCTAGGCTAAATCAGCAACACTTCTGAGGTTATATTTTCATCAACTCCAGCAGAAATAAGAATAATTCATACAGCACACCCAATAAACAAAAGAAAGGAGATACACTGTGCTTTATAAACTTCTACAAGGCAGATTTTAATATAGAATATAGAATATAGAATATAGAATATAGAATATAGAATATAAGCAGTACAATATAATAAGTCTTCCAGTATTCAGCAAGTTGGCCCCTTCATCAAAAAGATACGATAGACTACATTGAAAAGTACACAAAAGGAAAACGCTGAAAGATGTCCCAGTTATGGAGTCAAACAAGCAGAAAACTGGATAGACAATTGGAGGAGAGGGAAAGCACTGGAGGCTGGAATATTTTGCTTCTGCGTTCTCTGTTCTCTGCAGTTCAGCTCCCGTAAAGCACATTGCAATCACCAAGCAAATCCCTAAATTTGCAGACAACTAAGACACCTGCTCTTCTGTTCACTCCCACTGTCTGGTTGCACTTGTCCTTCTCTCTTAGTCCTGCGGGTACCAGCAGTGAAAGAACGAAGCGACAGTCGGGGCAGGCTCTCTCATCACACGTGGAGATAGAAATAATCCAGTCGCAGACACCTAGGAGTTCTGTGCAATCATGCCACCTTGTTGAAAGGGAGAGACTCTCTTCATGCCTGGATTTTTACTACCAGTTGCCTATCCTGAACCCAAGACTTGACAGCAACCTTCGGTGAAGTACAAGCAACAAGCCTGTGTCAAGTGTGAAGCTGTCATCAAGCACCACATTGAGATCTGCGATTGGCATGAGTTCTTGTCATGATCTCTGTTGACATAAGCAGGATTTTTAGTGTGATGCACTGAAATGTACAGTCTGAAAACAGAATAATAATGTGGCTGTGAAATGAAAATGCTTTATTACCTTTTGGATGTTCTGGAGCTCACAGACAGTATACCACATGCACAGTAGCACTTACAGTTTTTAACTGCCTTTGTGGTACATCCGTAAGAAGCACATATTTAAACTTCCTTTAATCAAATTACATACAGTATTACTGTCACACATATTTCCCACAATGTTCTTAGCACCCTACCGAGACTTCTGATTTAGTGGAAATAGATTCCACCTACTCAATGAGAGATAAAAAATCTGTTGCTAATGTAATTTTGGAAGGATTATTATGCTTTCAGAACGCTGTGTTTCTAAAGCAAGGGTGGTGTTTGAAAGGCAGAAGATAACAGAGACCTACACTGCATTTGAAGTTGGAAGCCAAATTGTACCTCTAGATCTCTGAATCACTGATAACAAAAGTTAGATTATTTAATAATTACCCTCATTAAGAAGCTGCAACACTAATAATGAAAATGATTATACTTTGATTCAATTGGAATGGAAATTAGATACTTACAGTAGCACTGTGCAGGCTTTTTAAACTTTTGTTGATAGTATTCAGTCTCCTAGTGATTTTGATAAAGATGTAAGTCAGAGGAAATGTACAGATTTTTTTTCCGTGTGAAAGGGAAGTTAATTGCACTTAGCAAGTGTTTGAGAAATGCAGTATGTTACCTTTTTCTAGACTGCATTATTCACCATTATTCACAATCATCACAAGACACTTATTTTGCAGTGGACTGAGGTTAATAGACTTAACATGATGTCTGTTTCCTGGCTATGAATTTCTACTAAGAATAATGAAGCGGCAATCAGTCAGGTGTTGTGACATCTGAAAATATAACTAGCTGCAGAGGTCCAACTAACCTCATCTACCAGAAAACACAAAGTGACAATTTAGCAGTGGGCACAATGCCCAGTGCAGATGCAAAGCTCTTTTATCACCAGCACTGTGGCAGAGACACTCTTAAAGGGAAACGCCACTGCCTGCCCCTAGCTGTTGTAATCCCTGACCATGCTGTGTCTTGATTGGTTTGGCTGCTGGTGTTGGCGCCGCACGATGCTCTTTTAGGATCCCATATAAATGTGCCCCCAAAGTCACATTTCTGTGCTCAATTGCAGTGAGAAAAACAGTGGTCCTCCAATCATCTCCTGCGTGGCACAGTGGGGCTCACAGTGTGTCACATGGTCTTCAGAGACCCCCTTTCCCACGGCCGAACTCAAGTGATCGCGGCGAGCTGAAATGAAATGGTAGAAGAAGTCGTCAGCAATGGCTCCACTTTCTAAATCGGAAAATTCTGGTATTGCTGTGACAATCAGTGACAATGCATTTAATTTAAAAATCTGATATCTATACAGAAGATAATGATGCCTACTTAAATTATCTGTTTCATAGAAGATGCTTCCCACGTTTTCCACTTTTCATGCTTCTTTCACTAGTACTTATATTAATTCAAATGGGTCTGTGACAAAGGGCTAGTACGGATGCAAAAAATATTTTTCTGCACAAAGCATTTCGGTTAACAGACGCTTTTTTGCTCCATCTCTTTGTTGGCCCTATGTTTTTATGACTCGGGTGATCACCACTGAATCAACAAGCAGGTGGGTTTATCACAGGCTCAAATAGATCATGGAAAAAAAAGAAAACAAAGAAATGTGTTCTTTAAATGTCCTATACCTTTTCTGCTACTATATATATATTTTTAATTCCTATCTTCTAAGTGGGGCTCTCAGGGCCTCTTGATATACTGTATTAAAGTAGCTCTCAGCTGACCTTGGAGCTCACTGGCAATGCTGTCCACTGGTCAGAGAGGAACAGTGTACCTTTTATATCAACACACTGACAGTGTTTGGGCAGGGAATCCCAGATGCTTGCATTTCAGGTCTGTGAGTGTGTTTCTGCTGGTGCAATGCTGTAAGACAGTCACGAGCACATTTCACGTGAGAAACTTTTTGTCCGGAGAAGCTATCTCGCATGCTTTTCCAGGTGGGCTGTCTTCCCCGTTCTTCCCATGCTAATCCCAGGGCAATGTGGATGACTGGGAGTGTGCAAACAAGGGGACCTGGGCTCCACATTTAAGGATCTCAATTGCTATTTCAGGTAAGATCTACTGTGTACAGGAAGATTCACTTCTTGGCTTTCACGCTTACTGTAACTGTGCTTCTTGCAATGGCATCTACTTTTAATTTCCCAGCAGCTGACAGACTACAATGCTGAGTTTGGTAAATTGCAAAAACTGCAAGAAAGCTAAATGTTCTACAGTATGTGGGGAAAACTAAATTGTGATGAAGTAAAGCACACTTTTTTTCCCCAGCATTGTAGATAATTTAACTTGAAAAAAGATTTAATAGGCATAATTATGTGTGCTTGTATCCTTCCATAGCCTGGTGACTGCTGGTAAAAAAGGATGCTGAATTTGTATGATCTAGTTGATGGCCTCCAATCATGTAAGTAAAAAAAATGAAACAATTATCCCAGACTCGAAATTAAAAAGGTTATCTACACCAGAGGACACAATGAACCCAGCCATGCAGAGTAGTTGAATCCAGTACCCCAATACTAAAATACACATCATGTTGTTGAAGTTCTGACTTCTTTCAAGAAACTGCTGGATGAGAGGCTCAGGTCAGTTTATTACTAATGATCAATGGCTGGATGGGTCTCATTGGTAACCATTCTTGTATTCTTAAAGGACCACGTGAAATTGTGGATAACTGTCCCATTGTTACCACACATTATTTTCCAGCACTGGAAACAAGATGGGACTGCACATGACCGACCCCCCTGGTCAGGATGCCAGGGGAGAAAGACACCATTTTGAGTAAAAAAGTAAACCTAGCCAGCATGTTTTGCAAGGTGGGAGGAAACCAGAGTACTTCTCTCCAGAGACAGACCCTTGAGGCAGGAGTCGAACCCAGAACCATGGAACAAGGAAACCACATCATCATTCAGCCTGCCATGGTGTCTGCGCTTTAGGGCCAGCAGCCGTATCACCCTGCAACTCCCAGCTGGCAGCCCACTGAAGCTCAGCAGGTGTGAGCCTGGATGGGAGACCTGCTGGGAAAGTTAAGGTTGCTGCTGGAAGAGGTGTTAGTGCGGCCAGCAGGGGGCGCTCACCCTGCGGTCGTGTGGGTACTAATGTCCTAGTATAGTGACAAGCACACTATACTGTCAAAAGTGACATCCTTTGGATGAGACCTAAAAAAAGGTCTTGACTCTCTGTGGTTCAGCTGGGGTGGTGTCTTACGTTTTTTCAGTCTTGATATTTCACTCAGTGGAGGAGACTGTGGAGCCAATACAAAGTTCTTCTTTAATATTTAACACATAGAAAATATAAGTGTTATTGCTCTGACTTCTGTAATCTTCCAAAAACCTCCTTGGGCTTCCCACAGTTCGCACCACTGTGCGCGTTGAGCTCTCCACTATTTTATTGCAGCTGTGAGCTGTAGATATTAATCTCTGTGAAGAAGATGTCATTAATCTTTAGTATGGGGTGTTGCAATAAAGCACCTCTGGGATGTGGATAGGCTTTGGTTATGATATAGAGTTATAACACTACAAAAATGTCATTAGGTTTGTTCACACACCATAAGTCTTATTTAATTAGCTAGAATATACCTTTGTTTGGATCACATGTGTCCATAGGAGTGTGCACTAACTAGTTAACCAGGGTCTGCTGAACTAGTGCTGCTGGACTCTTAGTCTGATGTGTTTCAAATTGTAATTTTCTGTCAGAAATACAGAGCGACACAAGAACTCAAGAAAGGTAATGCAAAATCCATTTGTTCCTATTTTGGGAAAGAGGCAAGCTAACGAGAACATGGCTAACTCTAAACACAAGCCTTCATGTAAAGACAGGGCCTCTTTGAAACATCAAATAGATGATTAGCTTGACGGGAGGGTGTCTTGGAGCTTGTCTTCAAGTCCTCACTTGCCGCAGAAATACAAGGGATGACTAGTAACTAATAAACTAGTAGGTGATTGATCTGAGAGTCTTCTCTAGCTGTTTTAAATACAGTTACCTGTAGTTTCCACTTGTGTCCTCTGGTTCCGAGGAAGTACCCTGGGGTGACTTCTTAATATCTAGGTTCTGAATACTTGTATCGAGTGCCCTTGTAGTCTTTTGTACTAAAAAGGACCAGTTTCTTCAGGCTGTCAATGTAGGAGATTTCCCTTAAGCCCCAAAAATGTGCTGGAATTAGTTGCTCTTCTCTGAAAAAACTCCAAAGCAGCAGTTTATTTTCTACCATGTGGTGACCAAAACTAAACACAATATGAAGAAGTCTGTGAACCCTTAGATTCAGTAACTGGGGGGCCTTCCTTGACCAGTAATTGCCTCCACTAGACATTTTCTGGATCTGTTTAACCATCTCTTGCTTTGGGTTTTAAGACTTTTGGCCAGTTCTCCCTTACAGAACTGCTTCATGTTGCTGACGACTCAGGGTTTCCTTGCATTCCTCCCATCTTGTGTGGCCTGACATTCTCCTCCAGAATTGGCTGATATGCTGATATGCTTGATTCCAAAACAGAGGCAAAACAGAAGCATCTTGTTGCTGAGAATAGAGGCAGATAATTAGTCCCCAAACTATGACACTCCCTCTGAATACTTAGCGATTGCAATGTGAATCTTCTGCTGGAAGGCAGTGTTTGATTGACTGTTTGATTTTGACAGACAAAATGTTTTTTATGAGGCCACAGTGCTCAGTTTTTGACTTATCTGTACAGAGAATATTCTTCCGGTAATTTTTCTAGATCCTCCAGGTGCTTTATGGTGAACTTGCCACTAAAAACAGGCAGCAATGCTCTTTTTAGGAAACAATAATTTCCATGATAACCAATCCTGTTCAGTTTTTACTGACGGTCATGGCATTAACACTGACATTAGCTTCAGTAGGGCAGCAGAGGTGCACAAACTCTACCCTAGTTTAATTGCTACCTAATTATTAAACCACTGGATTCTAATTATCTCCATCATTGACCTGTACAAACAAGGGGTTCAGTTAATATTTTACATACACTAATTCTTAATTATTCATTTTGGTGTACTTAATGCACCACTGCATGTTAAAAACATTGAATTGCTAAATACAGTATAAACCTTTTTGATCATTAGTAAATAACCAAAATGCTGTTTTAGGTAAACATTATTGAATAAGAATAAACAAGTAATAGGTTTATTGCATGCTGAAAAGAGAAGAAAGAAAACACAGCATTTGGGCTGTGCAGCCTTCTTCAGGTGTAAGTCTTATTATTGAATAAGACTTGGTTATCTGTGTTTCAGCCAAAATCATACTAATGAGGAAGTCAACAGTGACCGATGGATGGGATTTCTGCAGTTCTTTTCATGAAGAGTCAACACTGCTGTGCAGTTATGTTATCATGGCAGAAGGAGGAATTTACTCATCATCCTTTCAAACCTAAGAACAAATGTGCAATTGATTAATTAATTTCCCCAGGCCATTGGGGTAAACTAGATAGGTAGTAGATAATTGATCCAAATCTCATCCAGTTAAATCTTGAGAAGAGGTCTGGGTATTAGCGTTAACAACACATCTGGGTAGCATACTCTCACAATTCATTGTGAAAAGTCCTGTTCTCAGTTTTAAATGAACTTGTATCTAATTTTCATGTGCATCCTCTGGTACAGTATGTGCAACTTCCACTGTGTGTTGCTGCTTTGTAATGATGCTAAATTCACACAATTAACAAACTGAAAATAAATTTTGAAAATAAAACACTAATTAGTAACTTATTTCAGATTATTTAATCCTAAATCCATTCCAAAGTGATGAAATATTCTCTCAAATGATTTGAAGATTTTGAAGTAAAAGGATGCCAGAAAGGACTGATTATTAATTAAAAAGCTGGAAGGATAGCTAAGACAAAAATGTCCTTTTTTCATTTAAAAGATTTTGATGAATTCTTTATTTCTCTGTTGCTAAAAAGTCAACTCTATTCATGGGATAGATCCCAAAGTGCTAACATACTGTTAATGCTGTTAAAGAAAAGTGTAACGTTTCTGTCTGCCCCAGGTCTCACAGTGATGTAATGCGCCCAAAACCCAAACAGCAACAAAATGATGAAGGACTGTGGCCTGTCCGTAACAGTCCGCAAACAGCATGCAAACATTTAGAAGCCAGGCAGTGCAAAACAAAGAATTTTGTAAAACAAATGTAAAATCAAAGCAATAAGTTCACTGTTTCATTAATCTTATGACTAATCAAAAGAAAAATGTCCAAGAAAAATATTGTACAATTAAAGCCAGATAACAAGGATAATTAAATTAAATTAAACCTTCAGGAGTATTTCTACTTCGGTGCTGCTCTTGTTTGCTCTTTTTGTGTTCATTTTGTAATGATCTCATTTTTACCGAGGACGCCTAAGAGCTGCCAGTCACAGAGCTTGTAGGAAAAGTTTCCTCGAAGTGCTTTACTTCTGTCAGTGCCACCCTAAAAGGTCCGAACAGCTTCAGCCATCATGTACAGTATGTGTCAGCATGAGGATTTTCAGCGTGTCGGGAACACAAAGCCTCCCAGTGCATCGCAGCTTATGCCTGTTTTGGGGGGTAAGTGGGTGAGAAGATTTGAAGTAACAAATTGCAGCCCCATCAGAAACTGCCAATAAAGCCTCTTCCACTCAGGGCAGTCTTTGTTAAGTAAGAACGGCTCGCGCAGGTTCAGCAGGGCCGAGGCCACCCTCTGAGCTGCCAGCAACAGCTAAATGAACCAGATCAATCACCGGGAGGAGGCTATGACAATGATGTAATGCACACATTATGGCTCTTGGAATCGGATGCCCTCGTCCTCTCCGCAGATATGAGCCATTCATTCAGAGGGGCAGGGAAACAGATGGCCAAGCCAGGCAACCATTTTAGCTAATATCCACACACGGGCCAGGGAAGGGTCTGGGGGCCAGCGGGTCTAGAGGGCTGGCCAGTGTGAATGGCTTTTTATGTCTGAGCTGGTGCCAGGATTCAGGGGACAAGCACTGGCCCTGCCTGGCGCTGACCTGGACAGCCTCCATCTCCAGGGCTGCGTCTCTGGCAGGAGAGCGTGGCACTGTGGCGTTTGATATGCTTCTAAGCCTGATGTAGTAGAAAAGGCAGGCCAGCCAAACAAGGATGGTGACCTACATTCCTGTTCTCCGGAGCTGTTGACAATTCTGACACCGGTTGTGTCGAACAGAGCTTGCGTGCGAAAAACGCACTAATTATGTTCAGTTATGATGATGATGATTGTTTTTTTCTTCCCGCTGTAGAATTTAGGTCATTTCTGTTCAAACTCCTGCTCTATTCCTGAAGCTGTTTGTGAGAGAATACACCAACAAGGTAAAACTGCACTTGTTTTCTGCGGTTAATGGTTAAAAGAGATCAATAACCCTTCCAAATATCAGCAGTAGACAATATTTTCTTTTGTCTATATTATCAAACACAAAATTACAAAGGCAGATTTAAATGGCGTGCTAGGCCAATCACAGCAAAAACAACAGCAACAAAAAAATTTAACCTTTATTTTTCTAACAAACAAGTTTACTTGGCTCTACATAAGGCTGTTTTAATTGAACAGCTGGTCACAACCTAACACTTCAAAAATGAAACAGAAAATCGCGTTCTTGAAATAATTCACACCGGTTTAAACAAGTCAACGTGGTTGTGTCTCTGTCGGGTTTGTGTGGTTTTACTAAAGTTTTCTCTTCCTTGGGCAATATTAATGAAATATTTATCACCACAGACAGTACACACCTTTTTCCTGCGAAGAGAACAACACTCTGAAATTCAGGTCACACCAGAAGAAGGCTCCACAGCCGAAATGTTGTGTCTCTTTTCTTTTCCTTTCAGCATGGAATAAACCTTTACATGTCTCCTTGTATATACTGTACTTACAGATGTTTAAAAGGACCTGTGGACAGGCTAGAAATGAATCTTTTTCATTCTGAACATAGAAAGGTATTGATAAAGCCAGCCCGTTGAATTTCAAGAGTTTCAACACAATACTAAAATACTAGTCAGAAGACACAAATGGAAATTAAGGTTCAATGCATTTGAAATTGTGTAGAGCAGGTTATGGGAGTCTGGAACAAGTTGCCCAGACATGGTATCTGCGCACAGGGAGGAGGTTGAAACCCTGGCAGCATGTTGCCAGGAGAAAACCTCTCTTTGAACATCAGTAAGACTAAGGAGATGATTGTGGATTATAGGAAACATCAGGAGGTCACACACCTATCTACATCAACGGGACTGCAGTGGAGAGGGTCAGCAGCTTTAAATTCCTGGGAGTTAACATCACAGAGGACTTAACCTGGACCCACCACACCAACATTGTGGTCAAAAAAGCACAGCAGCGCCTATTCTTTCTCTGCAGGCTAAAGACATTTGGCATGCCGTCACATATCCCAACCAGCATCTACAGGTGCGCTATTGAGAGCATCCTGACTGGCTGCATCAGTGCCTGGAATAGGAGTTGCTCCGCCCGGGATCGCAAAGTACTGCAGAGGGTGGTGAAGTCAGCGTAGCTCGTTACCGGCTGTGAGCTACCAAATATCCAGGATATCTACTCAGCTAGATGTCTTAAGAAGGTCAGGTCCATTCTCAAGGACCCCAGTCATTCGTCATAAACTCTCCTACCATCCGATAAATGGTATCGAAGCATTCAGTCAAAATCCAACAGATTGCAGAACAGCTTCTACCTCCAGGCAATAAGACTGCTAAACAACCATGCTGCAGTCACCTTCATCAACCACCCTAATGGTCTTTATTAAACATACAGGTTACGTGGACACACAGTTTTCCACTGTATTTGGCACACTGCATACTGCACTGTTTGGACATAATGTATTGCATACACCCAGGATACGTAGGAGTTCTATTTAGATTGAGTTTTTTAATTCATTTTTTATTGCACTGTTATTATGTAACTTTATTCTGTAACTTTTAATTTTGTGATTTTTATTTTTATCTCCCCCTGGTGAGCTCGCAGAAAAGACAGTCATTGCCAGCAATTACTGCTGCACGCTGTAATTTTTGTGCATTTGATAAATAATCTTTGATTGATATCGAAGCCTAAGCCTGACTGAGATACGCAGTTCAATTCACTACTAAAAAAACACATTATAGGCCCATTGGCCAACTCTCCTTTCAAAAACTATCGTTTTTTCCTTTGAGGCAATCAGGAATTCCTGCAAAACCTGCTTCTGTTGTTTTTATCTTAACATACAGTTTATACATACTGTATTAAAATAAGGGACTATGGTTTTATGTAACTATCTGAAACAATAAGTGGAAAGAAAAATAAAAAAAATCAAATTCAATGTCATGGAAAGGGAAAACTCTTGGAAATGATGCAAATTCAAAACACTGGCAAATGAATACATGACATCACATTCTTAAGGCAGAATGGATTTCAAATTCGTGATGTTTAGAAGTTGTGTGCACACACAGGAACTTTGAGAGAAACCACAATGACTGCTTAACAAATTAGAACTCATCACACCCACCCAGCAAATGAATCACATAATCAGCACAAGGTGAAGCAATAGAGCCCATTAACAACCGCACAACAGATCAAGATCCCGGCAGAAAACAGAATTGAGAAATTCTGGACTAATCGTATGCTGTGATATATAAAGTATATTTATTGGGCAAATCTTAGGAAGTATGTCTTGTTTTCTTAAAACAATATGTTTAGAATGGATACTAAAATACAAAGTAGCATATATTTTGTTAAGGGAAGAGAAAGTGTTTTCATCAATTGTCAGGGATTTGTAAAACAATACAACATACTTATATTGTTTTTGTGTCGTGAGCTATCATTCATTAGGGAGGACTTGATTAAATATTTAGACCACAGCTGGCACAACGTTTTGACCAGCTGTGTGAGGAGATAGTTCAAAGAAAGACCGTGAATGCTGGAAAAGTTTGAGTGAAATAAGTATACTTTCTAATGCAGTCCGAAGAGGTCAGAGCCGGGGATGTGTGTCACTGTGCTACTGTAGCTACAAAGGAACAAGCAGAATGAACAACAAAAAGGTGAAGGAAAAAGCTAACATTGCTACCGTGAGAGAAGGAGAGAGCAGGTATGTGAGATTTCTCAGATTGTCATCTCTTTAACCTCCCTTTCAAACCGCCCCTACCCTTTCTTATCATTTCTTCTGTTCTCCACGCCCCTCTTAGCTTCATATTCCTCCAGGACCTCAGACGCACAGAAATATTCTACACTTCGTTTTCCGCTAATGGTTTTACGATTTTTTTTTTGCCTCGCCAATTTACAGTTCACACACGATACTCGTACTACTGTCTTCCGCAGCGCACGCTCCCGTCAGCGATCTATGGCCTGAGAAAACCCCTCCTCACCTTCTGCTCTTCACGGATGAGTAGCGCTGAATGTGATGGTGTATTTCCTCATTAAAAAAAAAGTATTGTTATTCCCATTCCCACACTTTTACAAGCGAAAGAAGGCCGAGTAATCGGAACTCAGGAAACGTGGAATTCCACAGTGTTGGAACTAGTAACCGTGACTCGTTAAATAAAACTTAAATATAAATTTTTCAGCAAAGCTTATCTGAATACTTCAGAAAATTTAATGTCACTGATGTGCTTTTAACATTGAATATATTATAGCAAATTAAATCAAGTGAATTAATTGGTTGCTAAGTGTTCGGAGATCAAGACGCAGAAAAATACCACTACAATGTCAAATGTAATTTTTAAATTCATTTATGCAGGGATGTAGTTGTGGCTTTTTTTTAATGCTCACGATTTCAATCACAATTTGTCAATGAAATCACAGCAAAGGTCTATTAAATACACAGTTACAGTACAAAAGGGAATGGATCTATCTGAAGTAGTCTTGTATTTATCTATCTGGTGTGGCAGCACCCTCTGCATAAAAAAATATGATAAGTAAAAACTAATTATATTATATGATAATATTCCTAGGGCAATTTGAAGCTGCAGAGGTACGAATTGCAATTCTTTAAATAAAATGCTCCTCCAGTTGATTTTGAATACTTGTATTTTTCGTATTGCACTTTTTCTTTTAAATACAAGATGCAAGCTTTGAATATCAGGACATAACACCTAAATCAAGCCGAGCCAGTGCTTTCTGTGATTTTTCGCAAGTGGTTTTGTCATTGCGTTAAAGAGAAGGTGCCAAACACATTAAGAAGGTGAAAGGATTTACTACCAAATGTGACACTTTGAACTTGAGCTTTTTGAATAGGTGTAAAAAAGAAAAAAGCATGAAGTAATGCTAATGTTCTACATAAGAGAGTAATCATTGAACAATACAGAGTTTGCAAATTGTTTGCTTTCAAAATCTTGTATGGCATGAATTTGATTTGAAGAATATAATTATGACTGTATTATGTATTATGACTGGAGTGGTGTTAATAATGTGGACGTATTTGCCAAAGTAGTCTAAGAAACTATTAATATTATTTCTTAAAATCTGATGTTTCCACTGATGTTAAATCTGATGTTATCACATATGATAAAATGCCTGAAAGTGGAATGTTGTCTGTATGTTTTGTTAGTTTCATTACAGCATGTACAGTACAATGAAGTCAATTACAAGATGATTTAGGTCATCAAACTCTGAGCTGGATTAAAAACCAACACAGTGGTCCTCCAGATCTAGGACTGGACAGCAAGTGGTAGGAGGTGGAGGGATTCTTTATTGAGCGAATGCGACCCCAGCATCCACTTGCATGGATTGAGAAAGAACAATCACCCTGTTAAGAACGTTTTGATGGTGTAGTAGAGATTGTATAGTCTCTTACAGTGTGTACTCATTGTGAGATGTATATTGTAAGATAAAGTTTGATTTGTTAATAATAAAATATCTATCTGTGGATGGAAACCGGAACACTCAGGAGAAACCTATGTGAACACACAAAGTCCACACAGACCAGGAGCAGAATCGAACCAAAGGCCTCAGCATTGCAAGGCAACAGTGCTAACCATTGTGTCACCATGCCACCCCCAAGACAACGCACAGGAATTTTAGAGTCCACTTAGTCATTGGTTTCAAATTCAACTGAAGGATTGTCCTTTCCTTTAAAGAAACACATAAAAAACAGAAATCTAAGCGAGTGCGATACGAAAATTGAATTGAAGACTGGCTTGTCTTTCCAGGGAAGTGATTAGTCATTATATGCCAGTATTAGTTATATCTCCTAAGACAACAGCGCGAGGGAGATGAAAGATCCTTTGTCCTTTTCTCAAAAAAGCAACTTTAGAAAAATGCAACATTTCTATCCGTATAAACAGGTTTGGATAAGTCAGTCCTCATGACAACAGGACTGCCAGCCAAGAAGAAAAGAAAAGAAAGCAAACACAACATTTCGGCTGTGGAGCCTTCTTCTGTGCATCACCCGAAGAAGGCTCTACAGCTGAAACGTTGTGTTTCCTTTCTTCTCTTTTCAAGCATGGAATAAACGTTTACTTGCTCCTTTGCAGCCTACGCATGCTGACGCAGCTCCCTACTTGAACTACTTTTGCCATCCAAGAAGCTGTGTTTCCTGAAATTCTCTGTAATTACTGGAAGGAAAAGAGTTAATGACAAGTGATGAAGGAACAGTGTAAGACCTCTGTTGGAATTCCTAAATCTAGTTCTGTGCTTTGACCAGCAATGGCTGAGCTCTCATTGTGCTCATTATATGAATATGTACTGTAAGCCCTCTGTTACTTGATTTAGCATATAGGAGACTGGCCTCAGGCAGGTATTGTGTGGATGTATTTTGACAATGCACGGCACAGAGTCCTGTCCTTCAGAAAGACACTCCATTGTTTCAAGGAATCAGAACACAGTCCCAGTTAGAAGCTAATTTTAAAAAGAAAGGAAATAAATGGTTTTATTGTTCCTAAAATTCTATTTTGAAAAATGCAATCAAGAGGAGCAACAGGAAGAGAAAACTGTACTTAAGTGATTACATCTTAATAGATTTTTACTTTGCTATCGCTCTAGTTTATTTCATATTATTCAGTTAATTTACTGTTTCATATTTTCTTCATCCCCATGCCATCTATTGCAATATTAACTGGCATTATTAATTTATTGCTCTTGTTTTAGTTTCCCATCTATTTACCATTTAATGCTCTCTGCCTTACCTGATGCATTAAATCACTAAGTTGGTTTTCCTAATATAATTTAGCTTGTATGGTATAATTATCAATATTTCTGAAGTAATTACACGGAAATAGTTTCATTTTACATTAGTGAAAGTCAATGTGAAAAGCACTGTATGTTATTGTATGTATTTATCAGAATTGACTGAGAAACAAATGTGACATTTAGAGATCATTTTAAATTGGAGATATCCAAAAATATTTAATTATACCCTCAATTCAAAGATATTTTGAAGAGCTCAAGTATATACAGTATTTAAATAATTAGGGAAACGTATCTGAAAACACATCTGGATATAACTGTGAATTATTAATAATTTCCTGATATCAAGCTCACCTTTTAAACCAATATACCTTGAAAATATAAAAAAGATGTCTTCAATTCATTGAAAGATGTTTAATATATTGAAATATAGTTTCTTGAGAAAGTAATATAGGAAAAATATAACGTTGGCAATATCATCCTATCATCATCTGATTAGCAGGAAAGTGTACAAGTGAGATGTGGAAGAGTTACCAGGTGAATGGAAATTCACATACACAGTATGTAATAAACAGCATTAAACATGTTCCATCTGAATAATCAGTCCAACTGCTGCAGTTATCTCCCTGTGCTGAAACACCGTTTTTGAACACTCTGCTGGTTAGCTGAAGAAAATCCCAGCATTACATTTTGGAAGTCGACATTCTACCTCCAAACTAAAAAAAAAACTCACAGGAAGATATATTTTTGCTTAAGCAGGTTTTGAAGGACCAGCTAAAATGTCTTATTGTGCTTCAGTCCACACGAAAACAACAACAACACTAATAATAATAATCTTTATATAGTCCTTTTCTGGACACTCCACTCAAAGTGTTTTACAGGTAATGGGGATCCCCTCCACCACCACCAGTGTGCAGCCCCACCTGGATGATGCGACGGCAGCCATAGTGCGCCAGAACGCTCACCACACATCAGATATCAGTGGGGAGGAGAGCAGAGTGATGTAGCCAGATCACAGATGGGGACTATTAGGAGGCCATGACTGGTAAAGGCCAGGGGGAAATTTGGCCAGGACAACCAGTTTAACTCTCCTAATCTTTTCTAGAAGCACTCTGGGATTTTGAATGACCGTAGAGAGTTAGGAACTCGGTTTTGTGCCTTTTTTAGTATAGAGTCCCCATCACTATATTGGGGTAAACCGCAGTGTGAGCGCCCCCTATTGACCCCACTAACACCACTTCCAGAAGCAACCTCAGTTTTTCCCAGGAATCTTCCATCCAGGTACTGGCCAGGCTCACACCTGCTGAGCTGCCAGTTGTGAGTTGCACAGTGATATGGCTGCTGGCATTTGAATTAATTCCACCATACCTGTATTGCAACTGCAATGGCATCAATCATTAATCCGTGTTGTTTAACAGAAGACCTCACACTTAATCTGAGGGATTGTTTTACTTAATCTGATGAAGCTTTGAATGGGATTATAGTTTCCAGGCCTTCTGAGCTCATTTTTTAACTCACAAACCCCTAGCTGCAGTGCAGTGACAACTGACTAAATGTACACATCATTTTCCTGGTTGATAGTAATTCACAGGCTTCACTGCTCTTTGCTCAGGACACTGCTGTCTCTGTGGGTCACTTAAATGGCTATTTTATGTAATAGGCTCTGACCTATACAGCATAGGAGTGTTGTACAACATGACAAGCATGTTGCAATAATTCTGATAACAGAAAATAGTGGATGAAACTGTGGGATGAATGGCATTAGAAGAGATTGGGCAAACCATTCTAATCCTATAGTTGTGTGCAGTCATTAAAGTATTTGTCCAGCAATTGTCAGCTGCCCTCAGAAAGCAGGTTGTTGTGACCTAACTGAGTGAAGTGTAGAAACTGTTGGTTTGTCTGGTATGCTTTATATATAACAGACTTCTACAGACACGTTTGTTGAGATGAGGCTACAAATGAACTTTTTATATTTTGCTTGTATTCAGTCTCTTTGCTCTGGTTGCTAGCAGCTAATTAATCAGAGAATCTCATCTTGCCACTCCTTGAAAGAACCAAGGTATTGATTTCCACAGCATAACATGACAGGATAGCTTTTTCCCTATTCCTACAACCCACAACCTTGTTAATAATCCTTTTAATTATACTTTTTTAATCCCACCATGCTTTAACATTACAAGCTCTTTCCTCTCAAAAACTGTCCTAAGTAATTAAAATGTGGTGACTTAAGTAGAAAATGCCTTATGAATATAAGCCTCTGTGGCACTAAAATCGAGCCAGAAGAGTTTCCTATATCACCTGACTTTTCCTTAATCTGATTCATATTGTGGGTCATATTATGTTTTCAGCGCAATGATCTGTTTTCTATTTTTGGGCTGTTTTTCATTGTTAATTACGGTAACTTGTCTGGTGCAATTAGCACCTGGAAGACTTTTTTCAGTGGGTTTGGGCAAGGAGATGCAATTAGAACATAACGGCCATTGTATGTTCTTTGGAAAAGGAGGGATTAACATTTGGAGGGATAAATCAACAGTACGTATTTCACCTTCTCTGCTTGCTACGATTGGAGACGTGTGTTTGTTTCCTCAGTTTTGACCACAGTCGTCACGAGCTTCACCTGGTCTAAATGCAGAAATGTTTCTTTACTTGAAATGGGGGATTAGGGCACAGGCATCAGAAAAAAACACAGGTTAATAGTACACACATAACAGAATATCTGCTTTAACTGTGAAAAAATACAGTGACTGAATTCTGACAGACTCTGGTGTGTGTTTTTCACCAAACACCAACATTCATCAAAGCTGGTGTATAGTTCTCTTTGCATTAAATTGTTTATCATTTTTTTATGAAGTGTTGAGCCAACAAGCTCCACATCTGATGCTACTTGATCTGTTGCGAAACTCAAAATATTTTAACAGGCGTCCAAACCTTCTCCCCCCAGAGCCACTTGTGAGAAGCATTGCGTGTCTGCAAATTCCTCGCAAGCTAAATCCACAAGGCCAGGGCTCCTGACAGATTTTCTGCGTCTTATGATTTCATCAATACCTCTGTTTGGTGAGATGGATGGCTGTGGTGGGACCAGGCATGCCTGAGCCAGTCCTGTGTCTCCGCACTGAAGGAGCCTGGCTTCGGGCTCAGGCCACTGTGGTCAGCTGGCACACTCCCCCAGCCCGTTCTGCTCTCCGTCTTCCTCACCGCCCGCATCAGAAACAGGCCTGCCTGGGGCTGGAGCTCACATGAACCCATCCCACGGTTTTGTTCAGTTAAGAGTTCCTCATGCAGCTAATCTCATGGGCATTTAAGGACAGGACAGTTTTATTTGGTTTTCACTTGAGCAAATTGTACCCGTCGCAAAGGTGGTATTTACAGCATAATGCAGCACTTGTTCTCTGGGTTTTCATCGTCCCACACATCCTTCCCAGACATGTGGGAGACTGTCAGATGTTTACGACCATCGACTGTTTTGCATGCGGTTGTTGACCGCTTACGTGTGGCTGTTGCCTGTTGATGCACTTTGGTGGTTAACAGCACAAATAGAATTGGGTTCTGAGCCTATTTATAGAGGCGGCAACTAACACAAACGCATTATTGTTTTGTTGTTGCCATCGTGATGTCTTTCCATGCTTACGTTTTTCTTTGGAAAACATAAGACTGGCTGATTCTCTTGAGTCCTGCAAGGTAAGAGGTTATTTTGTACGTTCTCCGTGACTTGTGATACCAGGGATCGATCTATTAGTATTTGCACACAGCTGGAATATAGTGGAGGAAGCAGGAGTAATAATAAATACTCAGTTTAATTAGGAAAAATAATTTGATTTTATGACAATGGCAGTATTTGGCCAAGTATCCTGTGAAGAAAGAACTTAGCGTATATGCAACCTAGATCATATTGTGTTAGCAACAATGAAATATTCTGATGAATAGAATTAATTTCACAATTAATTAGAGGTATCCTGGTTTTCTCTGTGTGCTTTTTAATGCCTGAGATCAGGGCTGGGCTGTCAGTCCACTGTATTGTGGCACTCCTGCATGGTTTGTAAACTCTTCACTGAGCCCTTTATGTATGTGCTGGTTTTGACTCGTAAAAAATTGGGTTGTTCACTAAAGTGAGAAAGTACTGAGATTAAGTAAAAATTAGACGTGTTATGTTACAAACAACATGTACACTATTTCCAAAAACACTGCCAATAAGACTTTCATGAGGTAATTAATTATTTGATAGCCTCAAAGACGGAAAACCTATGCAAACACTTTTGTTGGGGTTGCTTTTTTTTACAGTTACTGCACTTTATAAACCCGATAAAGAGCTAAAAAAAGGAAATATTTCACTTTTTGACAGGTACGAAATGTTGAAAGTAGGAAATAATGCCATACATTTAACAATTTGTGTTAAAAGCTCCCATAGTTGAGAATGAAGTGAAAAACTTTCAACAAAGATTAGAATCATTCTGATAAAAAAAGCACATTTGAAAAGAGTTCTTCTATACATTTCGCAGAGACATCAGCAGTGCACTTCATATTGCTAATAGCAGCATAAACAAGATAGTGAACTGCCTGAGCCCCTCTATGAACTCTTTTTATTCCTCTCCTTATAAAATATGCACAAAGCAAACAGAGGTGGGGCCGATGCACAGACGTGCTTCAACTACTGCTAACCACTGTGTGTCCAGAGCCATTAGTTATTTATAATCTGTTCAGGGTAAATACGAAGATGGGCTGTCATATTTTTTACCTGCACAAAGATGCTTTTATGACATCACGTTTACATAACATGACCAAAAAAAAGTGATGACAAAATGAAAACCAAACTGCCATGGAGGCCCGAACCTTTTTTGTACGCAGTTCCTTGAGAAAGTGTTCTCCCCTACGAATAATATTACATTTAGATTAAACAGGTAAAACTTTGTAATGAGCAAGCTGGAGACTGATATATGTGAAAAATGTATTCTGCCTGAATGTCAGAACAACCTGAAAAGATGACACAAAAAGTGAAATTTACTGATTGCAGAATCATTCAGGGCCCAAAGTCATTACTTGGTAGAAGCACCTTTGGCAGAAATGACATCTTTCAGTATTTCTGGGTATGTCTCTCCTGGTGTTGGACATTGGAGTGGTGTAATTTGGTCCATTCTTCCTGGCAAAATTACTCCACTTCTGACAAGTTTGTTGGGCGGAGGTGATGGACTGCAGTTATCAAGCCCTGTCACAACTTTTCATTGGATTCATGTCACTACTTTGACAGGGCTGCTTAAGGACATTTATTTTTTTTTTTCTTGACAGGCCATTTCAGAGTAGAATCGGCCTTGTGCTTCAGGTCATTGTCCTGCTAAAATGTGAATTTTCGACCCAGTTTTAGATTCTTGGGCGACTCAATCAGTTTTTCCTGTAGGATCCACATGTACTTTGCTCCGTTCAATTTCTCCTCAGTTCTGACTAGCTTCCCGGCCCATGTCGGTGAAAAGCATCCGCAAAACATGATACTTAACAGCAAGTACGGTCCTGACTGTGTTGGGCTTGAACCAGACAAAAACACTTTGCAGTTAGACTAAAAAATTGTGTAATACATAACCGTTTAACTGCTTCCTCATCTGCTCTGTTCAGAAATGTGGCTTGATCTAGGTGGTATTTGGGTAATACAATGCATTCCTGTTCCTAATGTGGACTTTATTGTACTTAAATGGATTTGTAAAGTTCTCCTGATCTGCTCCTCTCTGTCACTCTATCTGTAATTTGTTTTAAAAAGCGACTTAATCTTCATAATCAAGTTATCAGATAAAAATGAAAGTTGTGTCCTAAAATTAAATATCTATTAAATGACTGTCTATACTGAAGACACAGAAACAGATGCATTTACCCTATCAAGTTGAACTCACTAGTTTTGTGACCTTTCAGACTGTTATTGTGCACCTCAACCGATTTAGATTTGAATACTCGCAAAACAATTGAAAATCATGTACAGTCGGTGAAACATTTTATTTATTTGCAGTACATAAAGTAATATCAGTATTTTTAACATTGTGTAGCTTGGAGTGAATTGTGTAGATCCTAACTGAAAGTATCATGATCGCAAGTTCAGCTAGCAACTAAATGTGGAAAGTTTGCTAGGCAAGGCATGCATACTGTACATACAGTATGTGCTGTGATGTTTGTTCCATTCCCTTTTCTCTGCTTCTCAATGATGCCATTGTCATGAATCATTCACTTGTGTGGAATCTGTAAAGTTGTTTTATATGTTTTAGTCTTGCAATGTTTTGAAAAAAAGTCATGTTTGAAACCAAGACAATTTTATCATTAAAGTGTTGTCTTCACAATGCAGGGTGGTAGCCTTTGGCCATGCTGTTACAGTTTCTCTCAAATGTGATAGCTTTTAATGATTCTGGAGAAGAAAATAAAACACATTGATAATTGCTTTTGCAATTTGACTTGCCTAACAAAACAACAGGAGTTCATTTTATCACACATACGCATAACAGCTCTTTAAATAATAGTGCCACAAAATAAAATTGAAAACATGTATCACTTTGTGAGCTGTTGTGAGAAAATTAAATTAACAAAACAATGGGTAAAGAAAACATTTCTCTTTTAAACACAAAAATCTGGCCAGGGGAGCAGAGATGCTGTGGTCTTGTACCAAGTTGAAATACTGTTTTTCAGCATTTTTACGCATTTATTGGATATAATTATTAGTGCAATAAAATGTTTTGACAGGCTGTAGAAACATGCACAGTATTCATCATATGGGTGATTCTGAGCAAAAGGAAGCTCCACAGAAAGATATCTGGGTATTTACTGCATATAGATTTGTCTTTGTCCACATCACTGATTTCAACAATGTGCAAAAGCAATAAAAACACAGACAGACTGCTGGCATAGATTAGATTACAGAGTGTGGAATTTAAACCAAGGGGACTGATACTCAGGGCTTACAATGCTCCAGTAAGACATTATCTAAAAGTTCAGTGTTCAGTCCAGTCAACATGACACACAAAGGACATTTGAAGGAGATGGCTCTTCAAATCCTCTGATTCTCCTCTTTTGGAGAAGATTGAACCGTTTTACTCTAAAACATAAAAATCAAACCTCAGTCTATGAGGACAGAACACCTCACCCATAGGGATTATTGCTAAATAGACTCCTTCTCCCAGCTCCATGATTACCTACCTGTTGGAGTCTCTTTCTGCCACTCACAGGAATCACATGCTTTTGTTCTTCAGAGGTTTTAATCTTTGTAATGGGACCATATTTGTCCTTCACCTTCAGTGCCAATCATATGACAAGCGCTGTCATCAGCCTTTTCCGTCTATCAGAACTCTCCATCATTGTTCCACTGTCTTGAAAGTTTTTCTTTTTTCCCTTTCTATGGTGTCTTTAAAAGTGGTGTTTGACAGATTTAGATTAAGCAGATTAATCTCTTGCTGGCTTTCCATCTTTTTTTAAATAAAAAAACGTTTAATTCAAGTACACACAGATAGCATTCTCTATCTGTTGACCTTAAACGTTTGAAACAAACAACCCATAACTGACATTAGTTATTTTTCACATTTACTAGTGAAATGAACAGTGAGCGTTTTGTAATATTTTTGGATTCTGTCAAATGTGATTTTCACTAACTTAATCATCATATCAAATATTTAATACATTTTGAATTAATATTATTTTTATATTAGTGAGCAAAAACCACTCCTGCTCTGTGCTGTTTTCAGAATGTGTAAAAGTTCTACTTCCCTGACAACATTTTTTGTTTAGACTTTGTACAAATTATTTTACTTTTCCACAATTTCTAGAGAAGTGATTATGAAAACGAGCATACAGTAGCAAGATACAGTGTTTAAAATACTGAGCCCTGCTACAGCCAACTATTCAAACATTTTATTGAAGGTTTAAACATTTGATGACTCATCAAAGCAGCCAGCAGCCAAAGTCATCTGCAGCACTGTTATTAGTGATGCACGGCTCTTCAAAAGAATGAAATAAATATCTATTCAGATGAAATGTCTTGTTGATTTAATAAATGCTTAAACAGCACAGCTTTTCTTCCCTCTTTCACTGCAGGTCCCTATTTTCACAGGATTCATATATCATGATGTGCTTGCTAGAACATGCAGAGAAAACAAATAAAAGTGCGGTACTTACTGTAAAAGGTAAAAACATACAATATGTACAATTCATTTAGAATACGATTGGGATTGAAATAAAGAAGGACATGGGAGAAGACAAGAACTTCAAGGCCAGGCTGAAGTTTGCTTGATTTATGCATTGCGCCTCACGTCAGACAGAATGGCCTTTTTGTTCCGCAGCTGTCAACGAAGCCGAATGTCTGGAGCTGGGAGAAAATCAGAAAGGTCAGTCCTTTTAATAAGATTACTCCATTCTCTGCTCATGAGCTGGGACATTGTCACAATGGCGCTGCTGTTAACCTGCTGGGCGACCGAGTCCTGGCACCCTCTCCTTCCCCTTCCCGTCCCTCTCCATGCTCCTGCTAGCCTGTGGCTATGTCAGCCCACAAGTGTCCCACCAATCCCCACGACAGACAGGCAGCTATTGTTCCCAGCAGCAGACAGCACAGCGAGAACTGCGGCTCTCACTGGAAAAAAACGCCCCCCCCCCCTACTCCTAGGGTCCTAAAATACAGGTTGAAGTTTGGAAATTTCCATCTCTGGCTCACTTTTAGAAGGGCACACGTGCTGTAACGTAACCCCATGCATACATCTACTCTGTGCCACATGCCCCCTTTTCTAAGTCCTCCAGAGAAAGCTGCTGCTGTTGAAAATTTCACGAGTATACTGTCTTACTTTAAACCACCTCTTCAGCATTACACCGTCAACAATAATCGGCCATGGTTAGAATGAAATTGATACAAATAGGGGGTTACTAAAATTATAGAGGGATACAGAAGTAGACCAAGAGGACTAATTCATATGTAAATTAAATCATCCAAACCCCCAAATTGTAATAATGATGCCATTATTATATTGATAGGGGTTGGTATAATTAGAGGCACTTGAGTTCTTTGTTCTCTGGCATGGCTTTGGTGAAAAGAGTAAAAAAACAGGCACACTGGGTTAAACAAATATTTATGAGCAATGACAATGACAATCTGAACAAAACTCAACAGAAACATATGGCATACAAGTAACTGGTCTTTATTCACTCCACATGGCCAAATATTACACCTCAACAAGTTCATACTGAATACAAGTTATCTTAATCTAGGAATCTGCAAGATCAGTTGCAATGCAATTTCTTTCACTCTTGCAGCACAGGACATAACTATCCTAGACAGTCAAGTGGTTAGTTCAGATCCCAAATACACCTGACCCTTGATCTGAGCTACTGTATATAGTCACTTCCATTAAACAGTCTTTATTCTGTGGTGGCTCTGTATTTTAGATCAAAGTCCACCCTAAGGTTATATTGACTGTATTTTACACACATTAACACAGAGGTAAGTCCAGATTTTTTTAATGATATCTAAAGATTTTTGGCTGATGCTTTGATGCAAAGCAAGGTATTTTTACACAGGTTTATTTAGCTATCTGAGGAACACATTATAAGGTACTTCACCGGGATTTGAACCCACAGCCTTCCAGTTGTAAGTGCAGAGCCCATAGCCTGCTGCCCTACACAATGAGACAGAAACTCTTTTACTACAGCACAGTATGTTTCGAATTCTGCACATTTTTTTCTTCGACCAAGTAACCTATAAATGAAATAATTATTGATGCTAGGAAATTCTGTAATGTCAGTGTTGACTTTCTAAATGACAGTGTGATTGTATCACTCCTTTCCAGTTGTTAAAAGAGGACCATGAGAGTATTTTTGTGTTTCTCATTACATTTGAATCTTTGTGTCCCTCATGTTCTTATTCAGAAAAATAAAAATGATTCCTTGACTGATCTGTCTTCACTTGTAACAGTGGAGCCTGTTGGCCAGGTAGTCTTTGTGAAGAACTATTCCTTGCTGTTTTATCTGGTTAAAGGATCCCTGTATTCATGGACAGGTAGAACAATGCCATCAAAGATGAGAAGAGAGTTGAATTTAATGTAACATTATTATGTATTTATTTAGTGTGTATAAGTTGCTGTATTGGTAATGAATTCAATGCCAGTATATGCCCTGATCTTATATATTCAGCAAAACTCACAGTTTTAAGCAGAGTTAAAGTTAGATTTTTGTGTCGTTGCTGTTCTCACTTCTGATCTATGCTAACATAATAACAATAAGACCTGGTTTCTTTCAAGAAATGTCTGTATGCGATCCTCAGATCAGTTAGCTACTAACTAAAAAGGGCTAGGCAGGCTGAATGGCCTATTCTTATTTGTAACCTATGTTCATTATTTTATAGGTAACAAAGGACATAAGTGAAACCGAAATGTAGTTTTTAACTACAGTATATGTAACAACCAAGGGGTTGTGAGAGACTGGAACAAGCTCCCCAACCATGCTGTTGAAGCCAAAGAGATCCTTAGCTCAATTAACAACTAACTACCAAACAAGCTAGTTGAGCTTAATGGGTTCCTGTCGCTTAAGTAAGGTAAACATCAGCGTCAGATCACTGTGTGACAACTGCCTGAGAAGAGCGAATGGTTCAAGTGCCGGTGTCTCAACCAAGAACAACTTTTATTTTTTGTTTATAAGTCTTCTTTTTCATTTTAAGCAGGGTTTATCTAAATATAGAGTTCTGCTGAGTTGATGTTCTTGAAATTGATATACTGTATTTACGAGCAGGATTTCCGCATTTGCTTTTTTAATTATGTTGCCAATTCAGTTAATAAAAATCGTTCTTAGTGGCCCATTTAATTTGAACTTTGGCAGCTGTCATGCCACTGTAAGTAGAAGCAGTGGTTGCTAGATCATCTTTGGCTTAAATCTCAGTCATAAACTCTTTATATTCACAAATCATCCGTTAAGTTTTCTGATTATCTTGGATTAGATGTTACTGAATGCAACACTTTTTCACAAAGATTGGATAATAATAAACATAAAGATGTTGTTAACAGTTCTCTTTACCTTCCTCATTTTATTAAATTATTTTTGTACATTTCAGTAATGAGCCTTTGAATTAGTTTCCTCCTGATTGTATTAATAGCAGTTGCTGCACAGCCTTAATTTTCTGTATTATGCTCCTAGAACATATTTATACTGTACATTAAAAACCCAACAGGAGTGCCTGAAAACAGGTTTGCTACACTTATTTGTACAGTCGATAACAAAAAAAACATGGAAGAAAAGCAGACCTGAAACATTTGTGTTTCCTTTCCTTGTTTTAAAACAATGCACCCCAAACTTTAGATTTTCTTGAGGAATCCTAGATTTTTTTAAATAAATTTGTAATTAAAACTACTTTGAAATTTGCTTTACCTTAGCATTATGTTCAGCAACTTGAGATCACTGTCTTATTTCCTCCTCAATAAACTTATAATGAAAACCAAATTCATTGTCACCAGTAAGACACAGCTACAGTAGGTCTGAAGCTTTAAAAATGACTTTCATAGGAAAGATAAATATTTGTCTTAGGGCATGTAATATCATTTTCTGCCACATGACTCTTGGAGTTTGAATAATCTCAGCTGGCGAATTTATATATATATAGAAGAAGAAAAGCATATATTATTGTGCATGTGTGAACAGTTAAAGCTACTAGGAATAAAAATGTGATATACAATAAATTATTTTTCATATGCATAAATCTTTATTTTAGGAAAACAGAGTTTGGAGCACCTAGGTACAGTAGGTAGCTGCTGCAGTTACCCACAACTCTCTGTGAACAGGAATTCTTCAGTTTCTTTCACCTATTTAATTCTCTTTTAAATTCCAGTTGTGACAGAAATCAACATGAGGCCTTTTTAATGCATTGTAAAACATAACTTCCCTTGATTTAAATTGTACCCAAGCAATCTGTTTGCTTTTTTATTGTTTCTGTACATTGTCTTGGGGAGGACATTGTTTGCCTGTTTCTTGAGTAGATCGGTATGAACTTATTTTCTAACTCGTTCTTCCAATTCAGGGTTGCTGGAGAGCTGGAACCTATCCCGGCAAGCAATGGGTGCAAGGCAGGATACACCCAGGATGGGACGCCAGTCCATCACAGGACAGATGCATACACACAGAAACACACACAAGTTAACCCGCCAGTATGTTTTTTGACTGAGTGAGGAAACTCCAGCACCCTGAAGAAACCCATGCGAGAATATACTGTACAAGCAGATAGGTGCCCAAGGAATCGAACCCAGGGCCCCAGCTAACCACTGTGCCACTGTACCGCCTTGAACTTACAATTGTTAAACTTAATTTTCTATGTATCTGCCCAATCCATGAGTTTGCTAACTATCTAAATCATGGTATACATTGGGAAGGGTGTCAGGCCCAAGATGTATCACAAATTTGTGGTTGTGCCCCTAAAGATGTGCCCCTTGGTTTCCTGTTCATTCTCAAATTATTTTTGATTTGAGCATTAACCTGTCATAAGGGACCTAACCAAACCCTCTCTGGAAATCCAGATACTGTATCGTATATTGTTTTAGGCTTTGATGTTACAGTATCAACTGTGCTTGTTCTATGAATTCCCAGTAAGCAACATAAAATCTTCCTTTTCTAAAGCCTTGTTGTCTAACAGGCAAGCAGCCATTGTCTTTCAGCTGTCTTGTAGATCACTCATTTCCAAAACCTTACCAATAGCAAAAGAACAAACCACATTAAGAGATGTTTTGCTTTGTGCAGTTGTACCCATTTTTGTATGAATAGATGTTACATCTGCAATTTTCTGCTCTCATAATCTGTGGGAACAGCTCCCATCCTAAATGAGAGTTAAAATATTTTAGCTAGGGTCCACAAATAATATCTCTCATTTCCTTACGTACTACTGGGAAAATGCTATCAGACCCTGATGATTTATTAGTATTAAGCAGGAGAACCTCAGTGTCAGTTATGCTAAAATTACCCAATATTGATGAATCTCCTCCTATAACAGGGGTCAAGTTATTGATGGCTTCCATTGTAAAGCCCTGTGTGAAATATTCATTTAGCACATGTTTCTTCTTCATCTTCTATTATTAATCCCCTATTATCCTGTAAACTATTTACATCAGCTGTTACAGTTCTTTTAATGTCGCGGTACTAAAAAAAGCTATGCATTCTTTTTGCCTCTGCTGCAATGTTCTTTTCCCAGTCTCTCTTGGCAATTCTAATATCTTTTTCCAGCTGTGTCTGTAGCTTGGTGCAGTATACTCTGTTATGGTCTCTGGATCTTGGGCCATTGAACACTGACTGTGTAGAGTCTCTTTTTATTCTTCCTCATTAAAACATTTAGGTTCATACACTTGGACGTATTTATTTTAGGGATTAATTTGTTTTGATTCTTTAACATTATGTATTTGAAGAATCATCCTTGTTTGACTGGCACACGGATTGCCTCTGAATCCATCTGTTCCCACTTCGCTGCTTTCAAGCTCTACCTCATTCCATCCCAGTCTGCTTTTCCAAGAGTGTAAACTCTCAAACTCAAACTTTAGGTATTTACAGTATGTACGTACCGTATATCAAAAGCCACTATGGTAAGTCAATTTGTCATTGAGAAATTAACAATAAATAGGACTGGTGGTTCTTAAATTATGAGTCTTTAATCAACTTTATAGATGTTGATTAAACATTTGTTAGCTGTTTATGGGTATTTATGAACCAATTTTCTAGCAGATTTCTGATAACCAGTCTGATAACCTGTTGTAAGAAATGAACAAACCATTCTATCTCAATATATTAGTAAGAGCTGGAATATACATTTTCACATACATAACAGGAGTAAAACTTTGTGTAAAGGGCTACATGAGTCTGGGACAAGCTGCTCACTCATGTTGTTGAAGCCAGTACCCTGGTTTCTTTCATGGAAAGGTTGGATGAGATCCTTGTACCAATTAGCTACTAATTACCAAACTGGCCAGATGGAACAAACGGCCTCCTTTCATTTGTCACCTTTCTTATGTTCTTGTGACAGGTATGCAGACATCATGGGAGAATAAAGGATCTGTAATTTGTTAGAGATCTATTTCCATCTAGTCCTTCCGCTCTGCCTTGTTTTCCCTTTTCTTTCCTATCCAGAGAGTCGACTGCATGGCGTTGTGCCAGTGGTTGCCAAGTGACTGTTTACTGTTTGAAGCCCTACAGGTATGTCTTCTCTACATTTCAGATCGTTTGCTTCACATACTGTAGCAGTTCTCCACCTCTGATTCTTATTCTTTTGACGAACCTGACCTTTTTTTAAATCAGTTTTTCCTCTTTCTCTCACATGAACTCTTCTATGGTACACACATCCTGCTAGTCCTACTGGTGCACGTGTTCATTACAGCCATTCAGTATGGGATAGCATTGGTTGGGGTTCTGGGCTTGTAACTGGCAGGCTGTGGGTTCAAATCCCAGGTGAGATACTGTTGTTGTACCCTTGAGCAAAGTACTTCACCAAAATGGTTCCAGTGAGATACCCAGCCATATATGCAAATGTTCATTATAAATAAATGGGCAATTCATAGTTGTCACCCCTCCTCTTAAGGGCGCTCCAGCCCTTCCTTGTTTGCTTCATCTCCCCGCACCTGTTCCCTGTTCCCTGTTCCAGCCCCTTTTCAGTTCCCCCTTAAAACCCAGACGCTGACGCTAATCCCGGCTCTGCATTGATTCCCGCATCGTGCAAGCCCGGGACCTGGATGCGCCTGTCTCCATTATGGTTTTCAGTTTCTGTTTCTATTCCCGTCCCCGTTTCCCCTGCCGGTTTTTAATCGGCAGTCCCGGATGGATCGCCTGGCTTTGGACTTTTGCCCTGTCTTTGGATTTCCCTCTTGTCTCATCCCCGGATGGTTTGCCTCGGCCTCACCTCCCCCGACCACCAGCACCCCATGGACATCCCCCCTGTTTTCATTCCCGTATCCTGCACGACTTTTCCCCGTGTTTTCTTCACTTTTCCCTGGATCATGTCGTCTGCATAGGGTCCGGAAAGAACTCTTCCTGACAATTGTAACTTGACGATTATAAATTATTTCTTTTTTTATCTATATCAAAAAGGCTCTAAACTCTATATTTCTGCTCCTTAGAAGTAGGCTTTAAACTACACATCTTTTTATTTCTGTGACACAAAGATTTGCTTTTATTGGTAATTTTGGTATATGTGATGCTCAGAGGGTCCAGGGTGTTCGATGGAAGGAGAGGCATTTTTATGTCTATTATTTAACAATTTGGAAGTAATATTTATGAAAAAAGGCTTTTCATTAGCAGGAAAACCATCAAGGGCACTGCTAATCTTTTTTTTTATCAACTTCGTATTTACTACAGTTATTGGAGCAGATGTAATGTACTTGAATGCTCATAATCAATGCATTTCGGGAGGACAGCCACAAGAATATCAGTGCTTTATGTGTTTTATAGCACTTATGCCTCAAACATAGGGTCTCTCCTTTCCAGCGAAGCTAAAAGTGAACGTACTGTACTCTACCGTCAGATAATCCGTTTTGTTTGATCAGACTTAAAGTTTCATAGTTTGCCCTGACACAGGCTTAATTAAACACAATTAAATTAATCCTTGGGACTCCAATATAATCTTCTGGATTACAGAACTATTATACAGTGTGTGCAGCATGTCGGCACTACACCCAGTCTGGCTGCTAATGTATCAAACACATGGATTTGTGGTCAGCACTGGAGCCATGGCAAAGCGAAGATGTGGGTTTTGAACTGTATGGGCTGACTTTGCCTAAAAGAAAGACTTGAGTGACTAATGCAGGACTGGCTGCTCAACTGTTTGATGGTAGGTAAATGTGAAAAAAAAACCCCATCTATAATTTGTTTTGCTTGTAAATATATGGGTAGTAGTACTGTATATGACATATTTCTCATTTGCTGGACGAATGCCTCAGCATTTATTAGACGTTTTCATGAGGAACGTGCCTTTCTGAAGGGAGGCTTTCGAATGGACAAAGCAGGGCGTGTTCCTTTTAATGCTGTTTAAAACAAAAACAAACTAATGTGTCTGTCATTTAATAAGAAAAAGAAGAGTTCTAAGTTCTCTAGAGGGTGGCATTGATGTAAATGAAGGTGATCTGCCTTACCTTGTGTCATGCAGATCCACAGCTCTGATGGAATTTTAGATATAGAAATAAAATCAGTGCAGTACCTAGCGCTGGATTCAAATAAAATGTGTACGTCTATTGTTCTGGAGTTTCTGCAGGAACAGCTGGTAAGCTCCAGAAAATGATTTTGTTTAAATGAGAGGTGAAAGCACCCTTCAATCACACGGCCATGAAAACGTTCTCTCTCTAACCTCTATCTTTGCTGTCAAAATCTTTTTGACCACTCTCTCCTGAAATTGGATGCAATTTTCCTGTCTTTATTTTTATCTTATTACATTAATTCTGTTTTTTTTCCCTCTTAACAAGTGTTATTTTTTTCTTGCCTAGGGGATGGCACAGTTTGATCCGAAGGGAAAAGCCGATTTCCTACAGAAAATACAAGCTGAATTTCAGTTTGTGCACAAGGCAAATATCATTACAATTCAGAAGGCACATTTCAGGAGTTTGGTCAAATCCTCCTCATTGTTTTCTTCTCAGAGAAGAAATGTAAAAACTCACCTAGCTGAGGGAAAGCAGCTTTTCTGTGAGGTGGGGGCTGACTGGACCCTCAAAAGAGATGGAAGGATCCCAGTAAAACTGATGCAGAATTCTTCATTTAGAGAGATTAGGAGGAAGCTTCATGGCTTGTCCAAATCAGCCCAAGCAGAGAAGAGGCTTGGGACATGTGTCACGCCCTCATCCAACCAGATTCCCACACGGAAGTGCACTCGCTCTAATTACACTCTACCCCCGAACACTTCTTCCAAACGACACCACGACATCTCACAATATTTAAACCCTCTGATACCCTCGGTTCTTTGCCTGGTTTTGGTTGCCACTTCGGAGCTTCTACCTCGCTGTCTATTTTAGTCTTCTGAGCCCTTTTGGATACAAACTATGGAAATCGCCCTTGATCTCGTCTCTCGCCTAGCCCTCTCCTGGATTGTAAGCCTTCTCTGTGCTTTTCAGATACGAACTACGGAAATCGCCCTTGATCTCGTTTCTCGCCTAGCCCTCTCCTGGATCGGAAGCCTTCTCTGTGTCATTCCCCTTTGTCTCCTGACCACCTGAGGTATTTCGCCGGGTCCATTCTCCCGATTGGTCTGCTGATCATTCGTGACGACAAGATGTCCGGAGAATAGCGTTTGATTGAGGGCGAAGAAGGGGAGTGAAGGAAAACCCCCAAAATACGGAAACAGAATCCTTAATTGTGGAGCAGGGTGACTTTTATTCAAGTGTTTTTTCTTTGGATTAGATGTCAAATCCATACTTGCAATGGAATAGCATTTTTTAGAACAGCATGCACAAGAGAGGGGGGCCTCTCTTGTGCATGGTTATACTTCAAAACATTAACATGTTTTGAAGTATAACCATTCTTCTCCTCTGACTGTCTATCCAATCCCAGCTCACTGCTTGTAGGCTCTGCCTCATTCCTTCATCGTCTGTTTTTCTATAATTATAAACCCTAATTTTAGAATCACATTTTTGAGTTTTAATGTATACAGTACATCAAATGATGCCATATTATGGTCACAGTTTCCCAGTGGCTCTGTCACGTCTGTTCCCTTAATTATATCCTGGTTGTTTAAGAAGAGTCAATAAGAACATATAGCCAAGTTGGCGTTTTTATGAAATGTTTAAAGAAGCGATCATTAACCAGTTCAGCCAATTCAGCTTCTGTATTTCCCATCACGATATCCTAATTTAACTATGGCAAGTTAAGATCTCCTAGCAGTAGAAGATTGTCTTGCTACATACCTTCCTATTTTCATTATGCAGTAAATTGTTGCACCCAAATCTGTATTAGACAGTCTTCGACATATACCTAATGATAAACCCTTTGAATTTCTCTTTTCCAGTTTAGAACAACCATATTCTAATGTGCTCATACCATCTTGCTTCAGTTGTTAACCTTACAGATTATTTTTGATATATGTCCCTACACTACCGCCTTTTCTGCTCTGCCTGTCAGGGCAAAGATCTTTGGCTAGACAGAACAATTTTATAAACAATATATCTATAGGAGTTCCACAGGAAAGTAAGCCAAAACCCTTTTTTGGAAGGGTAATAAATAAATAGATCCATCTGGTCATAAATACAATTAGCAGTTATGATCCTTTTTACAAATCAACCCAGAAGTTACACATCTCTACATTCAGAAATTGCCTTGTATAGAAAATATTTAAACATCCTTATGTGGAAGCCAGCTATCAATATGAATCCCACAAATATTAAGAAGATGTTTAGCAGTTATGATAAAGTTTTGATTTGTTTGGTGATTTGGCTGGTTGAGTAATATTATTTTTGTGTTTTTTCACTTTGTGCACAACGTTCAAGTATAGTGGTGGATACGTTGTACTAGTAATGCTAGGAACATTTGAAATCTGTGAAATTCTAGTTATTTTCTAGTTATAGTTCTACCCTTCAGGATTTCACATTCAACACATCCTTGGGCCTATGTATCAAAAGTAGAGTCAAAAGACAATTTGAATAGTAATTCACCTACCCCCTTATGACTCTTAAAAGTTTTGTTAAGAAAGTCATATGCATATGAGTTCATGGGCATCTTCATATGGAATTTGAATTTCCATTTAAGATTGGACATAGATTTAAAGTTTTGCCCTTCACACTTGGGTAAACATAGCACAAACAGTATTTCTACAATCCGATTTATTTTGTTAACACAATACAATGTTTTCCCAGACCCCACATTAAGTTGCCATCCAAATAAACACATATAAATAAACCTGCACACTGCCCACCTCCCACTGCAACATCCCTTAAAATCTTCTCAGTCCAGAATATCTGGAGTCACAAGGATTTATATTAACAAAGGAAGGTTCTTTTGCCAGTAGTTATAGTTTTGTGCACCAGAATTATTTCCATGAATGTTGGCTGATTTTTGTGACATTTTTATTGGATTTTTGAAAAAGAACAGAGCAAACAAAACAGATTCCTGAAAATTAAAATAAATCAAATATTCTGTATTTGTATATACTGTATATGTTGCAAGGGAGTTCCTTAGTTTTTTTTTCATTTCATCTTTCCTCCAGGGTTTGTTGGGAGTACATTTTCTTTCAGGATGCTTCATATCATGACTTCTTCGGATGAGTGACTGTGTAGCTGAGATAAGTTACCAGACTACAAAGCCATCATCAACTTCTGGAATGTCTTTCCCTGTCTCCTTCTCTCTCTGTATGTATTCACTGAGACACATGCGTATCTACAGTATATGAATGCTTTCAGATGTCTGACAAGTTCTGAAATTTGCCATTAATACCAGCAGAGAGGTGGAATTTTTTACATTCTCCAAATGTACAATCTGGGAGTGTTTCATCCCAAAAAATAGAACGAAAACTGAAAAAAAATATGGCCTATGATCTAGAATAATAAAGAAGTTAACCCTAGCAAAATAAAAAAAAATGTAATCCCGTATTCTTCATATTGCCTTTGTATTTCGATTTCTTCAATATACTGTTACAAAGGCGGCAATATTTTCTGACAGTGGAAAGATAATCTTGCACTTGACTTCCAGTATCGAGTCATTTTAACAGGCACACTCCTCCATGAATTATTCATGGGCATTCAAGCTCTACTTCTCCCCAAAAGGAAGTGCTTTCTCCAAGTCCCGTCACAGGATATCAGCAGCTAATTCATTATTTAAGAGGCTGAAGCTCTAGCTGGTGGTTTTGGCTTCTTAATGCCTTTGATTTCCTTTACACATTTTGCCCTTTATTGCTTACATGTACGTTGCCTTTTCAAAAAATAATAGGATGCACTACAGGCCTGTGGTCTCCTCTTGTAATTCAGAAGGTGCCTTTGAAAATATATCATTTAAGAATTACATATCATCAATGATGCATTTCCTTTAGTGCTTTCTCTGTCCCTTGCTGAATGAAAAACCATCATTACTGTAGCCTGGTTAAAGTTTTGCAGAAGCCCCTACAAAACTTTAATGTGCCTGGCATTCTTAAGCTGTAGCAGGACTGTCTCATTACATTGGTGAATGACATCTTTATTGCCCAATGCAGCACTGCCAGATACTGCTCTGAAAATCCACATAGAGTTGACTAAATCATCCCTCACTCTCTACTTTTTTGAGTTTTCCTCAGTTGGCTTATAAAAGGCACTGAGAGGCCCCCTTGAATTACTTCCAAAATTAGAGGTGGGTTTAACTGGATCTGAATTTTGCCAGTTTTCCTTTCACTTCCTCCAAAATTGTTAAAAAAAACCCAATGACAACCACAGTATCCTATATCAAAGCTTTTGTCCTTAATTTCCCATCCCTCTACCCACTGACTTTCAATTCCCTGATGGAGTTTGTGGAAAATCCCTGTTTTTGGAAACAGTGTTACAAGTCAATGTCACTCTGTGAGCCTGTTCATTGTTTTTTTTTTAAAAATACTTTTTGATGGGTTTATATCTTTATGAAACTGGTTAAAAGAAAAAAGTGATGCATTCCATGACATTAACAACACCAGAATTCAGTAGTGTCTCCACTTATTGGTTTCTAATGTAATCCTGAGAGGTTGACATGGATATAGTTTGGGTGTATGATTTCCTCAATCAATCCTTTTGTCTGGATTTCAGGATAATGAACCATGCAGAAGATATGAGTGAGGAACTGCTGCCAAACTGTGTGTGTGATGTCATAATGGCGGAGGATGCTATTTTATCTCATAAATGAACAAAATAATGTTATAATAAACCGGTCTAAAGGTAGCCCTTTTATATCACAACCACAAATCAATTTTACTTATGAAGTGTAACTGAATATCACAAAAAATAACTCTTGTTTTTCTATGTAATTTTATGGATCTATTTGTATTGCTGCATACATACTGTATGTTGACCACTAAAATGTCACTGGTCCTACATTAGTGATTGTCCTCAGCCAAACAAATGAGCATTTTGTGCATGGAAATGGAGACACAGTGTTTAATGTTTTTCTGCTTGTTGTTTGATAAACAAGAGTAGACAAATAAAGCTGAAGTAAGAGCCAAGTACAATATTGTCACACTGCTGAACTACCTGAAATCTCAACAATATATTCTAGAAATGCAATTCTCTAACAGTAATTTTGTCTTTTTAAGAATATGTGTAAAAATGTGTAAAGTTTTTATCCAGGTGCTAGGATGACAATCAATAGTTAATCCCTTGATTTACACCAGGTAAGTCAGTCAACAGGTTAAATCATTCCTCTGTCACTAATGAGGTAATGTAAGGTTTATCTAACAGTCACTCAAGTTAATCAAAACAATGACAAAACATTTAAGCAATATTCAAAATCTATATATTGTACACAAAGATAAACACAAGGTGATGATTCTTTTGAATCTTGGTATATTGTTAGAATTTATTGTAATCAGTTACAAATCATTTAAGAAGTAGCTCTGGCTCCCTTCCCAGGCATGAGTTAGAAGTGTTCTCCTGGTCATAATTGTCATATTAAATAATTGGTTTGTTGCCAAAACGCTTGCATAGGTTGCAAGCACGTGGCAGTCATGTTCACACCATTGTGAGCTTATTGCACTTGTATGTCAAGGATATATCATTACCTATATAAAAAATCATACCCTTTGTCTTTGTTTTTGTGACACATTGTCAGGTAAATGTAAGAGATATTTTATTGGTAATACCTGTAATGTAAAACCCTTTTTGTCCCCTGAGCTGCTGCCATATTTTTGACAGCCTGACAGACCTGCCAGCAGTAATCCAGCGAGGTGAAGCTTCACATGACTGTCATATCTATGAACACATCTGCCCAGTGTGCCAAAGTTGTGCACAACTGATTTAGGAAACACGTAGGAGCAGTAAGGTGTCTTCCTTGGCAAACACAGTCCTCAGATCTCAATCTGTTTGAACAGGAGAAATGTAGCAGTGCATTGCAAGATTCGAAAGACAAGTCACAGCTCAGGAAATTGCAGATTTACCAGTCTTGGCTGAGGATCTGTAAAGCAAAACTGGTTTCCTTGCCACCTGTAGGCACAAGGGAAGAAACATCATTTGAGCCTGATTTGGCTCATCCTGCTGCAGAACCTGCAGAGTCTGAGAGAAACCAGACCAGGGAGAGTCCTGTGATTCTGAGCCCCACCCTCCCGAGCTTGATAATGAGTAACTCTCCTATGGGAAGTGCGAAAACGATTATTCTGGGCAGTGAGATGGCAGGAAACTTTTCTGCCTTCGATCACCGAATTCAACCACATAAAAGGGTGAGCATTGGGTGGCCAGCTGGGGCTGCAATAAGAAGCAGAAGATGCCTGAAAGTCGGCCCAGCCAGCCATCACCCTTTTCCAGTGAATCATGCCTCCATGGATGATTAGCTTGTACTGGACAGCTGCTGGAGCGTTGCTCCTGCATTGGCAGACACCACAGTCCCTGTGGAAGGTACTTTGCCAGCAGTTGCAATCAGCTGCTAAAAAACCTACAACTTGCGAGACCAAAATCCTTTATCTTCTGATTTTGCTTGCAAGGCTCTGGAGGACCACCCTGTTCACTTTTAAAGTCACCTTCCAGCACATTTATCACTCAAGCATCATTATCATTACCTCATTACCTGAAATACATTTTATGAAGCTAGTTTAGTAGTGCTTGATATCCCTCACTGTGGGGATAACCTTACAGTTTGTCTTGACTACAGCACATCTCAGTCATCATCCACAACACAAAGTGACTTTTTTTCAAGTAACCAGATCCATTTGCCCTAATAGGCTGAACCATAAGTTACAGTTTGTCTTGGTCGGTCTGGAAAATGTTGCCAAGAATAATCCAATAAAGTTTGTACCAATATGACTATGGAAGATGAGATTTTGTGTTCCAAATATCAATTTGTCAGTGGTATCTCTTCCACTTTCACATTCATATGAACATTAATCCATGTGATCAGCTGCAGTGTTTGTGTAAGACCTCCGTGAGCTCCAACTTCAGACAGATACCTTTCCCCAGCCAGCCAGGTAAAAACCTCCTTGCGGGACACCCATTAGAGTGGGTGGGCTAGCAGCTCGAGACCTTGTGCCTGCATGCAGAGCATTGTAGTCGTCAGCGTGTACTTGTTGACATGTTGTCCTTTGGCTTATTGCTCAGGGTACAGACCATGTGGTGAAGGTCAGTACTTCAGGGTTGACAACATGGTCCAGCTGTCAGTGCAGAAATGTCCAAGGGGATCAGCCAACATTATTGTATTACTAGGGCATCCAGTAGGTTGGGAATAGGGGTTGAAGCATGGGAATGCACTGGGGACAGTAGGAAAGTGAAAGACGTCTTCCCCTGAAAGGTTCAATAAAAGTGTTTTCTCAAGGCAGTCTTTCACTTTTCCACATAACCAAGAGTGAAACATGAACCAGAGGATACATGCATTTAAAATGGAAAACTGGAGGCACTTTTAACAAAGGCTACACAGCCATGTACTGCAGTTGAACCCAATAGCCAGGCTTCCCCAAAGAAACAGCTGGATAAGATGCCCAATTAGCTACTGACTACCCCATGGCCTAGATGGGCTGAAGGTCCACCTCTTGTTCGTAACTGTTTTTATGCTCTTAAAAATGTGAATAAAGATATAAATGCAGTTCCTGTTTGATAATGAAAAATTACTCTTTTGCATTAATATATGATGGGAAGCTACTTCTAAAACAAATACTTCACTTTTCCTGAGTGCTGACTCTGATAAGATGGGGGATCTCTTTCCTCTTCTCTTTTAAATTACCCTGGCCTTGGCATTAGTTGCCTGGGAGTGCCCTACATTCCACTGACACTCATAGAATGTCTGTGTTTGAAACAATAGCTGGAATGCTTACCTTCTTCCCCATAGTGAATAAGATGCTTGGGTGGCTAAGGTTAACATGATGGATGTATTGTTATCTTTGTTTGACGATGCCTTGCAATACATTTTCTGTGAACCCAGCTGTGACAGTTTGATTGGGAGCACCAAACACTATGGTTCAAAACTGTAAAGGTCTTATCTGTTTCAATAAAATATGTGTAGGTGAATCTCAGCTGCTCTTCAGTTAAGTATCATTGAACTGGGCTTTTCCGTCTCTGTGTATATGAATAAATCATGACTGTTAAACAGGGTTAAACATCAAGACATAAATAACCTTGTGAGAACAAAGCCTTGGATTTTCTTAAAAGTTTAACTTTTATCAGGCTGTAATTCCAATTAATCCATAAGATGTGCTGTGCAAGCTTGTAAAAAGGAAATTTCTGTGTCCCAATCTTTCAAAATCTGGCTTCAGGGAATATTGTATTGAGCTCTTCACACTTTATGATGCACCTGAACAGGGCTACAGGAACCGCCTGGGCTACAAACAATCCCATTAACTGGTATGCCATGAAAATCAATAGTTTATTGCATCCTGTTTTGTACAGGTTCGAAGGCAGTCTCATAAGTGAGGGATAAAACTTAAGATTTTACATATAACTTACCTGAGATACAATCAAGTTAATAAATATGTTTATTTCATGTTGTACAGTATATACAGTGCTTCACATTTATTTCACTAAGTCCTTACCAGGACATGAAAACAATGACCTACATAGTTGACAGGAGAATTAGAATGACCCAACAAACCTGCGTTTCATTAAAATCCCACGCCTCAAGAGGCTGATTAAACAACTCCAATGAAATTGGATCTTTTGGATCATTAGGTAATCAAAACATCATCTACTGGGTAACTTCAAAATATCCCTTTAATAATCAAGGGGAATAAATCCCTTCTAACAACTGATCAGTTTCAACTCAAAGCTTCAGCATCTTCCTAAAAAATTAAAATATCCAACCATAAATAAAATGTAGCCAGAATATTACGTTTCATTAAAATTAAGGGTTAATATATTTAATGCTTTGCAATAAAAATGTTTTCAAACATATTATACAGCACATGAGATTTGCTCTGTCACCTATTCATTACAAGAGTTGCTTTTAATGACAGATGTAATCATTAACTTCTTGTCAGGTCTTTCCTTGGATCCTCTGTTGAATGGTCATCATAGTTAATTTATAGATTATTCTTTATGAAAAATAACTTAGATACACTTGATCAACAAATTGACATCCTGAGGAGAGTTGCAGATCAATCATGTCATGTCATTCCCTGAGTGAATTTTGCAAACTCTTTTTACTGTATACAGTAAATTGTAAAGTGCAGTATATTATACATTATAAATCCTTACCTATAGCTTTATTCTACAGTTATAATTATCATGCCATTAAGTGCTTTAGGGGCATACGAATCCAATGATTTGTGCTTAATATACTGTGGAGTTGGAATAATTAGTTTAAATCTTGTGCAATAAACTCTTGTGTAATTTGCATTATTGTATAATTGCATCTGGCATTTGGTTAATGTCAGAACAAATTATGTGCCAGGCAGGAAAATGTTTTTTCCATGTTTACAACAACACGAATGCTTTTAGAACTTAAAGTAATTTCCCTTCTGAAAATATTGCTTATTCCTTATTTGGCTTGTCAAGGTTTCCTAGGGATATCATAATTACAGTTCGAATCTTGGGGCTCTCCAGGCATCTGAACAACTTCTGAACAACAGTCTGCCATATTTTACACAAGCATAGCACCCTGGAGCCATGATGTGAAGTATTTCTCATGCCCAGGTGTTCTCACTGCAGCCTGGATGAACACCCTGATTTCAGCACTTCAGCACATCAATGGATGAGCAACTTTGGGGGAAGAAAAACAACAAATGTTCAAAAAGCAAGTTGTGCAAAACAAGTGTTAGCGTTGCACATGAAATTCCCGTGTTATGGAGGTGAAAGTTTATGTACCTACTGATGCTTCTTTGACAGAGCATGTAATGCCTGTGATTGCAACTTTAAGAATGAGCTGGCATGAATGACAAATTTTCAAGGAGGAGGATCCGTCTCAGGTGAGTCGGGTCAGTAGTACATTGCAAAGGCATTATCACCTATCACCTTTATCAATCATGGGAACTTTCACTTTAATGTGTCCTTAAACATTCCTTTAGGTCATGTTTTCATTCAGATTCACAAATTATGTAGCTACACGTGTGACCATTTGCAGTAGGAGATAACTCTGCCTTTTCAAATTTGACACTGCCAAAGATCATGGGTCTTCAATTGCATGATGTAGGTCAGACAACAGGGGTTGAATTTTGAACCCTGGTCATGGATTTTCTGACACCAACACCCTGCTGGTTAAGGTGGCTATTTAAGCCAGCTTCCCTCCTCAGTCACTGCTCTGTTGTCCAGGAACATGCATTGTGGAACAGAGAGGTAAACAAAAAAGAAAGTAGAGCCTGTAAAATTGGTCATTTGTATTGACATTGTGATGTCCTGATATGAACAAGTATTATCCTCATTAAACGTCTGCTAGAATGTGTTGCATTTGGTACACCCAACCCACCCCAGCAGTCAAATCACCCTGCAACTCACAACTGGCAACCCACTGAAGCTCAGCAGGTGTGAGCCTGGTCAGCACCTGGATGGGAGACTTCCTGGGAAAAACTAAGGTTGCTACTGGAAGAGGTGTTAGTGGGGCCAGCGGTGGGGTGTTCACCCTGCGCTCTGTGTGGGTCCTAATGCCCCAGAATAGTGATGGGGACTCTAGACTGTAAAAAGGTGCTGTCGTAAAACTGAGGTCCTGACTCTCTGTGGACATTAAAAATCCTTGGGCGTTTCTCGAAAAGAGTAGGGGTGTAACCTCGGTGTCCTGGCCAAACTTCCCATTGGCCCTTACCAATCATGGCCTCCTAATAATCCCCATGTCTATGAATTGGCTACATTACTCTGCTCTCCTCCCCACTGAGAGCTGATGTGTGGGGAGCGTTCTGACGCACTATAGCTGCAGTCACATCATCCAGGTGGGGCTGCACACTGGTGGTGGTGGAGGGGATCCCCATTACCTGTAAAGCGCTTTGAGTGGAGTGTCCAGAAAAGCGCTATATAAGTGGAAGCAATTATTATTAACATTAAAAAAGAATGGAATATTACATCTAAAAAGTTTATAGTTCTGGTAAAAAAAAGAATGGAAATGAGATGTCTCCTGCAATTTCATGATTCTTTCTAAGAAATGCCATGTTGTGATTATAGGACCAAAATGCAATTGCCTAAGCAGAACATCAGTATAAAATAATTCCTGATGTCTATACAGAGAAAACCGATTTTCCTCAAGTAGGTGCCAAAACACAGGATCTTTTCAAAATTAAAACCAAACTGGCTGTCAGCATTAACCAAACACCCAGTAATTGCAAATCAAAGGAGCAGAAATGAAATTTAAAATTGGACAGGGCTAGGCCACCAGCAGATGTTTCATACTCCAGAATTCCTCAGTCGCTTTCTTTTCCATAGAAATTTAGCAGTTCTGTTACACAATCTGTACCATGGCGGGAAAGGCAGTGAAAGACATTATAGAACGTATTCCAAGCTAGCAGGCACATTCACTTTTTATTTTATTTTATTTTTATTATGGGAAGCTAAGACTGAAGAGAACAGAGAATATATGAAATATGAGGTTTTTGAAGTTGTTCACCAGCACCATGATCAATACATCTTTTTTTCTTATATGTTCACAATAGTTTTGTACCTGTTGTTTCCACACCCAGACAATGCATTGAAATCATCACAAATAATTAACAGATGAGGAAGGTATTGAGAAACAGTATGTCATCAGCACAGAACAATATGCAATGGTGAGCATTAACAGATGGTGGAGTGAGGGACAGTTGACAAACGGATTCACTAAGGTGTTCTTCTACCTTCAATTTTGAATTGAGTTTTTAAATAAATACTTCCATGAACTCTTTTCACAAACTCTGATCAGACAAGTTCAATGTGTTCATCCACCCATTTTCAAAACCTGCTTATCCAGTACGGCGTCGTGGGGTATTCCAGAGCCTTACCTGGTAAGCAACAGACACAGGGTGGGATACACCCTGGATGGTCCATCGCAGAGCACACAGACGGAAAGACACGCACTCACACCAGGGTGAGTTTTTACAGAAGCCAGCTAACCTATCAGTACGTCTTTGTACCTCCTTTGTATAGGAGGAAACCAGAGCACCTTGAGCAAAGCCTCTTGCAGAAAATGGGGTAAACAATTTCCACACAAAGAGCACCCTAGGAACTGAACCCAGAGCCCCAGTTCTATAAGGCAGCAATCTTAACCGCTGTCACAACATGGCACTCAGTACTGTGCCATTGTGCTGACCTCTCATGAAATTATATAAAATAGTCAAATTAAAATGTGCGTACGAGGCTTCAGACTTTTCCATGCTGAATGCAAGTTAGAACCATAAGCCTACAACTTTATTTCAAATGATTCTGCCCATCATGTATTTGTTTCAAATGAAAGGACAACTAGTTAGAGAAAACTTTCAGTAAAGAACACCTTGGATCAAGCTGTAAATACTGGAAGGCGTTTGATCAAGACAAGGGATGTCATGATCCATGTGATTAAAAAGCGGACAGATACCGTCATATGTCAAACATTTTACTGTACAAACAGGCAGTGTAATTGGCTCAAAAGCTACTTGACCAGAGGTCTAACTTCAGTGCGGTGCGGTGGCTCTGTGGCTAAGGATCTGTGCCTGTGGCTGGAAGGTTGCCCGCCGCCGGCAGAGGAATCCTACTCTGTTGGGCCCCTGAGCAAGGCCCTTAACCCCAGGTGCTCCAGAGGCGCTATATAAATGGCTGACCCTGCGCTATGACCCCACGCTACTCTCCCTGTCTGTGTGTCTCATGGACAGCAAGCTGGGGTATTCGAAAAGACAAATTCCTAATGCAAGAAACTGTATATGGCCAATAAAGTGATCTTATCTTCTATCTAGCCCCATGTAAAGAGAGAGCAACTCCTGAATTCTAGAAGAAATAAACAATAAGTGCTGGAACTGTTTTTGATGTCAGCAGATATCCAGTCAACAGAAATGGTTTAGACTGAAAACAAAATATGCTCTACCCAAGCATTATGTCTGAGCTGAAGGATAAATACAAAAGTTTAACAACAAGACTCAGCATACTTGATCAGAAGAAATACTGACTGAAAACAACTGCTACCATATTTTAGCTCATTTTTTATGCAGGCTGTGAGGGCTTTGTGTTCTTCTATGACTTTAATTTGGGCAGATTTATACTTGTAAAATGGTGGCATAGCATTGTAGGTAAGCCTTGGAGCACATGATTGAGAGGTTGTGGGGTCAGGTTTCTGTTGCAGACACTGCTATTGTGCCATTGAGGGAGGTACTTTACACCAGCTTCTCCAGTTCTCCCAGCTGTCTTAACAGGGACCAGCATTGTTGCAGCTGGGAATCTTTGTGGTACACCAGTGTCATGTCCAGGAGGGGAATCATATGCTTTCAAGTCTGCTTAACGCTACAGAAACCAGGCTGAGCGCTGGTATGGACATTACCTTAAATGTCTGAAATAGCTGAAAATACTTTTCCGACAAAATAACACCTAGTGCGTGGGCCCAAGAACTGCAATTATCACAGTAGTGTAAACGCACATAAAAAATACTTTTATTTTTCTGAAGGAAGGTGCACCTACCATGCGGAGTTAGTCTCGAAGAAATAAAAATAGATTTGTCAAACACTGTCTCACAGCCTTAGTAAAAAATGACCAATCCTATGTACAGTAGTCTCTGTTATATTGTCTTTCTGCTCATCGTGATAAGTGCACTGTTCATGGGTGTCAAGACCTATATCTCTTTGTTCTTTACTGTATAATATATCTTTTCTCAGGCTTGAATCTCTACTTCTGTAGGATATAATTGTTTTAAAAACATGTAACGAGAGACTGGGGTAGAGATTAAGTAGGTAATGTACTTGATCTGCCCACAGACCATCATTTGTTAGATAAAAAACAGCATTAGGTCTAATTGCACAGAGGTCTCTACTGGCTATTTTCTCACCTCTATGTATCAGATGATTGGTCAGTTATTTATGAACACTACCTCCCTTAGACTGCAGAGTGAGGCTATTTAGTTATTATATCTATGATTATTCAGTTGGGAAATAAAGTTTGGAGATTTTTTGACAGATGGCAAAGAATTATTTCACCAGCGTTTGTGGAAAATACTGTTTGCACTGCAGTGGCTTTAGATGTAAAGCTTATTTCCCAAGCTTTTTATCTGTGAAGTATCTGTTTATCATGTTGGTAATACGACAAAATGGCATCTTTGCTTTGCACAAACCTCTAAGGCTCCACAGTAGATTTTAACCAAACACAGTAATTAATATAGAGAACTGTATTTGCGGTCTACCACAGTCATTTTTTAACCCTTTGATTCAAATTGGAATTAAAATCATGAGTGTTTTATTAAAATATATTTCTTTGTAATCTTATCTTGCAGAATCTTCAACATACCAGATCAAATAATACTCAAAAACATGCAATCATTTTTACCATAAGGGAATATTAAGAAATAACACATTTGCCATGCAGAATTGCTTTATATTAAATTCCCTGAATGGTCAATAATGTCTTCACATGAATACAATATATACAGTATAACCGTAAGGTGCCATCTAATTGTTTTCAGCTTAAAACTGTAATCACTATGCAAAAAATGACTGAATTATGATCTAGTAAAACCCTGTAATATTATCTTAAAAATGTGAATGTTTTTGAATGTAAAATCAGGAGAGATTCAGTAAAGCCAGGCATGATAAGAAGGTACTGTATAAACACCTAGAGTAATTCCAAAGATAAACTTTTGTGGTTGCATTAACTGTATATAGGACTTGTTTGGCTACCAAGTTAGTAACAAGTGTGATACTTTAAAGAACACTGGTTTCCATTAAGGCACATCTCCAGTGAAAAGACTTATTAATGAAACTAAATGCGTAAGTAGTTACTTAATATTGTAGCCCTGTGCTGATGGTCATTCACGTTTTCCATTTCAGGAACGTGGCACTTAAAGACAGCTTAGTCACGCAAACTCACATGCAACAGAGAAATTCTAAATTGCTTACATAAATGTTTATAATGTTGATTTAATTGTCTTGCTAATTTAAGGTGATTAGAGTGATTAAAGATTAGAAACTGGGCTTAACAGTACACAGAGTTACCAAGGAAACCTCACAGAAAATGACATTCTGGTATTGCTCAAACACAGAGACATTTTAATACTTTCATAAAGCAGGGGTGAGAGATTTTTCTCCTTTTTATTTTCCTCTACCTTCTTTGAGGAGTGAGCACTAAAAAATAATAATAAACTTTATTTGCAAAAAGTGCCTTTTAAGCAATCATATAAAAGTGCTTTACAATGCATTACCTAGAGCTTTTGAGAGCAATAGTGTTCTGTTAAAAATTCTGAAACTCGTTCTACTTTTAAGGTAAGCCTTTCTTATTACTTGTTAGTTTAATGCACCTCTCGAAAAATGCAAATAACTTTCAGTATGTGCATTCACAGGTGGCCACCATTGGAGAGCTGTACTTTAGAAGCAACATTTCCACTGTTGTTATTACAAGCCCTAAAAACAAATAGAATAATAAAATGCATGAAATGTTAATTTTACCCTTGTTATGTGCTCACCCAATGCAAATTTAAAGTTGTTTTTGTCACGCCTGAATTACAGTAAAAAAACAAACAAACAAAGCTAGATTATCTATTTCATGCTTGTATTGGCTTGAAGACAGCATGTAAATCGGGCACCTAAGATGATCAGAGATATATGTCACGATAAGTTCTTTCCGGGCCCTATGCGGACGACACGATCCGGAATTGTCAGGATACAATAGGGAAAATAGTCAAGCAGGAGAAGGGTCTGGAGACGGGGGGCGTGTCCGAGGAGTGCAGGTGTCCAGGGGGAGTGAATCCAAGGCGAACAATCCAAGGGTATATCCAAAGGGGGGATGCAATACGGGAGGCAGAGTCCAAGACCAGGGAATCCATCCGAAGTAATTAAAAACAAGAACCGGGTCGGGACCGGCGGGGCAGGGAATCAGGAACAGGAAACTAAAACCATAACGGAGCCAGACACGGCAGGACCCTGGGCTCTCACGAAACGGGATTCAATGAGAAGCGCCGGGCAAACGCCTGCGTCTGGCTTTAAAGGTGGAACTTGTCATGTCCTCTCAGACTTTTTCACACAGGAAATGGAAGGGTTGTTTAACCTCCATTTACAGTGCATTGCTTACGTATTCAGAATCTTTCTATGGTATCACATTTTGGGAAACTATAAAATGGTATTTATATACAAACGTACCATGTAATTCTAGCCTTAATGCTCAAATTGAAGACTATTAAAGATAAGAACATTCAGTTACACTCAATGTCAGCAAACAGTAAAGAGGAAAACTAAACTGTGGAGTTTGCATGAGGAAGCCTGAACTCCATATCAGTGGATGGGCTTTTGACAGCAAATAGAGTCTCTTCAAACTTTGCTCACAAGCTTGGTGCAAATTTTGCCCAACCTTTGTGGTCAAGCTCTCTGAACCTGGTTGGGTATCACTAAGAGATAGAAGTTTTTAAGTCTTTCCAAAGATTCTCAACAGGGCCCTACTCCCTGATTTGGATGAAGTGGTTGGACAATGGATAGACCCCTTTGTCTTTTCTGACAACAAAACAAATTTGACCACAAATTTGCAGCATCACTTAAATGCTTTGTTGCAAATTGAAATATTTTATTTTTTCTTTGTGATGTCTAAGAACTCTGCGATACAGTCCAGCTTTGACTTGTGGACATTTTTTCCAGACTTGGGCATTGACTTCTGTAGCTGTTTCAAAATCACTGTTTTGAAACCTAACTACCTAACTAGGTTTGGCAATGTAGCATGAATTCTAATTCCTAATTTGATGATTGGCTTCACTGTATTCAAAGTGATATTCAGTGTCTTTGAAAGTTTTTTTATACCTATCTTTTTGTCTGCGTTCTTCAATATCTTTATACCTGAGTTGTTCTGGAAGCTTCTTAGTCTTCATGGTTGAATCTTTGCTTGACGTTCACTACCTGAGTGAGGGACATTACAGAGGCAGATGTGTTTATCTGAAATCCTTTGAACCACGGTTATTACACATAAAGGCCACTCAACTAATTGTGTGGCTTGTTAAGGGAATTTTGTGCACCTAAATCTTTTTAGGTGTGTCACAACAGGGTGTTTGAATACTTAAACAATCATGATTTTTCCATTTTTCTTCTTTATTAGTTATCTATTTACTACTTTCTTACCGTTGTCATCCAGGAGTCACTGTTAGACTGTTAAGATTGTATTTCTACCATGTTCATCACTTATGTTATGCAAGTGATTCTTTCTGTAACTTTTGGGGGAATTGCTAGTGTTAAACATTGGTGCCTTGCAGTGTGTTTTCTATTTCTAAATCTAAAAATAACCCCTTTAAATGGCTTTTCCACTCTTACATTTTCTTCTGAAAATCCATTAATGATACCAAACAGAGTACTCGATGTACAGAAGAAATGACTGAAACTTGAACAACAGCTAATTCAGTAAGTAGGTTAAGGTGATTGTTTGATTGATGGAACTAGTGATTAGACGCAGAAGAGTGCCGGAAAGGAGGTGTGCTTTATGTGCGCTTCTGGGAGCAGTAGAAACCTAAATGTTCACGTGGAAATGATAATTAAAACCAAACTAGAAGATCATCTGTATGGCAATTAAATCCTAGACAATAGTCAGCATTGATTTAGAAACAGCAGGTCTTGGCTACACAGCTTACAACTTGGTCTTTGAACAAACAACAACAGTAATGGGCAGTATGCAACCCGCAGCACTTTCTAACATTACTTATCATCTTCAGGCTGCTTGTCCAGTCACGAAATCAGTCTATATCCTCTTACATTTCTGTTGTAGCCTCTACAGTGATGACTAATAATCAAAGTTTAGAATCATCTGCAAACCAGACTAATTTACTAACTATACTAGAATCTACAGTTGATCTTTGACATAAAATTTGATAAGACCAGTGGCTCTAATTCAGATCCCTGCTGTACTCCACCAACCAATTTAGACTCCTCAACTATATCCTCTGTTTATTGTCAGAAATCAATTCTTAATGTAAGCAATGCACAACCTTTAATGCCTATATCCTGCAATTTGAGAATTAATCTTGTACGAGGACCTTCAGCAAAAGACTTCTGAAAATCTATATACACTATACAGTAAATACATATTAAATGTATTGCCAAATCATGCAAAATTGCAGATAGAATGAACTGAATAATCTGACCAGACAGTCATCATGTCCAACATATGACTGTTTAATCCAAAATAATAACAGAATAAAACTTTCATGTACTGTACTTACATAGTAAGGTATGTGCCCCATCTGCAGTTGCTCTGTAAGGCTTCCTCTTTTCACTCTTGTAAAAGCAGTTCTAGGGAACACATGTATCAACATGATAAATGCAGGTGCTTTTTGAAGATGCAGCAAGCAGACTAATTATACTACTGGTTCAGTTCCTGAAACTGCCCTGTTCAAATTACTTTTATATCCCAACAGACTGTTTTGGCTTGAAATAATTTAAGAGATGACTAAATACATGTTTGCAGATAAACAGAGGCTTTTCTGTTAAGAATTAAAATCAGTATGGGGATGAGTGGCCAACGCAAGCATAAATGATTAAATATATATCAATGTTTTAAGTAGGGGTCTTAATTGAATTCTGATGGAGAATGACATAATTAATGACTTACTGTCATTGGAAGACAATAAACATTTGACGGAAAAAAGCTGTTTCTTAGTACTGCACCCTGACAAACAATACATCTTTTAGAATGCAATAGTAAGCACTCTTTTAGAATACTGTCTACAGTATTTTGGTCACCACGTTACATTATGTTGCTGTTTAGGAGTCTACCCAGACAGGAGAGACCAGATACATTCCCAGATTAAAGAAATGTCCTACACTAACAAGCAAAATAACTAAATATTTTTATTTATTAAAGTATTAAGTATTCACAATCCTCGAAGGAACCGACAAAGAAAACCCCAAGGACCTGTGTAATGCAAGATGGGATATGCCTTTAAAACCGGGTACTTCAGGCAGTTTTGCACACAAAAGGCTGTGGGAGTCTAGAATAAGCTAGCCATCTCATTGAATCTGCTATCCTGGCTTCTTTCAAGAAATGGCTGGTGAAGAATTCTCACCTAATTACTGACTAACAGCCAAGAGAGTTTGATGGTCTAAACAGGTTCCTCCCATTGCAATCTTTCATACATTTTTCTGTTTTATTTGTCTCTGAGCAAGCTCTTCTTTAGAAGAGACTTCTTTGGAAAACATAAATCACACACAATGCAGGTTCTCTTTGCTGGAGTCTTTGGAAAAATCCAACTGAGCTGTGCAACTGTTCTAAACACAGGTTTTCAGAAGAGGCAGAAACATCTGTTGTAAGATTTCTCAATTCTTAGTCACATGTCGAATTCACATGGCCAACATTTGTGCAAAATATTGTCAAATTCTATTAGAATTGCTGTGGCTTATATTTTAATGACTCGTTTGATCTTGTAAAGATCTAAATTGCGATATTTGATTCAAAGTCAGTAATATGTATTAATAATGGATTTTCCCTTGCTACTGCCCTTTAAAATTAAATGCCTTAAAAATTAAATTTATCGTCTTGTAACAAGCATGCAAATTTCTCCAATTTACAAGCAAGGAAAAGAAACCATTTTTTCAGAAGGCAAAGAATTTGTCATGGTTTATCGGTCTCCAAATGCTCATTATTAATTTGTCATGTCGTGTCCGGGTGATAAAGAATTATGAAAATTGAGTCAATGTCCTTTCCATTTTTTCATACTTGAGAAATACCCTGCTGGAATCTGGAGAAAGAAGATTTGATAACCCCTGTTCTGTCATACTTGCTGATGTAGAATAAAATTCATTTTTAAACATCTTTTTTAGACATGGATATGATATACAATTATCTATCCAGCAGCTTCTGCAGAGATCTTCTGTCATCCTTACAACTAGACTCATGTCTTGTGCTGTGCCTAACAACCCTTAATATTTCAGTTTCTGCCCAAACCAATACTGTAAAGGCTCTGTTGATGTTTTTAATGGTTTCTGTTAAATGACAAATTGAGTTGAATAAATTGTAAGTCCTCAATGACTGTATTGGAGTACTTGCTTTCATCATTTATATAGAATGGCCAGAGTATCCAAGGAATCTGAATGTTCTTCAGGCTTATGATCTGGGAAATCTTATTTTATCAAAAAAAATGTTTGCTCTCTGTTGATTGCTTTAAAAAAGAGGTGAGTGCTAAACTTTTAACCACAGCAATGGCTTGTCTTTAACCCTATTTGCAGCAGAGTTTGTTTTGAAACTAGAAAGACAACTATAACAAACACATTTCTGGCTAAAATCCCGATTGCTTTTGTATAAAGCATGCATGCTTATGTTAAAATTATGCTTATTAAATGAAGTCTACATACATGTATTTAAAGTAACACATATTGCAGCATACACCCCTGGTTCTAGAACTGACTGTACTAAAGGTTCTGGAGAGGGTATGGCTTATAACAAGACAATGAAGGTAATGAGCATCGAAAGGTGAAAAAATGAGAAAAACGTCTTGAGGGATCTAATTTCCCACTAGTAAATACCTGTTTACGAGGACCATCTGCTTAGAAACTCAAATCCCATCGGCATCTGCTAAACACAACTTTAATTTCTTTCTATCGCTGATGCAAAATGGATGGAAAATTCCTCATCTTTAAACGTTTATATGATACATTACCTTGCTCTTCACAGGGTTTTGTCCCAAGAGTACCATTTAGAGCTACAAGGCACAATTTATTAGGGCTTCCAGTTTTGAAAGCCCTACAGAATGTTTGTTTCAGAATGTAAGCATCAAATGATCTAGTACAGGTTTAAACATGTAGCCTGTGTGAAGCAGTGGCTAGTGTGCATTAATGGTTAGTCTGGAGTAGTGTTACTGGGGAGTAGCTGTAAGTGTGGAGCAGTGGTTAGTCTGGAGTAGTGCTTATTGTATTAGTGTTTAGTGTGTAGTAATGTTAATGTGGAATAGTGTTAGTATGGATTCGTCTTTAGTGTGGAGCCGTGTTAGTGAGGAGAAGTGTTAATGTGGAGTAGTGTTTGTGTGGAGTAGTGGTTAATGTGGAGTAGTGTTTGTGTGGAGTAGTGGTTAATGTGGAGTAGTGTTTGTGTGGAGTAGTGGTTAATGTGGAGTAGTGTTTGTGTGGATTAGTCAATAGTGTAAAGTAGTGGTTGGTGTGGAGTAGTGCTTATGTGGATTAATGGTTAGTGTGGAGTAATGGAGTAGTGTTAGTCTGGATTAGTGGTAATGTGGATTAGTCATTATTGGGGAGTAGAGGTGAGTGTGGGGTAGTGGTTAGTGTAGAGTAGTGGTAAGTGTGGAGTAATGGAGTAGTGTTAGTGTGTATTAGTGGTTACTGTGGAGTAGTCATTAGTGTGGAGTAGTGGTTAGTGTAGAGTAGCGGTAAGTGTGGAGTAATGGAGTAGTGTTAGTCTGGATTAGTGGTTAATGTGGAGTAGTGTTAGTGTGGAGTAGTCATTAGTGTGAAGTAGTGGTTAGTGTAGAGTAGTGCCCAGTGTGGAGCAGTGGTTTGTGTGGAAAAGTGTTAATGTGGAGCACTGTCAAGTGTTAGTGTGTAGTCGTGGTTACTGTGAAGCACTACTGTCATGGTAAAATTACAACACCAAGAAAACAAAGGAGATACAGAGGATAAATCAATTACAAAAAGTGCTTCCAAGCCATTTTTCAGGCTAGATTTTAAAGCACACAGATAGTGTGAGAGGACCAGGCTTTGTGGTGCTGAGGTATTCTCTGAAGGCTGGAGAGTGGCTCTGTGTGGCTCTGGTTCCACTAGTGACCATGACTGGATCCTAACAGGGGCAGAGTGGGGGGCGCATTCATCACTGGTGTTGTGTAGAATTCTCCTGTGGTGGTGGGCCTGGTCTTGACATGGGGGAATTATCTGCAGCCCAGGGAGCCACACAGAATGTGCTCTGAGCCCATGAGTCCTGGCTGGGGTGGGGAGACCTGTGTTCATCACACTAGCTCTCCATTCCCAGCACTTGAGATTGTTAGCGTGCTCCAGTCATGCCACTGATGGGCTGGTGGAGGTTACTTCAAGATCAGCTGGAATGAAAACCTCCAGACACACCGGCTCTCCAGAACCAGTCTAGTACAGTCCTGGTGTAGATAAGAACTGGGGACACATAACCAACCTGAATCAGCAGAGTGAAGGTCAACAGTAAACTGTTACGGCTAAGCCATCCGGCCACCGTAGGGCACCCTAACCTCTATCGCCTGCTCCGACTGCGCAGCCGAGGTGCAGACGTCTGTAGCCAGTCATTACTCGCCTAGTGTCCTTACAGCTAGCTCACCATGCCTTACCTCCTCCAGCCTACTTAAACCCTGCTCATGGTTCAAACAGTGCTCAGTATTGTTGCCACTACTCTGAGTGCTAGTAAGAGACTTTGCTATATTTTTCCCTGGTTCCTGTTTTTGTCTCCTACTCCTGTCTACCCCTCTGCTCTTTGTTCACCTTTCCTGTGTTCCCGAGTTTTGTCTGTTTGTAGCTTTCTGGTTTGGTTTTCTTCAATTTGGTGTTTTCAGTCATGATCTTGATCTTTTGTTTCCTCCTGGACTGCTGATCTGGTGTTTGGATTTTGGCCTGTCCCTCGACTCTGACTTGTTGGACTTGTTCCTGCACCTTGATTCTTGATTTCTCCTTCTGGCCCTGGACTCCTCATTCGCCTTACGATCCCCGGCCTTGGATTACCCTGATTCACTGTTTTGGCTCTTTGTGACCTTGGAACCTGCATAGGTCTAACATAAACACATAGCCTATTAGCTAGATACAGAGGATCCACACTGTACTGAGCTTGGACGTAAGCAGAGAGATTTTAAAACCAGCTCAGCTCCTGCCGGGATGCCAGTACATGGACTCCAAGACAGAAGTGACATATGCACTTCCATGTGGCCTAATCAGAAATCTAGCCACCAGGTTCTGAACACACCAGGACATGTTATATAACTCATGAACTAGTGTCTCCCCTACCGATACAGGCAGCGGAGGACACAGCCTGGCAATACCACTTAGATGGAAAGCCAGTCTGTCACGATCGTCATCCCTCCTCATAAGGGTGCTCTGATCCTTTCGTAATCAGTGCAGCAGTTTAAGAAGTTGCCAGCTCCAAACCCAAGCTCAGTGAATCGTTGATTATGGTAAGCACTAAGGGGCAAAGAAAAAGCAGTGACATACAGTAAATCACAACAGGAATGGAAGTGCAATAAACAGGAAAGGATTTTCTTGTGATACCAATTCAGTAAATGAGACAGTAATAAACTCTAATATGCGAAAAAGGAGAACCACTTATGTTTTAAATAACTGCAATCACCAACTTCGTTTTATTTTTCTTTTTTATTTATAAAATTGCCCTGTGTTAAATGATTAGTGGTCATAAAGGGATGATAAGCCATGTGCGGCCTTAGAAATGTTCATTATTCTGCTTCATTGGCAAGCTGCACGCCCACAGCATAACCAGCAAATTTAAAAGACCATAGTGTATATTGAAATTAAAACACCCCATCTCCCCATATCTTGTTATTTGCTCATGAAAGATTCTGTACCAGTCATCACTGTCACGGACGTCCAAAGGGACTTACCATGGAGAGGCAGGAGAGCGGAAAAAGACCCATATGCGTAGTGGCGAGACAGGAAAAAGGCCCGGGCTCGTGGTGCAAAGAGTTCAGGAATGCCGTATAGAAACCTATGCCCTCAGGTAGCGGACGTGGGGCGACCACGTCCTAGGTGGTGCTAGGCAGGTCTCAGGACATCCGAACGTCAATGCTGAGCCATGACAGAGTGCAAGACCCAGAAATATATAGCCCAAGGGAAAGAGAGGGACCGGAAGGACAGCAGACCGGAAACTAGGGACAGGACAGAGAAGGAGCGCCCTCTGGCTACAGAGGGTGTGACAATCACAACATTGTTGTTCCTGGCTTCCTGTGAATAACACATATCTGTGTACCGTTGGCAAAAAATAGGTGTTTCGAAATCTGTATTCATGGTGACACTAAAAGAAGACAAATGGAAACCAAGTTTACTCAGGAAACAGTTTGGTACACAACTAGTAGTTGTGAAGTTTGCTTCTCCAAAGATGTGTGATTGCAGTCTAATATGTTTATACAAGTTAAAAACCTGTTTTTATGACAGCATTCAGCCATATGCTTTCCACTTATGTATTCATTGATTTACTTGGTTATGTTTTTTCTCATAAACAGTGACATCTCCACTTTTTTCAGGAGGGGCTTGTACAGTAGCACCCAGGAGCATCGAAGCTACTGTTTAAAGTCTTGTCCCACCTTCTTAAATAGTTACTGGTAGGCCATTCACGTTGAAGTCGAAAGATGTATGGTTCTACCTCACACCAATGTCAGTTGCACTTTTAATTGATTGATCAATAAAGTGGAACAACATTTTAGCTACAGTACGTTGTCCAGAATCTCACAGCTGAAAACCCAATGAAGCTCAGAAGGTGTGAGCTTGGCCAGTACCTGGATGGGAGACCTTCTGGGTTGCTGCCTGGAGAGGTGTTAGAGGGATCAGCTCGCATTGCAGTCCCAATGCCCCAGTTTCTCAAAAAAAGTAGGGGCGTTACCCTGGTGTCCTGTCCAAATTTCCCTCTGGCCTTAACTAATCATAGCCTTCTAATAGTCCCTATCTCTGAACTGGCTTCATCACTCTGTTCTCCTCCCCATTGAGAGCTGGTTTGTGGTGAGCGTACTGGTGCACTGTGGCTGCCATTGCATCATCCAGGTGGGGCTGCACACTGATGGTGGTGGAGGGGATCCACATTACCTGTAAAGCGCTTTGAGTGGAGTGTCCAGAAAAGGACTATATAAAGATTATTATTACATCGTCTTAAAAAAACATCCAGCTCCAGCAGCACTCAGCTAATTCTGCACAGTTGTGAGCAGACCCTGTTAATAACATGGCATATATCTGAACCTTGAGTTTCAAGACTGTATTAAATTCCGGCCTGCACTCTGAACAGATGCCTTTACCAGTGGAAACTCTTAATGCCCCACATTTCCGTTATTCTAAGTAAAGGTGCACACATTCACAAATATTTACAATAGTTACACATTAAACCTTCCAAAAATATTAGGACAGCAAAGTCCCAAAACTGCTATTTTTTACTATTTTTATCATCACGTTTTGTGATCTTGAGATTAAAATGAATGATGATTACAATACACACATATTTTTGGGTTGTTTCATGCACACAGTACATGTGATCACAATTTGGCGTGCGATGGAATGGCGTCCTGTCCTGCTGCTTGCCAGGATAGGCTCCTGTTCCCCCATGACCCTGAATTGGATGAAGTGGTTACAAAATAGATGGACAGAACTGAGCAAAACATACTTTCTGTTAGATCTGCTGATTTCAAGTGACCATAAGTCTTGAGACACGTTCACTGTAAATAATTTGTGTACATTGCAGAGTGTAAAAGTCAGTATTTGGCTGCATATACCTTCGAACCAATAACTTCATGAAGTCTGTGACCCATTGAGCTCACAAACTCTTTGTCTAATCATCTGAGATGCTTTGCCAAGTCTTTGCTGCAGCCACTTTGAGCTCTTGCCTATTCTTGGTAGAATTCTTCTTCTGAATTCAATAAAATGCATGCTCAGCTGGAATTTAATCTGGAGACTGACTTGGCCAGTCTAATATTTTCCACTTTATTTTCCTCCTGCTTTTTTAATGGGGTGTAAAGCAAAAACAGTTTTGACTTAGCTGTACCAATACTTCTGGAGGGACTTACTGTATGGTATGTATGTGCCACAGATGTCAGAAGGGACGAACTGTGAAATGGCAGGAGAGCGGAAAAAGACCCTGTGCGTAGCGGCGGGATGGGGCCAGTTGTTCAGGAATGCCATAAAGAAACCAATGCCTTCAGGCCACGGGCGGAGCGGCGGCCTGGTGCTCGGCGGGTCTCAGGACATCCGGACGTCAATGCTGAGCGAAGGTGAATCAGAGACCCGGAAATATATAGCCCCAGAGAGAGAGACACCGGAAGGACAGCAAAGCACAGGAAACTACGGACAGGACAGAGTAGGAGCACCCTCTGGCTGCAGAGGGCGTGACAATGTAGGTATTGTAAATAAACTGTATGTAGAAATTTTGCAGATTTCATGTTAAACACAGGAAATTTCAGCCTAGCAGATCCCCGACTTTCCTTGTCCTACAAGAGACTTCCAGAAAGAGCACAAAAATCAGAACAATTTTCAATTAATACAAGCCCAGGAGAAGCCGATTAAACATAGTCTTTAACAGGGAAAGACTTGGCATGTGACAACCTGGTTGTGCAAAAGCATATAATCCAGCACGCCATTCTGTCACCCTGCGGGTCTCGACAGCTGTGGGTGACGGTTTGTTCGCTGACTCGCAAACTCACACAGCGGGGAAAGTTACGAGATGGTATTGAGCCAGTTCTCCACAGTGCCCCCTGCTAACCTCATAATCTCTCTCTTTGTCTTCTGCCAAGCTGTGACATGTAATTGCCCCCCCCTCCTTCTGAAGAGTGCTGTGGAATGCTGTGAAGTGTTTAAAACATGCTCATTACACCCTGTTGATGTCTCTGGTGTGAAATCCATCAGACTCGTTTTTTTATGTTTTCAGTGAAAATTCTAGGATCATTACAGAATGGGGAATTAATATGTTTCATTACATTTTTTTAGAATCAATTTCAACTTGGAACATCTTCTTGTTATAACTGAACATTACAGAAATTCAAAACAATTGTGCTCATTGAAATTATCTGTCTCTTTTGGCATGTGCAGTAGCTGCAGGTTCCTCACACTGTAGGGGCAAACACCAAGATGAGTGCAATTGAGCCATCTTACTGTTTGGATTTGTAAATGTTTCTTCTTTTCCTGAAACAAATGTTTGACATTCAAGATGGTTTTCTAATAAGCATTGACATTAAACATGCTGAGGAGTAAATAATAATAATGCAAAAGAGCTAATTCTAAACAGCTATTGACACAATGCACACAATAATTTTAAATATTTAGACTGGACTGAGGGTGGCACAGTGGTCAGCATTACTGTCTCTGAGTGCTTGGGCCCTGGAGTGCTGTCTCTGTCAAGTTTGAGTCTTCTCTCCTGGTTTGCATTGGATTCCTCCCCCAGACCAAAAACATATCAGATAAAATCCCTGGACTGGACTTCTCTGTGTCTTTGTTGTAGAAATGGAGTTCACAGTGACAAGCTTCAGTTTCTGTAATGCGTAGTGTAATGCTGGCAGGGTTGCTGCCCCAGTTGTACTGTAATAGTATAATATTGTTTTTCATTGTGGGCTTATTTCTTAATTAAAATACTTGAACTTATAAAATTGACATGCATGCTAAATCTATATGAAAATCCAATCAGTTTTTCATTCCTCATTTATATACTTTTCTTTGTTTTTGAAAAAGTCACAATTATGGATCAAAGTTAAAAAAAAGCTTGATTTTCTTGAGCTAACAAACTTATGAATCTGCTGGTTCTGGATGACATTTTAAAGCAATTTCTCTCCCGGTTTCATTTTGAAGCCTCAAAAGAAAAATAATTAGGTGGAAACTGCTTGAAAATGTTAATTAAAACAAGTCACTTCCCCAAAGTTTAAAAATGAATGCATGATCTATTGTACTGTTTCTCACTAATTTTGCCGAGGTAAAATGTGAAATGAATGCTTAAGCTCTTAACCTGTAATGAATTTTTAGTTAATATTTCAACGTACAGTACAGTGTGTTCAATGACTGAGCAAAGCAATAGTGAGGTGAATTATAGAGTTGGGACAGAAACTGATGCTCGTACCTGGGGATAGGATACAAAATCATTTAAACACAAATTCACACAATCTTTCTACACAAGTCTTTTAGGTTACATAAACTACAGAACCGTACCTGAGCTAAAGTAACACTGCTGACTGGCCTTAACATTGCAAAGTCCACTACATTGTATATCTCTTTGTTTTCACTCACTGAAGCTTGTACAATACAAATTTCAAATCATCAACACAGATTTTCGTCATAGCAGATGCATCAGGACAAGGACAAATGAGAAACAATTGCTTTGCCTGGCTGGCTTTTATAAATGTGTTTCTTCAGATCCGGCCCTGGAATAAACACATCCACAGTATGATGGCTCCAGTAGGATTATTATTTTCTTTCTTTCCTGCGTATGGCAAAAGACTCCATGCTTTCTGATGCACAAATCATGCGTTATTGGAAATAGTAACAGTAATTTGCCTTTTTCTCCTCACTGCTTTTCATTTTGTCTGGAGGACCTGCTGTATCAAAAGACTGCGAATGATCCATTCAAGCTGAACCATGAAAGTTTGTATAATGAACAAACGCTTATTGTTTTTGAAATCCCTTTCCACTGCTTAAGGACGTTATGCTATTCTGCTTACTTGACGTGGTATATTAGGCATAACAATCATTATTAAGTGAATTTTATGCCCAATTACCACTGTGTGTATACTCATCACCGCGCCTTCATAGCTAAAGCAGATGGCTTTAGGAGCCTGCAAGTGCTGTTGATTCTTGCACTGGTTATCTATTTATGTTCGTATAAATTTAATTTATTGATTGATTATGAATAATTAACCCGCATACGTTTTGTAATAACTGATGAGCTATCTTTCAGGTTGCTGAGTGTATAGTAAAGGCTGTCTTTCACTGAGGTGTTCATCACTCCAGTTACAATAAGCACAAAATAAAAGACAGTTATCTACAGTACTATGACCCCAAAGTGGTTTCATAGACGATGTTGCCGTTGTTGGATTTCCCCTAATAAACATTTTTCTGAGATGGAATCATAAAGGCCAAGGATTAATCTGTGCACTCACATCAGGGTGTATCAAACTGAGGTACTTAAGGGACGTACAAGATGAAGGTAGGTGAGTACTGTAAATTATTAGACGACACAGGCAAAGCTCTTATGATAGTCAGCCCTTGATTATTTTGGATGGAGTACAGATCCCTGTTTATGTGCTGTAGTTACATTAATTATGATGTAGTGTGAGCAGCAGCCTACCTCATTTGTGTTTGGTGCTCTTTATGCGTCCTGCTGAACAGGCTCATCTCCAGCAAAATGAATGGTGTGAAAAACTCATTACAGTTTCCCGTGGGTTTTAAGTGTCCCTTGATACAAGACAAGGGAAAACAAATTTATTTTTCTTATTAACAGACCCATAAGGCAATAAGCAAACAACATCTATGAGTGTGATATGCTCCAGTTACAAACCAGTTATATAAAAGCATAAATGGGTGTTTCCACTCCAAACCTAAAAGAAGAGCAGTCCCTGCCCTGTCACCTAGCCCATCATTATCCTCTCCTACGTTTATTATTGGATTGAGTGCTGTACAGGCGAGATGGACCAAAAGAGCTCCAGTCATTTGTAGCTTTTCTGATGTTCTTATCTCCTGAAGACGCTGGTGTGAAGCTAGAGTCTGTCCAGGAGAGGTGAGACTCGAGGTGGGGCTGAGGCCACACAAGGGCAGGATCACAGAACGAGGGACACATGTCTAATCACGCCCAGGAGAGTGTCTGTAGCAGGTGGGAAGAAACAAGAGCATCTGTGAGTTCAGGGGGGATGTTCAAACTCCAAACAGACACCTGAGGCCAGATTCGAACCTAGGACCCACAGCTATGTCGATCTGTGTGTCATTTTCCACACAACCCCCACCGAGTTCCATACTATTTCCTGCCTCTTACCCGTCTGTGCGCTGTCCCAGGTTACTTTCGAGTGAGTTCTGTACTGGAGAGAGCCGCAGCTGCAGTTTTCAAACCTACTGGTGAATTCTGCTGCCTAGGATAACTAGGCAGCAGAATTCGTCACAGTCAGTGATCGCCAACAATGTAGTAACTATTTCTGACAATAAGCCAATACAGTAACAGCCTCACTCAAGCTGCCTGATGTCAGTAATACTGACATCTTATTTGTTCCATAAATTTTGTATTACTACACCATTCACAGTTAGGGAACAGTAGCATTGTCATTCCTGTCCAAAATGCTTTTCAGTTGTGAATATTGATTTAGAAATGTCTTTTATAAAGCTTCACACAGTCTTTTTGTTTCAGGTACTGTAATTGACATTTTTAGGGTTAAATGGTCATTAGCATGAAGCTGAAATGTTAACTACAGGAAACAAAAAAGCAAAATGTTTTACAGAATTTATGGAGTTGAATTGTTAAATTGTTGTTATGGTGTCGAGGGTCTTTCACATATTAAATATTCAGGACTCCTTATCCTCTGAAGGACAGTACCTTTGACAGCACAGTGCCCCTGGTCATCAGACTAGGGCAATGAATGGGAAATTCTGGACCAGAGAAAAAATCACCACCTCCTGGTCCACCAACAATCCTTAAAGCAGCAGTCTTGTTTTTGGAGGCCTCTCATCTCAGTACATTACTTCTCCAGTACCCCCATTTTAATTTTAATTTCTGTTGCCAGCATGCAGTATGTTTTAGTATGTAAGGTGACACAATAATACAAGACCGAATGTCTGTAAAAAAAAATAAAATTAAAGTTTTAAAGCTCCTTGGAAGTGACATCTGTTCTGTTTTATTTTCACAAGTGCCATCCTGCTTGGATACTGGGATGTCAGCCAGGTGCTTCCTACCTTAATAAAGAGAACCCGTGCTTCAGAAAAACAGACACTGTATCACATAAGTCACTTTGCATTTCAAAGTGTCTGTTCACCAAAATACAATAATAATATGCAATAATCATCAGCAGCATCATCATCAAGCTAAATCTGAATTATATTAGTTTTGATGACTTGAGTTTTTCAAATAACTCTGAAAAAAGAGAATGACTTCAGCGTTTCTGGATTCAATACTTTTTCAGTGGTGCCTCAGGGTGATTGCTGATGTAAAAAAAATTAGCACCCACGTATAATGATGGTTCCTTTGTTGATTTCAAAGATTTGAATTTGTCCCTTGCGCCAAACACGTTTGCAGTACAGCTCCTGCGGTCTTATCCATTTAACTGGGAGCTAGCTATTTGTGTAACCCTGATAGGATGGCTTTTACTCATGCTTTCTACGGATCTCATGCCTTGTAATTGGACAGAAGCTGGCACCAGTTGTTAATTTCACTTGTCTCAGAGATTAGGCCTTGCAGCTCTGAACAAGTCAGCATCCAATTCTCAAGGGAACCGCCTTGAAATATTCCACTGTTTGTTTTTATACACATTCTCACAGTACTGCAGCATTTCTCCTACAGACTCAGATGTTTTCTTTTTATTTTTTTTTCCAGAGGGTACAGGGTCGTTCTCAGAGGTAGCACTCTCGTCGTGTGCTCATAAGAATGGCATTTTCCCACGTAAAAGTTCAAGAGTCAAAAGTTCAGAAGCTGCCCAGCCATAGAGAAAGAGGTGGCTAACTAAGAAAATGTAGTTTGTGTGTTTCACTTTCAAACTTTTGCCTGTCACAGAGCCCAGGGTTCCTTTATCATTCTATATGTATAATATATTTATATATATGGAAAAACATTAGCATTCTAATAAACAGAATATGGAAAAAAAATAGAGGGTTAAAATATTTTTAAAAATGTATAACATTTTAAAAAGACAATTTACTATCAACAATCACACAGAGTGGAGCACAATAGTCGATACAAATGGAACTTTAATAACATTTAAATTGGAAGTACCCGAACGTCATTCCAGAAGAAAATTCACACACCCACATTAAACAATAGGAATAAAGATTAATGGACAGCAAAAGAAAGGTCAAACAGGGGATAACATGAGAAATAGTAGGCCCCATACTGTTCCTGTATGGCTGTTTTAGTCTTATAGTAGGGGATGAACGATGTAGCAGGAGGTACATACAATATACATTTTTGTGTCCTTGCACTGTCTTCCTATCAAGTTTCGTGTCAACTTCAAATTCCTCATGCTCACCTTAAAGAGCAACCTTCGCTCTTCTAACTCTGGTCTCTTGTTTGTCCCCCAAGCCCGTCTACACTATGGGTGACAGGGCCTTCTCCTGCTGCACCCCACAGCTCTGGAACTCTCTCCCCAAGGATGTCAGAGAGTCACCTTTCTAACCTCCTTCAAATCCATGTGTACGTGTTCTATTAAAATAATAGTCAAATACAGACCATCCAGACCATATACAGTAATCCACTCTATGGCAGGTATTTGCTTTGACAAGCTCTTTAGTTGCACAAACAACTGTTTATTAATCAATCTACCAACCAACTACCTAACCAACCAATCAATCAATCAATTTTAATTTCACTGGGTGGGTCAGGACCCTTGAATGGATCAGTCCTGCACCTTTCACATTCAGGTTCTGAGATACCCAAGGAAAACATATAATTTGAGCACACTGACAAAGAAAGAACTAACATAACTCATATACAGCATACTGTATACAGAACAGTACTGTATGTAGGGAAGCTTTAATTCAAGTTTATACATTCTCGTCCTTCAAAGAAACTTCATTGTTTAATTTATCTATTGTTCTGTATTAAACTGTTAGTGCAAGAAGATGGTGTCACCTGAAATACTGTACATCAGTGTGCAAAAGTTTTAGATATTTTGCACGGTTGACCTTTTTCACATTTTTTCATCACCTTTTAAATGTTTGTGCATGTGGAGAAGAACACCTGAGAACGAGCAAATGTGATGGATGAGCTACTCCAGGGCTTTGTGAGAGCTACTCAGATTTTTTAAGATCCTGAGCAGTATGAATTAAAAACCTGTATACTTAATTAAAACCGAGGTTTCTCCTCACACATTCTTCCCTGTATTGAGAACAAACTTTTCACCAACAGCTGAAACGCTGGGCTTGGATGCTTATAACATACAAATATAGTTCAGGTGGGTAGCTGCGTCAGCATGCGTAGGCTGCTGTCAAGGAACAAGTAAAAGGTTTATTCCATGCTGAAAAGAGAAGAAAGAAAACACAACGTTTCGGCCGTGGAGCCTTCTTCAGGTGTGAGGTGTGAGCCTCACACCTAAGCCTCACACCTGAAGAAGCTTCCACGGCTGAAAGGTTGCGTTTTCTTTCTTCTTTTTTTCAGCATGGAATAAACCTATTACTTGTTCACATACAAATATAAACAAACATACAAATATGCTGATTGTGCCTAGGGGATGCAAACCTTAAACTGCCTCATGTGTGATGTTCAGTGACTTCACTTTAAGTGGCCGGCCTGATGGAGTGATGGGGACTACTGACGAAACTTCTGCCTCGAACTATTGTAACGCATACGGCCGACATTAGAGGTAGTGAGAGCTGGCTTACCAGTGCGGTGACGTCAGTGTCCTTCCCTGTGAATAGCAGGGACCTCAGCCACCGGGCTGACGGGAGATCTCCCTTTAGCTCAGCTAGCTGGATCCCAGTTGAGCAATGCCGGAGGCCCAGGTTTGAGTCTCCAGTGGTGGGGGGCTGACCTGAGTTGGTAGTGGCGAGGGCGCATACCCACGTGAACCTGAGAGCGCTATACTATCATTTAGTTGACTGGCCAAATGAATGATAAGCCAGGAATCTGTTTCAAGTGTGAAGATAGGGTAGGGGGAGGAACGCAATAAACAAAACTCACAAATGAGTAAGCAAGATGCGTGATATTTATACGTAGGTAGGAGAAGGTGGGCGGAATTTGGTTTTGACCTTCTCCTGAACTGCACTGAACTGCAACTGTTTAATGAAAGAGCTAGACACTGGACGCAGGAAAATTAAAAAAAATTCAATGTTTTATGTTATCAGTGTTGATGTGTGCTATTCTGTTAAGTTTCCATAGTATCTGATGTTTAATTCTGACAGGACTCAAAAGATATTAGCCGGGAGGCACACCAGGACAAGCTGGGACTGAAAATGGAGAGATATAGTATGCTGTATTATATTATGGGGATTTTACTTTCTCATGTCTGAAAGGTTATCCTGCAAAAAATAAATTCTTAGCTCTTATCATAGAGCTGCGCAAAGCCAAAAACAAAAACAAACAAACAAACAAACAACCTTAACATGCACAGTACTTTTTTCTCTTATGTTTTAAATAGACAAAAAACAGCCTACGGTTATCCTGACTAAAGATGGTGAATCATTCCTTTCTATGGACAACCAAATTATACAATAAAAATCCTGCCCAAAGATTAGTGAGAAATTCTTATGGCACATAATGTTATTTATTCACTTCAGGCCATGAAGCGTAATTATGTTTCTTTTCTGTAAGAATTCAGATTTACCACTTAGGGGAACATCGCGCCTAACCTTAGTTTTTTCACTAGCGTGTAATGTAACGGAAGGTCAGCAAATCTGCTGTTACATTGATTTAGGTGCAGTACTGCAGTCATAAAATGTCACCTGAATTGCGTCAGCTGCTCAACAAAGCAGACTTTCAAGAATGTACAGTACTGTTAAGCTCTGTACTAGGTACTCTGTATTGTAGCCGAACTACAAATGTCTTTTATGCAGATTAAGTATTCTCCAAATCATCAGGTGATGTTTAGTTTGAAAAGAATTTATTGCAGAAAATTACTTTACAGGATCCAGAATACAGAATTATTAATCAGCCTAATTATTTGGCTGCTAAATGTACAGTACCTAAAAGCCTTTAAGTACATTGTAAGTAAGAATAAGTAAAGTTATGTAGATAATACCGAGAAAGTGTTAGATCATTAAATCTATTTTTCACCTAAACTATTTGTTCTGGTCTGTTCAGAGTGGCTAAGAGGCTGTTGGCCTTAGAGATTGGCAATCAATCCTGTTGGAAATGGAAGGAATTGTTCATTGAAAGAACTTCTTAAGCAACTCCATTGTATTTGGAAACCTTGCATACTGAGCTCATGCATATTAAAATACCCATCTCTATTTTAGAATGAGGTACATTGTGAGCACAAGTGGTGATTAAACTGTTTAAACCCACAAAGACAAATAATCACAGCTGATAGCAGCCGATGGAGGTATTTTCTGATGAAACATGCTATTTTCTCTTATGAGACAGAACCGCACAATACATAGATTTAGAATGTAGTATGGCTGATTACAACTGGCTGAAGCAATTAAACTCTGAATCAATTAATTTTTATTTTAGAGCTGTGGAAATCCTCAGCTATTAACCTCGGGTGGCTGCTGGGTTGTGAGATTGAAATTTGAAAAGGAATCGACAAGTAAAATGAATGAATTGGAAGCAGATCATTAACTGTGACTTTCTAATGCACAGAGACATGCTTACAGACACAGGTTGAAGTGAATTAACCTAATCTGATAAATAAATCACTGAAAGCAGACAACAGTAACAGGAACAGTACCAATAACCGAAAGTACATTTGAAAACTGAAACTTTCAATGCAGTCTGTATGGCCAGAACTTCAAGTATTTGCTCTAGCTAGATACTGAGATCATTCCTGACTTGGACACGAATGCTATTAGAAATTGCTACCATATTCATCCACCCACTAAGGCTCACACCACCTACCTCAGCCTGAGTCATGAGGCTACGTGCCAGTACTGCTCAGGCATGATTCAGATGGTACTGTGCAGGGCATAGAATGTGAGATGTAAGGTAGGTGAGTATGTAGGTGGGACAGCATCTTGACGGCTCTTTCATTCAGTAATGATGTAAAAGAAAGACTCAAGTTTCTGAAAGTGCGGAGAAGGTAAAGCAATTGAAAAGCAATTGAAAAACAGGCTTGCCATTCCTGACAGGAATCCTATCAGGGAAACATGGTATTGGTATAAGAAATTGAGCTTTTTGAATTAAGTCTATTAGTGGCATCTTCCCAGGATAGAATATTGCTATGATGTGACAACCCTGACATGGGCCAAACCTTCACAATCTGATTGGCATTATTTAAAAAGAGCCCTTCAAGCTCCTCCCTACTTATATCTTTAATATAGATAACTAACTTGTATGTACTGATTGTATTGTACATGTACTGTATTGTTGTATTATTGTATCATTTCGTCACACTGTTCTGGGTTGACTGTGTTAAGCTGCTGTTGCACTGCAATTTCCCTCACGGGATCAATAAAGTATCTATCTATCTAACACCATTACACTTGGTATTCCAAAAATCAATCTTTCAAATGTACAAATAGGGCAACGCAATGTTTTATTACGCAGGACATTGCCGATGTTTGAGTATAAATGGCTTCCTTTATGCGGGTAGCAGACAGCAGCACCCACAGTGTTCAAAAACGATTTCCTTTAATCATCTTGCTGTGGCCGGGGGCCTCCGCAGGGGAGCTTGTTCCCGTTTTACAAAGCTCACTTCGCTTTAAAGATTCATGCGAGGAGCCTTATTACCACCTGAGCAGCGCTGCACGGATTTGCTCCTTTGCAACTGAAAGCAGAGCTTCTGGGATTGTGCATGCCTCACGTTAACAAGAACACATTACGGTAATGTCAGGCTCGTTGGTGTTCAGTTCTCCTCTCTCCCACCTTTACAATTACTTCTCACTGTTTCAGCACGTCTTGTGTCTGGGAGGTGAAAAGACTAATCCTATTACCTCTCACTCTGCTGAAAATTAGATTTCAAGCCAGTCAGATTTATTTAAATGCAAACTACTTTTTAAAGCTTTTAAAGTTGAAGCACAAACATATTTATCAAGCTCAGTGTAAATCCCATCAGGGATCTTTGTTCTGCTGATGCGAATGTTTATATTGCCAGAAAATTTAAAAGTTCTTAAGCTCTTGAATGTGGACCCCTTGTTTCATTACCATTAAGGAACTCGGTGTCCTAGAATAATCAGAGCACTTTTCAGTGACTGACTTGGAAACTTGCAGCATATTGCAATAACAGCAGGTTAGACTTATGGCTCAGCAAGCTTTTAATCATAGTTTAAAAAATTCTCGCACAGCTTTAAAAAATACATTCTCTCTTTATTGTATTAGCATGTTTCTAATGCTTTTGCTTTGTTTCATTTGTGAAATTTCTTAAGAGCACGCCAAGAAATGAGTGTGTAAAATAAAGATATTATTGATGATGATGATGTATCAGCTCTGTAAAAATGTACATGAAACTGGGGACTCAAGTCCTTTGCCCACTATGCACAGCTCATCCTGAGGGTTCTTCTGATCTGTGATTCCCCTAAAATACTGCAACCTGCTTTCAAAGGTTAAACTCTCTGTAGTTTAAAGGTCATATACAGTATTGTATTTCTCTCCAACATTAGAGACCTAGGAATGGGAGAGAAAAGAAAGGAATAAAGTTTGAGTCCTTAAATAAATGTGATGAAATGTGAACCCCAGTCTGACAGTTCACATATTGTGAATTTTACGATATGTTCAAGAATTTGTGGATGGCGGAGCTGAGAGAAGAGTACAATTAAAACACTCCTAAAAAGATTACATTTATAAAAATGAAGAAAATGAAGGCCTTGCCCCCAGGATCGGATCAATATGTCGGCCCAAGTGTTGTTGTTTTTTTTAATTTTATTTTGCCTGTGCCACCCTGGCGCGGTGGGACCCAGGCTAGATGACGAGCGGGGCTGCTTCTTTCCATTGAGGGCTTTAGTGATGAATGTGCTGAGCCAATGTAGGACACTGCAGAGGAAGTGCCATAAATTCTGGGCTGTATCTGCTCTGTGAGAAGGAGCTGGGGGGGGTTAAAGGAGTACAGCTGTCACTTGGCTGTGGGAAGTGGTTCAGGGATTGTTAGCACTGGCCATTCCCATGAACTTCAGGCTTGCTTCGGGGCACTTGGGGAGGTGACACTAGTGGGTCTGCATATCAGTGGAATGGTACGTAATGACAAACCGCCACCCACTTATCAACAGGTTCCGTTAGATCCGAAAAAATGGCAAGCTTTGCATGTGGAAGAGACAGCTAGACACAGGGAACCTGTACTGGAACTCTGAGAAATGAAGATGTCTGCAAGGAATGGGAAAGGAGATATGAGCCCTGGCCGTTCAAAGACAGTGCCTTCGAGACTTTTTCTTTTCTTTTCTTTTCTTTTCTTTTCTGTCTCCATCACTTTAAAAAGAGATGGGAAAAGGAGCTATGCAGATTAGGGTGTGTTTGCGTAAACTGTTTGGTGGGTGTGTAGTGTGAAGGAGACAAGTAGGTTAACTATTATAGCATGGGTCCAGCTTCATGTGTCCATGAAATTCAGTTTCATGAATTGTTTAAAAACGCCCAAACATACATGGTTTTCCTGTTCGTATCAAAGCAACATATTATCGCCGATGAGTTATGAATTTCTACACGAGTGCCCTTGAGGTTGCAATGACAGCTGTGTCCGATTGTTAGCAGATTAACTTGTCTCGGATGAATCCAGTGGAAAAGCTGGATTGGCCTTGTTTTAATCATGACCACAGAACGAGGGAGGATTTCAGGCTCCTGGGGACTCCTCTGGACCTGAGGTGGTGATGTGCGCAGGAGCCACAGCACTCCCACAGCAAGGGCAGCGAGTTTCTGTAATAACAATAAAGACAAACCGCTGACAGTTTCTGGTGTTACCGCGTGGGGATGTTGAGTTCCCAAAACTCTTTCTTGCAGGGAGGCCGTGATTCTTAGCGGCTGTCCTCCAGTCGGCAATATAATGTAATGAGCCTGATGAGCCTGACGGGAAAGGCTGACTTTCTAAGCCATTGGAAATGGACTGTAACATCTCCTGATCACCCTGTTTCATTTAGATTTTATTACACTGCGGGTCTGGAACAGCCGCAGCAGAACAGCTGTGTTCAATATTCATGTAAAAACTTTCCTGTTCTGCCTGGCTTTTATGTTAGCCGGCCACCTTAATAGTCTCCCTCAAATAGCTGTCTTTTGGACCAGTGCTCGTTTCAGCCGGTAATCTGCATTTGTGTTTTTTGCATCGCAACCGTTCTGAAAGGAAAAGGCTTCGCTCTGTTCAGAACTTTCCTCTGTATTGTGAAATGTATTGCGAATGGGGTAGGCTTATTATATGTGATAGCTGTATTTATATATGTGACATTTGATTGCTTGACTTTTAGTTTTTATGCATGAGGTTCATGCAGTTCTGCCCTGCCGGAATTGGATCGTGGCCTCTCTTGCACTCTGGGCCATTCTGCTACTTAGCAGCACGAAAAGACTGCATCTCCTGCTGCTGTGGAGGAGAGTCTTGCACTGTCCAGGGTTCAAAGGCTAATTGGCTTCTGGGAAGACAGGCCCTGGTGTGAAAGTGTGCGTGTTTTGGTCAAAGTGTTCCCCTGCGATGGACGTGTATCCCATCCAGGCTGTAGCGTGTCTTGAACCTGCTGCTTGCTGGGACACACTTTGGCTCCTCTGTGATCCTGCATTGGATAAATCGGTCAGAAAATGGATGGGTGGATGGATGGAAAATTAAATGTTTTTTTTTTTCGTTTTGGAACATCACTTTGGAATTTTCAACGAACCAGAGTACAGAAAATCACTTGAATTTCGCTTAACGTCTTAACAGGAACAGGAGCCTGTTTTCAGTTTTCTTAGACACGTGGCTGTTTGTAAAAAGTTATGTTTCTTAAAATCATTTTATTTCGAACAACAAATTCAGGAAAGAAGCTTCTTGTAAATTAAAAGCAAACTACTGTTCACGGCACTCACTTTTTTTTCCTGTTAAATGCTAACCAGTTTTTGAAATTTCTTCCTAATTTCCCTGAATGGTGAGGACCTCAGAACTCTAAATTGATCATGACAGCCTTTTGTTGGAAAGACAAGGAACTAAAGAGAAATGCACATAAACAACGGCAGTAAAAAAGGAAAATTTCAGCTATTAAGGCGTCAGCAATTTACAAGTTATTTTTGCAGTTTCCTTGATTATGTCCTAGAACATAACAGTCGTGTCTTTGCTGAGCCTATAATTCATATGGAGATTAGCGTTTGTGCTTAATCTATTTGTGGACAATTGAAATGTAAAGACAGTGCAAGGCAATATCCAGAGGGCTTTACCAGACAGATGTAACCAGACTAATTTATAAGGCTCTCTGTATTGTGCATTATTTGGTGATAAAGACTGTATGTTTTACCAAAGTGGTAAAATGATTAAGAAAATAAATATTTGTGAGAAAGTGTGATAGTTGCTAAATAATGTATTCAAATAATGGACCATAAAATAGCTGTTTTATTAACAAAAAAAACAAACAGCCATGTGTTAATCGGTAATTAAATTGTAAAATAGTGTTCCCTTTTCCAGCAGGCTTGTCTAACAAGGCACATGTGGCATGGATCTGCTGTGGGTGCATAACACTGTGGAACTTGAAAGGCTTTGCACACCTGCTGAGTCACAAGACAGGTCTTTGGCTCAGTATGCTCACCTTTCTACTGTTCTGTTTCAGGTACTCAGACATGCCTGAGAGATCGGATCCTGCTGATATCGGCGAAAAGGCTGCTCACCATCCACATATGTGTTGCATCATTCTCAGATCTTCTAAAATAAACTCTTCTTTGGCAAACCCTTTCAGTTTCTGTTGATACTTACAAATCTTAGCCTTTCTAAAACCAGTATTAAAAAATATTATGGGAAAGTCTGATTCACTTGTAATCTACTTTTATTTAATCTGCAATGGTACATCAATACATATTCTTCTGCATCACATATTCTGCATCACATATTGTTGCTAGGAACACCTTATTTAAATTAAATGTATGCAGTAATGTTTGCTTGGACCCTACATTTATCTTGTATCGGGTTTGAAAAACAAAATATTGCTCTATATTTTTATAATTCCTCTATTGCAGATTTAGACCGCATAAAACTTGACTCTGTTAATTCACTCAAAATTGTTTATACAGCAAACCTTAAATGATAAGTAAAAATATTGCCGAAGTACATGGAAATATTTTTTTATTTCTTTTATTCATAAACAAATGTTAAGACAAAATAAATTACAAATTAATAAAAAAATAAAAGTAATATGCACATTTTTAAATTCTTATTTCTGAGCACATCGAAGCAAGGGTGGTGGGTAAATCTTTAAGAGTGGAATGAAATAAAAAATTGCCACATACTGTAGCATCACACTATTTGGGAATATTTTCATTCACAGCTGAAGACATAATGATGGATGCTTTATTGAATCTTTAAAACAGACAAAATTATATACTCCTCTTATAACAGGCATATCCAGTGCTTCATCATTATAATTTGATGAAAAAACTGAGAATTGTTTTAAAGTTGAATTAATACAGAAATATTAATTTTAAAGTTGAATTAAAGCAGAAATAAATAGCAAAATGAAATCTTCACACACCCCACTAATACAAGGGCCAGTGTAAGTTTTTACTGAGTCTGCTTAATACTGTATCGTATTCACCTCCAGTTTCCAAATTCCTCCTTCGTTCTCTTAGCTCTGAGATTGGAACTGAATCATCTCCTGCATTGACTCGCTAGGCTTTATGCTAAAGTCCTTAAACAAGCTAATATTCCCAAAATAAATCTGAATTGCTTGTTTGTGCTTTAGGCTTGTTATATACTGTATGAGTGGATGAGTGTTATGCATACAAACATGATTTTCTTTGTCGTGATGCATGTTGTATTCAATTTATATAATGAGTATAACTGTACTAAAAGTGCTGACAGCCAGAGGTCTACTGTAGCTTTTCAGAGGTTAAGAGGAAAATGCAAGTTCCCCTTCAATTGGAATGTTGCCATTTAATCTGTATTTGTCTGCTTATCAGAGAAGATGTTCCCACAGATTAGATAAGCAACAACCATCTAGAAAACTCCAAAAAAGGATATACTTTCAAAGAATGCAGAAAATAAAAAATAGTAGAGTTTGAGGTAGATTCTTAGGTTGAGAAATCAGCTTCATAGGACTCCAACATCTCACATAAAATTCCCCATGGATGTCTAGACAACCACTGCTGATGGCAACCTAAGTAAATCTTTTTCAACCAGCTGAGCTCAGGAGCACACATTTTTAGTGCACTGATTTTTCACAAAATCTTATTATAGAGACGATTTATATGTGTAGCCCATAAGAGAAAAATAAAAGTTGCAATATGCAGAATATTTTAAAAAAGATGGTTATACAGTGGGTTACAGCAGAAGATATAAGAAAAAAAGTAACAGGTTTAGGAGGCTCATGATTGTTGCTGCCTTTGAAAATTCACTCTCTAATGGTTAAGAAAATATCCTATACAAGTATAAAATATGAAGAATATGCCACTGTAAACCAACAATAACAATTAAAAATAAAACTAAGAGTCTTATACAGTACAGGCAGTTTTACAATGCATTGCTTTCAGTGCTCATTGGACTCACTGACACTGGACAGGAACCTCCCTCCTTCCCTCTGCTAAGTTATTGTTTCCTGCTCAAGGAGGAACTTGAACTTTCCCTGTCGCAGCTCGATCCCTATCCAGTATGTGTGATGAATGTTACAAAGCACGTGTTCTCACTGGCCATCTCACACAGTGACTTTTAAGCGAGAGATTCACTAGAGAGATGTGAATGAGGCGCAGTACCTTGCTCGATGGGGGCAACTGCGGTGTCCCACCCAGGATCCCAGCCCACAGTCCTCTATGAGAGAGTCCAGAACTTCAATAGCTTGTCCACTCTGCTGTGCACTGTATTGTACTGTATGTAGCTCTAGTGTATGCATTGTATGCATATGACAGTGTGCCAGAAGCATAGCGCCAGCACAAAAGCTAAACAAGACATAGTCCCTCTCATTTACAGTATACTCATTTCAAACAGACAGTTTACATATAGGAGAGGGACCAATTGCATTACTGAAATGAAACACCCACCTGAGTGACACAACAGCCATTGTGTGCCAACAGCTCCCCCGCTACACAGATTGAAGAGTGAGAAAATGCTTTGCCGTTTGAATTAAGAGGTAATTCAGGAAAGACAGAATGTCTAGCCCATGGTGGTATTTAACCAAAACAACAAGGTTGATACCCTTTCTCTTCGTGAAACAGAGAAAACAGTGGCTTATAACTTATAACTTATAATGACATGACACACTATTCAGGACTTCAGTTTAACATCTCATCCAAAGGATGACCCCTCCTACAGTGTCCTCTGTGACCATACTGCGAATTTAACTGGGAAAATCACCCGTTACCACCTACAAGAGCGACCTGGTTTTCCCTGGAGGTCCTCCATCCCAGTACTGACCAGGCCCAGCCTTGCAGAGATTCTGAGATCAGAGAAGTCTGACAAAGCTACTGCCAACATGCCATTGAAGGCAAAATATCTAATCTCTCTTTCTTCTCTGTACTGTTTATTGTTAGAACAGAACTATTCAAACAATGTTTCAAAAGTAAATTTTGCCTGTTTTCTCCAAGGCTCTTTTGATCAAGCTTTGTGTCTCAGTTTTTGTAAAACCAATGTGTCAGAATCTCAGACTGTAAAGCACAGAAGACTTTTTTTCTTTTTCATTTCACATTTTTTTGTGAAGTGTTTTAATTTACATCAAAATCTCATGTCTGTTTAGTGGAAATTACCTCCAGCCCTTTAGACCCTAAAACATCAATGTAACAGTACTTTTAGGATAACTCTACATGTAACCCTTTCTTTTTCCTTTTTCTTTTCCCTGTTGTAACATGATTGTAAAGTGCTAAGTGTCAGAATTCAATATGAAAATGTGTTCTAAAATCAAAACTGATTGAAGGATGATACTTGGCAAGACGTTGACAAGGGAAATGCAGCTGGGTATGTCAGTGCCTGAAAGCATGTATGCTTGCAGAGAAGCAGAGAAATATCAGCATTTGTAGTCTCTCCAAGAGTCAGGTCCTTGTTCTGTGTTCTGTGTGATACTGACTAGAGTCCAGTCAGGCTCAAGATGTAGGGAAGAAGTCTGCTTAGAGTATTACAAGCACAGTAACAGCATTCCAAAAATGATTTTTTAGCTGTTGCTTAGTGAGTAAAATCACATTTTTTTGTGAATTAATATATATATATATTAAAACTGTATAGTTAATTATTTTGTTTGGTTTTATGAAGATTCAGCTCCCTGTCAGAGACTCATACATTATGTGCTAGGGAGAGAGTGAAACCTACAGCTGTGCACCTCTGCAGAGCTCCTGTATTTGTCTCCTTGTACCCCAGTTCTAGCTATCAGTGTCTGGGCTTGGGCATTCAAGCCACGCTCTGCCTCTCGGCAGCCCGTGAAATGAAATTTTCCCAGAAGCTAGTATGTATCTGGAGGAGGAAACTGGAGTGCCTGGAGGGACATGGGGAGAACATAACCCACTGTATGGAGATGCAGTAGCAACCCAGGAACTGGGCCCAGGGCCACAGCACTGCAGGGCAGCATTCTAACCCCTGTGCCACTGTGCCACCATGAAACAAATATTTAACACAAATTTTAAGCTACTGTACAAAGTGTTGAATGCTGAGTAGTTATGGGCATTGAAGTAAATGAGGCTTATTGGGTTAAATTCTACAGGGCAAAACCAAATCCACCAAAACCCAATTTATGTCTGCTATCAATTATGTGTATGGAGCTGAATTCACATGTGCAGTACTTAGAATAGAATAGAATCTTTACTGCCACATGGCCGTGGCTGGTGGAAATTGTTGTTGGTACAGCTTTGCTACAGACATATGACTGTGACAATAACATACTGTACAGAATATAAATACTTGATCTGAATCCACAATATACAAAAAAAAATACATGCTGAATGGATGCTCTGCAATACAAACAAAAATCAGTGCAATTTAAATGTGATACAGGTCATAAAGCACAGTATTAAATTTTTACCACACAAGAAGACGTCAGAATGCTCTCTATAATGGCTGTGTAGAATCGGACAAGGAGGTGTTGACTGACTCCAAACTTCCTTAATTGTCTGAGGAAGTACAATCTCTGATGTGCCTTCATGATGAGATGGTCTGTGTTGATGTGCCATTTTAAAGAGCTACAGATATACAGTAGGTGTCCAGTAATTTAAATGAGTCGTTTATGGCTTTTTGTTGACCACTGATAGAGATGGTGTAATGGGAGCCAGTCCTGACTCCTGTGAAGTGCGTAGTTTAGGACCCTATGAAAACGGTACAATCTGGAAGTGACAGGAGTAGTGCTACAGGGAAAACTCGATGAGGAATCGACGGGATGAAGAACAGGGGTTAGTGCTGACGGTGATCCAGGTACATGGGGGGAACGCAGGCGAACACGTCCAATCGAGGGAAGTCCAAATGGGAAACTAGGGCTCAGTCCAGGGTCCAGGTGCCAGGAGATCTATCCAAGACAAACAGGATCAGGGACAGGAACAGAAACAAGGAAGTTAAAAACTCGAGTGACGAGGCCAGGCGCTCTGAGCCCCGGACTCAGCTGGTCAGGATGCCATTCAGAAGCCTGTGCCCTCAAGCCGCCGACGTAGGGCCCTGAGCTTCGGGGGCACGGGGTTGAAATAATAAAGGGGAAGAAGGGACAGGTGAACGTAATAATGAAACAAATACAAAAGGGTCGTAGCGCCCTCTAGAGGAGGGATGACAAACGTGACAGATGGGGGATTTGAGATCTTCTGAGTACCTGAAGTCCACAATGACCTCAAAGGTTTTGGATGTATTAAGTTGTAGGTCACTGTTAGCACACCAAGTGGCTGCCCTAACTACGTCCACATGACTTTGTGCTTCATTCTTTCCAGTATTTAAGAACATTTTCAGTTTGTGGGATGCACAGTAGGGATACAAGAAGTCACAGCACACTTCAGTTAGGGTTTAAAAGGAGTTTATTTATGGGAAGGCCCTTCCAGAGAGCACTGCAATACAAAACTCTCTAAATATAATCATTTTCAAGGACCTTTTTCAGTCTAGGTAAGACCTGGGCAATCTCTTGTGTTGCTATAAAAGTAAAGACTAAGACAAAGACAGACATATATTTAGCCTCAGCATGTAAGAGAAGAGAGCATAAATGGAGTAAGTACCAAAAGAATGCATACTCTAATATCCAACTGTCCAAGTATGTCACAAAATCAGCTAAACAGCTGAACTGTTACAGACAGCAAACTGAAAAGCCATCCTACGGGCCAATCCATAGTGCTGAAATTGAATCTGTATGGCCCAGTTAAGTGGAGGAAGTTTCATGAACAATGAGCTCTGCACTATCGCTGTTGTGTTGACTTTATCAAGACATTTCAGTGTTTAGTGCCCTTGTTCCCTTGGCTGATAATTTCCTTGGCTGAGGACTGAATATATTCAGTTACTGTCTGTGTGATTCTCCTTTTGTTCCCAATATTACTGCTGGATGCTCTTCTTTGCACTCTTTCTAAGGCAGCACCACATCACATTCATTGCTGTTCATAGTTCATTGAATCAGTGCTGATTCAATTTTTAACATGAAAGATTCAATAAGTCTCTAGCTGCTTTTCTTTTCCCATTGTATTTGACAATCCTGGGCAGTCCTGCAGAGAAGAGGGGATTACAAAGTATTTACACACACTGTACAGGAACTGCAGCTCACTTACAGATCTAACTCATTTAGAACCATATGCTTCTGTTTTAGGAGGAAGGTCTAGGTTTTGTAAATATCCCACCAAATACTGGACCTTGTTAATTCACTACAGCAATGAAGCACTCACAAGGCTGTACTCTCAAAGCAACCAAAACATTTTAAATACTGTATGTCTATGATCTAAAGGATATCAGTGAAACCAGTGCAGCATGAAACTGAGGAGGCTTATAGAGAGAATAAACTACCACAGTCAATACACAATACCACAGTGATAAATCTTGATTTTCTCTCTTCTAAATATTTAATACACTAATTCTCAATCTGAAGTTTCATTCCTTACACAAGTGTCACCCAAGCTGATAATAATGTATGATTTTCATTTTTAAAACTAAACTGTAACAAAAACTAACAGCAGAATCTGGCCTCTGATATTACAGTGAAATCAAGGCTCCATTAGAGAAAACAAAATGGATTAATACTGCAAAATAACTAACTTTAAAAAAAATTGAATAGGGTTTTTTAAAATTAATTTAAATCCCCATTTATTTAGTTTTTTTGTGTATGTAAAGGGTTGTAAACCACACTTTGTGGCAAAAATAAAAGCTTTGAAAGCTTGATTTCTTACAATTATTATTGTAGTGTTGATAGAATTGTTATCTTAAGAGAGCAGAAAGCTCATATAATGTGTTATGAATTTAACAAATAATTGTAAAAGGACATTTTCTTTAAAAGTGTTTTTTTTTTCAGTGAAGCTGTTGATGGGTAGTGAGATGGAAAAGGTCATCTCTTGTTTCCAAACATGGACCTCTGTGGGCACAATTCCTTGCCACAAGAACGATAATAAAACCCTCAGCTGCTAAAGAACAATCCCACAGTGAGAGGAAAACTCTGGGGGGTTTCACTTATTGGACATTCATATTCTGGGAATTCAAACAGGATTTTGTTTGGCAAAACCAAAGATCCAAAGGGATTAATTTATCAATAACAACAAGGAGGAGGAAAGACCGATATTCCTGAAGAGATTTTAAGGAGCTGATTCATGTGGCGAACAGATCTGCAGGTATCAGATTTCCATGTTTTGTTTTGTTTCTCCAGGGGTGCAATGAATTTAAATAAACTTTTCTATTCCACGCACAATTGATAAAACTTGCAGAGTTCTTAGCTTGCTCAGAGTCTCAGATGTTTTTTAAATTTTTTGTTTCTTTGTGAAGTTCTTTTTTTTGGTCCTGAAGAATTTTACTAATAGGACCGGAGTCACTCCATTCCTCACTAAAGAGCAGGAGCCACTTGTGTGGTGCATGACTTTCATTCATTGTTGGAAGATCATTACAGAGCGGATTTGGTCAGTGTGAATAATTAGTGGTTAAGAGGCAAATTATACTGTATCTTTTTCCCATTTGTCTTTATTGGTGTGTATTTATTTTTTAATCAAACCATTTTCTTATTTTTGGTATGGAATTATCCATACAAGAAGTACTTTGTTTCCAGTCAATCTACCCAATTTAATGAAAAGACATGGTCTATCTAGAACCAGGAAATCCTCTAGAGGAAATGGAGAAGCAGTGTGCAGCTTTAATTGAGAGATCAAGCTGCAGATCATTGTAAAAATATTTTGGGAATAGTAATGATTTACTGATTATGCTAAGTAAATAAATAATAAATAATCTTATGCTTAAATATCATACCACAGAAAACGCTTTACAGGTAATGGGGACTCCACCACCAGCAGTGTGTAGCCCAAACTTGACAGTGTGACAGCAGCCAGAGTGCACCAGTTCACTCATCACTATCAGTGAATCAGTAACCACTCCAGCTATTAGTGAATTAAAGCCAATTCATAGATGGGGATTGTTAAGCAGACACTATTTCAGAATATAACAGGTCAGTATTTTCATGGTGTTTCACTTTACAGTTAAATATTTCTAGAAAAGCTACATTAAATGGATCTAAAAAAATAATTGAGTTACACCAATAGAGGTATATTGATGAATGAGCATGGATGAAAAAGAAGCACATGTGAAGTCAGGAAAGAGTGGTACATATTCTCTTCCACATGATACCATTGCTGAAACATTATGTCGTCTGTAAAAAATCATGTGGAAACTGAGGAGCACTGAATATAAAACAAAAAGGTCAAAGTAATTTCAGAACAGGGGTGTGATAAACATTGCAGGCACTTTGGGGAAAACGTTTCGACTTCATATTTTGTTGAGTTTCAAGTTGAGCAGCGGCAGATAAAATCATTGTTACAGATCTTAAACAGAAACCTATATTTCAAAGAACCACGTATAACATATTTCCTGAATCTGGATTACTATCAGAAAACATACAGGTGAGCTTGTCTTCAAAACAAATAAAAACATGTTTTAAATACAATTAATTATATTTGACCCCCAAAATACATAAGACTATGCAAACACTACATCTGGAATATGTGGATAAATAACTCAATATTCCCCCTTTTGGATCAGTGTGAATATTTCCTAGAGCCGATCAACTCTTAAATTCTTTGAAGGTGGAATAGAGTAAAATATCCCTGTTCCTCCTTAATTCAACTGGTGAAGCATCAAGATTGCCACCTGAATCGCTGTGTTACAAAAAATGCTAGGAATCAAACGTCTCTCTCCCACTTAATTTAATGTTAAGTGTTCTTCTGATCCTTCTCCTTACAAGTTCATTTCTGACAGTATCAGTGGAGAGCCCTCTTCTGAAAGGAACAGAAATCATATCTCCCTTGGTTTCTGCTTTGGCAATGCTGCAGACGACAAAAAGTGACATTATTTCAAGGTTCTGAATTGGGAAAGACAGATGTCTACAGTTCTTTTGCACAATGTGAGGTCACACAATGCAATGAATCATGCAACTTTGCTATTGAAGTTCCAGATCTGTTACTGGAACTTTTTCCTTTTCTGTTTTTAAAACTGAATTTGGAGATCAGTAATTGTGCATGAATGTATTTGTTTACACAACTGATTCTGGGACTATATCCTAAACTAGCAGAATGTACATGTAACATTCTGGGAGGGGGCTGAGTAACAAAAGTTTTGTTTTGCCTGATGTATTAATAATTTTATGGTCAGAACCATCTGTGTATAGATGACCATTTATAGAAACTGATATATGATAAGAGTAAGTGGTCTAGGATTGCTGATGTATTTATGAATCATATGAGCAGCCTCTGCTTTATGTTTAGCTCTCATTTAAAATCCATTAAATTCCAGCTGCTTATCCATACAGAACGTACAGAAACAAATTATCAAACCAACTGGGATCACCCTCTGAGAGACTCACAGCTTCCCTCCATCACAAACTGCACTGCAAACAAAGAATTAGAACATTGTTTCCACAGCAAGCCGAACTATTTTGAGTCCTTACATAGCATCCTATATTACAAAGCTTGGTTTGTCTCTTTAGTGCTGTTTTTCATTGCTAGGTTGTAAAGAGTTAAAACATCTCCACTTGAGTGCTGACACATGTTAACTACCACACTTGTTCTTATATAGCTCTTAACATGGTGATTTTCTTACTTTATGGCAGGCACTACTGAGCTGATAATAGAAAGTGGCTTTGAAGAGGTGCTGTTGCATATTATTCTGAATGAAAGGTTCAGGGCCTTAATCATTCAGGGCCTTTACTTTGCCTAATTCTGGTAATGGAGCAATGTGGGGGATGTTATTAAAGGCTATTATGAAATGCATTTCTGAAAATACTAGAACATCAAATTTGCTTTGTGCTTCAATTGTTGTTTTAGGAATATGGCACATTTGATGCTATAAAAACAGCTTGATATGAGCATCATGTTTTTTCGCGGTCTTTACCTGGTATATTTTCTCCAGGTGACTCACGTAACTTGGAGAGCAAGTGTTTCAGGTGTAGACTGTCCCAACAGCAAGAGCTGTGACCTAGATGGTGTAGGTCTTGGGAGTCATTAGTGTAAGATGTGTCTGTTCCCTGCCTGACATAAAAGCCCTGCTATTATTTTAAATTGCGGGTTGTGAGAAGGAAAAGTGGCTTGATGGCGTGAATTCAGGCAAAATGTGTGTGTGATGTCATCATTTCTTCCGGAGAGAAAAGTGAAGCACGCCATTGCCGACGTATTGATCTTGACCTCTGAGCTCACACAACAATTCTCACTGTATTTCCTTTTTGACTACATTCGGACTGTTTCTATGCTTTGAAGATTTAGGAACATAAGATGATTTTCATGTGTGACAGGGCTTTGGGTGACACTAATCACTAGGAATCTGCATAGAGCAGAGTCCTCTCACCTCTCCCAAAAGAGAACTTACCTGGGGTGCCTGAATTCTCTAAGGAGTAGGACTGCACGGACACAGGTGTCTCTGAAGCCTCAGGTGCCCTAGAGTGGTTGCGATCGAATCCCTGCGGGGGCAACAGCTGAACTGGAAACATGGTGCTGGGGCTTGAGATACAGAACCTGATGTCTTTCAGGCTCTGAGGTTCCTATACAGAAGAAGAGAGATATGGAGGAGATATAGATGGTGAGAACATAACAGTGACACTAAGCCTGTCACAGAAGGTGGTGCTACCATCTTGTAACCTAGGCAGCACAGAGTTGTCCCCCTGCGGGTGATCCATCCTTGTCAGTGTGTTTTGGAATACACCGCTGTCTCATTCAGCTGCTCATAATTGAATCCCAGCAGGGAGCCAAGCTGCCTTCATCACTTATGCGCTGCAAATGTGCTACCTGCAGGAACTGAGATACCTTTTGCAAACAAAATCTGTTCCCCAACATTTGAAAAAAAACCCCAATAACAGTAAGGATAAAAGACTTTAGCAAAATCTTTAGCATAAACCTTGGATGCAGAACGAGGAGTGAAGGGGCGATGGAGTGGTTGATGTCTTATGTTCTCTTTCTATTACAAATGTAAATACCCCTCTTCTCCTTTATCAACTACAGGTGCACACATTGTAGGTATTAATGGTACACACAGTTATCAGTCTGCTGTAATTTATGTTGTTTAGTTAGTCATAATAGGCTTCCAGAATATGCAGATTTATTTTATTTCTGAAACGAATCAATTAACAGAATGTCAATGCTCACCAATGACGATGAGACCCAAGCCCTCTCTTGGAGGGCTTGAGACAGAACACAATAGCATAGATTGCATGTACTGTAGGTAGCAAAGACTTTGCCTTTAACTTCTACAGCCAAACTAGTTGAGACTAAGTGGAAGTGCGTATACAATCAAGAACATGAAGCACGTTGAACAATGCAAAGAGTTGAGAGAGTATGTAACGATGCTTTAATCCCGGCTTTTATCAAAAAACATCTGGATGAGATTCTTGTGTCAGTTATCTTCTAACTACTAAATGCTATAGGTGGGGTGAATTTGGGATTTATGATCCTCATTTGTAACCCTTCTAATGTTCTTGTGGGTTGGTTTTGAGTGGTTTTCAGAACAGATGTTTCAGAACAGTCTTTTCCTTTTCTTTCTTTTTCTGACTATGTTCAACTGTAAAACAGTACAAAGCAAAAAAGAATTTCATTGCCATCCCTATGGAAACAGAATATGTGCATCATTTTCTTTTCCTTTGGCACACCACAGGTTGCATTGAACTAATGTTTTAATTAGCAGGTCAAATAGCTTGTTGAGAATATGACATACAGAGTGCAATGCCTCACAGATTATAGTGACATGTGTTACTTATACGATTGTCACCATTAATTTTTTTTTCTCACTTTGGTTACCTCATCTGAAGTTGTGAAAAAGTCTATAAAGTCTCATTCAGGTAAAGCTAAGCAGGTTATATCTTTTTATTTACCTTACTGTAAGTTTTATAACGTTTAAAACAATGCCAAAATTGTTACAAATGCATATTGTAGCCATCTGCTCCCACCTGGTGTTGGACTGTTTCCCTTTTTCACCCCAAGTTCACCCCTTCCCACCTTTTCCCCTTAAAAAATGGGGAGCCATTCTAAATCTCTTTCCCCTCCTCTGTATCCAGAGGATACCTACTCTGTGCCTTCTCAGCAACGGGCACACTGAAATGTAAAGGGCAATAAAACTCAGTGAGCCTATAAGTTACCTCCAGCCTGTCTTTCTTACTGCCACCACAGCCGAAACATAAGAGTTCATTGTGATATTTTAACTTCTGTTAAGTCTGACAAGCAGGCAAGGGGCAAAATTATTTTTTAGATGGATCTCACTGAACAAATACAATAGAAACCTGGTGTCCATTTTACTGAAAATTTTGTTAGACACAGTAGTAAAAATGTTCCAGATTAAAATGTAATATGGACACTGAAATATACAGTACTCTACAGGCACAGAAATATGTTATAGTTAGGGATCAACAAGATCAACTGTTTGTCATGCTAACAACAATAATAAATATCTAATAAGGTTATCAGTGTAAAACAATCTACATTTTATAATGTGCTTCTGCTGTCTTTGACCTATAATGGATAATCCATGGCATGTCTATTTTATAGAAAACCACTCTTACTACAAAATTATTATATCATATTATAAACTGTATTTTTATATCCCATTATTAGACATTATTTGTTATTAGATATTAAAATAAAACATCACTCGATGCAGCACGCTTATTATACTTATTATAATAAGTATTGTGACACCCATAGGCCTTTGGGTTTGCATCTCTTTGGATTGAGAACAACTTAATAGGCTCACACTGGTGTGAGGGAATTAGTGGAGTACTGCAGGTATCTGTATTTGGTCCAATGACCCAGGGGTGAGACAGCTATTTGCACGCTGATGCCCTGAGTCTGTGAGTGAGGGGCTAAGGATACAAGCAACGACTAGTTTAGCCTGCAAGAGGTGCTGAGACACTGCCTGTGATCCCACATGCAATGGGCTCGGGGTTCCTGTGTTCCGACTTCAAGCATGACCCCTGAGGGGGTTAAGGGCCTTGCTCAGGAGCCCAATGGAGTAGGATTCCTTTGGCAGCCATGGGATTTTAACTGGCAACCTTCTAGCCACAGGCACAGATCCTTAGCCACAGAGCCACTGCTCCGCCCGTATTAACTGCTTTATGCTATGCCAACGAGGGTGCTTGGTGGACAGAACACTGGGTCTGAGTCACCGCGATCAAGCTCAGACATGCTCTGTTCAGGTATCGCTCAGCAGAAGCTTAGAAAAATAAATAATCTGGAGACAACTCAGTTAAATCACTGGACGCCTCGAAACTAGCGCAGGCAACAGTGCATTACCCACAAAGGGGACTAAATACAGCTATACTCTTGGAGACAGACACATGAAAAGGGAAAATGGATCAATGCCCCTAAGTGTGAGCCACCCCATGTGGCATCACACAGTACACAGTGCAAATACAGTACATATATACGTAAGCTTACTTAACTGATCTAGACACTTCAACAGTTTTTATAGTTCATTGAAACTGAAGTTTTTTGCCAGAGGTTTAATGATTTGGTGTGTTTGGTATATCAGATTATTTTGTGCACCAGTGAGACACATAAATATACTATTTTATGTTTTACTTTTCAACTTTTCTGCAAACAATTCATTTCATTTGACATCTTTTTCTTATTAAGTTTCTTTACCAGCTACTTCACTTTAGAACTTTTTATATTAAAATTTGATCAAGAGCACTAAAGTATTATATTGAGATAATGAAAAGACCAACATTAATATGGAGTGAGAGATGAATTAATTTATATACCATATACAACATGAATCCTGAGATACATTTAATTTAAAATAAATGTATTGCATGATAATGAAATTTGTCCTGCTGCATCACATAAGGTATATTACTTTTAATTTGCATACCTCCTCTTACAATAATGAAAGAAGAATATTCAACAAAGATGTTACAATGCCTTAAGTAGGCAATTTATTTTATAGAGCTGGAAGATGGTATAGTTGGTTGAAAATGTCATGACACACACAATAAAAGACAATTTGAAACAAATCTTCCAGTAGTATTGTAAGTACTGTAATTTCAACATCATCATCAACAACAACAACACTAATAATTTTATAGCATCCTTTATGGAAAGATATCTGCAAGTATTTACAATTAAAAGAATACAGAAAATGAACAAGTGATGACATAGGTAAACATGAAAAAGCTGTGCATCAGACATGCAGGTTTGAAGAAATGCATTAACATCGTCTAGATAATTATCCATAATATAATTATCCATTATCCAAAATGTGAGGAAGCAGTTGGAGAGGAACTAAAGGTTTGGAGATATCTTTGATCCTTACAGCTCTGACACATTCCTTGATTTTATCTGCTAGTCATCTTCCTGTCTAACCAATGTAAGTGGCTGGGCGTTTTCTGCGTGACATACAGTAAATGGGGTTGATGGACATACATGATGTCATCAGGGTGACACGAATTGTCCAGAGGGGTCTTGAATGTCCGTGGTATTGGATATGTACTGTATTTACAGGTGATGGAGTGAGTTCTGTTGCAGGGGAGAGTGCCTGGTATGGATGGTTGCTGTTGGCAGTTAAGTGAGCTGTGAGCAAGAAGGTTGTGCATCTTAGGTGGTTGGCGATATGAGGTGATGGGACAGATGGAAAGGTCATCCTGTAAGATGGTAACGTTGTTGATGGTCCTGGGAATAGAAAGGGTGTTAGGGTGGTAAGGAATCACTACTTATGTAGTGATCTATCTCCAGAATACGGCTGAACCCTTAAAGCAGTGATGCAGTGCTACAACTGCAACAATCATAATGATACTTTAAAGCCATTTCTGGGCATGGTAAGGTGTGTGTACAGTAGTGCTTGAAGAGTTATGACCTACAGCTTGCACATATGGTGTGGACGAGGGGATATAAATTGCTTAGTGACTGTTTTGTTTCACGTAGCAATCCCAGTATCAGCATGAAGCTGGGCCAGCTATAAGGTGTAACAACAGCTGTAACAAGTATGGAATTTTAGAAGGCTTTTGAACATATGTGAGCTCTCCAGATCTATTATTATTCCTTCTTATGGGCTTTCATTCAGACAGAATGTTGCAAGTCACACGTGCATTTTATATTGTAAAGTATATATGTTAATTTTAAACAACCTTCAAATTCCAAGCTTTTTTGATTATTCTGAACTATATAATGATATGGTGGTGGTAGTTATATGTTAAAGTATATTTATGTCAAACATTTTGTATTTGGTAATCAAATGCACACTTTTATTAGTTTTCAAGACTTGACTATAGTAAAGCAGTCACTTAAATTTTAGTATTGGTTCGTGGTAAGTACTTTAATAAAGATGAGTAACAACTATTTTGTTTATAATGTTAGTTTCCCCTGGAAAGAGAGGAAAAACACAAGATAAAATGTTTTCCTCAGACAGAATCTGGTGTCTGAGAAACATAAGCCAGACACTAACTTGAGGGGTCAGTATAGCCCAGAGCCTGCATACTTTTCAAAACATGAATCCTGTACTGATTTACTTGTTTTTGTTTCAGTTTGTTTGCTGCTGCATAAGCAGCTTGCTCATTTTTAAATCAGGTTATTGGAGACTTCAGTATGCATGGTCTATTAAGAATGAATGAGTCATTATTTCCCTTGAACTAATTCCACATACTGTAAATCTGTCTTTTCCTATTGATTGTACTACAATATGAGTTGCCTAATAAATAATGCCACCATAGCTAAACATCTGCTGATGATTTATCTGAACCATTTTCAGGTTTTCTCCTACTTCAGGTTTAAGAATGTCATAAGAAGACATATCTTGTTATTTATTTAAAAGCATGCAAAAACTAAGATGACTGATGACAGATTCCTCTAGACAGGTTCACAGACTTCCTTTCATATATCACAATATCAATTCTCACTTCTCCAAGAAGCTTTGCCTCTGGTGATATGTTACTAAGAGCTACCGTGCCTTTATTAAGATTTTTTTTAAATCACTATAGCCCACCGAAGTTCAAGTAGAAGATGCAAGGTCTGATTTAAAATGCAAAAGAGGGCAGCAGAATTATATGTTGCTTGGTTTTGTACATGAAGAGAGTAAATTAAAACATTTTTGCTAATATCGTATTCAATAAATGAATTTAGAAGCTCTAATTTAAGGTTCAATCAATCGTCTTTTTCAATATTATAAGAATTGCAGGAGGAAAGCCATTAAATGGGCTGTTCTCTCAGTAGCTGATATAACAAAATTGAGATTTGGTGGACAGTGATGTAAATGCACCGCATAAATGTAGAATCCAAACTGTTTTAACACTATAGAAAAGCAGCTAAAAATAAGTTAGATTGTTTTATGCCAGCCAACAGCATTGAGGAGGTTTGAAAAGTTTGAAAACAGTAGAAGATGTTATATGTTAAACCAAAGCTGTACATAATTCAAAGGATCAATGTAGTTACAGTGCATTTATATTTTTACAGACCTCTGTGATGGGCTGGCATCCCATTCAGGATGTATCCTGCCTTCCACTGCACTGAATCCACTGCAACCTGTACTGGATAAAACAGTTAGAAAATGGATGGATGAAGCACAAGACCAGGTGTGAATCTGTGCAGTTTCTCTGTTAGATGCATTGTTGTATGGAACATGTCCTACTTGCTCCTGTCCGAACGATAAAGATTGCATTAGAATCTCCACAGCAATCAGTAGAGTCTCAACTAAAGCTTCCAGTCAGCCAGTGTCTGTAACTACTCGAAGATGCGATAACCCTGTGTGAAGTTAATTATCACAGCTGCTCATTGGGAGCTAGCTATTTAAGGTCACCCTTTATGTCACTCTGGAGCTCAGTCCTGGAGTTGTGTGCTCAAGTTTGAAGTTTGATCTTGGCATTCCTAACTTCCATTTCTGCTCCTGTACTCTGACCATGTGTCGTGTTCACCTCATGGATTCCCCCTGTTCTTTGTTCATGTGTTTTCCTGGCTGTGAACATGGCTGGTGCTTGGACTATGTTCATGGAATTTTCTTTTGGACTGTGTATTGTCTCCCTTGCTTCCAAAGTTCTCATCACCAATCTCACACAGGTATGAGCAGTGGTATGAACCTTCATGCATCCAAGAGCACCTTTACAGAAATAAAATAAGTCCAACAGGAATTGCATTTTTTTTTCATTTGAGTTGGGAGGGTGCTGTGCCCCAATGATTTTTAAATGTCACCTGGGTACAACCAGTCTGTATTCTCCTATCTTGACAGCCAATCTGCAGTAACAAACGAGGTACGGAAGTAGGTGGTCCTGACCCATTAAGGAATTTCTATACCTTCTCAGCCCACCAAGGAGATCTCTGGAGAGATGTGATCAGGGAGACAGCCGCAGGTCAGCAATCTGCAGGTCAGCAATCTGTTTCCTCTGTGTCATAGCAGCACATAAGGCCTTACGATTATCAAGATGAAAACATCTTGAGGCATCTCAGCAACTGAGCAATCCTTTTTATTCAGCCAGGTTTTGACTTCCGCACTGATGTCCGAATTATTGGAAAGCTCTGACCACAAATTCCATATATAGGCCAATCAAAATTCCAGAGTCCAAACTTATCTAGATAGGTTGGATTTCGATTTAAAACCAATCAAATGCGTCTCAGTTTTATATTGGGTCAGTTTCAACCAACTGGAATACACTGCCATAGTAAATCTGTCAGGAAATGACTCACAGATTTGTGTATTATTAGCATTGAAACAAAAGCCTAGTTTATTCTTCCTGATGATAATTAGTAGGTTCTTCCTGATGTACTCACTATGCAGCAAGGGTCTTAAAACAGAACCCAAGGAAACAGAAAACTTAACAGTTCTCAGTGCTGAATAATCTCTGTCTAATGAGACATACTGAAATCAAGACATACTCTAGATAGGAAACCTCCTGAAACCTTCCCATACAGGTTCACGAGACATTTTAATGAGACCTAAGATTGTTATCGTGTCTGTTGCTAAGAAATTATCATGACAAATTCAAACCAAAGCAGCGTCAGTGCAATAACGAGAACAATATTATTTTAAGAAGGAAGTGAAAATGATTTGATTTTGTTTTAATAATATGGTTTTACTCCATATTTCCTTCAAATTTAAAGGACCCAGTGGCATTAACCATAATACATTATACAAATAAATTAATTCCATACTGTTTTATAACGTATCCTTGGATGATGCGACAGCAGTGAAAGTATGACAGTAGGCTCACAACAAATCAGCTATCAGTGGGGAGTAGAGCAGATTGATGAACCAAATTCAAAGAAGAGGTTTATAAGGAGGCCTTATCTGCTAAAGGCCAGGGGGAAATTTTAGCCAGGACATCGGGATTAACACCATACTGTATATTGCAATATATTTTTAAGACATCAGGGGTAAGTAGTAGGGAGTAGGGAGAAGTTTAGAAGGTGCTTTCTCAGTATCATAAAGTCTAACTTCTCTGACAATGGTAAGTCCAGAAGAAGATGAAACAGCAGCTAAAAACATCTGCATGACTTGCACATCTTTGATTTTTTATGGCAGTGAAAAATAATTGAACTGGGTTTTAGGAGCTTCACAGTTGTGTGGAATAAAGTTGCAGGCCTATATTTGTATTTGGTGGAAACTATGCAGACTTGTTTGTAAATTTTATTTTGACTATATACATTCATAAGACACTTGAATGCTTCAGCTCTTTAGGAGCAGAAAATGATTTAACTAATGTTCCAAGTCCAGTCAGAAACTGGTGTCATGAGGACCAGGAGCTGAGACTACCAATTTTAAGTAATCCAGTCTCCCAGAATACAGCTTTACTTCATTTATGTGTCTTAACTAAGCCCTAAGTTTAATCAAGTAAAACATTTTCCTTGTTTAATTCCAAGCCTCAATTAGCTATTGAAATTAGAATATCTGTTATTACTAATGCATTATTATAAATCTTGGCTAATTAACACACACAGCTTCAATTAATGAGTCTTGAGACTGAAAATAAAGCCTGATTGACAAAGAAAATAATGGAGGGGAAGTTAGATATTGTTTATAATAATTTATTTCTAATAGCTCCCAAGTTAAGGAAAGTCACTAAAACAATGTCTAAAGTGTTGAGAATCTATGATGTTTCACACGTTGTTATGTTTCTTGAGCTTGCAGTTCCTTGCTTCCAGTTAAAGGAATTATAATGCAGATTTCAAATGTTATTTCTTAACATTCTAAATTCCGATTTTGACTTTAGAATTTGGTATTGATAGGAACATACTTTACAGCATATGTTAGTTTTCTGGAATAAGTTCAATGCCAATACTAACAATATAGGAAACGTTAATCTTGAACAGAAAAGACTATGAAGGGACCTGATTAAAATTCAAAAACCTCAAAGGCATTGAGAAAGTCAACACAGTAGATGTCTTTAGAATGAACAGTGAAAAACAAACCAGAGAACACGAGGGGGACCTTCTCGGATGTACATTTAAAACTCAGATCAGGAGGTACAGTGCTTCTTTATCCAAAGGTCTGTGGTAGTCTGGAACAGTATACAGTATGGTGGAACAAGCAACTTGGCCATATTGCTGAAGCAGATAGACTGTTTCAAGATTATCTTGAATCCGAACTACCAAAAAGGCTAAATGGACTGGATGGCTTCATCTCATTTGTAACCTTATTTCTATTCTATCACTATTTTCCAACAATGAGTCTAGAGTCCAGAACTCAGACCATTCTTTCATATTGTCATCTTGAAAGAATCCAGGGCTTCATCTTCAACTACATGGCTGAGGTGTTTGTTCCTGATTTAGCCATTCATGTAAAAAGCTGTCTACTGTATGTTGACTCTGTAGACTGAAGAAGTCCAATATCATTACTTCAGTAATGCCCTTGAGGATTATGAATGCTTGACTCAGTTACCCTTAAAGTCTTTTCGGTTCACAGTGATTTCTTCTTTGTAACTCTGTGGCCACGTTTGTACAAAATACTTTCAAAAGATATGGAATTTTAACATAGTGTCCCTTAATTTAAATTCAATACATTTAATTATATAGTATATCCTGACTTTCTTTGTGTCATAAACATGTCTTTTTCACATGTAGTTTGACAAGCTTATTGTTTTCCATCAAGGCGACATCCTTCGCATGAGACATCAAACCGAGGTCCTGACTCTGTCACATCTTCCAGGTGGGGCTGCACACTGGTGTTAGTGGAGAGGATCCACATTACCTGTAAAGGGCTTTGTTTAGAGTGTCCAGAAATGTGATATATAAATGTAAGGCATTATTCATTATTATTATACTGTATTTATATATTTTATATTATTATATTTATAGTGTATGTTTTTGTTATCTGCCTATAATACTTTGCACTTAATATTAAATATAATTTTCTTGGTTTTTGAAGTATTAAATTGTCTAATTCTTTTTTAACTTCTTTTGCAACATCTGCAGTATTTGCTAATCCTCTATTTTGGCATCATCAAACAACACCAGCACACCAGAATCTATAGCATCGTTATGAATTAATCATTGGTCCTCATACAGATCCCTGTTGTGCTTCACTTATTACATCGCATGAGAATGTATCCCTAATTTATTCCCTGTTTTCTACCCATTAACCAATTATCATTCCAAAAAAAGTGTATGTTTAAAAATCTGACACTGGCCTGGGGTCATTACTCCAAACCTGGCTTGAGAGAATCTTAAGCAGACAACTGCTGTTGTACAGTACGTGACATCTCATAATGGTGGGATAACATAATCAGGAATAGTCACTGGACCATAAGGGGAATGGTCACTCTTAAATCCTCATTCATAGCAATAACAAGGCTGGACTCAGACTATAAAACCCTCTGTAACACATGTTGTAATTCAGGGCTCTGTGGGAAAAACACCTCATGTGTGTCTCCTTCAGCATTCTCTGGAAGTGGCCATTTTCATTACAATTAAACCCATCTCAAACTTTCACTGGACTGCGCTGTGACTCCTTGCAATCCTGTAATATAAACGGATACTAACTGCATTAAGAGTTAAGAGCTTAACTTTTATGTCAAATTTCATCACAAGCCTTCTGAAAATGTAATTATACCGTGCCATATCTTACACTCTGTATGTTCCTACAAAAGTACCTGTATTCAACAGAGAGTAATGTCGAGGTGTTAGCACTAGAGTTTTAATCCAGTTGACTGCAAATAGAATTTATCCTCTCGTTCACCCTCTGTGAGAGGTGCCACTTGAATTGCCTGCTGTTGCCTCTGACACTACTGGTACATATTAATTAAATGTGTTATGTTAGGAGAGGGAATAGGTGTGTCTTATTATGATGTGTTAATTTTGATCCAAGGAAGAGATAACAATTTTCGGCACCTAGAGCTGTCCCTAAAAACGACACAACAGTTTTTTTTTCCTTCAGATTACCTAAAACACCAGCAAAGATCTTTGTACATAAATTCCCTGATGTACCCCCATCCACAGAAGTGTGAAAATAGTTTTCCCAGATTAGGATATGAGCACATCTTCATTTGTCTTTTGACTCTGGAGTAAGTTCCCTAAAATTCTTATTTTTAACAAAAAAATAAGCGAAGAAAGTTAACTTTCTGAACTCCCATATTTAGATAAAACCTGAATGTGGTTCCCACTGGCAAAATATAATACACAGTTGTACAGTGCTTTGGCTATGGATTTAACTTCCTGAAAGTGCATTCGTGAATAGTATTTTTGTGTTCTCTTTCATGCCTCTTTTGTTGTGTATGAGCTGGTCCTGGTTTGTACAATTGTTAGGTGAAGGAACATATACATGTGGACAAAACCTTTTTGCCTAGAGAAAAGAGATAAGACAATTACGATGTACATAAAATATAGTGGAATAGTTTCAACATGAAAGAGTGGAAAAGGTGAATTAGGCTCCAAAACTGTCAGTTTTGCATATTGCAGTATATATCACAATGAAAGACTATTTTTTTTACACAGGCTTTAACTTTCAGGCTCTCCTGGTGAGCCTCTTGAAAATCTCAATGTATGTTTCATCCAAACACATCATGTGATTCCATTTGATCTGGAAGCCAATCACAGTCAAATCTGGGCTGTCTTATGGGTCTTTTTACAACCGTTACTCAAGTTGTCTTTTTTCTTCAGACACTTCTCCAGCTTCCCAATGAGGTACAGTAGTACGAAGTGTTTTGTTTCTGTATCTGGGTTCGTCCTCCTGTAACTCCCAAAGGTGTTCACAGTGCGGAATAGGGGCAATGAACAACAGAGTGGTAACGACCTCTCTTCTTTATCCTTTAAAGAACTGTGCTCACCAACCAGCAAGATAGCCATCGCAACACACAGCGAAGGAGCGAAGAAGGCAGGAAGCTCAGGGTGAGAGCCTGAGGTCACAGACCCAGACAGGGAAACATGAGACAGCCACATGTGTACAATCGCATGCCACATAACAAACCCCTGTCCTTCCCCCCAGGTTCCAGGAGTTAGCAATGTCCCTGATAGTTCCCACCTATCCCAGCATCGTCTCCTGGGGCTGACATCACCAGCCCCACTGCTCCTCTGCTTGGAGCCTTATTACTGCCTGATGAAGGTGCTACAGTACTAAGTGTTTTGTTTCTGTGTCAGAGTTCGTCCTTCTTTAACTCCCAATGACGCTTAAGGTATGTTCCAGAAGCTTCTGAAAATGTCAGGAGACTTTGTAAAACTACCGGATGATTAAGTAGGAGACTACGTTTCCAGTTTTTTTCCCCGACATATTTACAGTGTCTTTTCTTCAGTATGGCATCCTCAAGAAGGATTAGGCATTTTGTGAATGATTTAGCACTAAGTTCCTTCAATGGGTTGAATGTTCACAGGGAGTTTCATTTTCAGTTCATACTGTAAATGTTGAAATGTCTACACTGGCATTTTCAGGCTAAAACAATTTTGAGTTGCAGTTCGTCAAGGTGTGCTATGCTAGGAGGCTATTCTAAAATCAGTGGGGTTCCGAATGTTTCTTGGATTTGTATATTGTAGTGTCAATAAATATAGGTATCAGACTATTTTAATAAGTGTTGCTCAGGGTAGCCAGTGTCCTCTGTTTGCTAGCCAAACAAAAGGCTTTCTATGTTATACACTAGCTGTAATTAGGGCATGTACGTAGATTTTTTTTAATAAGGCAGAAATAATATTATCTGGAAAATGGCATATTCTTTCTAAAACCTATTTCGAGTTTATACAGTATATTAAGAAGGTTCCACGTGTCTAGAACGAGCTGACCAGCCAGCTGTTGCCCTGGCTTCTGTCAGGAAACAGCTTGATGAGATCCTGGGATCAATGAACTACTGAAAAAAACAAATGAGATAGATCAGCTGAACAGCCATTTCAGGTTTTCTTACTTAAGTTCTAATGTGATAGCAACCCGTGGCCTGTAAATTATTTTTTTGTTAGTTTAATGAATTAGACATTATTTTTGCTATTGATTAGTATCATTTTACGTTTAGCACAAGCCTTCATCCAAGGTTACATTTGATGTTTAAAACATGTGTTTTATTATATCTTAATTAGTAACACATAGATCTGAATCAATATCACAGTACTCCCTAATGTACGTTAATGCATCTCTACATGAATGTCTGTAATCTAAAATAATTACTAAATAGATTAAAGGGGTCCTGAATCAGGCACTGAAAATCTTCAAGGACCTTGACAAAGTCAACCCTTTTTCAGAATCAGCACTGGAACACAAACTAGAGACACAAATGGAAGCCATGTGGAGTGTCTTCAAAATTGAAACCAAGGATCCTTTCTTAATAACAGGATGGTAGGACTATGGGCCAAGCTACCCAGCCATGCTGCTGAAGCTGGCACCCCTGCATCTTTAAAGAAAGACTTGGATGAGATCATGGATCAATTAGCTACTGAAACACCAAATGGGCCAGATGCATCAGATTACCTTCTCTCATTTGGAACTGTTCTGATTGTCTGGGAAGTTAATAGCTTTGTCTCTGATTTAAAGTGGCTGTTAGAATTCTGAGATTTTGTTTGGACTGAGAACTAGAATTTGACCAAATATGAGTGCTATTTGTAAGGCATGTTTCTTTTCTTAGGAATATTGCTAAACTGATAAATGATAGCTCATAAGTCAGCATCGGTTTTGCTTCTTGGTCTCTTGTGCATTTACAGCTGCAATTCTTTGCCTGTTGTCCTGTTAGATTTCTAGTCTCAGATCTCAGCAGCAGGTATATTAACAAGGATTTGGATGATATTACTCTAATCCTTAAATGTGTTTCTCATCCCATCTTCCTTTTTTATTGATTTTGTGTTTTTTTAACATACAAAGCATGGTATAGTCCCATTCTGTGTCAACGAGTGGCTAATACTATATACTCCACTATTACTCCTAACTCACACTAACCAGATTGGGAGACAATAACATATCAAGTCATTTTTTTGGGGTGGAGTTCCTTGCTTTAAGAGTTCTCTTCCCAGTTATACCAGATAGTCTGGATCTGTCTATTTCTAGTTTCCAGCTCATTATTTCTATAATTTGATTTTCTATAGTTTTGAGGACTGTTCCGGCCTATAGCTCCTACAGTATATAAATCCATATTGTTTTACTGAGTTTTTGATTTTTGATAAACGTGGGTCATGCAGTTAACCTAGTAATTGTCCCTTATTATGTTTGTAAATTTGAAGACATTGTGTCTGCTTTTTGTTGTTTTCTTATGTTTTAGTCACATCTACTGTATTTCTGATCATATAGTAAACATGCTAAGACAAAAAATGTTCTTTTTGTTTAGAGTAAGAACAAAACTTTTGTTTTTATCCCACAGACTCACTGGTGAACTCCAAGAGGTTTCCTTATCAACAAGTCTACCGATGGTTAGTCAGAGGCATGATTCGGAAAGTGCACTTTGATGACTTCTTATTCTACCTCAGTGGCATAATGCCACTTATGCACTTTGTGGTAGAACTCCATGCCCACTCTGTCTATTTGCCAGCATCAATATTTAATGGGGATTACCATTCATTATTAAACCTTCAGGAGTAAATAGCGAACATCTATCTCCAGTGTTTCTGCTTTTATACCATTTCCTTTTTTGGGACACAGCAATTAAATTAATTGGTTTGGTGTTTCGTGGATTCTGCTGCAGTCTCTACAGATAACATCATTTGGGATTCGGAGTCATTCACCCATTCTTTATAACTCCTGACTGGTGTTCCTGTAGTTGAGTTATAGTACATCACGGGGAACAGACATCTAACAAGGGTATATCACAAGGCAAAATGGGGTGTGTTGTTTCCAAATGCAAAAAAAGAAAATAGTAAAATATCTCTATATATTCCTTAGTGGTCATCAGTCCTCTATATGATTAATTTATGTAGAAGGTCTTGGATGCTAAATATAATTACATTGCTCCCCAAGAAAACCTGTTTATTTTCTGCAAATGTTAGAAAACATTGTTGAACTAAAACAGTTCTTAATTTATGAACCCCCTTTCATTTTTAATTGTAAGACCTATATAAAAATATTATGGATGTTGGCCTCTTTCATGAAAACTAATCTTCTATCTCTATGCTGGACGCTAAACAAATTATTCTGTTCTGTTACTATACATTGTCATTCTACACTTAAAAACTGGTTAAAAGTACCTGGGAAGCAATAAGAGAAAAAAACAATGTCGGTGTAAGTCACCTGAATTAATTGGTAAACTTGTGATCAATCTGTACTACAGCATGGATGTGGTATGTTTATGCCATTCTTCTAATGATCAGTAAGAGGACACATAGCTGAAATCTTTCAGCGAGCTGATTGGGTAGTCAGAGGCAGGTGTGGTATTTCTGTACACAACACTGTTCTTGTACTGATGAAAATATAAATACTTCCAGACATGTGAACTGTCAATGATTTTGCCCTTTCAAGCACTTACAAAAAAAATAACCCTGCTAATTGGAAATTCTCCTATATGCCTCCCCAGGAAAATACCTCCTCCTGGGGCACAGCATGAGCTCTTTAGTCCACATGATATTTATTAAGCAGACTGTGACTTCGATTCCCATAAGTGGTAACGCACAACTGGCCAGGCACAGCAGGATTTCTGTAGTTCCAAAGTCAATCACAGTCTCCTTGCCTTATAGCATAGAAGCTTGTGGGGTCTCAGCCTGCTACCGCAAGCTAAACCTACTGTTTGCACTGGGAGTTCAAGATGTGAGACTCAGGCAAATAAAGATACTGCATATGTCAGGAGATGCATGTCCAAATCTATCCTGGGTTGCAGCTGCAAGCCAAATTAACTAACAATCCATGTGTCCATATACTGTATTACCATATACAGTATACAGTATACTGTATAAATGGTAAGTGCAGAGTAACATACTGTAACATGACTATATTACTAACATTAAACTTAATGGATCTACAGAGAACCAGCCTGAAGGTGGAAGACCTACCAGTCCTTGGGTAGCCCTGAGTCTCCAGAGAAAAGTGAGCATTGGGGAAAAAACTAGTCTGGATATTTAGGTTTACTGGCTAGTGCAGTAGGTGAGGAGAAGGACTGTGATGTTCACAGAGTGAGAGGGTGAAAAGACAGATCTCCTTTTGGAGGAGAAACTTCCACTTGCATTTTTTGAATTTGGAATAGTGGAGGAGTCCAATTGTGGTGAAAATGAATGTCCATGCTGGAATTTTTAAATAATGCCTAATGGCTATGTATGAAATATGTGATGAAATCTCTAAGCTTGCAGGAGCCAGTTGGATGAGGATAGCTGAAGACAGACATTAATGGGAGAATATTGTGGAGCACATCATGCAGAAGTTATAGATGTATAGACAGCGGTATTACCACCATCAGATCAAAAGCTTAGCAAGGCTGGTTCTGGTCAGTATCGGAATGAGAGACCTCTAAAGAAAATCATGCTGGTGTTGTAAGTAATGTGACTGGCGGGTGGCACTTATTTCTCTGGACCAGAGTTTCCAAACCAGTATCCCAGTATGGTGACTAAAGACTGTAAGGTAATGTTCTTCAGGTGAGAAATTAAAACAAGGTTTGCTTGGATTTCATTGCTCTTGTAGTAAGAACAGGCATGTTAACTCTGAAGAACTTCTGGGATAAAAGGCATTGTATAAATACAAGATTGTTTCTTATTCTGCTACAACATGATCAAAATCAGTTATATAAATCTGGTAATAGCCTAAAATGGATCCTTGCGATACACCACTGCTTCCATCTATCCAGTTAGATGCTGTGCTACAGTACATAGAATGCAGTTTCCTGTTCCTTAGCTATTTCTTGATCCAGGTGCAGACATTATCATGGACTCTTATATCTTTATTTTGAGAATCAATTTTTCATTAGGGCCCCAGAAGATTCTAGCAGGGTGGTTAAGTTCTGTGTAAGTTCACGCAAGCTCCAACCGGTCACTTCTCTACCTGGTCTAAAATGTCTATAGTTCAGTTTCCTCTCTCTTTAATGGATTGCTTTTTCATTTTCAGTTGTCCACTCTTTGGGTACTACTCTTATTCTAAGTGTGAGTTTCCATATCCTAGCTAAGGTCTACAAAGAGTATCTCTTGTTTGAGTACAACCAAAAAATTACAATCAGATCTCAGTGAGTGATTAACTTTGAGCCACTTACCACCCTGTAGAACTTCAGTTTTAAATTCTGCCTTATTCCCACATACTAAATTAAATATTCACCTCATTTAGACACAAATCATAGAGTTTTAAAGACTATAAAAACCATAGACTCCAACTATGTTAATTTCAGCTGCTGTATTCCTCTTCATATTATACCATTGTATGTGTGGAAAATTGAGTTCTCCCATTACTATCACCTTATTCACCTACAGTACCTTCCTGATCTCATCATACATTAAAGCGCTTGTGCCCATGTTTGTAATAGGTGGTCTATATCATGTAGTTTACTGCATATACTGTAGATGCTAACTTCTAGTTTTCTAGCTCATTGTTTATTCTTGTATAGACCAACACTAACACTTCACAATTTACCCCCATCAATGCCTCTGACACATTTCTGCTTGTCTTAAAGCTCACCTTTTTTTTCTTTGCTAACATAATTACGCCTTTCTACACTATGTTTAAAAATATATTTTTCAGATCATAAACAATGTACAATGTACAGTTTCAGTAAAACCAATAGTGTTACAGTCATTGAACATCCGCCAGTATTTGGAGGAGGAGTTTAGAGGAAGTGTGAACATTATTGTTGGGAAGACACACCCCTGTCGGAACAGACAGGTGACGTCCCCAAAGTGACATAATCTAAGGGGAGCACTGTGATTGGTTGGAGGAAGAGAACCACATTCTATGCTTGTGAGACTGATACAGTATGATCACCAAGTGCACCAGCTTCCTGTCTGGACTCCAGGCAGGGCATGAATTCAATCCTGTCTGCAGGTTTTAACTGCTGTTGACACAGGCTCGGTGGGCTAAACCCAGCCAATGGACCACATGTTTGACATCCCTGGAGCCAGTGATTGGTGGGAACTGAAGGCTTGCTCTTTCCCCACATTTTCATAAGGAAATCCTTTTCACCTCCTGAGTGTGCAACACTGATCTGTGTGGGTATTGGAATAGTTGGTGCCTAACTTGAAAGTCCTGGAGCTTTGTGTGAGGTGAAACCGCAAATGATTCATTGATTAAACTATTTGCGCAAAACAGGAACCATTTTGTCAAAGTAACCTACATTAGCAACACCTGTGCTCTTAAATTATGGAATGCTGTTGACGGTGCTTTATATTTATAACTGAAAAATGAGTTCCATTATACATACTCTGCTTAAATCTTTGCTGCATTATTGTGTGCATTCAGCAAAACATCTAATGTTCACTTAATGATAAAGACATTTTTCTGTATCTTTTAATCCTTGGAAATGCATATTTTTTCCAGGGAAAGTCTCTGGCCCCTGCGGTCCTGAATTGGAAGAAACAGTTGAAAAATGGATGGATGGATAATATATACAAATGTAGTAGCTGAATTCTCAGGTTTAACCATCTCAGGGTTTTGCTCCTTTAGTAAACAGGGTTCAGGATTCTTTAGTTAAAGTAATGTAAAGCTGAGTGGTACAGTATGTCCAGTTTTACTCCCCATATGATCCGAACAAGCTCAGCATTTACACATACTGTACACAAAATACAACAAAACAAACAACTCAACAACTATTTGGGTTCTTAACCAAACATTCCATGAGACAACGTCTGGACTGCATGCAGCTTTAATAAGGGTGGCAAAGTCATTTTCTTTTCACTAATAACATTAATATTTATGGAGGTAATAAATAAACAAAATAGAACTGGAGCACAGAGATGTATGTTTGCAAATTGTAGCAACAAATCACTGTGGTTGTGAAGAACAGTCGTTGCTCTGCGTTGTGCTCAAGTCTAGCTAACACCTGTGTTCCTTACCGCACAGCTCGCCCTAATTAGCCCCAGACATACCTTGGGGACTGCCTGTGTAATACCTGACAGTGGGAACTTGCCTCTTATAGGAGTACAGTCTACTTTCATGAGCCACATCAAACATCGCTTCAGGTTTTTGACAATCCAACTTCCATATATTTTTTTCAAAAGTATCTGCTTTCAAAAGTCAAAGTTTCTATTAAAAAGTTTTACAACTTAACTGGAGAAATTCACATGGAAATTTGAACAAACAGCACAGGCACACACTCTGAAGGTCAGAGTTACAGGGGATAACTGGGCAGGTTTACTGACATACCTTAAAACTAGAAAAAAATACTGAAGATAATGTCATTGATTCATATGAAACTGTACACACCGTCTCTAGGGTAAATGCATCGAAATAAAATTCTTATACATTTCTCAAAATGTCTTCCTATGTTTGTAATCATGGCTGCGCGCATTCTTTGTGTTCAGCAACACAGTTTTTGCAATATAGCGATATCTGTTTTTGTAGGACATTATATGCAGCTAGACATTGTTGTATCAATGGACTTTACTCTGATCACTCAAGTTTTCTCAGACATACTGAATCTTTTCACTGATTTGATTAGTAAATCAGTTATGATGAACATTACATATTACAAGGTAAACAAGAGATTAAAGCACATTATTAATCCCTGTTCAAACAAATACATTTCTGAACATAATTTAGGAATAATGCTACTAGGAATAAGGTGCTGAAATGCATTATTGGTAAGAAGATTATATTTAATATGTATGCTTTGTTTTGAAAGATGTAGCAGGGGGAGCTATTGAAATATGAATGTCTTTGTCTCCTGCTGAGAAAACAAATGAAGTTCTCCTTGTCTTTCGTTGCACTGATCAGAAGGTAAAACCCACGAAATGTTACTGGAGTGTGCGAATTTAATAGAACAACAAGAGCTATCTCTGACAGTTTCTAATGCATGCATTGCACACTTCAAAAAGTACAGGAGCTCAAAACGTAGACCATTAGAGGTATTAGTATTTTCACTTTTGACCTGGTTTCATCACCATTTACGAACAGCAATAATCCGAAGGATGTCCCTTTGAGATCAGCAAAGTCGCTGATTACTCTTATCTGCTTTAACCTTACACAGATTTTAGCAGGCTGATAACTTGACCAAGTGAATACTTACAGTAGGAAAGTTGCGAGATTGTACCAAAGCCTCAGAGATATTAATTCAGACAGACAGCTAATGGAAGGGCTTCACTGTTTTGTATTCCAGTTAAGAATGGCTTCCTAGAATTGTCTTACTGAATAATCGGACTATGCACTTTTTCTGTGCAGAGCAGAACCTTAAAAATACGTTTCCCCTGTAGATTGCCAGGGTTTTCTCTGTCCGAAATCACTTGTTGTGTTTTGAGGAATGATATTTGATACACTTGGTTCAGAAATCATATCACGTAAAAACCTTTCAACCAAGAGACACAAGTGGAACCTGCATGGAATACATTTAACCACCAAGAACAGGAGGCACTTCTTCACACACAGGGTTATGGGAGAATGATATAAGCTACCCAGTGTAGGGAAAACCGGTTCAGGGACGCCAAATATGTAATCATAGTGGCTCTCTGAAGGCACCAGTTCTGTAGGGTTTGGGCATTTACTGAGACAATTATTAATTGTAGCAGTAAATCACAAAGTTGATTCTTTTGATGGCTTTAGAGTCCAACCATGCGACATAACTCAAACAACGCGCACACACAGGTACTAATACACGAGGATACATTTATTAATACATAGAATATGCATGTAAACCTAACAGATCTTATTGAGAGGGTTATCAGAATACAAAAGATATATATTCAGTCAGTTACGAAGTGTTACACATATCAAGAGGACATACGTTCAGTATATCATTCATTAAGACCGTTTCGTAAAGTGAACTTGGTTACAACTTCTACATTAGATACTCAAACAAGTACATAACTCTTAGGAATATCAACTGGTTGGGATAACAATTGAATTCTCGAGCAGTAATGCAGTGAAGTTGAATACTCATCCAATCTTTGGGGATTCAGATCTCCTGCGGGCACAAAGAAATAGTTGCAGGCTTGTTGCTGTCCAATCCGCGCTCTCTGGCTCCGTGCCAGGCTGTGCTGTGCGGCTTGCGACAGTGCGCTGCTGATGCTCATTGTTGTCTTTAACTAGCAAAGTTTGTGCACAGGAGAAAAGATGACTGGGGGTCCCAGCAAGTCAGGAAGAGGACCGGTTCGTTCCTGATGAAGAGCTAGTTCTGAATAGTAATTCAGCTGTCCACAGTTCCGACCTGTTCACGAGGCCTGCTGCTGGTTACTCTCTGGCAACCTCCACTCTAGACTCTTAGAACAAAGGAAAGTTCTGGCACTCGGACACACTGGCCGTTCCGTGGTTGTCCGGGCTGAGTCTCAGGATGGTCAGGAGGCGCGCTGCGAGAATGTCCTGCCCTTGGGAGCCTTCTGCTCCTGGGCCGTCCTGCCCTGGAATTCTCCTTTGAATTCCCTTTAGAATCTTACTGAATCTTGTTGAATCTGAATCTCTCAGGCTCTCTGTGCTGCCTGTTTTTACCTGGAGGAACTTCAGCTCATTGATTGGCTGAAAGTTCCATGGGCATCAGAGTCCCACGTGGGTTACTTGGCCCTACCAGTCCCTGATTGGTTGATCAAGGTGAGATATGAGTCATTTAGTCCTGACACTTAGTAATGCAGTCCAGATGTCCAACTGGCACTCCGTAAACAGATAGGCACCAATGGATGACCATTGATCATGATAGCCAGGCTTAGCTAAGTGCATCCCCCTTTGGGAGCTGTCCTTATCAAAAGAAAACATCTTGCATGAATGGTTTCTCTGTGGCTGCACCACAGAGATGAACAGAGAAATGGGGCCTCATTTGGGAAGCTCAGAAACACTTAATTCTGCCTTATTAATAAGCCTTACCGCTACACCAGCCATGTTTTGGAAGCAGATACCCTGGTTTCTTTCAAAACCCAGCTGGATGAGTTCCTTGGATCAATTAAGTAAAACCTACCAAAATAGGTTCAGTTCAAAATATATCAGTTCCCTTCTTCCAGCCATTCATTATCAGTGTCCTCTCAGTCCAGTGCAGGGTCACAGTGAGCTGGAGCCCCTGGCACACAATGGGAGCAAGTCAGGATTGTCTCTTCTTGTGCTGGACACTACTCCATCACAGGGCACAAACACACAAAGGGGACAATTTAGATACACCAATTAGACAACTTGGGAATGTTGGGAAACTTGGAACTTTGGAAATCAGGGACAACCACAGAAAAATCTGTTTAGTCATGAGAAGACCATGCAAGCGCCACACAGTCTAGACCCCCAAGCCGAAATCACACTCAGGACCCAATTGCTATGTGCCACACCATCGTAGCTCCCAAATTCCATTTTGGAAGTGCTGAATGAAATGGTCTTTAATGCACATGAATGAACAGATTAAAACAATGTGCAGTTCTAGAGGTGTGGCAATTTTAATGTTTGGATAAATGTTTGCAACGATGTAGATTTAAAATAAATCTAAGCATAATACTCTAGCTAGCTCATTAAATGCCAGAGTATATTGAAATAAATGTTTTTCCTTCTTGGTTATTTATAAGCCTTTATGTAACACCATCACCAGGTGCACCAGCACAACAGTTCATTTTAATTGATGCTAAAGATAAGGTTACCTTTCAGGGAAATCTCATACCCTATCATTTATCAATCACTTGTCAGGTCTTTAAATGGGCTAAATGAAAGAAGACTGTCATTTCCAAAAACAAAATCTGTTACACCTCACATATTAAAAGTCTAACATAGAGACATGTGTTTTTGCTAATGCACAGCACTAAAACCCTACCCAACAACTGTGACAGATTAATATAACAGCATATACTGTACCTTCTGATGTCTGTAAAGAACACTTCAGAAAAAATGACTGTACAGATGCATCAGAACTACTGTTCTCAATATTTATTGTTGTCAATATAAATATCAGTACATTATGACAGGGTCCTGCGTTCAAAGTTTTCTTTGGCCATTTAACACAAAACACGCTCTCCACATCAACATTTTCATGCATAAAAATTACATCAAGTACTTGGACACCTGTTTACCTTTTCCAGTTTCATTGTCTTGTAAAAAATGTTTGCTTCGGAGACATCAATTTTTCCAGTTTCTTCAGTTTTCATTTAAAAATGTGTCTGCCAAGGAAAACCACTAGGAAGATACAGTAGATATATTGTGCTCATTTTGCAACAGGGAATTTCTTCATATCAGAATCAATATTTAAGCCAAAAAGCAATTTTGTCTTGCCGTATTATTATTGTCTTTGGCTCAAAAGGGCAAAACAAATTTGTTTTTCACTCAGATCTCTCTATTGTCCAGCGCACATATAGGCACTGCTGTGCTCTACAGCTCCAATCCCTTCTTGCAAATCTGCCCATTTTAATTGTGTTTATAATCTTTGGAGTACTGAAGTCTGTGCAGACCAAAAATGTTAATATTAAACAATAAACATGCATCTTCAACTGGCAGCAGCATGATTTAATTTTGGGAAGGAAACAGTATATATTTTTTTTAGTTACACAGTCCTTATGGAAATACACTGAAAATAAGTTGTAGAACAAGCAATAAAGAGAAGTTATTAATAAGGTATGAATGAATGATGTTGGAACCAATATATAATACATAAAACAGCAGAAAATATTGAAATCCAGTAGAAAATACGCTTATTTCACCTTAAAAGAATGCTCCTGTTGTAAATCTGATTCATAAATGTATTTATTTCTTATATGAGGGACACAAGTTTATGTACCTCCCATTTAGAAATAAAGCTGTAGCATATTTTGTGTTCAGATTCAACTGCTGATTAATTATTCTGAAGCCTTAGTAATGTCTGGGAGTATACATGACTGAGCTGTACTGTCCCTGCAATTTACTATGAGTTTTGTCACTTTCAAAGAACAGTTACTGTATATATTATTGCTGTTCCTTTCAGGAGATCATTCCTTTTTATTTTTGTACATAACACAAAATCCAAATATTTACAGTAAATGCTGTAAAAAGAAATAAAATAAGATTGAAAAATAATTCACTGTGTCACCGCAATGAAAATTAAATACCAAAGCATGTTATAATATTATCATTATGGGATTTTGTGACACAGAGAGGCAGGTGTTTTATTACCTAATCAAGATATCCTAACTGAAATTTCAAATAACTCAATTAAAATTTGGTTTTAAGAGTAGTGAGCATTTTTTGCTGTTTTACATAGTTACATTAACAATGTGTAAGACCCTGGTCTGAGAAAGCCATGTTGGAGTAAATTTCCCTATTGAAATCCATTGGTTCCTACTGTATGTGGAAGCCAAACATGAGCTCAAGATCCGAAAGATGTAAAAGATCCACATTTTGACTTGTTATTGTAAAAGTGACGCTGACTTCACATATTGTCACAGTGCACTGATGTAGCCACTTCAAAACTTTAAAAGAGAAAGACAAACAGGTGACTGTCCTTGAATTTTTTTTCTTAAATTCACCTCTCCCCTCCCTTTCTCACACTGGGCTGGACATTTTTTATTTTAATTTTTCATACCAAAGAGTTCAAAAATAAAAAAAAGCGAGTGTGTCAAGAATTGAGATGGAGGTGTCTGTGCACCTCATGTCTTTCTTCCAGTTTGATGCTGATAATCCTGTCTGTACAGGTGCTCTCCTGTACCCCTGTCAGAGATTATAAATGTTTTTGACATTGTGGAAGGACCCAGTTGGAAGGTGTTCAGTCAACATTACATCACAGTGTCAGAGCTGGCTAGATTTGGAAATTTATAATGAAAATATTTGAAGGAGAACATGTGTGTTAAATAAAACTCTTCTGTACTGGTGCAGTGATTGATTGAAAAACTGATTGATTGATTAATTGAGTTTACAGGGTGACATGCTGTCAGTTTATTTCTGATTACGAGATGTTCACCAATCACATCCATACCAAACAATTTCATGTTGCGTTTAAGAGTATCTTTGGACTGTTATTGAATTAATTTAACCATTTGTCTGCAGGTTAAATTTTCTGAGAGAATATTACATTTAAAGGTCCATCTGAAAAAATAGAAGGAAATTCTATAAGAAGCTATAAAGGACTTCACAACCCCTGAGCAAGAAATCTAATGTTCATGTTCAATGTACCTACTGTATAAAGAGCAAAGTGTAATTTTGCTGCATATACTGTACACCTAAAATAATATTTATTTTACACATGCTTGCATCAAAGATTAATTAGATTAGATGGTAGACATCAGTTGAAAGTTGAAAGATGGTTGAGACTTTAACAGACATTCTCAAGTGACAGTTTTATACTGTCCAAAATGCTATTTCCTTTTCCTTTAAATGCTTAATATGCAGCTAGTAAAAATATCTTACAGATACAAACAAAAATGATAATTCTCTAAAGCGAACAGAATACTGTATAAAAACAGGTTCCAGTCAATATTGACTGTAGAAAAGCAGGCACAAATAAATTATGTTACACTGTTTGGAAGGATGCCTTTGTTTAAAAGCTACATAATGGTACTAATGCTGGAGTATGGGCTAAGTTGACATTATACTTCCAGTCTCAAATTGCAGCATTTATACCTGAGAATCGATTGACATCAAATGTCACGTTGATCTAATCAGAGGTTTTGCCAGGAAAGAATCCTCCTAAACCATTACCAAACATCTACAAGAACTGTAAATTTAGATTAAAGATAAAATTCATGACCGGGCAAACACCTAGTAGATTATGTTAAATGTAGACCAATGAGTGTTAAATGCAAGCAGGAAAAACTTAATGAGAAACAGAGCTTGAAGGAGCTACTAAAAGAAGACCTACTGGAAGTGTTTATTTTAACTCATCTTCCATACAATATGCAGAAGAAATAAAAAGTAAAACAGAATATTAGAATACATGTATTTATTACAAGCTGGGGAATTTAAATCAAAGGATCAAAATTGAGTATTTTCATCAACCTGATACAACAAGATATGTTGTGGAATCAGCCCAGGGAACAGCATTCAGATACAGCACATTTCAGGGCTCAAATGAATGCTAAACAGTGAAGACTTCCAGAGGAGTTATTCAGAATCTTGAATCGACAATACATCATGAACCAGAGGATGCAAATAAAAACTACAGGAAAATGTACTGTGTTTAACACTGAGAACATGAGGCTCAAAGGCATGTGGGAATCTGGAACAATCTACCCAGCCATATTTGTCAAAAATATTGAAATATTGAAGACTGTTACGACCCCAAGTGTCTAGGGGAAAAGGGGTGTAACATTTAGGATAATTCTTTTGGAAGCAGGGGGGGTTTTGGTGAGGGACTAGGAAGTGTGATAAGGGTAAGGAACTAGAGTGGTGCCAAAGGAAAAAAAAATAACAAACAAAAATGGAGCTGGCTAGGACAGTGAGGGAAAGCTAATCCGACTACAAAAGAAACCCCGAAACACACGGTCTTCGGCGTCTTCAACACCCTAGCTAACCTGCACTGACTACCCAAAACCATACAAGACAAACGGCACTCAGCCGTACTAAACTAGTGTACTAATACAAAATCAACTAAGTGTGTAAGTGTACCCAACAACCTAAACTAACCTTATATACAAAAGTTCACACAAAAACACAAGTGAACCAGGAAGACAAATAAGGGAAAACAAGAGTAATAAATAGGAGCAGGGTACAAAAAGAACACAAAAGTTGAACATGTATTACTGGGGCAAGGTAATGACAAAACAAGGATGAACACACTAGCAAACGAAAGTACAAAGAAACGAACATAAATCCAACAAAACAACAAAGCCGAAGCTATACGAAAATACACACACACAAAGCAATACAAACCAACAAACGAAGCCGAAGCAATAACCAGGAGCGAAGCGAAGCAATAACCAAAACCGAACAGGACCGAAGTCAAACGAAAGGCCTCTTCTTTCTCAAAGCCTCCATGTTATATAGTGAATAAGATGTGTTCTGATTGGCTGAGGCTAATTAATGATGACATCATACTGAAACAGTGGAGTGATGGTGGGCCAATGGGGAAGGGAGAACAATCAAGGGTCAGCAGTGTGGAACATAGAAAAAACACACACAGAACACACATTGGGACGTAACAAAGACATACTACAGCTGGACGGTATTCTTGAATCATTTAATAATCATGTGAGCCAGATATGCAGAATGCTTTTTGGTACATTTATGTCCTGACAGTATGTTTGTCAATAATTTAACCAAGATTGTGTGTGTTTGCATTTTACTCTCCTGACATCATCAACACAAACATAACGGAAAAAGATTACCAAAGAGCAGGGGAGACAGTCTGAAATGTGCAAACTGAATTGCTCAGTTTCCAAGTTAGTAACTGGATAAAGTTTTCTACTTAAGTAATTTGCATGTGTAGATATCAGCTAAAGCCTTCAGTGTGATTAATCACTCTGCATGATGACGGAAGACTGGCACTTGGCGTATGCAGAGCATTGCATCAATTTCAGAAGAATGACATCATAAACCTGTTTTACTTTTTAAGAGCTGACATGTTTAGTGGGCAATCTGAATAGCATGCTTTCACATTTTAATTACACGTACAGCACAGAGTAATGTATATTAATGAATTCTAGAAAAATATGAATCTTAAAAATAGATAGCTATGCTATTCAGCATCGATTGGGTTAGGTCATAAGGATGAAGGAAGTATTTTTAGCAGCTAGAGATTTTGTTTCTGTGTGAGTAGTTGTGATTCTGCGATTTTTACACATTCTTACAAACTCACCACAGTAGAAGGGAGTCTCCTGTACAGGGCAAGCCGGGGGAAAGGAGCTGAATTGGGGTTTTCAGAGAGCCATGTTGGGGCTGAGATAAGTTTCACTACAGGAGAGAGCAAGAGAGGCATCTTCAGTCACAGGCAGCACAGCTCTTGGTAAAGGAATGCCATGTTTTAAGAGCACAGACATTTTTACACAAAGCTTTATGTGTAAAAACAGTCCCTTTCTTGTGCTTGAATATATTTTATTCATACTGTAGGTCCTTAGGATCCTTAGCTTTGATTAGAACACAGAAAAACAGAAACATTTTTGATGATCCTGGTCTTCTCCCAAAAATCACAGCACTGGATGTTGTGAAATGAACAAGCTTGCTGTTATTTTTGAAAGACAAAACCGAGGAAACCTATTAAGTAGAGTTTGCTGGAAAGGTGGTTTGAGTATTTTTGCTTTTTAGCTCTGTCACTGGGGAATATTTTTCCAGCACCGTAAGTGTATCCTAGCTGTTCAAAGTCATACTTTTCCCAGCCTCTATCTGTCTGGAGCCTAAGACTGATTTCTCCCGCCTCAGACGTTGACAGAAATAGGCTGTGGAAGTGGAACTCTGCCCAATCAGTGGCAATATGCATAGTAATATGTGGCAGGCCTGGTATAATGAAGTTCCCAGCGTGCAGCCTGGAAGGGTATCCTCCGGTGTGCAGTGTGATTTATTTCCTCTGTCAAGAGGCAGGACAGCCAGGACTTGTCCTTCCCCATGGTCCTAGGGAACATACGCCAGATAAGAATTCAAGGTAAAGGCATTCAAAAAAACATGGCGTGGCCTACATTTCGGCATGGCTCTCGCCTCGTCTTCTCCTGCCCTCGGGCACGCTGGGAGACAGCGATAATTAAAAGAGGACCTGGGCCCCAGCCTGAAGGACGTCCCGCGCCACCTGCAGGAACGCGAGAGGGAATCGGAAGAGGAAGTTGCAGGGGCACAGGACAGGGCTGGTGGGCCGTGGACGTCTTGCTGGACATGTCAGACCCCTGTGAAGTTCCGCCAGAGGAATTCAGGATCAGGGAATCTGCCCTTTGTCTTGTTGCAGGCTTCCCCCTGACTGTGCCATACTGCACTGTACTACTGCAATGTTCGCTCATGTTGTTCTGGACTATAGTTTATATGCTGTTACACTCCATGGCTTGTTTTAGCAACCACCAAAGTTGCCTTAATACGGCCTTAAATGCCGTATATGATAACTCCGAAGAAAAAAAAAGAGCTGAGTCTTGTGAAAATCTTAGGTTGTAATGACAAAACTCGATACCTCAATGTAAAAAGCTGTTTATCTTGCTTTTGTTCTTAAATTCTAATACTCAATGTTGAAATGGGTACAGGAACCTGTGTCTCAGGAGTAGTATAAGGGTCTGTTCTCAAGCCCTGAGGAGAGATACAGTATACCGTACAGCATGTGGGATCTGATTCACTCACGACAGATTAGTCAACACTTAAATTTCAAATAAACAAGTAAAATATGTTCTTCTCTTTATTTCAGCACTAATTAAAAATCACAAGGGGGAGCTGATTAAGAATGATGAATTTAAAAATGACATCTAATCTAATAAAAGATATGTTGCTTAAATACCCAGGTAGCCAGGATGAACAATATTTGTAATCTGCAAAAAAGATGATTAATTTATAAATTCATTTGCTTTGTATTTAGTATTTAATTTTAGTTGCACATAGAAGCTGATTTTAAAATAACAGAAGCAAAACAAACACGAGAAAATTGTTGCAAATAATAATATTACTGAAAAAAATCAGCTATATCTTCACTCAATGTGGTTGAGTTCAGAAATGTTGTATGCTGTACTTGAGCATCATTACATAAAAATTAGAATCACAATAGTAACGAAAAACAGAACATTTTCAAAGATGATTGAGAATTAAATGTGTGGTTTGAGACATCTAAATATTTTTCGCGTAGTAATTTGAAACAGAAGTGCAGCACTTCTTAAATTTACCTTCTATTTTTACTCCTTATTTAAGCACAGAAAACAAATATACAGCTTTTCTGTGTTTCAGATCTTGAACTCCTGAGCTAAAGCACCACTGTATCCAATTCTGATCTGCTGTTACCATCATTCCATGGTGAGGCTGATAGATGTAGACATTAACAAAACTGAATCATCTCAGAAAACCAAATGCAGCACAAATCAATATTTTATGTTTTTATGTCTCATAAATACATTGTACCTATACAGTAGATACCGATACTGATGAGCCACTGACGCCCAGGATTACGCACGAAGCTTTCTACAATTCCAGACCCAGTTTTCATAGTTCCCCTCTCGAACACCCTCTTTTCTCTGTGTAATGACAGCATGCACAAACACACATTTTTTTATCTTTTTTTTCTGACGTGCTTTTGTAAACTGCAAGATCACTGAAGTGGAAGAATCAGGTATGTAATAAAAGACCACGTTTCCAAGAAAGTCTGTTTATCCTCATCAAGCACAAACACTTTCATTAAGATTACACCTAGTTGGTACGCACACGCTCTTACAAAAAGTCCTCCATGTGGTCATGTCCGCATTTAAAACAGTGTTCTGCTTCATGATAGTGTGAAAGGAATATGACTTCAAAGCTCAGACAAAATTTTGTTACTATCTGGAGACAGATGGGTAGGTAATTGCAACCAGTCTAGTAAAATTGATCAGTTTTTTTCCGATTATATCTTTCTTTTACCTACTTTGACATTCTCATATGAGGCATCATCAGGGCTGGATCATCATGTAAAATGGACTTTCTTCCAGATTGCGGCCTGTTATTTTTCTTTTACCTAATTTCCACCCAAATTGCTGTGGTTGATTAGTACTGGGTCCGTCGATTCTAAGAAGTTATTTCCCTTTATATTATACTGTATACTGTACCTTTGTCAAAGAAAAGCTTGTTATATTTTGTCACACGTAATAATATCACTAATATTGATATATTAGTTCTGATTTATTTTTGTCTTGTTGGAGTGTTTGTGAAAGGATAGGTAATGGAACACGACAGGTATTTTGTCATATGACATAAGACGGGCTCCTATTCCTGAGCTTTTGTGGTACCTGAAGAACAGCCCAAAGTTTGGCATTGATCCACACTTCAGGATGAGGGGAATGGAGTTAAGATCATTACACAATTGATCTTGATGAAGAAAAATTTGTGACAAAGCGATGGTTTGTCAGGTCCGACTCTTGTTCTTTGCAATCAGTGACAGAAGTGAATAATCTTCAGCTGCCAGACTTTGAACACTACCATAAAAGAACACATTTTCTGAGTACCATCGAGTGTGCTGTTTCCCTGTTGATAGCAGGCACTTTGTGAACTTGTAAAATTCTATCTCTTATTGGTGTGTGTGACATAATGTAAGTCATTGAAGGCATTTAGAAATAGGTAAGGTATAATATTACCAGAATGAGTGGCAGGGTGGCCTGAGTGGTTACCATTGGTACTTGGCATTGCTCCAGCACTGGGGCCCTGGGTTCAATTCTTGATCCGGGGTGCTACCTGCATGTAGTTTGTGGGTTTCCTTCAGACACTTTGGTTTACTCGAAAGCATAATGGTAGGTTGAGTGAGTTCTAAGAAAACTGGCCCTGGTACAAGTGTGTCTGTGTTTGTGTATCTGTCTGCCTTGTTATGGACCGGTTTCCTGTCCAGGATGTACCCCTAAACGGGAGGAAGTGGTTAGAAAACGAATGGATGGCCAATTTGACCAAATCATGCTACAGCTCTATGAATTAGCACATTCTTCATTTTTCTTAGTCCTTATGCATTTGATCATAAGAAGTAACCTCCCATACAGTCAAAGGCCATATGTAAAACAAATCACATTCTGTCGATTGTTTTATCTGATATGCAATTTAGTTGCTGCCTCATCAACACCATCTGTTTTAGATTTTCTTAGAATAAAACTCTGCATGTAGCTCATACCAGTGGAAAATCATGTCTTTACAGTACTGGCACAGCCATGAGTTAGGGTAATATTTTGTTTTAAGTGTGTTTAACCATGCTTTAATATCTCACAAATAATTAAAAGTAACATACTTCTGCAGTATCTATTACTATATATAAACCTATAGTAACATAGTATTTGAAATTGCTCCAGAAGGTGACTGATGTCTCTGATAATAGAGGATAGATTTCATGCAGATCTGTACCATGTGGCATAGTTATTAATGAGTATAATTGCCTTCCGGGTTTATACGTTATAATATATCTTATCTCTCCCACCTTTCTCACCTCATTTTCAGTGAAGTAATATAGCAGAATACAGGACACTATTCTATCATCATTTACAGTAAATTTAAAAATGAAAGTGAATTCTGCATAAGATGCAACTGAAACGTTACACTCTACACATTTCCTTGTGTGGAAGCTGAAACAGTTGTAAATTATTTTATTAATGAATACTAAACCATATGACTTATAAATTGACCTTTCACAAGGTGTTCAATATCTGCTTTGGGATACAATTAAGCTATTACAGTATGTCAACTCAGAAGCCCATTAGCTTTTTTTTAATGTTCTGTAACCTTACAAAATGTGCTACTCCTAAAACATTACCATTGTTATTATTCAAAAATGTAAGGCTTAATAGATTATTTTTCCATTTTACTTTGGATTTGCTTTAATACAGACTTAATGGGTCAGCTGTAAAGCAACAGAGGGACAATTGCACAAACAAAAGAATTGCACAAACTGAACATTAGGGAATACTTTGCATACATGGAAGTATCCATTTATGTCACAGCACATTAAAAACTATCTGTGCTGCAGGTGGAGCATTTTACTTTGTATATAGCATTTGTATGACTTAGAAAATATATTTTAAATGCCATTACTCGACACAAACTAAGTCACATACTCTACTACATACTGTATAATCAAACATTACAATTGAGTACTAAAGTACTATGTGTACTTGAGTGTCCCAACAAAATGTTGCACCGTATGTAGATGTTAAATGACTGCACAAATAAATAATACCTGCAAAATGCATGTGAAAAGAAAACATTTCTTGCTTGATCAATGCATTTTTACCTTTAAACATTCTGACTTTAGATTTTTTATATTAAGTTTAATATACATTTAAAACATGTTTGCAGGAGAACTTTACTCAAAACACATAACCTGACATCTAAACAGTTGTAACGAAAGTGTTCTTTCCGGACCCTGTGCGGATGACACAATCCGGGGTCGAGTGAGAATACACGAGGGAAAAGAGGCATGCGGGAGACGGGGATGGAAACAGGGGGGCGTGTCCGTGAAGTGCTGGTGGTCGGGGGAGGTGTGGCCGAGGCAAATGATCCAGAACAGAGTCCGATACGAGATCCAGGACAAAAGCAAAAGGTCCAAAGCCGGGCAGTCCATCCGAGACCGGCGGTTAAAAACGGGAACCGGCAGGGGGAACAGGAACAGGAACAGGAAACCATAATGGAGCCAGGCGATTCCAGGTCCCAGGCTCGCACGATACGCGAATCAGTGCAGAGCCCCGAACTGAGTGAGCGTCTGGCCTTTAAGATGGGCCGGGAACAGGTTGAAACAGGGACACAAACTAAGTGCACAAACTCAAGTCCGAAGTGAAAGAACTGGAGCGCCCTTAAGGGGGAGGGACTACAATAATGACAACAGTGATGTTTAGGCAATGTGAATTGCACAATTTCAGTATGAGTGGGATAAAAAGTGATTGGTCTAGAACTCCATGTTTTTCCAGCTTCTGTGCTATTTTCAATGTAATACTTAATCCAAATTTGTGTGCAACACCAGCTACAACTGTTACACAACTTTTACATCCAGTGAATATATCCAGGCGGCCCTGTGCACAAGCACACCCATGTTACAGTTTCCCCTGAGCTTTTAAAATGGTCCTTACCTTTCTGCCTACTTAGATGGTGATATCATTCTCAAATTAAGGAGTAAAAACCTATTTGTGCAATTTTTAAGAAAATATACATACAGTACTTACATTCCACTAGCTTTTAAACTAAAAAGGTGATACATTTGGTTTTGTAAAAAAAGATGTTGATTCTCTGCCATCAGCTCAGAACAGAGCAACAGTACACTACTGGGTTCTTACACTGAAAGGCTTTGGGAACTAAACCTTTTTAGTACTGATCAGAGAAGGCTGTCAAGGGGACCAGATTCGAGTATTTAAAATCCTTGAAGGCACTGACAAAGTCAGCCCCTTGGAATTCTTCAGGATGAACAGTGAAACACAAACCAGATGGCACAAGTGGAAACTATGCTGAAGTGCTGTTAAAACTGAGAACAGGAGGCACTTCTTAACCAGAAAGAAGGTTATGGGAGTATATAACAAGCTATTCAGCCTTGTTGTTGGAGCTGATACCCTGGTTTCTTTTAAGGAATGGCTGGATGACAGCCTTGGATCAATTATCTCCTGAAAATGAGCCAGATATGCCAAATGGATTCTTCTCATTTGTGACGCTGCTTCTGTTTTCAACATTTGGATTGTGCATGTGTCCAAATTATAATCCAGGTGTTTGAAATACATGTGAATGCTACGTGAAAGATTACACTACGTCATGACAGAGTGATGTAAAGAACCTGATTATTACTTTTGAAGCTCACTGCTTCTATTCAACTCAAAATATAAATATAAAGCAACCCAGTGCAAGGAACAAGTTTGGAACAAGTGTTAGATTCAATTCACTGTGATCTTCCTTGACGTTCCTTGAGAAGGTTCTTAGATCAATAACATCCCAGCATGAGCTTGAGGGAGTGAATTGTCTCCTCTTACTGCCACTTTTTCTATTACTGTCTTGAAAGATACCTGGTATTTTGGGCATATAATGGCGAATACCTACATGAAGCCCAGTGAAACGGCTTGTCAAGTCTGTCAGAGTGGTTTTAAACTCAAGCTGAACGCTAGCCTGGTTGCGATGTGTTGTCCCTAGCAACACGGCGTACCAGCCTTTAGTCCAGATGTGTCAGGGTGTGTAAATGTGTAGAGCCCTCCTGCCTCCTCTCTGTGCAATTTTCACAAATAAGCGCTAACTGCTGGTGATGAGTGTTGCTGGTTTCAGACAGCGCCACGTCCTCTCTGGGCACCCTGAAACCCCTGATGCTGGCGGTGTCGTCTCAGCTCTGTTAATGAATGTCTCAGCTCCAAATGCTTTTGAGTCACATTGTTGCTAGGAGTCATTCTGGCTTGAGGTGATTGCAGTGCCATCATTAAAATGACCTCATAGCCTCAAAATGCAGCCTGAGGATGCAGTGTCAGATTGGCTTTAAAAGACACTTAAGAGGACGATACTGTCAGCCTGTTAAGAAAAAAGCTCATCACATCTGTGGTTTAATAAAGGTTATGTAAATCTGATAAACTAGTAGGGGACTACTTGTCCTTATGGATGTTTCTTTTTATTATTTTTTAGGTTAAACAATCTTGGCTTCTTGCTTGGGTTCAGAGACCAATACATCTTGTTACATTCCTTAAGACAAATCTTAAACTGGGTGTTAAACTGGTAGGCATTATAACTCTTCCATTAAATTCACAGAGTGTGCCGTGAATTACGGGTTTGTAAATGAAAGAAAATTGGAGGACAGCTAAGTGGAATTAAAGAATAATAAAATGTTCCTTACCTCAAAATCTTGCACAGGGCTTGGATATGCAGTCATTGTTTTTATAATATCTTTTATAATTTTGTTTTTATAATAAGATATTTTATAATACCTTACCATTTTCAAATCACTCAATTCTTTGGGAGAGTTCAAAACAATTTTTGGGCAAATCTCTTGCGTGTGTATTTTATTATCAACACATTCTTTATCTGACACATATACTGTAGGCTCAGAGATCTGATTAATTTACGTTCCTCAAAATAATCTCTAAGAAAGGACATATTGATTGCAGAAAGTGGGTTTATTGGGATTATTTCTCTTTTTCTTTTCAAAACAGATCATAAGGAAAATCTAAGGGACAATTATGGACGCGTCTATTTATTTCTGCTTGAAGAAAGCTTTTGTCAGCTGCCATTTGGAATCATCGGAGTATTGATTTGAAGTTATGATCACATTACAGATCTTATTTAACCCCTCGAACTGTTGAATCCATTTCAGTATATTCTCTATCCCTGAAAATGTAAGGACTGTTTTGGAATTGAGGAAACTACTGAGGAAAATGGTGACAGCTTAAGAAAGTTCCCACCAGTGAAAACCTCACAATCTGATGCCACTAGTTGAGATAAGGTACAGTAAGAAGACCAAGGCACAATATCCTCAACAACCCTGATCATTTACAGGAAAGTGATGTGGCTCTTACTGAAGTGACTACGTGATTCCTGGTGCCCAGCATACAAACAATAAAGTTTGTATTACAATACAAACTTTAGAAAAATACCACAAAGCACATAACACATAATGGAAGCAAAATCAAGTGAAAGAGAAAGTCTAGTGAATCTTGAAAACAAGAGTAAAATTAAACTATACATTAAAATCTTTAGTGTAAAGACGATCCCTCTTCTGAGCAAGTTTGAAAATGATAACATTCTCAAAACCTCTAATAGATTTGTGCACTGAGCTCCACCTTTGTGGTGCAGCACACACAAGACGACCCTTTAGCACCTCGTGTGGTACTGTAACTGCTCTTCATCAGAGTAAGAAGGCCCGAGTCAGCAGATCCTGGATTTAGAGCTGTACTCTACTCAATAATATGGATCTGGGTCCTTCAGCACCATACATGTGTAAGCAGGAAAACCTTAAGGTCAATTTACAGAGGACAGTTATGTGCTAATATTGGACAGTTTAAATTACTGTACAGGCAACAGAATTTTGGATATGCATCAAAACATTTTGTACCTCTAATACATACCTTTGTAAGTAAGTAAAGCAATGCACTGATCATTACAGTAGTCTAATATTGATTAAATAAAGCCAAATACAGTGTCTTGTATATCAAAGATGTAGAGCAAGGGTCTTAACTGAGCAGAGTATGTAAATGGAAGAAAGATGACCTATTATGCTTTACAAAAAAGTAAAAACAAAGAGTCAAAAGTAAAACCAAGGTTTCACATTTCCATCAAAGGTTGTATTTCTGTTTTTTAACAACAACCCTGAAGTCACCAACTTAGTGAAGCTCTACAGATCTCATGTGAAGTTTGTTTTCTTGACAGCAACTCAAACTGGGCATTTGACATGATGAGGACTGAGATGAACCATGTTAGACTGATGTCAGATCACCTCAGAATGGGTGTCGGAGGCTGTGTTAACAAAAGGGCTGACTGGAAAAACTGTCTGTAAATGCTGAGGCCGAACCCAAGAAAATTGCATAGAGCACAAGCAACAGCCACAAAATTGTTTTTATTCCTCTGCCAGGCTAGGACGCCAAACAGATATGGCCGAGTCACAGTGTCCTGAACGCTGTCAAGAACGCTGATTTGTGTGATGAATGTCAAGAGGTTGAAATATAATCAGGGTGCCAGCGAGACACTGTCCCGCAAGCCTCTCATTTACATTCGTGCTTTTGGTTTCCACCCGGAGTGGGTGGCACTAGAAATCCTGAGCATACCAATATAGAATCATTGTTCTCTACTTGTGGAGTTCATTTGTCTTTCCCCTGGAGGCTGGGTGGTGCTGTGAGGTGGCTGCCTGATAAGAGAACTTCCCATTTCGTATTACAGAGTCGCTCAATTCCAGCTTCCGTTGAGGAGACTGAGAAACTTTCCCTTTAATTGCCTTATGGGTTCTGAGGTCCCAGCCCAGATCCACAATCCCCTCTTGCTCCAATCACCACTAATTGGCACATTCTCCACCAGTCTGGGTTTTAGGAATGTGAGTGTGACGAAGCAAAGGAGAAGCCATTTTTTCCTGAAGTGAGGATGAGCCCCTTGGTTGAGCAATGATAATGAAGGTCTGTGATTTATTGGTGAAGGTTTATATCACGTCTAAATATTTGACAAATAAAGAACATATTCATACTATTTATAAAATATAAACATATTTATTTTACCCATCCTGTTAAAATCAATTTGGAAAATAAATTGTATTTTATTTTATGATTAATAAATTGATAAAGACCCTTTTTGCAGAAATTATTATTGCTCTCATATTATCTTTTCAATTTACACTTTCAGGATATTTTAGTATTTTGAAAATACTAATACACATTATTAACACCCCCTAAGAACAGTGTAATCTTTACTTTGGTAAACATATTTAATTTTTAAGATGTATATACTTGTTTTGTTTCTTTCAGGAGTGACAAATGTACAGTATAAGCAGGGTAGGAAACAGATCAATTAAACCCAGTCAACAGTAGAAAAAATTAGATTTCGCAATACAATGTGAATGTGTTTCGCAGATCGACTAACACAAAATGTCTATTGCAGTAACAATAAAATACATTAAAATGAAAATAGCAGCAGTAATGCATAAATGCCACTATAAATATCTGAAAACATTACTCTAATCAGAGAATAAGAAGTATAGGAAAATAAGGTGTTACAGAACAAAAGTAGTAGCATTTTAAAAAATAAAAAGGAACTTCAGATTTATTAGATATTCATTATCTGGACTGGTTATGTAGGTACTGTACTGTAGGTTGCAGCATGACCAGCACTAAATTGCTGTGTTAAATACCATTAACAAATGCAAAGCAGAATTAAGAGTATTAATAAGAAATTAATACAGCTATTCAATCACAATAAATCCTTCAACTGCTATATTACCCTATGCAACAGGTTGCTACAGTTATAAAGTAAACAACTGGCCGTGACCCATGAAATGGGTCTTTCTCTGCATCTTCCATTAGATTTATATTTGGGAAGCGTAAACTTAAAGCTGATGTAGTTAAAACAGCCTCTATGCAGTAAAAGATAGCCTTATTTTGGGCCGGCGAATTTTATACCTGAAGAATTCTTACAGGTCATCATATTTTACTTTATGGAAAAGTCTTGCTGGGAACTTTAATGTCTGATACCAGCTTTTGTCAGTGTATGTAGTGATAATTATTACAGTAATGTAAACAATTTAAAAAAAGCTTTAATGAAACTTAATGTATTACAGTTTTTTCCTCATTTGTCTCACGAACAGTCAGTGATATACTGAAAATCGAACATGCGAATGTAACATGCACTTCAATCTAGGAATGTGTTCGGATTATTTATTGGACATTTTTATGTATTTAAAATCATGACTGTGTTTTTCTAGAAATTGCTAGTTATGCAAACTAAGCACTTCATTAAAAAAATGTTATTTAAATATGTGACACAGAGTATTTAATGTCCAATGTACTATCATGTACTAATTGTTTTATATTATGAGAGCTTGCTGTTGCATGAGCTATGATACTTGTTAGGTAAAGGAATAAACTAAACAAATTTCAATACAGAATTCTGTATCAAAATGTGTGCAGCAGAAATACTGAAGGCTAACAGCTGTCATGTTCCTTTTCTAATTCTCTTCTTAGCAGAACACACAGACAGCTGTAGCTGGACAATGGGGATGAATCCCATTTTAGGTCGGAAGACGATATTAATTTAATACTTGAATCCTTCCATCACCAATACATTCTCAATGTTTGTGTGTTACGATATAAATGCAAAACTAGGGTTTTTCATACAGCAAACTCCTTTTTGTGAAATCCCTGGTTTCATGCTCTTTATGTAAAATGAACAAATGTAAGTGTATGTTTGCTGAATATACTGCATTTATAATATACACGCATAACAGTCATGACAGTTTTTATGTTCAAAATGATTATTGCATATTGACGACATTGTTTAATGCGTTTGATGCTTAAAGGTGATTTTTTTCAAAATGTTTGAAGTGAATTCATTTTCAGAAATGAAACCAGTCGTGGCAGAATTTTTTATGGCGTGCATATGTTTGACACCTGACTGGGCTTTAGCCTCAGTTTGCATCAATACATTTTGAGGTATTCAAAAGTATTTGAAGTATAATGTCTATTTAGCATAATGGCAGTGGGAAATAGCTAATTAGTTTATAATGGACAAACACCATCTAAACAACAAAATAGGTCCCTTCATGTTTAAAACCCAACATGATTCTACTGAGGCCTTTAACTTTTCCTAGGTCTGGATCAAATCAAAACTTCAGCCTGCTTTCCAATTGCAAATTACAAACCCAGAACTTGATGGTGACTTTTAATTTGCCAAAGACTTCATGTACCTTCTGTACTCACTCATTTGTGGTTGGTGAGTAGGTCACAGTGAGGAGGACTGTCAAATACAGTCCACAAGCAAACTGTATATGTTGTACCATGCATCCACAACAAGAAACAAGTTGATTTTATCTGTCAAAGAACACAAAGGAATAAAAAGGTGCCTCTTACTGTCTCAGCAATCAAATGCTCATATTGTAGACCTATTATTAAGGATTATTACTTTCATCAACCTCAACAGAAGATAACATTTCTGAAGTTTTAAACTTGTCAAAGCATATCGCACATGCAGGTTTGATCTGGTATACTTTATGGAAAGCAGTGTAATGCAGAGCTTATTAACCATTTATTTTTGTTTTCTGAATAAGTAATAACATTTCCCAACTGTGCTTAATTTATGCATAAATTAATTTTAATAATTTAATTGTTTTGAGGGATACCTAATGTTTAATTACGAATCAGTCTGCTCTGTGAACTCCAAAAAGCTCCACGACTGCTCTTGCTATTCATTAAGAACACACTGGTATGGTTAAGGACTGAACAGAAGTGGGTTTAATTAACAGAATGAATGTTATCACTGAGGACTGAATGCTGAAGAGACACTGCCCTTTATTACATTTTTAAATTATTCTGGTATTCTAATATACCTGAAAGCTTATGAACTTATTAAGATACAAACTGTATTCACCACTGTGGTTCCAAATAATTATTCCACCCATCCATTATTTCTGGTGCAGGATGCAGCAAACCAAAGTCCATCCCAGAACCCTGGAAAGGAGACTAGCACCTCAAAGGGCACACGCACACACACCCAAAACCTGATCACAAAGAAAAGCACAAAACAACAAATCACTTTTTAGGCTTTGTTTAATGCACAAAGTAAAGTCGTCTCTCTGCTCCACTTTCTTTTTTCCACTCGTCTGTGCTGTGAATCCCACTAAGGAGCTGTAATACATCATTCAGTTCTTAACATCTGCTGGAGCCTCTGATTTCTCAATCCGCACAGTTCCCAAAAGCTTTCTCCACCTGCTGCAACACCAGCCCCTCATTATAGCACATGCTCTGGCTCCTAGACACACACACACAGAGACGCTCAACGACCTTAGCTGTCCTCTCTCACACGCGCTCAAGGTTAACATCTAACAATGGCGATTATTAAAACATATGTCTGAGAATTAAGGAGAGAATAGAGAGAAAAGGGAGGTGTGTGTGTGGGGGGGGGGATGGTGTGGGGGTTTGCAGAGTGATATGCCATCAAACTGGCTCACGCTCAGCTGTTCAAGCCTGGGCCAATTTTCCAGTCAACATATGACTCACTCAGTAGAGATGCACCAGAAATAAATAGCTTCCCTGTTCTTGCACAGTTACAGCCGGAACCACACCCTTATGTGGTTTCTTGGAGGGGCACTGTGGGTACATGATGTGGCTGCCTGCTGGGGTTGGTGGGGGGGGAGAGGGGGAAAGGGGGTTTAAAAATGGTAAGTTGGAGGGGAGCTGCTGGCACCCCTCTGCTTTTGTGTATTTGTGTAACAATATTATTTACTGTTTGCCCACAGTGCTGATTGTAAACAATCGTACACCCTTCCGGAGGCTCTGGCTGGTTTCTGTCTGGCTGCGCCCCAGAGGCCTCCCCTCTCATTGCCAATGGAAAATCTGACACCGCCTGGCAGCCCTGGCCTGTAAACAAGCGCTGTGTGACAGCTGTCAATTCCGTCAGACTTCTCCCCTTTGAGAGCGGACCGAGTGGTTATATGGTCAAGGGGGCAGTAATCCAGAAAACAAGCCCTTTGCAACTTCCAAGGCCCAGGCGAAGTCAGCGAGGATGATTTCATTCAGCAGGCAGACGGTTTTGATGAAAATGTGCACTGGGCCGTCACTTAAGCAAATCAAGAGTCTTTCTATAAGCCTTGTTAGCTGTCAAGTGTCATCTTTATTAGTTAGCTCAATGAGGCATTGCAGCAAAGAGAGATCTGGAGCGCAGTCCTTTATCACCCCAGGCTAAAAAGGTGCCATTTGTTCAGAGAATTTATTAAATATATATATTTTTTTAATTTAAGTAGACATGAGTGGGATCTGACAATACAAGAATCGAATTAGATGCAAAGGCCAGGTTAAATTTAGAGTCATTCGTCAACTAAAACTTCTATCATTCTGTACTATGCACTTAATAAGATTAAGAATAAGAATAAGAATAAGAATAAGAATAAGAATAAGAATAAGAATAAGAATAAGAATAAGAATAAGAATAAGAATAAGAATAAGAATAAGAATAAGAATAATTAATGATAAAAGCTTTTTATTTGGTCAAGAGCTGGCTACAAGACAATAACACTGCTCGGTAATTACTATTTATTATTGTGGGTTCATGGCAATTATTCAAGAAATCTAAACAGGAAAAAAAATGCTGGGTAATATACAAAATCAATTCAGAGAAAACAAAATAAAAAATGTTAGTTTCCGAGTCTCTCGTCCATTTCCAGACAATGGCATGACTTATCCCCGTGCTTCTGAAATTGTTACAAATGTCTACATAAGGGTTATAGTGTATAGAAAGAATGGAACTGCAGGTGCTCCACAGAACACAACCTCATTTCTGAAGCCAGGTGGGGGTGATGTCATGACCTGGGCATGCATAAACACCTCTGCAGCTGGATCGTTCATCTTTACTGATGTGACTAATGATGGCAGCAGCAGAGTTAACTCTGAAGTTTACAGCAACAATGTGTCTGCTCGTGAAAAAGAATGTGCCCCCATACTTACAAGGAGGAGCTTCACCGTGCAGCGTGACCATGACCCAAAACATAAGGCCAATGCAACCAGGGCTCTCATCAGGACATTCGGATCCACCTGAGCATGCATATTACATGCTGAAGAAAAATCAGACATCAGAAAACACCGAGACTATGCGAGAACACAGAGAAGTCGCAAAAGGCGTGACAAAGCATCTCAAATGATTTAATAGTTTAGTGCAGACTTCATACAATTATTGCCACAACAGGATACCATGCCTCAACACTTACGGTCTCTTGAAATCACTGGCTTGAACACAAAGAAAGTTTTGTCTCAGTATGATCAATCGGGATTCATATTAATATCATGATTATAAATATGAACCAATTAAATGTACAACAAAAATAGCAGTTTAGATTTTGCTGTCAAAATACTTTGGGAGGGCACAGAAAGATTGCACCCTTTTCCCAAGCTAATGTAATATACTGACCGACTGGGCAACCTCATGCTATCTGCTATGCACTTCGGATACCTGTTCATGCACAGCTCTCTTCAGTCTCAGTGTGACTGTGCATTACTCTGCCTGTAAAAGAGTTTCTCCTCCTTTTCGTTTTTGGGCATGTTGATGCATATAATTAAAAACTGCTTATGGATGCAGTCAGGGTCATGGTGTAAATAGGGAAAGCAAAATTAATATCTGCAAAATTACCTTAAATTGCATTTTGACACAAAAAAAGCATGCAAGCATTTCTTAACATTCATTTCTAGCAGATTCTACACCTTTTGAAGATATAATGTTTGGCTTTTGTTGTTTGCAATTTTAAGCACCCATTTGGGAACACTCATGGTTAAAAAAAAGAAACAGAGCAGAAATGATAAATTGTTTAATTCAAAGCATTGTAAGGCCGCTGTTTCCAGACGATACCCCTTTGAGAAGTGTCGTTTTTGCAAAATCCCACAAAAGATCTTGTCATGTCTACTAGATCTGAACTGAAGCGTGAATGCGAATGTGCACAGTGCCTCTGACTCGAATGAGTACTCAAAATCTTAGGTGTTTCCACAAACTAGAAAGGCCCGAAGGACTCTGTGCATCAGGGGAAATAATTGACAAATCCCATAGCGTATCGCAGGAGCAGCTACTGTGATGTTTCACTGGCAAATGTTATCAAAGTGCTGATTATTCTGCATTGTCTATAGTGAAATGTATTTCTACAAGGCCCAAGGAAGAATTGCTTGTGTGTCCTTGTCGTGCCTCACTAATAAGGGGTGAACCATGAAAAACATGTTTGAAGCTGTCTGTCTCACATGTACATTATTTGATGCCAAAAGTATGTCCTACTTTGCATATGTACCATTGACTTTTTATTTCTCAGTTATAGAAGATTCTAGGTATTCTTTCCAGACTTCATCTTCTTCCATTTGTTTATTTATTACTGAAGAAGGCCATTTAGTTATTAATTCATGCTTAGTTTTTAAATAACTTACTTTTAATCCGTATTTTAGAGGTAAAAGATCCCAAATAAAGAAACCAAAAACACAGAAAGCAAGAAGGTAACACAATATGAGTCCCAGTGCTGCTTATTATTCAGGTTAAATGATGATATAATTGAATTAGATAAAACTGTGATATTTTCACTGTTTCAAACTTTCATGATAAAGAGTATAATTAAAGCTACACCTTTGAACACAAACAGTCATTCAATGTTATCACCTTTTAATTATGTCAGTGGTGTGCACAAATTAGGCCCTTATTATCAGGAAAAGCCGTCAACCCCCAAAGAATATCATTGAAAAGACCAGGCACTATTATTGCATTTCTTAATCTTCAAAAAAGCCCATGTAAAGCAGAAAAACCATACTAACCCTTCTTTAGTAAAGAATGCTAATTGCCATTTTTTATATCCTCTCCTACTGGAATTGCATATTGAACATCACCTGGTCACACAGTTACAGTCCCTATACCAGCATGGGAGCTCGACGGCGTGTCAGTTCTACCGCACAATGCAAGTGCTGCAGAGCGCTGCAGCACAGGTGGCAGTAGCTGTGGATTAATTCAGGTATTGCTGCTGGCTGATGTGTGGTACCTCGAGGCAGACTAAAGCCCATGTGAAGACTTCAGACTGTTCTAGCACATTACTTTTTTAGGTTTTTATTCTGTATACCATAGGCTACATACTGTAACTCTCAACCCTTTAATAATGTCCAAAATTCAGCAGCCAGAATCCTGACCAGGTCTAGTGCAAATGATCACATTACTCCTATCCTGGAGTCCTTGCACTGGTTTCCTGTCAAATTCTGTGTGGACTTTAAAATCCTCATGCTCACCTACAAGGATCTGCATGGCTTGGCACCTTAGTACCTGTCTGAACTATTATCGCCCTACTCCCCACCTCGCAACCTTCGCTCTTCTAATTCTGGTCTCCTTACTGTCCCCCAAGCCCGTCTACATTGTATGGGTGACATAGTCTTCTCCTGTTATGCCCCCAAGCTCTGGAACTCTCTCCCCAAGGATATCAGAGAGTCACCTTCTCTAAACTCCTTCAAATCCAGACTCAAAACCTTCTTCTTCAGAAAAGCCTTTACTTAACTGGTTCCATTCTTCACCATCCACGGTCTCCTCTGTATATTGTAATTGTGTTTTATCTTGTGTATTATTTTTATTTATTGTTGTTGTCATTCTGTAAACCGCTTTGAGAAGCCACCTTTAAAGGCACTATATAAAATAAAGTTGTTTATTATTATTATTATTATTATTAATAATATAGCTGCACATGGAAAAACATATCTTGCAGGGATAATTGGTAGCTAATTGATATACAACAATCTTTATTTTATAACCACCCAAACCGAAAAACTAAATGCCTTTATCTAGACTTTATACTTTCACGTCCTATTCACAGAATACAAATGAACTCTAAAGTATTTTCCAACATTTGTATTTTGTTAAGATTTCTGTATGAAGATTTCTGCATGAATTACATCTTAGATTTTTTTTCTCTCTCTCATTTTGTTATGTTTTTATCGTTATTCAATGCGCCTTTTCATTAATCGAAATAAAACAACCTGAAGGCTGAAACCAGACTGTCTGCTGTCAGCCCTCAATTGTGACATTGAGAGACATTCAAACATTTAGCTGCTTGATTTTGGTTTGGATTTAATCTGAACGTAAGATGGTCCAAACCAGTTTAAACACTACTGGAATGATGCAAAACAGTAAACAAATTGCCTAGTGGGATCAGGAATAACAGGCAGTTCTTTTTAATTTTTAGGAAAATATCTTCCAACTTCCAAGCCTTCCAGGACTACCCAAATCAAAACCATGCATATTTCGCTTTTCATATTAGTGAAATATTTAAATACGCTCATTTTAAAGGAAAATATTGGCTTCAATGGTATTTTCTTTTTTTCTATTATTAATTTAATTCTATGGTATCTTAGCTTGTTTTTTTTTTAAAAAAAAACCTTTTCTAGGCACGGAATTAGGTGTTGGACATGCTAGGCAAACGTTCCAAATTGTACCACAACAACAGACTTTGTGTTTTATTCTAGTTCAAGTATATTTTAAAATAAAAAAAAATAATATTTTAGGGAATTTTAAATCTAAAAACTGAGGGAAAAAAAGATGGAATTGTGTATCTAGTGGGGAAGGCTGCTGATCCTACAATAGCAACATTCAATTAAAATCTTAGAATGTCCTTCAAGTGTTGCCAGTTCCATCTATAAATACCCCAAAACGAGTAGATCTGGTTGTCTCTCTGTTTATTTGGTTGTTTCTCCTCTCGTCAACGTTTCCACTCTGCTGGAATTTTGTACTGCTTGTGCAAAGTCTCAGCTGTCACAGAGACATTAGTCTGCTTTGGTTTCAAATACAGAGATTCTTCCTTCAGATGCGTTCCCAGTTTCCCCTGATCCACATCCTTTTTTTGTTTGACTTGTAGACACCTGGTCCGCTTGAATCTCATGCTGACTCCTTGTAGAAGGAGTGAATCGGGAATGTGTAAGTAATGCTGTGCTGGCCCTTGCCAACCCCTCGTCGGAGTTCCAGCTGGCATCTCCTGTGAAGAAGACTCAGTCCAACAATTGTATTAAGACCAAAAAAAATATCTGGACATGTTTTGTGAAGGGGAGTAAAAAGACGACAAGATGTTGCAAATTAAACTGAAGAGAAGATATTTTGATAATTTTGAGTCTTGTTTAAAACAAAATTGTGATTCTACAGCTGTACCTGTAACTTGCTTTACTTGATTATTTTTCTTTTCTCTCACTCAAAATCAGTACTTTATTGTATCTTACAGGACAGAAGTGACATTAACATTGATTGTATGTCCAGAAACGTACAGTGTTCAGCTCAGGCCTCTCTAAGTTGATCTTGTCTCTCTAAGACATTGGGAGAATAAGGGCATTTCAAACAGAAGTCAGACATTATTCTGCAGCTTTGCAGTTGTATTCAACTTTCTTTTCTGAATAAGCTATGTGCTACAATTAGAGTGACCAGTAGTCTACCACTCAAAACTCTGGAGTTGACCCTTGATCCTTGACCCTTGACCCTGACTACACAGTGTCAAAGGAAATTACTGCACATTCAGAACTTCCAAATCTGACACACCCACAAAAGAAAAATTTGAAGTTACATCTGGGTTCTATAACTTTTATATAAAGGAAAAAATATATAAAAACGTCTTTCACTCCATAAGATGTACAGTATTTGTTCAGTTTGTAGTCAACAGATTATATTAATTGATCAATCCAGATCAGCGTTAACTCAAAATGTGTCATCCTTTTCTAATAAGGTTCAGATCCAAATTATACAGTATAAATTTGCCACCCTGAATTTCACTGTTTTGTGATTCGGTTCAGATAAGATCCAGATGAATGCCATAGAAACAAAGCTCATTTGCTTTGGAACAAAGCTCCTTTGCACTGGAAATGTTTCACTTGTAGAACTAGATTCCATGCTGTTTTCTATATTTATCTTTAATAATTAAAGTCTTCTGAAGGGTGTCCACAAATTAGGTATGCCAAAATCACATTATACAGTATTTCAAACAAACAGTACATACTGACCCAAGAAAGAGTGGCTGAGATATAACATATGCAGCTCAATGATTAAATCAACAATGAACAAAGCATTTCCAAAACACTGCACAAACCTCAGTCATCCCAGTCTTTATATTCTATGTCTTGGCTTTCCAGAACATCAGACACAGGGAGTATTTGCAGGTCACAGAGACAGTACCTTGTATGACCACCTTGTATATTGATGGAAGCAAGACTTTGGAACCTCACAAAGACAAAAGTTACATTGGTGTATCACATTCCTTCTGTCCTGTCAGAGCACGTGAATGATCTGTGCATGCCCAACCCTTGATACTACGATTGATGTTGTAGCTTCTCTCATGTTGTTTAAGTGAAGAAGTTTTCAAAACATGTTCTTGGGGGAAGTGTCAGTTTGAAGAAAGCCAATCAAGCCAATGATTGTGCTTATCATTGAGTGACCATGTTACTGCTATGCATGGCGGGGGGGGACTGTCTTTGTCTGAATTTATTTGTGCTTGATGTTCTTTCTTAAATGCTGCATAGTGGCTGTGCATGTTACAATAAATAATTTGAATCACTTTGCACATACCATTCTAAGAATTTGTAACATGCCCTTCCTGAAAGCTTTCCTCTAGGTTTTGTTTGAAAAATATTTATTTGAAAACTGTGTTTCGAAAAGGTGTTTTCGTACATGCAATGTGTGAATTACAGAAAGCAACATACTGTAATGTTGAATTTGCAATACATGTCATGCACAGCTTCTTTAATGAATTTATATATATACAAGCTTATATATTTTGTTTAGAAATGTACATTTGTGAAAAAGTTACAGTACAGCACATAATATCCTATAACAAAAGTCTTAATGTGATTTGAATATAATAAGAAATGAAAAAGAGACACTATATTTCTGAACATATTATTCACTTAAAGACAAAGCACCAAGGAACCCCTTAACGATGTACAGACAACTGTAGGCTATGGGACTATTTCATTCTATCATGAAATGGTTAGAACAACCTCCAGTTTTCCCGTTTTTGGCAAGTCTAGCAGAATAATAGCAATATGTACGGCTGATGCCTTTGTCCAGAACACAATGCATTTAATAATACATTTCACTATACATAAAGTAAGATTTTAAACTCCAAGATGAATGTAAAGAGTTAAACGGACTCTTATGTTTTTTTTTGCTTTGGAATTTTTTGTAGTTGCGGGGAGTTGTGTGGGGTCGTTATTCTGATTTTGTCATTGTGCATTTAGAGATGCTGAAATTTCCAACACAAAGCAAATTATTGACAAGCACTGTGAGTTACATGAGATAACAAATCTTTGAAAAAAAGTGAACAAATACAGCCCGTTCATCCTATAACTCTGTCTTTTAAGCAATCCACATTTTACTAATATTGGCCACATGTGTTATGAGATTGTGTCTTTTTTAACGCCCTCCACAGAAGGGTATTTATCGGATACTGAGCACCTTATGGGCGTTTTGGACATCTGACTCACAGGTATGGCAACAGTGTTTTGCAGGGGCTACTTTGCACCACTACAAAGTCTGCCAGGCAGCAGGTAAGAATCCTGCGGTCCAGTTCACAAAATGGCTCAGTCTCAGGACCCGACTGCCGTGGGGCTTGAGTGGTTTTAAGTGTATTTTGGTATGTATTCATTATGAAGCAAAGAGTACAGTTAGGCTACACGATTGTGGCGCCAGTGTGTGATTGTGGCAAGACAGGCTGACCACTTTGAAATCGCTGAGCTAACAGGGACAGGAGTCGGCTCAATAGACAACAAGCCAAGTTTACATTCGCCACCACACTAACACACCTTATAATGATATATCATCTCCAACCACCACCTACTGGAAATGTTTGTGGAGCTGAGAGCCTGTCTCTGGATGCCAAAGAAGTAGGCTGCATTTTGCAAACTGTCAACTTCAAAAAAGAAAGCCACCTTGCGATCTGCATAACAAACCTCCTACACAGAAAAGAAAAAAAAGAAGAAGAAAATGAAAATTCAAGTCCAAATGCTGCCTGTAAATATTGAATTCTTAAAGATATGACCATACTAAAATGTTAAAATCAACCTTGATGCATATGACATTATTATTACTGTTGTGCAGTTATTATTAAGCTCCTGTACATCTGTAAAGGCAGCAATACAACAGTTGTTTCATTTAAAATACCTGCATTTAAAATAACATTATGAAATTACTAAAAGCAGTGGAAGGAAAACGGAATCTGGAGCTTCTCTACGCTGCCGCACAGATTTCAGAAAAATCAATATGTTGTAAACATTTCTTAGGTCCAAGTAATGTTAAAAACCCAGAGTGATATGTGATGTACTGTAGATAAGTTTGAAAAGAATCTAATATAATACAGTAGTCAACATGAAGCTTCACACCCATGCAAGCGAAAATGTTATAAAAGTCACTGTGTGTTCTGTAATGCTTTAATGTGTTGTCTTTTCAAGGCCATCCTGTTCCTTGAATGGTGCTTTTGATCTACAATAATAAGCTCTTTTCAGAAACTGCCTGTAGCTATTCTACCTTGGAGACCGACCTAGTCACATCTCGAAATCTAGCCAGCGCTGGGCTGGGTCAATTCTGTGGAAAACAGGACCACAGAGGAAAACAAAATGCTGTGGGCAGTAATGCTGTTTCTCAGCAGGGGGCACTCTTCCCTTTAATCCAGAGGTCACCCAGCCCCAGCGTGGCAGAAGCAGTCCAGGGGGCTGGGAGGAACAGCTGTAAGGGTTCATTAATGTCCTTCAGTCATTGAAGAAGGCAGTTTTGGAGTCCTGGTTCGAAAGCTGCTGCGCTGTCTGCTAGCTGCAAAGACAGACATATCGCAGACATAAGATTAGTTTAAAGAGAAATCAAGCTACATAATTTGTTCTACATGAACATTTGAAAACTACAAATTTGACAGTAGTGTAAATCCAAATGTTCTAATTTGGGCACATACAGTACAAGTTATATATATACACTGTATATCAAATAACATATACAGTACACTTTACATATACTGTACATCAAATAACATATACAGTACACTTTTTGGGACTCAGAATAAGGGGCTGGACAGTTGCAGGTTAATAAAATGAAATCTTTCTATGAGTGTACACAGATCGGTGATTTTTAAAGAAAGACAAAATAAACACATGGCCTTTAATCCTGGAGAATAAATTGAAAAGAAAATAGACAAGAATAAATGGATGAAAACATATGTCTTGTTACACTGGTCAAAGTATATTAAAAACAACAACAACAACAACAAAAAAAAAGAAAAATGATGAGCTCTGTTGTAAAATGAAAAAGATCAAGCGGTAATTCTTAGTTACTGCTGAGCTAGTAGTTAAATTAAAATGTGTTTCATAAATGAGGCTGAACTGTACCAGCTTTGTGCACTGCTTCTCCTGAAAGAGACTGTGTTCTCCTGTGCTCTTAGGACTTTACTCATTATGGTGAGAGGTCTTTGGCACATTTGACCACTGATTGCCTCCAACCGTGGGTTTGATTGCAGCCCATGAGACAGAAGGCACACTCCCCAGAACAGAATCACAAAGAGAGAGAGTCAAACTGAAATATTGTGTGTTACAGGAGGATTTCAGCGGAGCGGCTTCATACACAAAATACTCTCAACTACCTGCTGGCGGTTAACTCGATATAAATACCATTCCATTATTCTACCAGTTCACTTGTCTTATGTGAGTCTGAATGATTTAACTTTGAAGACAGTGGAATCTTCTCCTGCCAGGACCGACACATCTCTTAATTTGTTTACTCCTTAGTTCCAAAAGTTGTCTTTTTCACTTTAATGTGTAGAACCTCAGACAAATTATTAAACACAATTCACAGAAATGTGAGAAGGGATTAGAATCCAATAACACATCGTTGTATGTCTAAATTCTGTTGATCCATTTTCTCTGGCTTCAATTTAATTGTCTTTTATACTTTCTGAAATACACTAGCAGACAAGCTCCCAACAATAATGTCTTTTCCTGTTGACATGTACACTGTACATTTGACACTACGAAGAAAAAAAAAGAGACGGTTTACTTTTCCTTTCATGTTAAAAGAAAAAATATGTCTTATTACTGTATGTGCTGTTCTGCAGTGAAAAGAAATTAAGCACCTAAACAGTTATGGATTATTTGACTGTATACTCTAACTTTATTACATGGGACTAATCAGACCTAAAAAGCCCCTTCCAAGTTTTAGCAAGTGTTTAGAATGTCGATTATCACGTTTTAGCAGCAATGATAATTATTTCAGCATCCCCATTTAAACTTTGGTCTGAAGGTCATGTATTCTTTGTTCATTTTTTAACAATAATGATATGAGCAAGATAATGCCTGAGGGAAATACCTCAGCTCTGTTTTCCGTTGCAGTTTATGACATAAGGCATGTTTCCTTTATCGGCCGGAAAGGAAAAAGAAAAGTATCAAACATGTTGGCATTGCTGCCCTGCAGCGCTAGGGACCTGGATTCAGCTCTGAGTGTTTGACTGGGTTTCCTCCTGGTGCTCTGGTGCTCAATACATACTGGTAGCTTAACTGGTTTTGGGAAAACTGGTCCTGGTGTGAGTTTGAGTGTGTGTGTTTGAGTTTGTGTCTCTGTGTGCCTTATGATGAACTGGCTTCCCATCCAGAGTGTATCCTGCCTTATGCCCATTGCTTGCAGGGAAAGGCTCCAGTTCCCCCGCGACCCTCTACTGGATAGAGCAGTTAGAGAATTGATAGAGGTGGTGAACTTTAGGTGGCGTGGCCCAGGGTGTTGTGCACACAAAACCCAAGACCACTGTTTCGAAATCCAGGAGATTTTTGTTAAAGGGTTTAGAACAGACTCTAAAAGAATCTACAGCTCTTAATAATAGTTCCTCCTCAACAACTGAAACTTTAATTAAAAACTAAACTTCTACAGCACTGCTCCCAGGAACAATCCCTGAGACACCCTTTTATACTCAGGTAGACACCCTAATTACAGCCACGTGAGAATGTGTTTCCTAAACCAACAGCCAACAAACCAATTAGTGAAATAAGTGAGTGTGTCACTGTCAGCAACTATTATTCAAATCACTTTGAGGCCATATTCTGTATTTGGTGGCCACTCTCGGCAGGATCACAATCATGAATAGTCTTTCCACGGATAAACTGCTACAGCTGGAAAGCTGTTGCACATATCCAGCCATCCCTCATTGGAAGGTCAACTATTTCCGGAAAGGTGGGGACACTTAGATACCAGGAGGTACTGGACTGCAAATGAAAACCAGTCAATTGCAGAGATCACACACTTATACACAAGCACAGTTTAGAGACTCCAGTTATCCTAGCCAGGATGTGTCAGAAGGTATTCCAGTCTCAGTTCTTGAATCTCCCAGGATTCAAGAACAGTGAGGCAGCAGTGCCGCTGGCATGTCTTCATGTTGTCCCCGTCCATCTCAGTATCCATTCTGTTCACCTGTGCCCCTTTGCAGGTCACATTAAGTTCTAGTTAGTATGATGTGTGTAGCTATGCTCTGCCCCTGACAGGACTCAATCACAGTTGATTGGGGGCTGATTGGGAACTATGTCACTGTCTAGTTTCAAGGAGCTGGCATCACCTTCTGTAACTGTCTCTGTGCCTTTGAGCCCTGTTACTTTAACATAGGCACTAGTAAGTGGTAACTTGACATAATCGTGATCTACTACCAAACTACAACATCGATTCTCAAGTAAATGGCAATTGTAGTCAATATGTTGCATTGATATTCTAGAATTCTTAGAATAGTCATCTAAATCATATAAACCTTTGGTGTAATAAAGCATAAAACCAACTGATACGCATCACACACAGTTAAGGAACTGTCACTCCCCTGAATGCTTTGACATATTGGATTTGTCTTGTCCTGAATTTGTCCCGATCTGTTCTGGCTTTCGTTTGAAGACAATCAATTTTTTTGGTAGTGTATATTTAGTTTACACCCACCCTATACACAGTACAGTACACACCAGCTAAAAGGGATAAACTTGAAATGAGGTCATCTTGAAGAAAGCATGGGCTAGAACCAGTTTCTGCCAAGACATGCAAGTCGATTTCAGTTTGTAGGGATAATAAAACAGTGTGATCTGGGAGCTGCGTAAGCGTGCAATGTCTGCAAGGAACAAGTAAAGGTTCATTCACACCTGAAGAGGGCTCAGCATCAAATCTGGTGTTCCTGCTTCTTTTCAGTGAGTTAATCTTAACTCGTTCCAATGGAAAATAAAAAAAAGCAACCAACTTAGGGCTATGTCGGTGATCAATATCTGCACATCACAAATGCTCAGTTTTCCAAAGATAAGGGAATGAGAGAAAGCAGATACAACTGAAGGGGGCTGTAAAATGTTCAGTAGAGCGACTGAGGATTTTACCCGCATGTCCAGGAACAGGAAGTCGATCTGAGTGAAAAAGCATATGCCAGCTGGCCAGCTCAGTGAAGCTAGAAAAAGTGTCTCAGCTATCATGAGCCACAACAGTTTGTCTATGGGGTAGTGGCTGACATAGTACAAGGTGACACCCTGCTTAAGTGAAAGCCAAATGTTTGTCAGCTTGAACACCATAGTTTGCAGTATTTGTTACACACATCTAACTTGTGATGCCTAATTTAGCTACAATCCTAGCCAAAGCACAGCACTTCCAAATTTATACTGCGCAGCACTGGATTATCTTACATTCAGTTGTTGAAAGCAAAGGGTTTCTCCTGGTCCTGCTTTTATGAAAGACTCCATTTCATCAATTAACAATAACCAATAAATGGAATTTTCATTAATTTAAATTTCCAAACTCCTTTTTTGCTTTTTCATTTGGAGAATTGAGAGTGACTAGAAAGTGTTCACACAGGCAAATCTATCATCTTTGCATTCCGGTTAACACAGTGCTAAAATGTACATGCTTTATAACCTGCGGACGTTGGTTGCAAGGAGTAAAAAGAGGTAACATGCAAATGGAGCACTGATCTTGAAAATTAGGATGATTCTGATGAATAATTTAAATGCAGACGAAATAAGAGGAGTATTAAATCGAATACCCATGGCTTTTTGTGCATTCTTAATCCTCTTCACCATCCCTCTTGTGAAAAAAATGAAATGTTCACACTTTTGCAAGTTTAACAAAATCATCTGTTTAATGTCTTATTCAGAAATTCAGAAAGAACTGATGAGCACAGCGCTGTTTTATAACAGAGAGACAGCTGCACTTAGGGACAGTAAAGTCACTACAGATTTTGCCAAACCTGTTTGCTGTTAATCAGATATCAGATAAACCAGATATTCTCACACTGAGGAATGAACCTCATGGAGGAAAAAGAAAAGAAAGTATTCACTGTTTTGCAGATATTGATGTTAGCTGTATTACCTTTCCTGCACTGTATTTAAGTACAGTAGAAATGGACGTAAGTGACATTGATTTACACAGCATGTACTGTCTGGGGCTGTCGCTAGACCTAATTATTAAATTAAGTTGTATACACAAGTTTATTATATGAATGCTTCATAATTTTTTAATATAACCCAATTAACATTGCTCCTCTTAGTGCATCAATTACCTTTCACTAAACAAGGCACCGAGTCCTGTTCATAAAGATGATTCCAACTGCTCTACAAATTATGCCACTTGAAGTTCTTTGAAATGTATCCAACCATTACAAATATTATAGGGTATTTATTCTGCAGATTTAAGCAGAAGTTGTTTGTACGGGATGTACATGTGCATATCTAAAAATGATGTGGCGTCACTCAGGTTCACGTGGGTATGTGCCCTCGCTCTGCCGCTTCAGGTCAGCCCTCCACCGTTGGGGACTCGAACCCGGGCCTCCGGCATCACTCAACAGGGACCCAGCCACTTGAGCTAAAGAGAGATCTCCCGTCAGCCCAGCGGCTGCGGCCCCTGCTGTTCACAGGGAAGGGCCGTGACGTCACCGCGCCGGTAAGCCGGCTCGAACAACCTGCAATGGTGTTACAATAATAATTTTGCAGCCCAAATTAAAAAAAAATACATATTTCACAAATAAGCTGAATTTTTTAAACCTACTGTAGTATTGTAAGTGATGCACAAAGTCTTGTTTGAAAGTCTTATATTAAAGTAAAATTTAAGACTTTTTTTTATTCTGAAGACAGATTTGTGTGATGAAAAGCTTGCAAGCAATGAGAACAAATGGAAACTACTACAATTAATTTTATTCAGACAAACTGTTCTAAATTAAATCAAACTGCCGTAAAATTAAACACCAATGGTTACAGAAACCTAATAAGCTAATAATGTAGCGGTATGCAGTACATTGGTTTTGAAAAGCAGAGATGAGAATGCGGTCAGCGAGTTTTGATGGTATTTTCTGCAATTGGCTTGGGCAGTGAGTGTCCTCTCTGTCCACCTGTGTGACCGTGGATGCCTCAGGAAGCAGGTGTACTGCCTCTGTATTCTGCTCCTTGTTCACCCTGACAGCTCATTAGCGCACTCCTTCTGATAAAGCAAACTGGAGCACACAACTTTAACTCTCCAGCCTCAAGACGGCTTTGTCCTTTTTCTTTGCTTTCCACATTTCCCATTCTTTTCTCAGAGATAAACCTGCAACAAAAAGTGATCCAAGATAAGAGATCACTTAATTGGCCACATGCAATTACTTGTATTAGGAATTTGTCTTCTCCCATACTCCAGCTTACTCTCCATGAGACACACAGGCAGAGAGAGAGCAGCCTGGGGTCAGAGCGCAGGGTCAGCCATTTATACGGCGCCCCTGGAGCAAATGGGGTTAAGGGCCTTGCTCAGGGGCCCAACAGAGTAGGATTCCTCTCCTGGCTTCGGGATTGGAACCAGCAACCTTCCAGCCACAGAGCCACCACTCCACCCTCAAGTGGCCAATCCAAGTATTTGAAAAAATATCTGAGGCTTATCCAAATATTTGAAAACTTCAAAGGCGCTGACAAAGTCCACGCAGTGGATTCAGCTGTGGAATATGAACCAGAGGACGCTAGTTGAAACCATGGAGATGGAGTCTGAAAACCCAAACCAGGTGGCACTTCAATAGGCAAGGACATGTGGGAGAATGAGACAACCTTCCCAGCCATGTTGTTAAAGCAGATACTCTGCTTTGTTTCAAGACATGGCTGTAACAGATCCTCAGAGCAATAACTTACTCAAAGGCGAAATGGGGCAAATGGCTTCCTCTGGTTTTATAACTCTTCCCGTGATCTAACACATGAGCACCACAGAACAAAATACAGCAAACCAATAACAACAGCAAGAACAAGAACTTTACCCATCTTTAAACTAATTTAAAACTAATCTCTGATATGGGAAAGGAAGAAATCTTTACAGAAGCAACATTACGGGTAAGCAGAAATGACTTTGTAAATACTGCAATAGTCCATTTTTTAACTTTATTTTGCAATCGCCTACTTTGGGATTGTTAGCTATACCAAGCAGAGACAATGAGAATCTGTGGCCACGCTCCCCTCTGAAGTGCCCGCCTGTCAAAGTCATTCATCTTTTGGACACCCTGCGGGCTTCCTCACGCTCAAGCTGGCTCTAGCTGGAGGAGTGGCACAGCTCTCACTAATGGTACTGCACTACCATTGTAGTGCAGTTTGCGGATGGCCAAGAGGTCAGAGGGTTCTTGTGCCAAACCCTACAGTAGGAGGACTCTGGCTTGATTGAAGCCAAAGCAAAATGCACAATGTACTAGTCAGGCCTCATTTAGAATGCTGTGTACAATTGTGGTCACCACGTTACAAAACAAAGCTACTGTGGCAATGACATCTATCCCAGACTAGGAATACTGTACATTCCTGGATCAAAGGAATGTCCTACACTGACAGGCTAAAAAATAAATAAATAAATGAATGTCTTTAGTCTTGAACCGAGAACAATACAAGAGGACCTGATTTAAGTACTCGCAATCCTCAAAAGCAATGAAAATGTCAACCCAGAAGTGTAACCTGGAAGTGCATTTACTGTAAATCTGTGAACAGTGCTTCCTTATACTGTATACAGGAATATTATAGGAAGGACTTCTTTACCTAAAGGGTTGTGGATGTATGGAACAGACTAACCAGCCAACTTCTTGAAGTCGATAACCTGATGTTAAAGTAACAGAGGAAGGATCTAGTTTGCCTAATTGCTGATGTTGTTTAAGATGGATTAATCCATTGGTAGGCCCTGGGCAAACCCTCTACCATACTTTCATAGAAATCTATATGTTAAAACACACCCATGTGAACACTCTGCAAGCTAAGAACATTTTCAAATTCCCAGTTTTACTAAGTTATCACACACTGTTAATGAAATAGTAATGCAACACATGTGCCTTTGAACATCTTTCGCACTCCAACTTGAGAATAACAGTCAGAGCAGTGCTCAAGCAATGGTATAGAGGTTACCGAAACTGAATTTGCAGTAGTATTAATGAGGAAATAAATCTTAATACACATACTGAATTAAATCACACATTTACTGCAAAATAACCCACTTTTAAAGCATCTTTTCTTCCCTGATTTACTCATAGACAGCTCTTCAATGACTTTGTGACAATCCTTGGACATTGCAAAACTGTTATCAATCACTAATGACGTGAACATATTTAGATTTTTCACTATAAATGTGCTTAAACGTGAATATTCAAAGAATGAAATTGGGCACACAATTCTTCTTTATTCTATTTTATCATAGTGTTCATTGTAGTTCAGTCATTACTTGTCAATAAAGGAACATGTAAAGGCTCCACGGCCAAAATGTTATGTTTTCTTTCTTCTCTTTTCAGCACGGAATAAACCTATTACTTGTTCCTTTGCAGCCTATGCCTGCTGACGCAGCTGCCCACCTGAACTGCTTGTCAATAAATTCAATCACTAGTTGCTACCTAAAAACACATTGCTTAGTAGAAGCCCAAAGTGAGCAAATAAAGCCAATAGACTCATTTGTGGTTCTACAGTATGTACTGTACAGTAGTTCCATCCAGTAGCAGGAATAACTAGTAAACATTTGGTTTAGGTCAACACAATATGTACAGAAGGTCTGCATGTGTACATTACATTACAGTTCGGTTCTATTGACATGGAAAATCAAGTCAAGTTTGATTATAAGAAGACTATAAGAAATAGTAAAACATGTTCAATTAAGCAATTTGTACATTTAACGGGGCCTATCTGACACTTGTGGGCTCTAGGCACGCCTGGTTTGCTTGCCTGAATCCGATTGAATCATGTGGAGTGGAATCTGCAGCAATAGCTCAAATGAAAATTTCGGCTGAGCAGTTGTCCACAATTCGCCGTGAGTGCCTCCAATACTCCAATAGATATACACAGACACGTTTAATACTAAGCTAAGAAATAACACGAGCATATGCATTTGATGTTTAATTAGGAATTCTTATTCTAACCTTTTAATAGAATATGACTGAAGAGTTCACCTCCTCCAATTATCTTTAAATAACTGTTTAATGTGAGCTGTATTACGATGAAGGGCTTACAGTAGCTTTTGAGTGGTGTGAGGGCACGGTAGCAAGGCTGTCACCCTATGGTGCGTACAGTACAAGCCCTGCTGACCTGCTTTGGGTTACGACATCTTTGTCTGTTCACTGGCCAGCTGCAGGCTGTGGCTGGATCTGCAGATCACTAGATACCTTATCTGCACAACTCAGAGTGGCCTTCAGACTCACCACTCACGGAGTTGTAGTGAGGTGAGAAAATCCTTCACCCTTGTGCCTTTCTCTGGTTACATTGTTGGTGGGAGGGCACAATGGCAGAGAAGAGGAGAGAGAGCACACATTATAGATATAACGAGTAGAGTACTGAAAGGGAGGCATGGTGTCACAGGGGCACAGTAGTTATCATTGCTGCCACACGGTGCAAAGCCCAGGGTTCAATTCCTGGGGCGCTGCCTGCATTAAATTTGTATATTCTCCCCGTGTCTGCGTATTTTTTTGACTGGTGCTCCAGTTTCCTCCCACAGTCCAGAACTATACTGGCAGCTTAATTGGCTTTTGGGGAAAATGGCCCTGGGGTGTCTGAACTGTGATGGACTGAAGCCTCGTCCAGGCATATCCTGCTGTATCTGCCCACTGCTGGGTTAGGTTCCAGCTCCCCCACGATCCTATGTTGGATACAGCAGGTAGAAAACGGATGAATCGATGGACAGCATTAAAAATCCTCATGGGGTTAATCTTCAGTTCTCCTCAAACTCATGTAACTGCAGTACGTTTTTGCCATTGGTCCCAAAATTGATAATAGTAAGTGGAAACTGTACCCACAGTATGTATGTCTCTCTGGGAGTAAGCAGAGGTTTATTTTGCACTACAAAGTAAAAGTAAAGAAGGAAAAACACCACGTTTTGACTTCAGGATGGTTGAGGAGAACAAAAGAAAGAGTAAGTGAGAATGAGTAGAGAGTAAATTTGAAAAGGTAGTCAGACAGGGATGTGGACAGCAAACTCCAGGGAAAGTGCAGGAGCAGTAGTATGTAAATGAAGGGAGAAATGAGTTCTTGATGTGTAATTTTAATTACTTTGATTCTTTGGTATCGTGTTGGTTTCTGAGTCTTTGAATCCCTGTGAAAAGACACAAAGAGATAAAGACAAGTAAAATGAGAAATGGTATACCGATGTAGCCCTCAACTCTCTGCTCACTCAGTATCAGTCTTTCATTATCTGCATTTCTAAGCTTTATGAGCAAAGAAAATCTCTTGTTTCTGGTGTGTTTGTTTTGTGTCAACTCAACCTTATTCAGCCTGAGATGAGTAATGATCCGGTTTGCATGTTATTCTTTTAATCTGTCCTGGCTGAAAAAAAAACAAGGCTGGTGTTTGCACCAAGAATCTCTCAAAATACTGTAGACACTCCATGAAATATTGTAGTGTTGTAAGCAAGGCTATATCCCAAAGATACAGTCAGGTAAAATGTCTTGTGCTTTAGTTGGGATGGGATCTGACATAACAAGACCGTATAACATAGTTCTAATAGTGTGTGATGCTAAACATTATTTAATACTAAAATATAAACAACTGTATGATTTCATGGTAGGAAATCCAATTGATTGCAGAGCATTATAATGGCAGCAGATCATTTTTATTCTTCTCTAGTGAGATTCAGTCTGAGAATGGAAGTTTCTCAACAAATTTCCACCCATCTCCTATTTTATTTTTCTCTCTTTTCAATTTTATGCGTAAAATAAACCGGATGACTTCTAAAAGAATGCATTTGTTATTTTATAACATTGAAATATGATGTGTTCAGATTTGTTTTTTTACAAAAGTGTCCAAATCTGTTAGAATATTTTTAAATTTGCTTTCAGACTTACTATTTCATTAAGCCTTTTAGTGTACAATTCAGTTTTTCTCTTGGCTTTACTGTGCCAATTTGCTGAGCTTTTTTTCGTTTTCTTTTATGACTTATCTGCCTCATGTTTAATGGGTTGCACAGAGCTTTGAGTGTCTTGGAAAGCATTCATTAACAAACTATTATTATACTCAACGATTTAAGAAACATTTTTCCAGTACTAAGAAAATCCCACTCTGAAAATTTAACGTGGGCACAAGATGATCTAATTTCCCTCCTCAACCTGTTCATTGTTAAGAAAAACATGAGGCCCTCTGTATAATCATTCTTTTCTATAACTACTTCCAAAGATGGTTTTCAACATATCCTTGATTCCCCATAGGTTTCACTGACATTTATGTTATTTTGAAAATCACTAAGCAGATCACAGAAGGAAGCAATAATGCACACTACTGTAAGTCTGCTACAAGTCTAATGTAAGCATCTCCAAATGATACTACAAATCACAGTCCCTGAATAATGCTGTCATCTTAGTCAATTAACTAATTTGTAAAAGTCTTCTTGACTGGTATGGGACTTAACTCTGATTCAAATCCTGTTGAGTAACAGCTCAATTTGTTTTTCTTAATTACTGTCTAATATTTGTAGGGTGAAAGGCATTGAACAAAATCTATAAAATAGCAATTCTATTTATCAAAACATCATTGAAACTGTTTTGACATTGATTGATGAGAGATTTTAATTACTGTATGAAAATGTGAAATATTTGTAGATTTGTATGTACTGTATAATATTTTCTGCTTTGTTTCTGTCACTTATTACTTCCTCTAATGTGTTTCTTTTGGTGTGCAAATGTTTTACATGCATTTAAATACAATCTCTTTTTCCATTGGAGGGAAAGATGCAGGAAACAGGACTGATGGGATTTTAAAACCATCACATATTCTAATTGTATTTTTAGGCTTCTGACCAAAGGGATACATTTGAATCTGTACAATTACAGTGAGTTACATATGCTGATCAATGTCCCATTTAAACAGGACACGAGACTTGCCTTTAAAGCCTCTCTGATTATTAGATGACTGATAATACGTTGACATTTTTATTAAGTTTGAAACACAACAATCCTGCATCTCTTATACAATGTTTTTTTTTTCTCCAAAATAAAATGGAATGGCTAATTTTAGGGATAGGCTTTACTATCTTATGAAGTTGATGTGTTAATAAATACATTTCTTCTCAAGGAATAGCAGTACTTCATTTCTTTTTAAAACATCATGTCTGATTTAAAGTTGATACAATTAAACTTAAAACAGAAAAAGAGAGGGGGCAGCACACTTTGTTTTTTATATCAGAAAAAGAATGTACAGATTTTCTCTTATCTCATACCAACGAAAATAAAGCATCACTTTGCAAATGATAATTTACTCAGCCAAAGGCATTAACAAGGTGATGCAATTAAAAAGAAGACCTGTTGTATTTCTTGACAACAGGATATTAATTCATGTTGCCCTCTAATTACCAACAGATTGGAGCACTTTAGTGTTTTTTGACCCAACTCACTGAAACGATCCCCTTGTTAGTCTGGAAGAGGTCAGAACACACATCTCAGGAATGTCAAGACAACAGGGACAGTGGAGGCCTTTCAGCCCATCAAGAGCATTTGGCTTTGTCTTGTCAAGTGCTTGTCGATTGCTTTCCACCCCATGAGCCATTAACAGTGATATTGCTGTTTTCTACCATATACATAGTTCTCATGGATAACGTCATGCTCAAGAATCAGTCCATAGAAGAGTGACCTGCTAAATTCCCGACCGGCAGAGAAATGTTGTATACTGAAAGGATATTTTTTAGCCTTGATCAGAAAAGTCTACAAGGGGATCTGATTCCTGAATCAACTGTTAAACATGTACAGTACCAGAGAACATACAGTAAGTGGATATTATGTGGAAGTGGATTTTAATTGAAGCACCAAAGGGATATTGGACTTTGAAGGAAGTTAACCAGATGTGTTGATTTGTTGAAGCCAATACCGTGGCTTCTTTAAACACCTGGATGACATGTCTTAAGCACTTCTGTACCGCACTGGTTGGCTCCCAATCAATCAACTAGCAATTTTAACACTTAAAGCAATAATATGAAATCTGTGAAATTACTGTTGGACATCACTATCGGTGTTAAGTCACTTCATTCTTTCCTACCCCAGTTTTCAATGAAAGTCTTAAGTCATAAAAAAGAAGTTTGTAAATTCATGATTTACTATGGCCTGCACGCCATTTATAGTACATTATTTGGGCTCACTTTGGAGACATCTATAGTCATTTTAAATTGCTTCAAATACTGAACACTGTGTTCACTGGTGGTGAAAATTCACATTGATGTAAACAAATTTTTACCACAGAGAATTTTTCTTCACAACAAAAATTAATTGCGTCACATTTTATTCTTGTTACTGTTTTTGAAGTCATGAAATAGCAATAGTGACACATTTGAAAATCAGAAAACATCTATTTTAAACATGATAAAAGGTTTATACATTATATAATAGATACAAAATATTTTCTCATTAAAGTCTACATATTAAGTCTAACCATTGCAATATAGTGAAAGTTGTTATATAGCTCATGTGTTGCTTTCAATTTCTGTCTTTAGGGGAATTGATGGTGATATATAATGTGTTCATGGTTACACTTAAACTGGACTGGAATTAGATGGTTTGAAAATCTAATTACTGTAGTTATTTCAGTCAACAGGTAATTGCAGAAGACATATAATGGGAGGGGGTTAAATTCCTTTAAGAAACAGCTTTTTGAAGAGCTTATAAACAGATAGCCTAAGAGCCACAGTAGGTGTCTTCAGCTGAGCCATTTAAATAATTTGCATTCTTCATTATAACTCATGGAAAGAGAAATTACACTTCTCCATTGGTATCTAGGTAACATAATCTCCCTGAGGCTGGCTAATTGCATCGTATGATAACCTCATAGGCTGTGGCTGTTTAATTTTTCATTTCTTTCAAATAATTATGGATCAGAGGAGAGAGGTATTGATTTGATTCATTAACTTTTTCCCAGTTGGTGCCAAGGTTAATGATTACATGTATCCCAATTATACTGTATATCTACTAGGTTATTTGCTTTGATTGTCTTTTGCTGGATTACTGTATAGGTTAGTTCTCTATGAAGTTCTTACCCCTGCTCCTCAGAAGGCGTGTGGAGAGTTTATAAGAATTAGAGACTGGAGATTAAATTATATATTGAGAGTAATTACAGAGATAAGTTTGATTTATTCCTCAGAATTAGGCAAACTTATAATACCTTTCCATTTCTTTCTCAACATGTGCATGTAGTCCTTTGCAATAGGAGTCACTTGTCATACACTTTAAAGCCACAATTATTATTCATACATGCTGTACGTTCATTCATAATGGCATAATACAACCTACTCTACACATTCAAAACTCTCACTCAGGAAGTGAATTTCAAGAAAAGGTTAAATCATTATTCAAACCCTGATTTGAATCCTAATGAAAATCTGTGAAAACAGTTGTCCAAGCTACTATACGTGTGAGAGTTTGGGGAAATCTGCCAAGAAAAATGGACAAATATTGCACCAAGCTGGTGCGCAAAATTGGTGGAGACTTACAGTATGTGCGATTACAATTGTTGCCAAAGGTACTTTTACCAAATACTGAGTTTGGTCTGAATACTTACTGTATGCAACACATTCTATTTTTTCTGACATGTATTGTAATTCATCTTCCCCTTAGAAGTCTTTAGTTTTCGCATTCAGCTGTTTTGAATTAAGTAATAATTAAAACAAATGTGTATGCAGTATTTAATACATTCACAAATGTGTAACCATAAGAATGGCCTCAATTTATTTTACAAGCAATTGTACCGTAAAGTAGGTCATAAACAGTGCAACTGATAAGGAAAGATAACATAACTGAACATATTAAGAAGAGTGAAAAATATGATTTTGTAACAATATTAAATTACTTTTTTAAACAAATGTTAGGAATTGATTTGTGTTAACTGCTGAATGACAAATACAGTAATAATATGTCTCCTTTTCAAAATGAGATATCTTCATTTCTTGATCTTGATTGTCTGAAATAAAACACCATGATTAATATGAGATTAAACAAAAATGAGAAATAACGATCCCCTTTCAGTCAATACTCAATAGATTATAAGAGGTAATAAGTTCTTGAAGCAAGATATTTTTTTATTTAACCACGTTTCAGTTGTTGACACACGTACAACTCAGCTTTTTATTTCTCAGTGCAAGTTCATCACATTTTTCTATTTTGAGCAAAGGAAGAGGAACTATTTTGGCAACAATTCCAACTGAACGACACACCTACTCTCCTTATTTCCTCTTATTTCATGAGTGAGTGTAAAGCGCAATTTTATTGAGAACTTTTTGTTGAGCTTTTACTGTCAGCACAAAACATTTTTTCCCAGGTGCTTAATTAACCAACTGTTAAACCACAAAGAAAGTTACACCACTGTGTGAACTCTTATTAATAGAAGTTGGGGTGGTATCAGTACAATTTTAACTTTGACACTGGAAACTGTTTTATAGGAAATGTTCTAAGTTTTAAAGAAAGCACATTCCACCTTTCCTGTTACATAATGAAATTAAAAAATAATTTTTAGCTACTGGTAACGTCACAGTCTCATGAGAAAGTTGGAGAAACATACAGTACCATATACAGTGCATGCTTTTTTCGATATTAGTGTGCTGTGCCATATTCCACCAAAATGATATTAATATAAATTATTTATTTTATAAAGGAGCCCTTTTCTTCTGAACTGACTTTTGTAAAAAAGGTAAAAGAGGATGGCATATGTGTGCAGAAAGCACTGCAGCCACACTGCTCTTGGGTCATGATTCACCAGTGCACATTCCAGTGGGAATTGCACTTGGAGCCCCAATTACCCCTCATCCTTCACAGACATACTGTGTGCTTTGATTGGGATCTCTAAATTGTCTCTGTGTTCTTGCATGTTTTCATGTACATGTGTGTAGGTCCCTCATCCCTGTGGGAGAGCCTATGGATTACTGTAACCCTTACCAGGAATGAGTAAAAAAACTTTCTGAAAATGGATGGTTGAAGAACACAAAGTTTTCTTAATATTAGTTTTTGTAGTAGTAGTATTAGGGTTATTGTTGTTGTGTTATTGTTGTGCTTGTTCCCGTGAGATTTTTTGTGAGACTGTGAGATTTTTTGTCATCACAAACCAAATTGAAAAGGTATGCCTTATTTCATTTTATTTGGCATTTGCAGTACCCGAAACTCAATATTATCCTTTTCTAAATATCTGACACAGCAAGTGAATTCAAATTTGCAATTGTTGGACTTCTAGGTTAATTTTTGTTTCTTTTTTATTACTGCAGTAAAAATAAATCACTCAAAGAAAGACTAGTTCCTGTTCCCAATCTATAATTGTTTTTCCATGTTTTACAGTTTATGACTATGCCTTGTATATAAAAGAAACTAGTCTTAAATATATAACATATATTACCTTGTTTACATCTGAGGTGAACTTAATTTGTATTTTAATCATGCTGATTTTGTGAAAATTTGATCATGTCTCAACAGGGATCAAGGCATTAAAAAATGTATTATTTTTTAATTAGAATAAATAATATAAATGTAGGATTTGACCATGCATATCCACAGGGATCACTTTACCTGAACAACAGTGTGAAAAGTCAATGTCATGGGTTGAGATGCATTGCAATCGATCCCATAAGAACCCTTTTAGGAGGCTACTTCCAACTGTTCTGCAGCTGTAATTGGGAATTCCAGTCTTTCACACTCTCCAGTGGCCTCCAAACACTTTTTCTGTGTTGATGTAAGGCAGGAAGAGCTTTTTAAAAAGCCTTCAGTGGGATGAAGGATGCTCTTATGAAGGTTCTTATGTTGATTCATTGTAGAAAAGTGAATGGAACAGTTTCAAGGCCATTTGATTGGAGACTCAGTCATTGCCTTGACTGACAGTTGCTAGCTTCAAGTATCCATTTGACAGCCACTGGCCAGTAGTTCAAAGGCTTAATGCTTAACATTTAAGTCACTCAATAATAGTGATATCTCACCGACTACATTTGTCTTAAATATTGTTATTTGCGTTCTGTAGACTACAGTTTTCCTTCTTTGTTTTATACAGTACTTGCGTTCTGCATACTTTGAGACCTGTTCAGTGTGTGCACTCTAACACCTTCTCGTTTAAATACTTTCTATTAATTTACAGTCTGAAAGAACTGATGATTCTGAAACGGAAACTCTAGCCTACAGCCTTGGGGTGTAATTTGTCATTCATGTGAAGCATCCCTCCTTTCAGAATCCTTTTCTGTTCTGCATTCAAAAGAATTATAATTAATTAAAATTGAGTGTGGTCTGTCAGTCTAACAAATTAAAGCAATGTAAAAAAAGGAATGTAAAAATATGAACAACACATTCATATTTGTTACCATTTTTCAAGAAACTCAAATTGATGTACAGTACCACACAAAACCAAGAATGTGGAAAGGATGGAAAATGTATATATAAAAGAGGGAATGAAAATGTGAAAAATATGGTATTGTAAGTTTTGAAAATGTTGACAGTCTAAGAGTTTCTAAAGGGATTGGGCATTGAGCTCAACAATCAGTGCAGCACATGAAAGAAAACTCTATAACCCCTCTGCGATATGCCTGATCTTCACCAGAGTAAGAAAGCCTGAATCAGCTAATCTCAGATCTAGATAACATTCATTCAATATGTCCTCAAGATAACCTGGAGCTAGAACATGTACTGTTATGTTTTATACATGACCAGTAGCACTATAAAATATACTCCAAATTTTTTAGCTCACCAGTGCAATTTACAGAAGACAGAAATGATGTGCTTATGGTGAATAGTTCCTATGCAGTAAGCACATGGGCTGCAGTAGCTTAGATAACAGTTATGTGTTCCTACTGTAACATGCACTTCAAATGACAACACAGGGTCAAAAATAACACCAGTGTTTTAGTTTCCATCCAGGGATTAATTTCAATACTGTCAACAGCAACACTGTCGTGGTCAACATTGCAAAGCCACATTGATACTGGGGCCTATGAGAATAAACTGCCTTATCACAGTTTAGCTCAAGAGAGAGCATATTTATAGCAGGCTGTCCTGTTAAATGCATTAACTGCACCAGAGGTGTCTGATGTGGTCTACAAATAAATCCAAGTTGGTTGTAATTTGGGTTGCAACCAACCCAGGTCCATGATGAGGAATAATCTGACCTAGAGAAAGCCTGTCATTCCTAAAAATAAAGGTCCCAGAACAGACCCTTGTGGTACACCCTGGGTAAAAGATGTAATATAAAATATATTGAAACAGATCTAAAACATACAAATTGGTCCCCGGTAGGGACATAGGAGTCTTAGTAGACAGCCATGACTGCCAGTATCAAAGGTTACAATTACTGTCTCTCTTTCCTAGCGTTAATCCCACATCAACAGGGCCCGCTTGTTGGCACACCAGAATCCATTTGGTAGCTTGAAACAAATTTTTGAGCTGACATTGCCATGAACTGCGACCGAGAAATACTCCAAGCCTGCCATCGGAGTGGGGGTGGGGGGGGGGAGGAGAACAAAGTCATGTATCTAATAAGGGGGATTCTTAGGAGGCATAAGAAATTTGGCCAGGACGCCGGGGTTACACCCCTACTCTTTTCGAGAAACCCCCTGGGATGTTTAATGACCACAGAGAGTCAGGACTTTGGTTTTATGTTGGCACTTATTTACAGTATAATGCCCCCATCACTATACTGGGGCATTAGGACCCACATGGTCTGCAGGGTGAGTGCCCCCTACTAACACCTCTTCCAGCAGCAACCTTAGTGTTTCCCAGCAGGTCTCCCATCCAGGTACTGGCCAGGCTCACACCTGCTTAGCTTCAGTGGGTTGCCAGCTGTGAGTTGCAGGGTGATATGGCTGCCGGCAAAGGTTGCAATTACTGTAAGTGATTTCTTTCACTTTATTGTCATTCTGCATTGATACAAATATACAAGAGAGAACCTGGGCCGAGGTGCACCGCACACTAGAACAGTCAGCATAGTGTCACAGTACAATACTAAAGAACACAGTGGGGGGGGGTAGTATTGGTATATAAGTAAAAATAATACAATATAATGAGTAGATAAGATCACTTTATTAGCTACTGTATATACAGTTGCTTGCATTAGGAATTTGTCTTTCCATATATCCTAGCTTCCTCTCCATGAGACAAAGACAGGGAGAGAAGCTTGGGGTCAGAGCACAGGGTCAGCTTTTTATACAGCACCCCTGGAGCAGTTGGGGTTAAGGGCCTTGTTTAGGGGCCCAACAGAGTAGTCCTCTGCCAGCTGCAGGATTTGAACCAGCAACCTTGGTGGCTGCCATTAATAGCATTCCGCCTAGTTGTACGTACTGATAAGAACCTCAATACAATGACTGTTCAGTATAATTAAAACTTTTCTGACAAGTTTAATGTCTTATACAGTAACCATGGGCAGCTGGGCATGCTCCAGAAAAAAACAAACCAACCAGATTTATACAGTTGCCAGGTTAATACAGTAGAATTCTATTTATGAATCTATTGACTGTGTCCCATCGAGTGGACCTAATACACAGTTAATTCTGTTCAATTTAATTTAAAACTGCATCTGGAACAAATCTGTAGAAACTGGCATGGGTATCTGACATAGATAAGATCATAGTGTTGAGTACCACAGAAAAGTATTTTGGGATGCAGAAATTTAGTCAATTCATTATTACTGTATGACAATATCTTCATTCAAGTGAGTGATTCATAACAGCCATTATTCAATATTTGGCAACAAGAAGAGATCAGACTCAAGCATTTTTTTACCTGCAATTACATGGTATTTTTTTTACCAGTATTAATTTGTACCAAAGATGCCAGTGTCACTCATTATTCGCTCTTGGGTTAAGACGTTCTTAGTTTTAAATGCACCTCTTCACAGTTTCTGGTTTCTGTCCTCTGGTTTGAGTTTCACTGTTTTTTCTGAAGAATTGAGTATTCCAGAACTAACTAATCTAGAATTAATTTTTCAGAATTTTTAAATCAGGGCTTACTTGTACAGTATACAGTTTTATCATAACATTCCTGAATTTTAATTCTATACTTTTAACTTTATATACCACAGAATGAACAGTAAATAATGGAAAAAACACCTAATTTATTTTCATAGATCAGTTATTTGTATTTTGAATGTATGATTTAACTATCTGTATGCAATACCCATCACATCTCTACTTTAAACATCATCTGCCATGTGTTTCCAAAGTTATGAATTTTATCTAAATTTTAATTTCATTTGCAGTGTATTTTTTACAGTGTATGCTGATTCTCCTAGTTTTTTATCACCTGCAAACTTGACTAGTTCACTGACAATAATTCCAGAATCTACACCATGGACATAAGTATAAATTAGGAAGAGTATTAGTCATAGTACTGATCCCTGTGGTACACCACTAATAACATCACCACGATATGAGTGTTCACCCTAATATGCATCCTCTGTTTTCTTTTTAATAACCATTTCTTAAAACTATCGCTTCCCTGTATAACTGTGTTACATTTCAGTCAAAAACATTTGAGTACAATTTATTTTTATTTTATTTACAAGTGTTTTTATTTTCCATATACAACAAGTGTATTGGAATGCTTACCAGTTCAGCTGTACCCAGCAACAGTGGAGAAAATAGAAACAAATGACAAACAGACATGGACAATAAATTTAGACCATCGACATTATATAGTAATACAGCCTAAACAGTGGAGTACCTTTAAGTGCAGGTGCTAATTTGTCCAGGTGCTAATTTAAGCTGTTTATGATATGGAGTGCTTGGGGGAAGAAACTGTTTTTGAATCTATTGGTCAGTGTTCTGGTACGAGTTCAGTAGTACAATATAATATGCATGTTTTAAAATGGTATAACTGTAAATGCAAACCACTAAAATAGTAGAAGTGTGGACCACAGCTTTTTAAGCTTGTACAGTCTGCATAAGCAGACTTTTTCAAGTAAGTGCGTTCTGTGGAAGTGAGGTCTGAGGGCATTTTGGAAATTCTGTGTTTATCATTGGCGTTGTTATGAGGGGTATGATAGCTTTAAGCAAAGCTTCTTACATACTGTATGTTTTGTTATCCACACAATGCTGTTGTCAATCCGGAAGTTACAGAGCAAAAAAACCTTTGGAACAAGTAATAGGTTTATTCCATGCTGAAAAAAAGAAGAAAGAGAACACAACGTTTCGGCCGTGGAGCCTTCTTCAGGTGTGAGCCTCTTCAGGTAAGGAACCTGAACTTCTTCAGGTTCCTCACACCTGAAGAAGGCTCCACGGCCGAAACGTTGTGTTCTCTTTCTTCTTTTTTTCAGCATGGAATAAACCTATTACTTGTTCCTTTGCAGCCTACGCATGCTGACGCAGCTACCCACCGCAAAAAAACCTTTGTACTGTAACTGTAGTACTGAAGCTCTTAAGAAAAGTTTTGTAAAGTTTGTTAAACATTTATGGACTTTTGGATGAAAACTGATCAGGGCCTTGGAAACTTGAGAAGTCACACTTACTGTATAAAGCAGATAATATGTTATTTACAGGACAATATTTGTGTTTGAAGGCTCCCAGATGCATGGCAGTCCATTTTTACAATTTGCTTTGGTCCCTTCAGCATTGAAGGTCAGCTCCTCAGGCAATAGAAGGCATTGGAATTCAGTATTGTCCAAGAAGCACACAGCAGTATGAGTGAATGTTCCCCATACCCTTGCCTCTGAAGTACTAGATACAGAACAAGGCACAGCAGACCGTGGGTTTGTATGGAAAATGGAGGCCACCACCAAAGTTCTGAATTCTTTTCTTTCTAATTGATATATTTTTTATGTTTATTTCACTTTACATTTTACAGTGTGAAATTTACAGTCACAATCAGCTGTGCCTTCACTTACAAAGACATTCATTCTGGGATAAGAGGGCATTGCAGTGCTTTTGAACTGGCTTGAAATGCTGTATGTGTGAATACATTAACGATTTTCTAAATGTCCCAACCATAATATTTTTTAAAATGGGTAAAGAGTACTTAGGGCAGAATTAGCAGCTAAAACTCAAAGTTTTGACAAGAACAAGAGTTGATCGCCTGACACATGATTCCTGGAGACCTACAGAAAGAAGCCTATGCAATATACAGTTTTGAATGTAAATTGTGCTAAAAATAAAATTCCTTGCAGTTTCTGACGAGGTGGACAATACTATGGAGAATCAATTTATAAAAAGAAACACTCTAAAACGTTTATTTTAGTCATTTATACAATGAATACTCGTGTTTACCTCAGATTTGAATAGTCATTGAAGTATTGGAGTACTTGGAGAACCAATAAATTAGTTCTGTTACCCAATTGATAAATGCAATTGGGCAATTAAGTGCCTAAGTGAGATTAAAACCAAAAGACTCTATGGCCCCTAATAGCTAGCGATAAATATGTAGCACTGTTTGGTGTGTTGGCTGTTGTTTTTGTGTGTTCCTGTTTTTTTTTTTCAATTTCCTGGTTCGTGAAAATTGGTAGATAGTGTTAAACTTGTCTTAGCCAGATTTGTTTTGAAATCAAACTCAGGTCTCCCTTTGAGGAGAATTTTATTGATCTCACTGGAGAGAAGAAAATTGTAAAAATTGCTGATTGGATCCCTATATTCTAGATCAGAGGTATCCAACTCCTGTTCAGTAGACGTCATACAGACGTCTTTTGTAAACCTCCAGATTCTTAATAATATGGAAGGATTTCCATTTGTGCAATAGTGTAAATAACAAGTTCAATTAGAAAATTAAGAGCTTGAGTGATAAGAAAATCAGTATTCTTTTGGCCCTTCAGGACTGGAGTTGGGTGCCTCCAGTCTAGACAGCACAGGTTTTAGCCTGGACTATACCATCAGCCATCTATGAACAGTCCTCCAAGCGAAGAAATGGCTGAGTACTCTAGGGAAAAGGTGGGCTTGGCCAAGCCAGAGTGTCCTGTGAGCTTGCAGTGCCAGCGTCAGTGAGAAATGTGAAGTTAATGGTGAGCAGATCGACAGTGGACATGTTGGAGAATATCCAGATCTCCTGTCTCCCCTTGTGCTTCAGCAGGAGTCATGGTGATTGAGCTAATCCCAAATTGGGGTTTCTCAGGTGGTAAGGTGTAAAAAGAAGATATACTGTACAGTAATTGGAAATTTAGAATCATTCAATCAATCAATGCATCAATATCATGGGCCTAGGAGTTTTAATTGTCTCTCCCAGAAACACTGAGGGGTTGTGAAGACTTTCTGCAACAACTGTGCACCTGCAGGATCTCCATAAGTGCGTGACCCGTGTCTGGCGTGAGGCACAAGGGCATGCTTTGGGATTATGCTGTGTTTGTGCCTCTCTGGTCTGTGCTTGGTGCTGAGTCGCATACCATACAATCTGAAATGCTATGTGACCACAATGTGATCTAAACAGCTCCTGAAAGAAAGACATACTCAAAGCACCGTTTTTAATTCAAATGATCATTTTTACACTGTCTTTTAAATCAGGAACAGGGTGATTGAGTGTGGCCTAACAAGAGCAAAATGTACCTTTGTGTTCCAATGGCAAGTGAGGTAACATTTAAATATGCATTTTGGCTCAAAGTGAGTAGGAAGTGGCATTATTAATTGTTACAAAGTACTTGTTGTTGTGCTTTTGATTTTCTCTCATAGATGGGCGACTAGTTCAGAAGTACCAAGATGATTATATTCTTGGAAGCCATTTCAGAGTATTGTGTGAGAATTACAGTACATTACAATGTATTCTTGGTATTCAGCTTAAATTTGGGGTGGAGCAACGTTTTAGTTAGAGGAATTGACTCAGCAAAATCTGGTATATTATTACTCTCTGAGGTTTGGAGACCAGTGCCTCTAGGAGCAGAGAAACTGTAGCAATAAAAGGTGCAATAAAATATCCTCAAAATAAAACTAATGAGCAAGTGGAGTGGACTGGGAGTATCAAAGGGATATAATTTTGTTTAAACTATCATTTCCTCTTTGCTTAATTATTACACCATGACATAGTCAGTTATCTCCATTTGCAGGTATTAAAACCCTCATAATATTTTTATTAATAGTATATTTCCAAAATTTACTAAATAATCCATCATCCTAGAGTAGCAGAGTAAGGATTCTAGGTGGATTTAGCTGAATTGTTTTCAAGGGACTATCAATGGTATCTATAACGATATATCCGGAGGTACTTTATCCACTGAATTACAATAGGTAAACATAATAATAAAAATACTATTCTAAAAGGATTAAAGAAGGAGTATTGATGCATTGCATTGTATCAGAAAAGTGATAAAAGGATATTTCATGTCCTGAATGCAGTATATATTCATCCCAAAGTAACTTATTTTCTTCACAGAGAAAATCAAGTTTACAAACTATAGAAAACAACTTTGAACAAGCCCTGAGGATCTGGGGGTTGTTTATATAATTGGAGGCTGCTAACATAAGTTGGCACAATGAAACACTGAGTAGAGACTATAGTCTCCATTCATTTCCTCAAAACTGGTGTTTTCTTATTGTGTAGGCAGTGGTGAACATGTGACTCCTACTCTATTATGTAAGAGCTGGACCTGTCACACAACTGCATGTGCTAGACTTGGCTAAAACAATGAAACACACACAAGCATTAGGTTACAGAACTCCTAAGGGTATATATGCTAAATGATTCTTTTTATAAATACAGTCCCTGTCTAGACATAGTGACTGTCACTGCAAAAATACCCAGCATGGAGTAACCTTGACTAAAAACAGCTACTGAGTTCACCTATACTGCATGTGAGTATTTATAGGCCTCCTATTAGTAATGAAACACAATAGTTATCCATGGAGTTAAATGATGCAATGGAATGGGAATTAACACAACCTGGAAAGTCTAAATTGACTTGCAACTTATGCTCCGTTCTTTTCCTATCACTCTGTTTTTGATTGCAGCCCAACAGAGAGCTTATTATTTCATTTTGCGCCTGTGGTGCATCAGAATTTGCACTGAACTACAGATGTAACTACTATGTGTTACAGTAATCAAAAAAGACACCTTGGATGGTGGTCTTTGTGAAACCCAAGACAACAGAGTAATTACCACAGTTTGTAGTGAAGGACGTGGGTGGACCTGCCGAATCCCCATGTTGTAACTCCAGTTGTTTTTGTTTGTATAACCATTTGGGATGAAATGCAGACGTTTTTGTTTTAAGATAGTGCTCCCATCCACTCTGTAAAATGTTTAATTATGTTGAATTGCAGAAAAGTATTTATTGATGCAGCCACACTCCTACTGCACATCTCTAAAGGCAGTCACACAGTAGAAGTGGTGTGCTATAAAAGAAGGCAAAAGGCTGTTCAGATCTGTTCATATGAATTACTATTACAATGGGCTCTATGAGAATTAAATGCTGCATATGAGTGCTATCTGCCTCTAAAGATGGGAAATAGGAGCCTTTATATTTTTTGTAATTACTGTATATAATGATACTATGCTTCACATAGTGTTCCACCACTGAAACTTGCCACCCACCATCAGTAGCATCATACAGTAAGTGCTATTTTGTATTGGTAACCCCACTATACAGCAGTGGAGATACAGCAGAGAGGAGAGAAATTGCTTCATGAACTGAATTACAAGGGAGCTTTAAGGAGGACATGTTCTGAAGAACCCAATATGGAACTTGGTCAAAACACCAGCGTTAAAGCCTCTAACCATATGGATAGAGGCCTGGGATCTTTGAAGACCAAGTGTAATATTCCACCCAAAGGATTGCTCCTCCTACAGGACCACGTCCTGTCTTACCATACTGGGGCGTTGAAAATTCTTGTATAGGGGGAGGAGAGCCTCCTACTGGTCCCACCACAAAAGTCTGCTGTCCTAGTTCTGGTCAGGCCCATCTAATGATCTAATGAAATCAGACTATAGTGGGAACTCTTCTGTTAGGCAACAGCACTGCAAATAATAACAACACGGATGAGTACTTTTGATGAATTAATCAAATGCTTTTTGCACTTCAATGTAAGCTGCAATAATCCATATGTTTACAGTGTTTATAAATTAATTTATTTTGAAGAAATTAATTTGACACCTACATTAATATTAATTTATGTTTTTGGAAAACCTACTTTACAGATGAGCACTAAAAGCAAAACAAATTATTTTCTCCTTAAATGTGTGATATTAAATGATACTTATACCATTTGAGCTGACAGCACATTACCACCACGTGAACAAATGAAATAATCGTATCCTTTTTTGGCATGCCTTAAAGTATTAGCAGTGTATCTGAAAGATTCAAGAATAAACTGTTTAAACTGCTCTGTTTATCAAGACATATTTAATAATAGAAAACATGCTTAACATTTTGTTAGTTTGCTCTATCTCCTGTTTAAGGTTAAACAGGTCTACAGTATGTCTGACAGTCTGTTGACAAGCAAATTCTATAGCCCTGCAATACAAAAATAACTTTGGAATACCTATTGCCAACTATCCTTCTGAAATGGCTGTCTATCCAATGATAACATTAGTAAACATGCCACTCTATGTTCACCATGACTGATTTTTCATGGCAATTTTATGTAATTCCATTAACAACCAAAGAGCTACCAAATACATGTCGCTGTTGAGGGTAGAAACAGAACTTCAGAAAACAAACTCTCTCAAGGGATCTGAAATACAATTCTAGTCTTTGGAGCCGTGTCTCAATATACTGTATGCTTTATTCTATAAATACTCCTTGAGTATTTGGAAAACATAAGCAAGAAGTTCCAAGCAAGAGGAGGACACTTGGCCCAGCTAACTTGTTTGTATTATTATAGTAGATAATTGATCCAGTGAACTCTTCAAAATGTTTCCTCAAAGAACTGGCTTCAAAACATGGTTGGGCAGCTTGCTCCACACAACTGCTCTTTGTGTAAATGCAACCTACTGGAACATTGAAAGCCATGTTATAATGTACCGTATGTGTTAGTCCACTAACTGTTTGTTAGTCCAGATTTATTTGAAGGACTGGACCTCATTACTGGATAGATTGTTCAAATTCATTTTTTTTAATGAAAAACAGTGATGAAGCATATACGATGTAGAAATATTTTAAGTGTGCATTTTTGGAAATCAGACTTTTGCAATGTAAAATCTGAGTCATATCTACACAACCTTCATTATGTATTAAAACATGTACTGAGGAATAATATGACTATACAATATTCCACTCACAGTATGCATGATCTGTTCATTCTGAGGTGACTGATTTTTAGTGGAATTTACATGTATTCATTATATGCTGTATTCTGAAGAAGGCTAGATGTTTGATAGATAGGTAACTGTGACTGACTTGTCTTTTAATTCTCTATTCCATTCCATAGAAAAAGAAAGTAAATGCAAAAAGATTACATCCTATTCTTCCTCTGGCAGTGGATCAGAGTCAATCAGACTCCTTATTAGAAGCAGAGCACTATTTAAATGGGGAAATCTTTTTTGATGAAAAGCACTGTAAAGCTATTCACAAGAAATGTGAGGCATAAACAACATAAAGGCTTAACTGTGAGAAGAAATCCAATTTCTTGTGTACAATGCCACTTGAAAACAGTGAACCATTTCTACAGTTCTGCCTGTTGTTCTTTATCCCTTACACTGTCAGAAATATACTGAATCCATTTGATCCTGCTTCATATAAGCACAAAACATAAATGACAGAGTGCTCAGAGTGGAAAATCTGGTGAAATTACATGATAAAAATAAAAAAAGGACACTTGGTGAATATTTTATTAGCCAGAGACCACAGGGAATTGTATCTCAGTCCATAAGTTACATTATTCAAGTATGGTTGCATTCTTGGTTGGGCGGTGAAGTGTAACTGCTTGCTGTGCATTAGACTTGCTTGAACTCTGGCAGAGGCAGTGGACACACGGAGCATGAAAAGTGAGGCAAGGGACATGGTTATTTTGCAATATAATGACAGGACTTCGCTTTTATTTAGTACAGAAAAGAGAGGTACAGTACAGTACAATGATAACCAGAGACTAAAGCCATGTGCAGATCAAGCCCCTTTTACAGAATTATTGCTAATCCAGCCCATTCTTGTTCAAATCTTGCCCTCTTGGTCTAATGGTCCAGGAACGCCCCTCAGTTCATATCATGGAGGTGTCGGTGCTCGGAATCCACGTTGGCCTGCAAGTCACAAAACACACAAGCCAGAAAAACAGTGGGCTGAGCACAGCGCCCCCGGCGTGCAGATTTCTCAATGGTTTTCTGCCGCCTAACTGAAGGAAACTGAATCACAGAGGCTCCCTTCTCCTTCCCCCCCAGTCAGTGTCCCCACACCGGGTATCAGCACGGAGACTGCACAATGAAACATGGCGGATGACTCAATTTGTATCACTGTGTGGTTTGATGAGCCATAGTATTGTAAGGCAATGCTTTTTGTCAGCCAAGACGTTCTGAAGAGGACAAACATTACATGAATTAAGTTTAAAGTGAATGACATTGTGTGGGAACCCCCCCTGATTTAGAATGACATTGTTTTAACACTATGTTTTGTTCATAGATTCAATCATAGATTTCTTATTTAACACGAAGCTTTCTTTAACTGCGGCAGTGTTTTCGTGAAATTAAAGTTCATTATTTAATGGTACAATGAATATTTTAATAAAGTCACCTTAATCATACACATATACAAAAACAGCATAAACAAGTAATAATAAAATAACCAAATCCATTTTTTAACGTGGCTCAAAAAGTGATTTCACGAACACTTGAAACCTAGTTGTGTATACTACTGCTTGTTTAGTCAATTGCATGTTCAAATTTGTTACCAGAGATGTGTCACTGTGTATGTCTGTACTCTGTGAGGAAAGGGGTCATGTCCAACATACTGTACATATACATTGTGCTATAACACAATCACTATAAAGTCATTTCAGTTTTTTTTTTATAATATAATCCTCTGGAATCCATCATATTTTATATAAAGTATATAAAACAAAGATAAAAAGAATGACCTGAATTTCTTTTGACTGAGTTCAAGCTTCCACATTAAATATAAAAATATACAGTATACTGTATATGCGACAGGAAATGCCAGATGTACAGAGATAATTTTATCCAAAATGAATGGGATGATATTCTATTGAAATTACTCCACAAATAATCTTAATGCTAACATAATAAGTCACTAATAAATACTGCAGGTTCATTACAAAATACTTTAAGGGCATCAGCATCTGTACATTAGCCTGTGCTTAGTGTGAATAAGAATAGGGCTACAGTAGCACAGGGGTTTGTTGCTGTCTCACAAACTCAGCAGCCTCCAGGTAACTTTAAATGATGCTCGCACTTGCAATGAAGACCAGGTGATGACTGCTGCCCCCTAGATGCCAACCATATTAAAATGCACTATTGAACTTCTTAAATTAAGCGGAAAGGCTACCCCTTAACCTATTCTGACATTAAACCTTTAATAAAATCAAATTACGCCAAGTTAATGATAGTGTATAGGGTTCCTCTCATATCTAGCAAAGCTTTTACATTTTAAGAGGGAACTATAGCACATGCAATAAAACACAATCTAATATAATCTGATAATAATGTGCACTACTGTAGTTACTTCAGGGATGTAATGGTGACAAGCTAATTTGATCCACGTTCACTTCGGCAAACAATGACGTTTGGAAATGGGAGTGTTCAAATTATAGTATTGATTATTGATTATAGTATTGAGTATTGATTCCTCAGTGCTGAAAGTAAACTATTTGGACAAACGTCATCATTATGAACACTGCACAGTCAGAGCTTACGACTGTCCAGATGCGATAAGGTGCACTGAGCTATTTGACTCTACAACTGAAGAAAACAGGTGTAGTTTACACGATCCAATGACTGGAGCATGCATTTTGTGCACACTCTGTGTGAAAATTTGACTTCATTTTCAAAATTCGGTGAAACAAATGATAAATGACTAATTTCTGAGCAATTCACCCTTTTATCACTCATCCTTAAATAGTATTACAATGTAGAAACATTCTAGCTTGTGTTCGCCACATTTTCAAAGAAGTAAAGGTAATACAGTATTAGCAACTGCATTGAAAGAAACTGAACAACATTTGAACAAGATTAAGAATGTATTAACAAAGAATGATGATGCAAACATAAGATAATGTAAAGGTAACAAATTCAGTTTTTATATTACAGAAAGTCAACCAATTAAGGAGCTCGGCTAGATGCTCCAAAATATATATTTCTTCTTTGTAGCCTGTGCAAAATAATAAAGAAAATAGCATGAGTAACTGACCTCAAAACCCACACAATCTGCATACCTGCATATACATATATATCTGCAGCTCTTGCATTTTAGATATCATCTCAGTGGTTTCCATTAGTTTTATTAATAATTCCTTAGTGTTGATAATTAAAATAACCACGTACAGTACCATTTAGTGGTCAGAGGCTTAAAAATACATCCAGCTCATAAACAGTTTGCATTTATGCAGATATATTTCACTTGTTTTTTTTTTCTACTAGTCTGTGCTCATTTCTAATCATAGGTGTGGACTAGTGGTCAGGGGCTCTGGACTCACAACTGGAACGCTGTGGGTGCAGATCCCAGGTGGGGTACTGCTGTCATGTCCTCTAGGAAACTATGTCATGTGGCTTGTATCAGTAAATGCTCAGCTGTATAAATAGAAACACCAGTTTAAGATGATTTGGCTAAAAGCATCAGCCTAATACAGTACATTAGTCAATTAGCTTGTTTATGTTACATTTTACATACAGAATCTGTAGCCACTTACAATCTGAAAATTCTTGGGATTATAATCAAAGGTAGTCACACTGAATAGATATCATCGTAAATATTATGATTGCTCTAACTACCTGACTATTGAAAACGTAGTCTTGAATCAATTTCTGCATAATCAATCTGGCTTATCTGTAATCTCTCTATGTAAAAAAATCATTTAGCTATTATATTACTAATGCATCCTTTCTAGTCTAAAATACAGGCGGTCCCTGATATACAGGTTGATATTGAGGTTAGGGACCACAAAGTGGTCAGCATTAAGGAACATGACATTTATAGGGGAATTTTTCCCCGTATGATCAATGTACAGTATAAACGGAGGGTTTGTGGCTGTAAGAGCATAAGATTTGTCCATGCAACTTCAAATTCAACTCTTTTCCCCAAAACATTAATGGAAAAGTCAGGTTAGAGACTGTAAGCTACAGTGCAGTGTGTTTTTCACTTCTAGCTTACCAAAAACCTCCTGTTGTAAGTCCAAGTTATGTTATAAATAAAATCTTTTATCAAAATAGCTTAGAAAGATTAATATCTATAAGGAGTAAGGTACAGTAAGTAGCTTGAGATACAAACCCAAAATACAGTACAATTCAGACACTGTTACATAATGTAAAATTAATGTCCTATAACATAAATAATAAATAGAAACAGATAAATACTGTCACCAGCCTCTTTTCGGAACCCCTTTCTCAAACAGAACTTAGTTTTAACGTTGGGACGTAATGTTTCATAATCTAAGTCAAGTGCAACAGCTTTGTCTACAAGAGGACAAAGAACAAATGGTGTAAGTACCGTATGGGGGAATTTTCACGTCAATTTCCTCCGTTCAACGACTACAAACAATGTATAGCAGAGTGACTTTCAGCTGGAACCGCTGGCACATTTACTGCTTGTGTGAGCATAGCAATGTGGGCTCTGGAATTATATTATTAGAAAACAGAACACTGTTGACCACCAGTTAATGACACAGCCTTGGATTGTATCAGCAGCCTATGATCTCTTTTCTTGGTCCCGTACAGATTTACTTAGTGAGTAAGTTAGCATACTCATTGCTTACTCACTTAATAAATTATATGGCTGATGCATTATCCAAGGCAACTTACTGTTCATTTGTACTCATTTATACAGCTGGATATTTTACTCAAACAATTCAGGTGATGTATCTTGCTCAAGAGCTATGGTTTGTGTTTTAACTGGGATTAGAACCCATAATCTTCAAACTCTTACCTTTGTTTCACAATATTGTCATTTTGGTCTTCTGCTCGCCAGCTCTCCTGCTATCTCCCATACACATTTAAAAATCGCTCCATGACTAAAAAATGTGTTTTTCTTTTTACTTTTCAGTGTGGAATTAATCTCTTCTTCTTTGTTTATTGCTCATACTTTGATCCAGCTCCTCATTCTAATGTACAGTAATAAAATTTGGATTTATTGTTCACACAACAGGTTTGTTAAAACTAGTTCTCTAAGCTTGTTACAAAATAATTAAAAAACTCTTTCGAGCCTTGCCACTGCCTGATGAGGACTGGGGCAATATGTGCAGTGGGTTGGACATTCGACCAAAAATTAAGAGAAAAAAGGGGAAAACAGGGAGAGAGGAATGAGCATAGTGAGGAAGACAGAGAAGGGAAGTGGGGGACAAAACTGCTGCAGTTGCTTGGAGTGTCCGAAAGGCTTGACGACATCAGGAGAACTGAAAGAAAAGGCACTGACAGCATGGAAGCAGCAGAGACCTGTTTTCAGTGTGGAGTTGAGGGTGAGGGAGGGAGAAAGTGACTTCAGCCCTGGCTCGTAGGAGATGAACATGATTGAGCTAAGATTCCAGCAATGCCGAGTATGAGATGATGAAGAGAAATACCAAGTTCTAGAAAAGATGTGTGCAGAGCTGTTTGCATTTATGGGGCTTTTATGTGTAAGGACACAGAAGTGCAAAATTAGAATTTGACACCCCCCCTCCACACACACACACATTTTTGTTTAAACAAACACCATGAATTGTAGATAAGATTAATCATGTCAACGAAGATATTTTCAAATTTAATACAAGGGAATTTAATAAACTATGAAGGAAAAAACAAGTTGTCTGCCTTAGGCTCAATATTTTGATCTACCATTTTGTCCTAAGAAATAGTACATGATAAGTAAAATAATGTGTAGTATAGTACTCAATACAGAAGCTGACAAGTATAAAAAGTATGTTCTAGTTTTATTTTATGACTTTATTAGTATTTTACAAAGTCTGGGCTTTTGCAGTTTACAAGATTACATTTTTTCCATAGTGATGGTACTGTAGAGCATTAAATGGTTAAAGCATGGCAGACTCAAAACAAAGATAACACTATGACAACAAAACAACGTGAAAATAAGCATGTACTTAAAAATACTTTTGCTTGAGAGACAGATAATGATGTAATTATATTTGAAGAGCATATAAACAACAAATTAATTTGTATTTATAAGCCCTGGCTTAAAACTGTAATGCCTTGAGCTATGTGCAAGTAAACAAAATGGGAAACAAAGACATTTTGCTTTGAAATGTCCACTTTAGTGAAAAATAAAGTAATATGCTCATTTATATATCAAGGTAAAACAATGAAGTACCATTCAAGGCCTTGAAACGCAGCACAGAAAGCTTTTCTCCCAGAGGGCAACTTCACTGAAGGTTTATTAGACATAATTAAATGAATATGCAGCTCAGCTTGTAGTATTCATTTAGGCAAGGGCTTTAATTTGCCGACTTGAAAGATGTAAATGTTTTTAGGTGAACATTGTTTAGTTCCATGGGTTTCAGAGATTTTCATGCCAGTGTGTTGTACAACACAATATTTTTTTAGAGAGGGAAGTGAGCTTGTATGAGTTCTGAACAGTTCATATAAGAAATGGAAAGAGTGTGTCTTGCAAGCACTTGTTGTAATGGTACTTCAGTGTCTTTAAATTTGTACTGAAAGCAGCATGACCACATGGTCTCATGGTTGGTGTACTGTCAGAATACAGAAGCTACAAGAGACATATATTTGACAGTTTATTTGACAGTACGTTTGCATTTTAATTTAACAAAATTCCTAGGCCTTACCTTTGCTTGTAGAGTACCAAACAATTTATTTTGCTTTTGTTCTTACAGATTTTGCAAGATCTTTCTTAAATGTGCATGTGTTTCTATATAATAATAATAATAATAATAATAATAATAATAATAATAATAATAATAATAATAACATCACTTTATTAACCCTTTACAATTTCTTGAATAAATGGCGAATTAGAGAAAGAGCTCTAGAAAAAGATGCACTCTTTTCAGATCTGAGAACAGTGAACAGTCTTTGGCAAGAAAGGAGGTCATTTGAAATAGCAATGTCTCCTCTTTAAAGTACAGTAGGTCTCCTTCCAGTACTAAAATGTCTGAACTACTGTACACCTCTAGCTTCTCTATTTCTTACCCACTGCTTACATTCATTTTTATCTTTACCGCCTCCTTCTTTTGCAGCAGGTATTACAGCAGCTACTCTTTGATTAACAAACAGCCTTGTTTCATTCCGCAAAATGACCACCCTACCACATTCCAGCATTTGCATAACATGAGACCTCACCACCAAAAGATCAATACATCACACACAAAATGTGGGGTTTTCATTTAGCCCACGACTGCTTCAGCCATATGAAAGCACCTGCATGGCATGTGACGCAAATTCCTACGAATTGCGTGTAAAACAATTGTCGAAACTATTTAATACAGTTTAATCCATAAATAGCCAGCTATTACATTTTCCAGCAGTAATGTCCACCAACCCCAGTCCACCACTCTCAGAAATGGAAACCCATATATTTTTCTTATGTAGTACAAATATAATAAAAAGATGATAAAGAGGAATTGTTCCCTTTACTATTTTCTGTCATTTTTATATACGGTAACAGTATTAAGTATCCAGAAAGAGCTGTCCACTCTCTCTGTGATCAGTAGATTTCTCTTTAAATGGAAAACTATACCACCTTTTGGGTGCCACACGTATACTTGCAATACTGTTAAATATCCCCATTTTAGTAATTTTACACTCAAAATTTATTGCCATACTGTATGAGTTGTCTAAACTGTACAGCTCATTTTCAAAATGCATGCGGAAAAGTGTAGGTGCATGTTTGAATTTTCTTTCTTTAGATATAAGAGAGGCTGAGGAGTATCATCTGTGAAGTTTTTAATAGCTAACTGATTGAGCCCGCAAAGAATGGAAATGACTGTCTTTATATTGGGAATAAATTAAATCTCACACTGCTGTCATAGGACACACAATCATAAGAGCTACTGTAGATGACCTTTCACATATATTATTACATAACCAAGGAGAAACTGTGACCTGATGTCTAGGGGTTTCTGCTTAAACACCCAAGAATGATTTTCTGCACAATCATTTGTGACTTAGAGGTAATTTTATGACAATTACTTATCTTTTTTAGAAATAAACTATTACGACTAATCAATTCGACTGACATTGTCTGTCCTATGTAGTTTACATTTGCACCCATCTATTGAGCTAGATATTTTACTGGAGTAATTTGAGTGAAGTACTGTACTTTGTTTACGCATACAACAACAGTATCTCTCATGAGATTTAAACACCCGGCCTTCCAGTTAAAGTCCAGAGCCTTTAAAATTGCTCAAAGTCATTGTTAAAAATTACAACCCTATCTTCAATGTAATCTTCCATTTAATGATTTTACTCTGTTGCATACTGTATATAGTTAATGATTTCCCCCCATGAGTCTTCTTAAACGGTCCTATTCCATCGAGGTTTGTGCAGTCTGGATGACATTCACTGGCTCCAGTAGGAACATTTACAGTAAGTGGAACAGGGTGGAGGTGAGTAGATTTAGTTCTTCAAGCAGTGCGAAAAATTCAGGTAGTAAAAATTAAATAGGAAAATAATACTAAAGTATCACATTGGAGGGTTTCCTCTGTGGGATTTATATGAGTTCTTCCTTTTCTGGTTTTCATATCACTGAGATTTTTCCTATTAACAACTTTAAAGTCCGACAGGTGGCAGTTAAAATAAGACAGGCTTTTCATTCATTCAATCAATCATACTTTAATTTATTTGCTTCTTCAAAAAACATGAAGAAGTAACCATCAATGTTATTTGCAGATCTACGTAAAAGCAAAAGTGTCCGACTCTAATGTAATAAAGAAAACATGATTCCTGTTCCAGCAGAAGCATCATTTAACCGTATTAAGTTTCTAACGGTTTTTACTTGTGATGTTATTAATGTATTTCCTGCCGCTGAAAGAATCCTGTTTGACTGACTGATCAGCATGAAATTGCAAAGAGTGTGTTATTTAATAGATAAATATTGAATGTGAAAATTTTGAAAGAAGGATCAGTCCCATTTGAAGCAGGACAATCTTTGAAGGCTCCTAGGTGAAAAATAATCTTGTTTAAGTGATTATGGCTGGAATTCTTTCAGGTGTCTTAAGCTGCTCTCAACACCACATGTCTAAATGTAAGCTGGTTCTGAACTTGGAATTTTGCTTGGCCATTGAGCCTTTTTTATTTCAAGTAGCAGCCTAAGAAAGATGAAGATTAGACTTGTGCTGCAGATGTCTGTGTTTGCCGTTCTGACTTGTTCAGAGTTTTACATCCTTTGTTCTCTCATCCTTTTATAGCGGTAATGAAGGAGAGAAAGTGATCACCACTCATTGCATTAGGTGCGGCAGTGAACGTAAAGCCTAGAAAAATCATTAGTTCTTCTCACCTTCCTGGAAACAGCAATCTTTCCTGTAATTCTGATTCCCCAGTGTCTTCAATAATACGTTCCCTCAATGAAAATCAGACATAAAACGCGTTAAAATAAAGCAATTTCTCTAACGTACAAATCTAAATACAGCTTAATAAGTATACCGTATCTCTCTTTTGCAGTTTAATTCTCTTATCTTCCAATAACCAGTAAAGTTTTCCAAAACTCTGCTTTAGAATTTAAACAAATTCTTGCCCTTTCCTTTCCATTTCCCTCCTTATATAGTATATATATTATACTTGTGTCCCTATTCTAAAACATCTCTGTGCAAGGCTGCAATTAATAAGAAACCTATGGTTTTCTCCCGATTATTTGATGATACTATATTTTTTGAAAGACCTAAAGAAGTCTGTTTATTACACACTGTTGTAAATGTAAACAGTTTTATCGTCTGTATTTATGTGTCTCCTGACTGTCACTGCTGACCCTGAACATGATATTCCCCTGATCAGGCTGAAATATATCGTAAATGGTATTTTTACTTACAAGTAAAAATACTTGTAAGTTTTTACTAACAAGCTGCTTGTGAGATGAGTCCTTTGCTTATTTATTTGAACAGGTTGATGTCTCAAATTGTCCATTTCACGATTTGTACATGCTCAGCTTTGCTTTACAGGGCTTTCATTTAAACCTTACAGTATTTTTCTGTTTGTGTTCATTCCTTCTCATGTTCTTTTATTGTCCTTGTCCAGAAGGTCTATGTGGACAGGCTGTTGAACAGTGTATAAAATGAATTTAGTTCTTAACCCCATAATTTTTATTAAGCTCACATATTTAATAATGTGCACTTTCACTTTATTGATGTGTGTACTTATCCATTTTAGCATGTTAGAGACAAGATCCTGTAGCCCATGGTCCAGGACAACATATTTAGAAGCTGAAATATGTGGAGGTGAACATATTAATTGTGCATTTGCCATTAAATAATAACTCTGATACTCTGCATAGGAAAAGAGCAAATAAACATTAATAAGGAGACTAAATAATGTTGCCACGAAAGTTCTGCTTCTTCTTGCCATTACCTGTTTAATATAGCAAATCTGATACTACTGCTGTAGCTGAAAGCAAGCGCTTGTTACATTTCCACGTCCAGCAGAAATTTCTAAAGAGAAGGTAAAGACAAAGTTAAAATCAAAATGTATTCTTTATTCTTGGGCACAAGCTCAGGATAAATCTTTTGAGAGCAGTCAAAAAAAACGTTCAAGAGCAGTTTCATTGCAATTCAAGCCTTTATGTCTCAATCCTCCCTCAATCATCGTTTCCATAACAAATATCTTGAAGTGCTTCACAATGCACTGTATTGATCCAGTGCACACGGTCACAGGGTTAAGAGTGGAAACCCCCAGTTGTGGTAGTAATAGTTAAACTGACACCCCAGCTGCATTTAAGACTGTATTTTGAAATGTTGCATTTCCTCCATTGTCCGAGATTTTGAAAGAACGAGCAAAATGTGCAAACGGTAAAAATGTACCAGGGAGGAGGGGATGGGGACTCAGAGATGATGCATGGGACTTTTCCAAAAGCAGATTGTGAAACTGGAGAGAGCAGGAAGAGCTCACTGCCCACTCACTGAGTAGCACCACCCCTGCACTGCGAACTGCTGTTTCCTGCTCGACTTCCTTAAAAATATTTTGATTGTGCCTTGGAGAAAGTTAAGGCAGTTTTTTGCATGTATCTGTATTGCCAGCTCTGTTCTGCTTGCTTAACAATGGCCCTTAAAATGCAGATTAGCATAGTAGACTAAACTTGTTTTCAACACTGTCAACACATTTCCTCTTCATTGAGAATGTCATGGCTTCAGCAAAAAATGTGCCTGTGTTGTCATACAGAGACTGAGACAAAAATACCCTGACACTAAGCGAACATTAAATTTCCCATCTCTTGCTTTATCTTTAGAACAGTTGTTTCTGTTTTTAAAAAAAACACGAGTCAGGTAGTCTCAGTTGGTCTTTCGGAGAGGTCAGAAAAGTTTTGGTCTGGTCTCTGGGGCTCCTGAGTATTCATCTTCAAGGCTTGCATTGTGCATGGTCTGATCAAATGTAATGAACACTGTAGTTAAGTGAAACTGTGTTACAGGCTCAGTTCATAACAGGCTACATCTGTGATATATAATTCAGAAATGTTTAATTTGTATCATTTATGCCAATAGTCAAGTGTGTATCATAAAAAGTGCACCTGACCATGATAAAAATATTAATTTTCAGTTACTCCTGTACAGTAATGAAATTGCCAATTCCTCCTTTTTGAATCAGTCCTAGACTTTGTTCATATTCAACAGGAATTATATGGGTATATATAGTGGTAAATTTAGTGAAAAGAAAATGCATCTGATTTATTTATCTTGTATTGTCTGGGAAAATAATATTTTGGCTCAAGACCCATGTCTACAGTATGTGGCGCTTTTTTTGTAAAAAAAAAACGTATTTATGATAGATGAAAACATATGATCTATTTGACTTTGCTCATTAATTTTTTCTATAATTACAAATCAGATCCGTAGACTGGAATGCCCCCAAGCTTAAAGTTCCATTAGAGAAGAAGAAGACAGGCTAGGTTGATTTACTGTACCTTCCGTTAACCTTAATGTGTCGGGATTCAGTATATCAAAGAGCTTTAGCACTGATGAAATCTGTCAACCGACTCCTGGAGATTTGGGGGTTATTACTAAGCTAACAGCTTAGTACCTTTCAAGTACATGTGATCAGCATCTTTTTTTCATTTTCTCCTCAAATAATATAAAATAAATGCCAATTTTAGATATTTTTTAGGCCGCCTTATTGTATTGTCCTTGCTTTCTTCCAGTGTCTTTGAGTATAATGCAATATTGTACATTCTACAGTTGGTCTGTGTTTTTCCCAGCTAATTTCAGATAAAGTGAAGTATTTGGCTAGAATTTCAACCCCCAGCATTAAGCATTTTGTCATTCTTTAACACAGAGTCCCGTAATACTGTCTTTCTAAAAGGTAATGGACATACAGTATGGTGTTTCTTGTGTAATTTTATCCTTGATTCACATGTTGTATAGAGCCTAGAATGGCTATTTTTGTTTTAATCATTTGAAGCACTTTGTATTATACAGCTGTTCGTTAACAAATTATCCAGAAAAAGTCTAGATTCTGGTGTAACTTGTAAACCAGTCAAGTTTACAGATGATACCAAATTAGTAAATTTAGATAATAAAATGTACAGTTTTTTATTAAATATTTTAATTTAATATTTTTTATTAAATACATTTATTAAACACAAATTCAATATAATTCATGACTGGTCAAAAACCTGGCAGATGCCATTTAATTTAAACAAGTGAAAGGTTTTGTATACAGGTACTAAAACATAGAATCTAAATAAAAAGAGGACTGGGAAAACTGGGAAAAGTAGAAGATGCTTCTTATTAAAAATACTTTGATGTTTAAATTGACACTTTTTTATCTTCTTATCTTCTAGACAATGTAGGGGAAAAGTTGAAAAAAAATTAACAGTATAGTAAAATAGCAGAACTTAAATCAAGAGATGATAAAATTCTATAAAGCTCTAGTAAGGATTCATTTAGAACACTGTGTCAAATATTTGTTACCACATTATTGAAACGATACTGCTGCTCTGGAATCAGTCCAGAGTTGAGCAACAGATATATGCCGAAGCTTAAGGGAATGTTCTATCCTGGGAGGCTGAAGAAACTTAACCTTTTTTGTCTTGAACAGAGAAGATTATAAAGGGACCTGATACAGATATCCAGACACCTCGGAGTCAGCCCCCCAGAATTCTTCAGACTTAACTGTGAAATGTGGAACCTGAGGGCACAAGTGTGGAAACGACATGGAAGTGATTTTGAAAACAAGGAACAGCGGACACTTGTTAACCCAAAGGAATGTGGGAGTATGGGACAAACAGTCCAGCCATCTTGTTCAATACTTGTTCATCTTGTTATTCAATACCCTTGTTTCTTCCAGAAATGGCCAGATTGGATTAGATAAATTAGCTGCTAATGACCAAACACACTACAATGGCCAAATGGTCTCCTCTCTTTTGTAACCTTTATAATGTTCTTATTTAACAGTGAGTGATATGTTTGGCTATTTGCTTGTTTTTGTCTAATTTGTCTTATCCTACACACTCTGCACATATGCGTTTATGAAAACAATCTTTACAATTTTAATATGAAAAACAAAATGAACAGTCCATGTACTGTACAGTACATGTCTACTTTGCAGTGTGTGTCCTTGTGTCCTTTCTCATCGATTCAGGTTAATTTAGTTTTATATTTTTTCACAATTATTTTTCAAGTGAAAATAAGCTCAATTAAATCTGTTGTAATGAAACAGTACTGAGTAGAATAGCTCTAGGTGCACTGCAGAGACTGGAGGAATAACAATAGTGTCAGTACTAGGATGAGAGACTTCTAAGGAAGACAATTCTTCTGCTGTAAGTGGTGCTGGTGGGCTGGTAGGTGGTGCTCTTTCCTCTAAACCAGAGCTTCCAAACCACCGCCTCATTTTATTGACCAACGACACTGTGCTGTAGGAGGTGCCAATACTTATCTTAACCATGAGATTCCATGAGGCTATTAATAAGAGGTAATTAACTGGGTTTTGCAAAAGAAGAATATATTTCTGGAGGACATCAAATAATACTCCCCAATCTGGAAGGTGCTGCTACAACGTTGCTGTGCGTCTATTGATATTCTTTGACATAAAAATGGTTGGCCACAGCATTTTTTTCAAAAGTTGGCCAAGAGGGTTTATAATTATATATGCTGCCTTTAACATGTTATTACATGAAATTTCAAGTTTGTGTTTCTCCACGTGATGGATCTGGATGCAGGTCAGCATTCCATAACCAGATAATTGCCTGTCAAGATGGCAACACAATAATTTTCGAATGTTGGGAAGCTCATTTTTAACATGAAAGAATCAAGGAAATGTAGTGCATCTCAAGCAGAGGCATAAAACCTTATGTTCTTATCATTTAGAACAGCTGATTATTTTCTGTTAACCCCCTTGATGTAGAATATCCAACTGCATGTTTAAAACAAACTCCGAGAGGAAATGCAGGCAGACCCCTCCGATCGGCCCACCTTCTGTTTACTAGTTAAAGGCAGAGAAACACTGTGAAGTGGGTTAGGGGAACCCCTCCCTAACAGCACCATGAGTCTATAACTTACAATACATACATTTTATACAGCCCAAAGACAGCTTAGCAGCTGAAATCTATGTTTCTCCTTCCCATTTCTCAGTGTGGAACTAACCTTTATTCATTCCTTTGCAGCCAAAACACACACTGATGCAGCGCTCCACTCCAATATGTCTTTTACAGTATATGTATTCCATCATTCCAGATGTATATGTTTATTTTCCTTCATATTGTATATTCCACTCATTTTCACCATTTACAGTCTCTTTATTGATCTATTGAAGGCAGTTATCAGTATTAATAACTTTAGATGGTTCATTTATTATGCAGAAGTGGGGGTTTGTGATTATTTTTTTATATGGAACACTGTCCAAAACTGCAGGTTTAGAGCTCCTTTCCAGCAAAAACTGCAGTGCGCACTAAAACGTCTGAATTTAGATTAACACCAGGCCCATACCAAAATAATCCCCCTGTTAAACAAATCAGTTCTAACCTATCATTGTGCAGAGCAGATTATAAGAGCCCTAATGGCCAAAGAGTCATTACGAATGAAACCAGTTGAAAAAAGTAATTGTTTTTTTTTCAGAAGAAGAAATACAAGTAAGAAAAGGGCAATGTGACAGATAATAATTGGCACAAATACAGCTATAGTTCAATGGATTTGGTAAAACAGATTTTAGTTTTGAATTATTTACTTTTTTTACATCGTGCACCCATAAAAGTAGCACATGTGTGCATTCATGTTTTGATTAAAAATAAAAGGGGATCATTGAAAAGGGGTGAATACACTTGCAAGGTAATTTACATTTTCAGGGTGAAATATGAAACTGTCAGAAAGAAAGCTCAACTGTCTTGAGTGGCTTCCCTTAGCACTAACTGTATTCTGACGATGGTGATGCACAGACCTGATCTACCTCTGGACAGACTGCTGTGGGATGTTCCACCACTCTTCCTGTAAAGATGTACCCAGTGGTATGGTCTTGGTTTTCTTCTGTTGATGGCATTGGCCATCAGATCCTATAGATATTTTGGGGGATATAGGTCAGGCAAGAGACCTGGGCATAGTAGGTCTCTAACACAGCTTTCTTAAAATCGAGCTGTGTTAATCCTAGTACTGTGTGGTCTTGTGTTATCCTGACAGAAAATGAATATTTCTGAATGTGTTTTCAAGAAAGGAGGAAGTCCCCAGGTGTGCTCTCCATGTACACCAAAGGATTCCCTTTTGTCAAAGGTTTACTGTCCATGTTATCACACATGCTCATTTTGACATCTCCGCATTTTTTGTCTTTGAAAGCCAAAATGGTCTTCATAGGTGAATGAAGCCTTCTATCATGACAAAGGCCGCAAAAGAAGGCATTTGCATGCCTCAGCTGTCAATATGTTATCCTTGAGCTGCCTATGAGCACGCACAATGTTTTTCACGAGGACATTTGTTTTTTTTTCATGAGGTTTGTGTAACTGTAGCTGCTGCAGCTTGAAATCACAGATGCCTTACAGGACATGACCTGTCCCTCTCACTCTCACAGACAGAGTATATTAAATCATGCCGATAACAACCAGGCTGTCCTAATTGCTCTCATGGGTTGCTCATATTTTTGTATACGTGGTTGTAGATTCAAAATCAAGTACTTTCAACTGTTTTTCTTAACTCAACTCAAGTACAAAACACTGAGCATTTTGAAAATCAAAAACTTAAGTAATTTCTTATACCAAGGATCAACGCTCAATATTTAAAATGGATGTTTCTAACTAAGTATTTTTTCAAGTATTTAATCGTCCATCAGTACATGTTATTTGTCTTTTGGTTCCCCGTATTGATTACCTGCATTCTTGATAGAATTTAAAGACAAAAAAGAAGTTCAGATAAAACATGTAACAAAAATGACCTTGTGAGTTAAAATGCCACTTTAACAAAAACATTCATTCATGTTTTTATATTAAAACAGATTTAATAATTCCCAGTGTTTTTGAAGGTGCTGCTGCACTAGAAAATAAAATGTGTGGTGTAGGTATCCAATTTATTTTCATTGTATAAAACTGGCATCTGTCAATACTGTATATCTCTGTTCATGTTCAAAAGTGATGCTTCTGCCAGCATGCTGGAAGAGCTCTATAGTGATCAATTTAGATATTGCTAAAAGGTGTAAAATTAAAATCAAATAATGCTCATGAAAAACCTTGAATGCTGAATGTAACCTCATGTTTCATGACCTTGGAGAGTGTGTACAGGCACATGGTGTAAGCATTACCTCCCCACCCCCCACCCCCAGTGCAGATCAATGCAGAACAGACAAACCCACATATCTGCTTTGTGGTTAATGTTTCAGAATTGGTAAGAGGGAGTCTGGTTTGGGCACTTCAGCAGCTCCGTGATGGTTAAGAGGCTAACTTTCAGTTCCCATATCTTGTAAGTATAACTGCCGGCACCAGTGACTTATCAAGTCAAAGCATGTTGTAGGGTCTTACCTACAAGCATAAACTGGTAAGCCTCTATAGGACAGGCGTCTTGAACTATGCAGAAGACATGACAGCTGCCTCTTGTCATTTATTTCCTTTTTTATTAGAAACCAGAAAAGTAATTTCTAAAAACAAAACTGCCTGCATTCAATTAGACACACAATTAGTGCAGGAGAAATGTACACAGTTTTTGGGGGGAATTCTGAAATGAGTTTACAGTAGTTTTGCTTTCCCCTTCAAAGGGATCACATCAGAATGTCTTTTACATTGTGGACATAAAGTATAAAAGTTTCTTTTTTATATGCATGCATATATTCATGTATCTGATTCAATATCATAAACCAGGATGACTTAAGCGTACATACAGCATTACACCAAAAACAGCTTGATTAGAAATGGCTTATTCCCCATTGAACGGCAGCTGTTCTCACCCCCTTCAGGCTGGTATTGTGTGTTTTTCTAATCAAACAGCCTGGTCACGTCTACCAGGAATACCCTTCTCTTTCAAAAAAATTAAACATCTTGACTTTAGAAAGGGTTATACAGAAAACTGTACCAAGCCAATCTTTGTTTAAGTCTTTATCAGAATTTCTGGAGGGTTTTAGTTTCTTACGCCACTTTTTTTGAATAAAACTGCTATTTTAAAAACTGTTTCTGTTGGGCCTCTTATTACCCAAGTTAAATATGTGTTTAACTGAAACATATTTAAACATGAGACAAACACTGATTCCTTACTGAAACATTTTGAATTCAGGCCTGCTGATGTTTTGACCTCATACTGTAAAAAAGGTTTTGGAGGAAAATAACCCAAATCATGCCAGCGACCTGCTCTCACAATGTATAAATATGGGAGTTTAGATTTACTAGATTTACTTTTTTTAGTATCCTTTCACATAATGCATTGCCACCTCTCTGGGGAGAGGGGGTTCCTGCAGTATGAACACCTCCAAATGGCCATATTCAAGACAAGACGATAAAAGCTTAAATACTGTATGTCCATAAATCCTCATTATACTGCAATGAATGTTGAATGAATCTTTGAAACGCATAACCTGTTGGAAGGCATGATCTCTATCTACTGGAATATGTCTATTTGTTGAAAAGATGCCCTACTTTCCACTATAGGTGAAGTACAATGCAAATCATCAATGACCATGTAACTTTCACCAATGTTTTAGTAATCAAAGAAATAGGTCACAGCTGTTTTATTGTAATATGTATTTTCTGCTAACTGAAAGTAGTGGTGAGCTCTCTCTATGAAAGGCTGTAATCTCTGATTTGATTTATGGGGTGGAATTCTTCATTAAAGCGTTTTGAACTTCGACTGGGAAATGACTCGGTTTGAGTCAGGGCATCAATGCACAAGTGCACAGACACACCAGATGCGCGCCCTCAGCAGACTGGCCCTTGAAAATGTGGTTGGCAAATGGTGATGGAAGTCTTAGTCACTCAGACGTGACATTGGGCTCAACATCTCCCTTGTTTACTGAGGGCAGAGAGAAAACTGCCTCTAGCATTGCTCGACCTCCTGGGCTAAAGGGCCATATGGAAAAGATTGAGGAATCTGTTAAATAGTGCTTTACCACACAGGCTTGACCAAACAAGGAATTTCTACACAACAGCTGGGGTGTTTTTAACTACCTCAGCACCCGACACAGAGGCAGTTAAATGTATAGGTGTCCAATAATACTAGTAATGATAGCAACAGATAGAGTGCAATCATTTTGAAGGAACAAGTGGAGGTTAATCTCACACTGGAAAGTAGAAAGACGAACCATAATGTCTCAGGTGTTGAGCTGAGCTAGAGTCATGATTGTGGAAATAGCCTCTGCTTGTTCCTTTGCAGTTTGCACGCTGACACATCTCCTCACTCAAACCTCTCAAAATAATTTATAGTTGTAATATGGGAAAACCAGTTTTTAAAAATGTGTTGTATGAAACCCTTTTTAACCCATTTACCATGAAATTGTCCTAAACTGCTCTTAACAGTAAAATTATCACCACCTTAAATCCAACATGCATTTAAATATTGGGATTTATTTTGTAATTTCACAGAATTATTTTCTTTGTGCTCATGGTATTAAATACATTCCATTAAGGATAAGGGGTGAAAGAGAAGTGTTAGAAAACCTAATTGTTTCCATGTCTGACGTTAACATGAATTTCATATGCTGAATTAAATGAATGCTTCTAAATATTCCTCCGTATTTTCAACAGCAGCTTTGTGTGTAAAATTATGAGGAACTGTTCCATATCATTCCTAGTTCAGAACGCTATTGCTCGTGCTTGAAAATGAGATAGACGATCTCTACAATGAACAATGTCTTGTGCTGAACTTTCTCTGTGTGTTTCCTGTCTACCGTGTACAGGGTATTCCCATGGGGATACTGCATGTCCTGGAGTGCCTTTGTTGAAAAAAATAGGTGACAGATGGAGTTAAATATTCCTTATGCACGATAGATTTATGGGACTTGGGTGCTAAATTCAGAAATCAGATACTAGCTGCAATCGTAAAGTTGGAGAGCCTGCTCTTGTTTAGTTTTTGACTTGCTGGAAAATTACAACAAATCTGTTAAATGCTCTTAAGCTTCAAATCATGCAGATGTGTGATTTCCAAAGCTTACTTCTCCTTTTTTGTTGCCAAAGATGGTAAATGAAATTTAAAATATACATTTTAATAATAAAACACTGTAATATCTGAAAACCTTTGGCTGTTAACCTTTGACTTGATTTTCAGGGCAACTTAAACTCACTCTTTTTCACCAGAAGAGATACCATACCTTATACACTATGGAAATATATTTACAGAGGAAGTGACCGATTTTCTAATTTAAAGCTTTGGTCAGAAAAAGAGGAAAGAGAACACAGTCTCAAAGCATTGCCATCTACCAACTGCCATCAGGATCATTAGCAATGTTCGTGCTGTCATGGCAACCATTATCACACTGATATTGCTTATGGCTTTGCAGACACAGAATGAGAAACATGTGAAAATTATTGTCAGATTAAATTAGTTGTTTTATGGAACTTTAGGAGTGACGATGAAGGCATACACCTTACACATCAGATGTAAAATTTAAATGGCCTGCAAATAATTATTTCCTAAATATATTATTATCCACATCACTGTACAGTATGTATTTTAATTATTATTATAATTTTGATCATATTTGATCAGGTATTACAGAAAACACCATGTCATCTCAACCTAAAAAATTCTCATGATAAGAAGCATTATTGTTTTATTAAACCTAAAATGTTTTATATGTCTGTTTTGCTGCAAGCAGGATCGACAATTTGATTAATGGTTTCACGTTATTATATCTCAGCTCAGAACATGACCTACCAAAGTCAAGGTTTCTATAACAGGACCAAAACAATATGAGACTGTTGTGTCTGTAACCTTTTATTATTTTTTTATAATGTGGTTAAAGTAATACATTATAATAAGTAATTCTTTGATTTGCTTTGACTTATAGTTAATCTAGGTTCTTACAAATATATGTTATCACAATGCATATACGGTAAATATCATATATAATATTATACATTTTTACTTATCGCAATGTTTTTTCAGTGTAGCTGCAGCATTTCAATTTTATTTCCTTTGATAAAGTCTTATATTGTGACATATTAACTGTACCCAGATACTGGAGAATACTTACGTGTTCTGTCCTGATCCGTAACCCTATCTGTACCCTGACACAAAGTCGATTCTGACATTAAATGCACGCCAACTTTATATGTAGGACAGGCAAAGTCAGAGTTACAGATGTCTGTTTTTATTTCCACCTCTCATCTTAATAACTTCATTCAACTGTTTGTTAAAAATGTCAAACTATCTGTTTTTCCTTAGGTCTTAATGAGTTGCTAATTGAAAAATACTTACAGTATGAAACAAGCAGCCCTCAGAGATTAGAATTGCCCCTTTTTTCCCCAATAATGGGTACTGTACTATTAAATATCCAAAATATCAAGTCCAATAGCAAGTATCAGGATATCAAAATATCAAGAAAGGGTAACAATTCAGAAACATGACTGAAAACGCAAAACTTTGAGAGCATTTTGTTTAACAATAAAATGAGGGACTTTAATATAATATTGGACTGTCAAGCATTCCCACTAAATTAACTGTGTACAAAGTTATTTTGTGGTGGAAACTGTGTTCTTCAATGGATTTACTGTGGATCCTAACTAGTACTGTCTGCTCCCTAGCTGGAAAACTTTTCTAAATGACCAAGAGTTTGTCTGTTAATCCAGCAGGCAGGTGGATAGAGGCAGCAGGTGAAAACATTAGGATTGAAACAGCAGGGAAAGGGAATATTTGGGATTGAGGAGTCCTGCTTGGTCACATGTTTGCGAGCTTTGGAATGCAGACAGTTTGCTGGTAACCACATGAAAAACAAGACTTGGGAGCCGAAATTCATGTGGTCAGACAAGGATGGTGCAGCCCTTTTTTCATGACATTTGCTAGATCTACTGGTGATATTAAACTCACAGAACATTAACTCTTCGTATACTGTACAGTAGTTACGAAGCTTTCACACAGATTTCAATTACAACCTACTGTACAGTAAATGTGATCATAAACTATTCTTTAATGCCATTCAGGAAGACCGGAGTGGAAGATAGGTTTAGCCGACAGAAAATCAAGTGCTGGTATATTTTAATGAAATGAAGTTTCTTGCACTTAAAAACAAGTAGGGCCTCCCAAGTCGCTCAAAGAGTAAAGGCATTTAATTAGGCAAAGATTGAGCTCAAAGATGATGCTGTCAATAAAGGACACATTCTCACCATTCCCCCCCGACCGGTGGCCCATCTCCAGTACAGAGCTGTGCTGCCTGTGAGGTGTTCAAATAATAATAATAAAAAAACTTTATTTATACAGTATAGCGCCTTTTAAGGCAGCTTTTCAAAGCACTTTACAGAATGACAACAACAATAAATAGAAAGTATACACAAGATAAAACACAGTTACAATACACAGAGGTGACCGTGGATGGTGGTACTAAGTAAAATAGGAACAGAGGAGTAAAGAATGGAACCAGTTGAGTAAAAGCTGGTGGAAGGTGGGCGTGCCACAGGAGTCTTGTCTACACTTCCTCTTTCTCCCCTGTGTGCGGGAACAGGGCTGGTAGCCATAAGCTGAGGTGCGAAAAACCCACAGCTGTCTATTCCAAACCGGGTGGGTATAACAAAGATCATTAGTGATTCTAAATTTAAAAATCATATACTCAAGTTTTGACTGTTATTTCGCCTGAAGGATTAAATGAAAAATAACATGGGGTGCTTCAGTCAGAATGTTTCTGCATTTGAGCTATACAGGAAGTGTGTGATATTTTAACTTGCAGACAGTTTTCTAAAACACTTTCCTCGTAGATTCTCTCCATGCTGCCTGCCTCAATCCTGTGGGTTGAGCTTAATGAAGGAGAGTATTGCACCTTAATTATGATCGAGTGGAAATAAATTCACTACTACATACAATATGTGATCTGAGTGTTACCAACGATGTTTAAAACATGAGGGAATTTGCCTCTTAAACTCTGCTAATACATTCTGACACTTTTATTTTGATTTATTAAAAATATATTAAAAACATAAATATTTTGTGTTACATTTCACAATTGTAACATACAGTACATTTACCCTAAGAGTAAAGAGCCAATGAAGAAATGTGAAACAGCAGAAACCAAACATTTTAGGAATATAGAAGGCTAAGTATTCTACGTACTATTCAATAAATTGCTAAAGTAAAAATGTCTTTAAAAACATCAGCACCACAGGTTATGAGAAGATATTATTTTTGTTAAAATTAAGATACTAACAAAATGATACAGTGTATATTCTCATCTAAATATGTTACAGAAATACAAGCTTTGTGGCTGTAGTGTTCCACAGCAGGCTTCTTGATGAGCTTAAGGGACACGGTCATCAAAATGAAAGTGTGTATGTTCGGGCAGTGCAATACAGAATTGATTTGTGCCTTTAGGAAGAAACCATGTCTAAAGCACTTAAGAAAAGTGAAAAGGCCGGTTCCAATAAATATATTTTGAGATGGGACCTGAAAACTAAAACCAGCAATATGGTGGCTGATCCTTTCCACTGAAGCAGGCAGACATGCTTCTGATCAGTAAATACGTCCCGGAGGAACTTCTTCTCCCTTGTTTTGCAGCCTCAAGTGACTGATGTAGTGCATGAGTTTGTTATTGCTCTTCAGCTGGTGAGAGATCAGGGGACCTACAGTATGTGGATCAGGCAGGCCATTGATGTTCTCTCTGGGCAACAGCTGCCGAGTTATGTGCTCAGTGTGTGGCCTAACCTTGCCAGGCTGGAATGTGATTGTCTCATGTTGTTTCACTGATGGCCGCATACCGTCTCCAATAACCCCACCCCAGACTGGCTTTGGCAAGACATTTTCTTTTTCTCTCTAACCTACATTCAGGATCTGCAAAGCCAGGAGGGATTCATCTGTTTAGAAAGGAAGATTTCGGTATAATTCTGGTACACGCTGATAAACCATCAGAATGTTTCTGCCCTCTGTCTTCAATGCTCTTCTTCTTCTCTTCATCTGAGGTAGGTTTGCAGTACAGTGTATATGGGATGTCTCACAAACAGGTAATACTACCCTGGTGAGTCACACTGGAGGCAGAATATGCACAATCAATGACAATGTTGCAGTCTGACAGTCAAGTGACAAAACACTTACTGGAATGTACTGTATGTGGAATGCATGTACTGTGTTATTGGCCAATGCATGAAACCCATCGTTTAATGACATAAGCTTTAAAACCAGGAGCTTCTCAACTGTTCCAAAACATAGGATTTGAATATCGGCATTATTAAAAGTCCACTTGTGCTCAATGATGGTCAACGTCCTTGCTCAACATTTTTTGGGGAAATCATTAACATAGGATGTACAGCAAGTCGGAAGGATTGCTTCAGCACGTCTAGAATAATGACAATGCAGTGAAACACACCTTTCCCAGCTCTAACATCACTTATCAAGAGAGACACACACTCCCCCAGCTCTCACCTCACTTAACCAGAGAGAGACACACACACAGCTCTAAACTCACTTATCCAGAGAGACACACACACACAGCTCTCACCTCACTTAACCAGAGAGACACACACACAGCTCTCACCTCACTTAACCAGAGAGACACACACACAGCTCTCACCTCACTTATCAAGAGAGACACACACACAGCTCTCACCTCACTTATCAAGAGAGACACACACTCCCCCAGCTCTCACCTCACTTATCCTGACACACACACTCCCCCAGCTCTAGACTCACTTATCCAGAGAGACACACACAACCACAGCTCTAAACTCACACATCAAGAGAGACACACCTTCCTAGCATCAAACTGATTTAAAAAGTCAAGTACATACACCCATAGAGCTACAATATCTTTAGAAAAACAAGGGCAAAGTAAGCTTTCAGATGGCTACTTCAATTTCTGTAGTGTAGTAGTAAATAATGGCAGTTCCATTATGTACTGTAAAGGTATTCAGTAAACCGAAGTTCCAGATAAGGAAACATGCTTGTTATTTTCAGACTAGAGACCAGTCTAGGGACCAGACTAGGGACTATGTAAGTCACTTTTGCAATTACAGTATAGAAATATATGATTATGGCACATTTATATCAAGTTTCCTATATTATTTAAAAGAGCTGCCCAGAACACAAAACGTACAGTATTTGCATGTAGTATTTTCATTTGAAATAAACGCTGCAAATTGTTTGCAAGCCAAAACCAAAATTATATGAATTGCAGTAAACCCAAGGCTGGTAAATTCCTTCAATTTTTGTGGTAACTTTGATGGTTGTTCTTTATAAAAATAAACTGTTGTGGTTTAACACATATGCTGAGTTGTAATTGGCTGTATACAAAGTGAATACAGTACTGCAATCTAATTGCCACAACAAACATTCCAACATAATTTTAAAAAATGATAAAATACATTTACTTTGTTGCCTGCTGTCAGAACCACAGGGAGTCACAGAACCAACTGAAAAAAACCCAATCACACCCATTTAGTGTATCATTTGATGCATCTACATTTCTGGAAAATAAAATCTCTTACCCCTTACACTAAGATTACAGGATATTTTTATTTCCTTTCTAATTTTCAGTATTAATACCCAGCTGTATTAATAGGACAACATAGATGAAATTGTCAGATAAATAAAATGAATATATTAAGAACATGAGAGAGGTGGCCAATCTAACTCACTTGGTTGTTAATGGGGAATAGAGGCATCCATGAATCACTTTGGAAATGTTTATTAAATGTTTATATTAAGTATGTACAGTTAATGACAGTCTGGCCAGTAATGGAGATTTTAAATCTCACATGAAATTGGCTTGTTTTGTCTTTATCCCTATGAAACTTCAGTCAAGAATCTCCATTTAGTTGTCGATTAATCCATGTAGCTTCTAAATGGTCAAGTTGGTCTGAATAACCTAATGTTGTCTTGATTGTTTATGTTCTTTCTTGTCCAAGGGTACAACATCAGTTGCCACAGCAGATTATTATTCAATTATCACAAAACACAGCTGAAAGTAGTGTGAGCAATAAAGAAAGGAAAATTTAGTGACACAAGATGGGACAAACAGATATGCTATAAAGGGTGGACAAATAACAACGGATGCATTCTGAATTGATACATTCCTGTAAATTCAAAACTTATCTGAATTTAATTTTAGAAAGAAAAGCATGAAAAGGCGTTCTAGTTTTCTGAGGGACACAAAACAGAACAACAACAACAACAAAGTCAAAGCACAAGAGTTGTGTTGAGCACAAGTTGTTGGGACAAATAGGAGCTACATGTCACTACATGACAACTGCTAAATTTCATTACGATTTTCCTAAAAGGCTGTATATTATAGAAATGAAACAAAGAAAACGAGCTTTAATAACAAAACTTTTTTTTGTAAACACATTTTCATTTTTTAGTTTTCCAAACAATTGAAGTTTTAAAAAAAATGCTTCAATTGTTTTTAACAACCAAATCCAGAGTTTTCTCATACTCAATGATTAATTTAAGCCAATTAAGCATGCCAAATGATACCAGTATCAAGAAACCCCTAAATTATTTTCTATGCATCTAATTAAGTATAAAAATTAGAAACATATAAGTGTAAATAAATAGAGAGATAACTATTGGCATGTTAGCAGAAATTTATCTTAAAGCTTGGATTGCATTCTGCATTATGCTACTTAAAGTAGAATTTAATGTAACATTACTAGAGCAATAGCCTGTTCTGCTACTCACATTTATCTTAGTCAAGTACCCATTCTGTTTAAACCTATTTGTTAAATACAGTGGGCTTGATGTTCAAAACACTTAAGCACTTAAACTCCTTTGCTTCCTATTGGATTCTAAGTGCTTAAGTGTTTTGAATACAGGGGCCTGTATGTTTTTAAAATGCATTATTGCAAATATTTGGAACACTTGGGATATTCACTTAATATGTTATCATTAACCTCAGAGGAACTTAACATCTCTTAGGTTTGTGATTATGCTTTTACTGTTTACCACAAGTGCTCATCTTAAAAATTCTTCATTTGATTTTTCGTAACTTCGTTTCAGAGAAAGCTGCTGTACTACAGTTCATGACACCCACCTTCAAAAATGTCATCATTGTAAACAGGTTTTGGAATATCTTCATTTAATAACTTTCTCCAACACAAAACAAATGATTTGAAGGTAGTCTTCTGGCCAGGAGTGAGAAAAGTTGCAAAGGTGGTGATGGGTACAGTGAGGAGAGACACAACTAGCAGCAACTACTCAGACAGGAAAGAAATCTATCTCTGTATTATATCTAAGCAGCCATTTATGGGAGGGATATGTACAGTATTGTGAGCTGTCTCACCTCAAAGATCTTATTTTCAAACCAGCACAGATCTGTAGAAGTGCAAAGGTCTTAAGCCAGACTGATTTTAAATCAAGAACAGTAAGAGAAAAAAACAGGGACTTAAAACATGGAACAATGATTAAATTATGACTTTCTCCTTTTTAGTAAAATGTTAATACTGCCAAAGTGTAGATGTTTTGCAGCTATACATAAGGTAGCTCCTTTCTTTTTTCTATCAAATCTAGTAGTAAAATCAATTAAAACAACCAGCAACAGTAATTGAAGTTACTGGAAAGCATTAGAGAAATTCTCTTGTGTGTCATATGTAATTCCTCATGGTCGCCACATAACACATAAAGAGTCATCAATTTGAGCGAGTTTGTCAATAATGTCATCTGCTTCAATCAGACTTGTAATAAAACCCAATCGAGCACCCTCACCACCACTAGCATTAAAAGCTTGTTAGTCTGTGATGGGAATTAAAGAATACAAAAACATCAAGTTAAAAACCTAATGGTCCTCATGCTTTAGATGTAACTGTGCATTAAGTGTAATTTTATTGAGAAGAAAATCCAGAGCAGGCACATAGTATATTTCCAGGAAGTACGAAAGGAGTTGTAGGAGCCCTCTAAATGCCAATTGTACTTCCGCCAAAGTGAGATATATTGGCCATATGGAGGATTCTAGCACACTGTAGGCATACATGTATGTAATCAGAAGACATTATAGAGTAACCATTTTTAGAATTATTCTTCATTAAAAATCAAAGCCTTATAATAAAAAAAATACTGATATTAAGAAAGCAAAGGTCCTGATCAATAGTATTTTATATAAACTCATTATTTTATATCATCTCATGGAATTTCAGTTTTTCTCATTACTGGATTAGAGAATGTAACTGCTGTTCACAATGAAGTAATTTACATTAACCTAAGGAGTAAAATATGTACTTTATTGACAGTATAGTGTCAGGGTTTAAAGACTACAAATCCAGCGAAATGTTGTTCATGTGTCACAGTACAATTTTCTTTTTGCTCTTAGGTGTAATTGGGGGATTTTTGTTTTCTGAAGACAGAAACATGGCTATAAATGGGTCTCACATGGCTATACATGAAAAAAAGAGAAGACCCTGTCACTTCTGTAGATGTTGGCTACCTGTCAGTGATGATTGGTTGTTCATATGTGGCCAAAAAAGCTAAATTGTCAAATGAGTTGTGGCCTTGATTGCAACTGGCAGAACATACTCATCTGCTCAGACTGTTATTTTTAGTCTTCAATTCAGTTGAAAAGCCTATGTGACAGATATAAGCTAGTTTGGTACAGATTCATTTAACAAAAACAATTTTTAAATATGCTTATTATTGCAAACTATTTCTATCAAGCTGAGATTGGCACCGAGAGATTTTGAAAATGATACCAAGCTGTAATGTGTTTTTCATGTAGGCAGATGACTTAATAGAGTGTTTTGAAGCTGTGCTGATGTTATAAAGCTCCTTGGAACACAGGAGAAGGAGAACAGGTCAAGAGTCTCTTGTTCTCCAGTTAACAGATGATTTAAGGTTGAGAAACATGCCCATAAAGTATCTGAGGCACTTACAAAGTTGATGTAATATATAATTAAGTGACAAAACCTAACCCTATTTCCTTAACCATCACCATGAGTTAACAATCACAGCCAAACTGATGCAGAACCTCTAATTCCCCCCACAGCAAAACAGCCCTCCAGATTTCTAGATGAAAAAAGGCAGTTTTCTGAAAGCTTTTTGGAGGGGGGGGGGGGGGCACTGGGGGACTCCAAGTCTCACACAAGTGCTCCTGGTATCTGTGAAAGGGGAAATGCAGCAGCTCCAGATCTTCCCAGTATGTGGAGCTCATCACTCTGTTTACAACAAGATACCCATCAGTTTCCTGAGGAAGCAAGGTCAGCGCTGTCACTCCCAGCACCTGTTGCCCATTACTGAAATGCTGTTTGACATGCAATTGCATTTGCACTTTGACATCTGAATGACTGCTCTCTGCTGATAGCAAGGTGTGAGGCCAGCGGTTTCTTTTTACAACCACACCCTCAAGGCCTTTCCTGGACAGTCAACATTTACTGCCTGCTCCTGACCAGCTCTAAGGCAGACCTAAAATAATTAAAGAGGTGAGGTCCGCAACTGTGCTGAATCCCTCTAATAACCTTGCTTCCACCATTTTACTTATCAACCAGCCTTCACAATTATAAAATTGACTAGTTTACCAATAACAGAAAACTTAACAGCTGGTATTTTACATTCATATACAGTATGCATGGATTTTGCTACAAACATTTCACATCTTTATAAACCTTTCATGTGTTATCAACAGGAATAGCACACACATGTTACAGTATATTGCTATTCATTTTGTCCATATGTTTTATTGGGGAATATTCATGGTAGAGTCTGTGGTAGTCTGTCAGGTACATCCATTAACATTTAAAAGGCAATAAAATGACCTGCTGTTTTCTAATTTAATTTTATTTGATTGTGTCCTTAGAGCATTAACAAATGTCGTAAAGTGTCGTAACAAATATATGTTACACTTTGCACAGTGTAAGATAACTGAAGTACTGTAGTCTCGCTAAGAAGAAGAGGCACTTGCTTTGTACTCACTATGGAGTTAAGAATGATAAGGAAGTATCCATAATTACCTTTCAAAAGGAAAGTTATTCCATGAGAGGAATTACAAGAAATGTTCAGAATAAGAGGAAGACTGCAAATAAGAGTAGATCATTCAGCCTATCTAGCCCATTTGGTAGTTAGTATCCGTTTGAGTCAAGGAATTCTTTCAAGAAATGGCTGGATGAGTTCCTTGGATCTCTGTGGCTTCGACAATATTAATTATTTGCACCACGGAATGCAGATCATAGTCAATAGATACAGAACAAATGATTGTGGTGCAGATACTGTATAGTAAAAGAAGCCCGGGCAGAAAATGGAACGGAGAAAGTCCCCTGACCTTAATCTTACTTCAATGCTGTAGCATGACACGAGGGTGAAGGATATGCATGTAGCCAGCACTAGTTAGATCTGGGAGGTGACCGAGTTGAACGTGTGGAGCTGAATATCTCGTGTGTGGGCATCCGTGATTGTTAAAAAAGAGTGGAGAGAATCATGAGACGGGTATTGGGTAATGTGACAGAAGTGCACTACCTCTGTTTCATTAAAATTCTTTAAAATTTAGTCACAAATTTAGTTTTCTTTAAAATTTAGTCACTAATTTATGCAAAACTCTAAATAACATTAATACAAGTATATCTGTCCATGAAATAATATATGTTTTTACTTCCTTGTATAAACCAATCCAATATATTATTCCTCTTTCTAAACACATACTTAATAAGTACTGTCATAATTATGTGCTGCCTGAAAGAATGTACTGATTATCTGTGAATTAATATGTGTAATAAGCATTATTGTTGTTATTTTTAGCAAGAAGTTAATTACTAATTCTGATCCTGTAACTGGATCAGCATGTTGTGTTGGCCACATTGCAAATCTATTAGCTGCTGATAATTGCTGCAAAGTGAAAAATAAGATGTATTCTTTGAGTGGGTGGAAGGTGTTTATTGAGCTAAATATCAGACTCTGTGGGACTGGAGAATCAGTTATGTTGAAAAAGAAAATATCCTTAGAGCTTAAGAAGTATTTCAGCTTTTCATCATCATCATCATCATCATCATCATCATCATCATTATTGTTGTTGCTGTTTTTGATAATGATAACAATAATTATATGTGTAGGATTTTTGCTGGCATCATGTTTCATACTGACATGGTTTGGAATATTGTGAAAACAGTACAAATAGTAATAATAATAGATGATGCGTTGCTTTAAGTTCAGTTAATTTGTGGTGCCTAAATCTGTAACAGTAATTCTAAAAGCGAACTTGGAATTTAATTTGAATTAAATTCTTTAAATGAATCACCTTTGTGGAGGATCTTTCCATAGCTTCAGTGGGGGAAGACTGGATTTCCCAGGAATTAGGTCACTTTTAGTTCCATATACTATGGACTGCCTATTTCATAAATGTCTACAATATTCTACTTTTGAACAAACAATAAGAGCTACATTTTATATAAGATCTTGTTGCATAAGAACATAAGAACATATGCGAAAGAAAGAAGACTATTCAACATCTTCGGCTGCTAGTAACTAATTGATCTGAAGATTTCATCCTGCTTCAGGAGCAAGGGTGGAAAGCTTGTCCCCAAAGCTTTTGTTTAAACTGTGTCTTCAGCACTTCCTCTTAGGATCCATTTGTGTGCTTTGGTCTGTGTTTCACTCTTAATTCTGAAGAACAATAGGGTTGACTGTGCCAAGCCCATGGATTCTGTTTGTCTGTGAGTATTGGACTTTGAATCTGGGAAAGTGTCAGGTTGATCTTCTGTGGTTCTCTGGTTCCAATATATTTAATAATATATACTTATTTATATAAGTAGTATATTTGTTCCCAAATCCAATGTTTCCCTTCCCTTATATTGTAGTTTACGTTTTAGACAAAGGGTAGAAGGCAGGGTGCACCTACCTCATCAACTTACTACCTCCAGTAACAGTCTGCTTATTAAATACTTTGCCTCTGAGCAGCTAGGGCAGAACAAATGTATCCCAAAAGGATAAATTAACACAAATGGAAGACCTTGACTGAATTTCTTGTATTGGGGCATCGAGCATTCCTACACATATGGAACAAGTTAGATGTTTAATTGACGGTGGAAATCACTTATAGCTGAATGCGAAAGGTTAGAGGTTCCATTTATCATCATGAGTTCTTTGTGAAAAAATGATAAGGTATTGAGAATGAGTTCTGCAATGTATCATTTAACAGGAACCCAACTATCAGATTGAGGCATTAGAGCTATCAATCTTGCAGCCATACATGGGACATGGCTAAGTTACTATGCTGATATGAAGGGGCCATTAGAGCTGCTTATCAGCCATATATTGGTGTAATTAAAGGGTTTGATAACAGCCACTCTGAACTGCAAGTCTCCAGGCAATTTACTTTTATCAGTCATCTGATCCTTGAATTTAAACAGCTAGGAGTAACTGTACTTTTTTGCATTATTCTGTATAATGCACACAGCATCCTGGTACAACAGCATAACCAGGCATAGATAAGGAATAAGTTACTCCTTCATTTAAACTGACAATGACATAGTTGTATTAACCAGTAGTTTGTTCAAATTTCCTCCATTCAGTGGACTGCTCCAGACAGGGGTGTACCTACCTACATGACCCCACAGTCCCACTACACATCCACATCACCTGTGTATCTAAAATCACCTTTGTCTTAATCACAAAGAAATCCATGCATCCCAAAGCATCTTAAATTAATTTTGTTCTTTCTAAATTTATTTACTTCATAGTTGTGAGAAAATGTGTATACATACTATATATACCATATGTATTTGTTACTCTAATAACTATATTTTTTTCTTTGCATTGCATATTGCATACCATATGAGTATCAGTTTGCACACTTGTCAACTTTTGGCTTGTCTGCTTAAACTATCAATGGTGGTCAATAAGGTAGCCAGAAGCAAGACGTTTGCTGCTGGAAGTGGTGTTAGTGGGACTAGTAATAGGTACTCTCCCTGCGGTCTGTGTTGGTCCCAATGACCCAGTATAGAGATAAAGACACTATACAGTAAAAAAGGAGCTGTTCTTCAGATGAGACGTGAAACCAAGGTCCTAACTCTCCATGGTCATTAAAAATCACAGGACGTTTTCTTGAAAAGAGTATGTGTGTCCTGGCCATATGTCCTGGATTTTACCAATCATAATCCCTAATAATCCCCATCTATGAATTGGTTTCATTGCTCTGTTCTCCTCCCCACTGAGAGCTGATCTGTGGGAAGTGTACTGGCGCACTTTGGCTGCTATCACATCATCCAGGTGGGTCCTACATATTGGTGGTGGTGGAGGGGAGTCCCCATTATCTGTAAAGTGCTTTGAAAGGAGTCTCCAGAAAACAGCTATATACAGTACAGTTAGTGTAAGGCTTTATTTATTTAAATGTCAAAATGATTGATGGGTGGAAGAGACGTGTCTTTTAAGAAAGGATAAGACACAACGAAGCTGCTAGAGCTTGCTTGTTTTGCTGCTGGTAGATTTATGATTAACTCCTTTCTTAGAGGATCCAATGTAGTCATCTGCAACCACATGACTTTATCCCCTCTATGAGGCTATCTCCTGTTTTCTGACTTGAATGTTTCGACCTGTAATTTCCCCTCTTGTCTCCATCATGTTGTCTCATTGCTGATGGTGAATGAGTCCCCTGAGATAACCTGGTTAGTGACTGTCAGCATTCTCAACACCTGAATTTCACACCTCTGCTTTTGTGTGTCTCACTTTCCACTCCTGTGCTCAATATCATTAGCCAGGTATCTTACAAAATTGTTATTATGCAAGACGGTTAATAAGCCACATCTCCAATTTAATTGCTTTGAGGATCTCATCTAGCCATTTCTTGAAAAAAAGTTTCAACAGCACAGTTGGGTATATTTTTCTAGACTCCCACAAACATTTGTGCAAAAAATGTCTCTTGTTCTTCAGCTGTGATTATTGGTCTGTAATCACCTGGCACGTTTTTGTCCTTTCTCCTTGGCTTTTTTTGTTCTTTTTTTTTGTTCTAACACATCCCCTTTCCTCAGAAGAAATCAATTATGAGTAATTAATTATTAATAACTCCCCTAATTTATTTGAACACAAACAACCAATAAAGGTAGAAGTGTCAAACCTTCCTATCTTCTTATGTTTTGTTTGAAGTTCTCTAACATTCCTTTAACAGTATCTGGGTGTTCAGACTCGTCTACATCTCCAGATGCCTCCTAATTCAGTACTAATGTAGAGTGTCTATGCACTGTCTTATGTCTTACTGTCTTACCAGAATCCTATTCCTGTGAGAGTTTGGAATGCAAACCACTTATTTTAAAGTCTAACTAATCGATTTCTCCAGATCTTTAAGGCAGCCCAGTCCAGAGAGTTCTCCTTCTTTCTGTCCTAACTTAAATTTATTTACTTGGCTTTTGAAGACACAGAGCGTTAAAGTGTCCCAGAAAGTTCTGCAAAATGATTAAATGAATATGTAATCAGATTTATGTCCTTTACCCAACACACAGTTAAATCTCGACCCAATGCTTAATATTAATTGCATTCAAAAAGAACACACTTTTTTATTGAAAAATTATATTTAATCTACTGGGTGCATTAGTTTCGAGTAGAGTTTACTGGATCATGGTCAAGTCTATGCCTAAGAGCTTTGAAACGACTCTAAAAGAATTAGATCAAAGACGTGAAAAGAGTATTTGTAAAGGGAGTGCTACTTGACCTTGCTGACATGAGATGGCTCAGCACCACTTTGTAACCTGCAGCAATAGTCTTCTTCCCTGGCATCATCTCAAACGTAATGAATTCATGCTTGATGGAAGACTTCCAAACAGCACAGGCTAAGGAGAGAAAACAGCTACTGGCTCACAGTGGGGCAAATAGCCTTCCACTAGCTGACATTGCTTATCCTATTGTTTACTCCTATACTCCTTTTATAAAGTCTTCAATCTTATTTTTGTAGCTTTGCTTTTAAAAGCACTTATATGAAAAAACATTTCTAAAGCACAAAATAGATATAACAAAACCCCCAATCACACTAAGCCACATCATCTATGGTCAATGGAGCAGTTGTGATGTTATGATTAATTTGATCCATGGATTAGCACAAAGCTATAATTCAATGGAAATAACAGAGCTCAATTTAGGCCTTTTCATATATCTGTATCAGGGAAATCTGAATAAGCAAACCACACTTTAATCTTTCGGTCTACTTAACACTCTTTTAGCTTGTATCTCAACCTGGCAAAAACCACTTCCTTTAGAGATAGCTCAACAGGACAATGTACTGTATTCCTACGTCAAAAAATGTAGATATATTTTTAAATTGCATTGCTTATGCAGAGGAAATGCCAAGCTCTTTCCCCATATCAGTGCTAAATAAATAAATTCCTGTTCAATTCTAGTGTGCATCTAACAGACCTCATGAAACATTTGGGGATAAAAAGAAGAGGTTTTGCCAGAAACGTAGGATTTACTTAATATTACCTTGCGATTTAGGAACTTAATGAAGTGCATCTGTTCAAGCCGATAGCAGATGAGACACACAGATACTGCATTGGGTTCTTCCATTGGCAAGTGACAACAAGTAGGAAAATATTAACATTTAAAGGTCAATGTATGTCTGATATTAAATAGTCATAGGTATATTAAATAGCCATAGGTAAGCCTTCTGGCCTGTTTAAGCATCATGAAATAACAAGACCGTAAAGCAAATCTATGTTTGGGGGTTCATAGCAGCATTAATTTCTCAGTACTTGCATTGCAAGAGCCAGACAAAGTCCCAAGGGATGTGGAATTGATACAATATAGTATGATTGCCAGCTTACAGTACATTATGTCAATTACAATATAATTGCATTTTAAGAGGGATTTACATAGAATGGAGCTAAAGAATCCTACCTGTAAAAAACAGTTTCACGTAACAACAAGGCAGGAGAGCTTCATTAAGCAATCTCAGCAATTAAAAGCAAAGCCTTCACCTTAAGGGCATTAGGATGGCATGTGAATCACTTTAGACTCTGTTCTGATCCATGGTGCAGACAAATTCATATCCAACATGACAGTGCGGTACCCTGATAAACCATCAACAGCTCTTCAGCTCTATAAGCTCTATAAGCTCTTAAGGCGCTATATCTTGGGAACGAAAGCAGCTGGGAAGTTACTTTCAATGGCAGAAACTGGCACAAACGAAGCACTAACGAATGAGACCGGTTTGCTTTCCCTATGACGTTGTAGAGGGGCTGAGTGACGTCACGACCCCGAAAAAACAAGGCGCCTTATCTCAGAAACGCTACTTTCAACAGCACAGACCGGCACAAATGCAGCACTAACGAATTAAGGGGTTTCATCATTTGTGCTGTTCATACTGTAGGGTGGCCAACTTCATGGAGCTCAGCTCTTACTATGACACAGCTTTTCCAGAGTTCTGCTTAATTACAGCAATGCTAACGTGATAGTTTTCAGAAAAGAGTCTTGATCCAGTTTGTCCCATCCCAAACCCCCTTCCTCCCAACTGCCCTGTTTTAAGCAGATTATTTCACAATTTAAGCAAATATTTGGCTCAGTGCAATGCAGACTAGAGGCATCAGTGTACTGTGAGTTGATTGAGTGGCAGCTGTGTTCAAAGATATATCTGCACACAAGTGGGAAAGGAATTCTACACATCATATTCCACCTTCACTCTGTAAGGTTTTAAAAGAGATGTCAATCTATCTCTTTATGAAAGAGGAAAATCCTCATGTCATTGATTTATGGTAAATTTATTAAAATGATATACTCTCTTACATAAAATGATATGCTGAAGTAAAATACTTTTTAAATAAAAGGTATTAACCACACATTGTGAGATTTTGTTTATGGTTTCTGGTGCTGCAGTCTCTCTGACAAACTGAATTCTTAGCATTTTTATTAGCTTTTTTTTTCTTTTCTGCAGTGGTTTCAGCTGAATATTTTTCTTCTGTTTGTTGGAAATTAATCTCGACATAATGTACTTCTGCCTGCATTTCATAAGCATATGAATCTGTTATAATACAGCTCTTTGTTTGTTTAAAGACAGATACGCTGTCACTCAAAATACAGAACATTTGTTTAAATTACTGGAGGAAGGAGGACTTATTTCCTTTAAATGATTGTGTTCTTACAAGCACTTTTCCCTCATTTAGAGGAAATCTCCATTTCTTTTTCTCTCTTTCTTTTCTTTTATTTCTCTTTTGCTCATTTAGCTAAATTAACCACCCGTACTGGGTAGGGCTTTCATTAACAATAACAGTACATTTGTTTTAAATACGTAATTTATCATTTTATATATTCTCCACCTGAATCTTATTAAAAGGCAAATTAAACTTTTATACCCAATAAATGCCATGCCGTGGTACAGTAGCTTTCAGTTATTGAGTATAATGTAATTAAACATTCATTGTTCGATACATACAGTACAGTACATTCGTGATTATTATATTTAAAAAATAACTGAAATAATTTAAAATTTTTAATTTAAGACTATTAGTTTTGCCAATAATCAAGATATCCAAATTATATTCGTTCTTAACATGCATTTATGTTTTTGAACGCATCTGATCTGAAAGCTTTTTTTAATTGGTCTGAGACTTCATAATGTTAGCAAAATGGAACAGCACGTACCTGCAAGAGAACTGTTTTTAATTGCCCCCAAACCAAACAATCACTCAGAATGCATTTGCTAAGAGACCACTTCCTTAAATCAAGTCAGTATGTACCTCAGTTTTTTTTATAGTAATGATTCTTGTTCTACATTAGCAGGTTTTACTAATATATTTATAATAACTTAAATGAAGGGCAGAACTCCACCGTTACAATAAAAAATATTGTATACTTCATCAAACTGTCTGTAAAAATGGCTTCTTTTAATTTTTTTTTATTCTTCTTTAATTTAACCTAGCCTGAGTAAATGTGTTGTATAATTGTGACCTCTAGGTATTACAATTTTACAGTAGCTCTTTCAGTTCTAACATTTGTTACTGCTTTCATAAGATGTGATACCAGATAAAAATCTGGGACATCTATGTCAATTAAGAAATTAAGAAAGGTTGCAAAAGTGAGGAGATCTCTCAGTCCAATTTACAGGAGGACAAAAAAGTGCATAAAGGCTTAAAATAGTTGGATTGCAAACAGAAAATAAAAAATAAAATCCAAATGCCAGTTTTTTCCACTAAGATAAACCAATTTAAAAAAATTGAGAAAATGTCTTACCGAAAGATTTCTTTGGTGCACATTAACAAAGAGTTTAGGGGAGAAAATTATGTATTATTACTACTAGTTAGAGTTCTGCCACTTAACACTAATTTATTTATGCTCATTTATTTTGCTGAACATCATAGTTTTAAAGAAATATTCTGAATAACATAGGATGCACAGCAGCCTAAAGAGGAGGGAGCCTTTTTTTGTTAAGGACAGACTGTCAGTACGGTCCAAAATAGCAAACTTTTTAGAAAAGCTGTAAACAATGATTTCATCTTTGTTATGAAGGAAGCAGAGCCTATCCACAGCCCCGTCACAAAGGCTCAATCTGACTGTCATGTTATAGTTGCCTCTGAAAGGAAATGCTCGCCCGAGTTCCACAGCCGTTTTTTTCAGAGGAGTTAAAAATTTTGGAGTTTTTTAGGCAAATAGATTTTTTCATATCATGGCTTGCTGAAAAGTTTTTTTTGTTTGTCAAGCGTGGTTGTTTGGTTGTGCAGACTTTGTTCTGATGATAGTTGTGGCGGTGGGTTTGACTTAACTGCCTTTTACAGCCTTTGTTCCATACCAATGCCCTTATTTATTTGGCACTGTTACGGGGCAGGCAGCTGCCCTGCCCTTAATTAGATAATTAGCACCAGTTCTGGCTCTCTAAATTTGTCTGATTGACTGATTGACTGGTTTAAGCTGCAGCCAAATACCTCATTCTTGTTGTAGGGGCTATCAGTCAACCAACCACTTAGGGAGCCACCTCTAGCTACAGAGCCCTGAGTCTGCAGCATGTCTTTTGTTTGTTATCTGTGTGGACTCCACTTGAGATACGTCTGTCATGTCTTTAGACCAACCTGGTGTCTCAACATTTTGTTAGTTTTGTTGTGATTGCTAATATAAAGTATGTGCCACCTTGCCTCTGACCTGGGATTTGAAAAGACAGCACAGCTTGTTTCTTAAATTACAAAATAAATATCTCCTACTCCAATACTCAGTACCGCATACTCCTGTATTGAGTTTTTACTCCTGATATATGACTTCATCAAAATGTGATGATCATAGTCACTGTAAAAACAATACAATATGTGCAAAATGTGCATAGGTTTATACAGATTGATTGTCCAAAAGTATAATGGAGCAACATGCTGTCCATAGACGAGCAAATGAAGGGCTAACAGTCCTAGCCAAGGGCAGCGTTATACATCCTGACAGCCGCTGGGAGGAAAGACCTGCGGAAAGCTGGAGCAGTCTGTTGCTAAAAGTGCTCCACTGCCCAGTAACAGTCCCATGAAGTGGATGAGAGTTGTTGTTCATGATGGCTGTGAGCTTGGTCAGCATTCTCCTCTCAGCCACCACCTCCATGGGGTCAAGGCTCATCCCCAACACAGAGCCAGCCTTCTTGATAAGTTTATTGAGCCTATTTGTATCTCTTGTCATGATGCTGCTGCCCCAGCACACAACAGTGTAGAAGATGGCCGCTGCCACCACTGATTCATAAAAAATGTGTAGCAGTGTTCCACACACACCAAAGGACCTGAGCCTCCTAAGAAAATAGAGTCGGCTCTGATCTTTCTTGTACAGTACAGAACAGTATTAAAGGTTCCTCATCAGACGCAGGTTCGTCATTGCAGAGACACTGAATCCTAAAAGATATACAGTACATAAAAAGAGTCCGTGTGAATCCTTTTACTAAGCAATGTTATCTTGTTTGCCTCAATGTTATCAATTTGATCAGTTTTTCAAGTCTCAAATATCCCGTTATCAAATTGCTCACGGATGTACAAATTATGTTCCTTACAAGACATTCTTATGGATTCCCTAACATGCAACCTCACAATGAAGAAGATGCAATTCCGGGACTAAATAGTCACAAATTACAGCTGATTAAGAACATAAGAACAGTTCTAAGTGAAAAGAGACTATTTAACCTTCAGATCTTGCTTGTTTCTTTTTCAGTAGGATGCTGGTTCATTCTGCTTCTGTCAGTGTCTTGCAGGAAGCCAGCTGCATGACTGAAAAACATGTTCCATACTGCTGTTTATAAAACCAAATTATGTCTCTCTGAAGTACAAATAGCAGTTTTGACTTTGCTGTCCCATAACCTTTGGGGACAAGGTGGTGCTGTGTACCAGTGACTTGATCTGTTTTATTAAGATGAGAAAGTTTCTGAAACGTCTCATGTATTTCACAATTTCAATTGCCTGTTACAGTGTGCGATTAATTGCATGCATGACCAACAGTTAACACAATTATTATTTTAATTGTTGTTAGTGCTTTACATTTATAATGAATTTAATTACAGGAACAACAATGTGTTCTAATATAGTTGCACGCTTTTCAAAATTAAGCTGACACACAAGTGATAAAATCTATCTATTTAGGTGTCCTGTACAGTTATAAGATTCATTTTCACCTTTATGGACATCAAAGTTGCAGCATTAAAATGTAAAAAAACATTTATGTTTTCATAAAATAGGTCCCTGGAAATCAATTTAAAATGAATAGCTACAAATCTTTCAAATGTTCTAACACTGAATATGTACCCCATATATCTACATTCAATCCACCATGCTCATTTCTGCAAAGAGGGAATCAATATTGTTCTTAATTAAAGCTTCATTCTTTAATTCACCAGCAGCCATGTCACCCTGCAACTCACAACTGGCAACCCACTGAAGCTCAGCAGGTGTGAGCCTGGTCAGTACCTGGATGGGAGACCTCCTGGGAAAAACTAAGGTTGCTGCTGGAAGAGGTGTTAGTGGGGCCAGCAGGGGGGGCTCACCCTGCGGTCCATGTGGGTCCTAATGCCCCAGTATAGTGACGGGGACACTATACTGTAAACAGGTGCCGTCCTTCGGATGAGATGTAAAACCGAGGTCCGGACTCTCTGTGGTAATTAAAAATCCCAGGGCGTTTCTCGAAAAGAGTAGGGGTGTAACCCTGGCGTCCTGGCCAAATTTCCCATTGGCCCTTAGTAATCGTGGCTTCCTAATAATCCCCATCTATGAATTGGCTTCATTACTCTGTTCTCCTCCCAACTCCTCCCCATAGCTGATGTGTGAGTGTTCTGGTGCACTTTAGCTGCCGACGCATCATCCAGGTGGGGGTTGCTCACTGATGGTAGTGGAGGGAAGGTCCTCATTACCTGTCAAGCGCTTTGAGTGGAGTGTCCAGGTAAGTGCTATATACTGTAGGTGTGAGCAATTATTATTATTATTCTTTTGCGTACTTTTAACAACACTTAAGTGTAACACACCATCAAGACAAAGGAAGAGCTGTGCAGTACAGCATGATGATTTGGTTTCAAAAAGAGTTTAGTATGTAAGTTAAATATTATTTTTTTACCAATTGGCTTAATTAACCTGGATTCAGAATACAAAAAATAGATTCCTTCTGTAAAAAATATAGGAGAATGTTAACTCCCATTCTGCTAAAGTATGCTCTAGATTTTTTATATGCTTTCTATAGATTTATTAGAAAGTGAAATGGCTGTTAAACTAAAGTGTGATATTTTAAAGAGCTGAAGGACACCCTGGTGCTGATAACAAACATACCATGTCTCTTTACTGTCAACTATTGGTGCAACTGTTTTGATTTTTCTGTACGTTTAGGACCATAAATTAACGCAACATTAGCTGAGTTAGGCGAGTTTACAGGGACACATCATTTTGCTCTGATCTCAGGTTTATCCACTTTGATCACATACCAATACATTAATTTGTGCACATTCAAACATTCCTTTGCATCTGAAGTGACATAGCCAGGAGGCTGAATACTTCTGCAATTGAGAGCCTTTATCAATTTTAAAATATTTACACAGCTTTTTTACAGTTTAAATCTTAGAGAGTGTTTCCTGCTGAATGCTTTCGACAGGCAATGGACATATGCCCATCGCAGATCGACAGGAGCCTAGTGAGTTAGCACCATGGAAATGAATCACTGTGCTCATGAAAATGAAAGATGACTTTGAAAAATGACTCTTTAAAATTATAATTATTATTTGTTTGTAAGATTAGCAGAAATTTAAATGCATAAGGAAATCCGAGATATTTTAAGAATGATGGAAGTCTTATTAATCTGCGCTGAAAAATCTTTAATAAAGGTATCATCAACATGTAAATGTCTTGGGATTAGCATGTTTTGTTAAAAGGGATATTTAATGTTGACTAATGAATGTATTGTATTTACTGGAGTTATTTTTAGTTGCGTCTTGATGCTAATTGGCTGCTTTCTTATTTTCAGAAGAGGACATTGTAATTACTTTCATTTTTTAAGTTGCTTAATTTTGCTCATTTCATTTTTCAAATGTAATGCACATTTTGGGAAAGTAAGGAACTCTGAGGTAGACATTTCCCATGCAATGTGAAAATCTACTGTGGTTCTTTATGGTGCAGTACGCTTTCCTGTGTAGGTCAGTATGGAGACATGAATCACCAACTTCATAAGTATGAATCCTGGATGTTGAATATGCTTGTTTAAACCATGCTTAATCATCTGCAAATACAATTTTCAAAGGGTCGAATTCCATTTGTTATGAGATGCCAAACACAGCTGGGAACCTGCAGGAAAATCTCTACAGTTAGACTTTTGTCTCTGTGATTCTTACCGAGTCACAGTTTCCACTGCCGAGGAGGCCCAAATGGGTAGTGTCAAGATTAACTTAATCTCACATTAATCTAACCTTAGTCCATAAAAAAATACATTTCACTTACAGCACTGTACTGTTGATTAAATGTGTATTCTGAAATGGAGAGAAGATCAGACTGCACTACGCATGCTTGTGTGTTGTCATTCTCACACATGCCAAAACTACAGCACTCAAATTGTTCCCAACAGGAGGGAATTGTAAATTTGTAGGCAAACTTCAGTAATACTCAGGCTAGGCATAAGGTCATGTAGTGGGGGGACATTGGTGTGTCTAAATCTAACCTTTCCCAGTTTGCTATTCCTTCGGTTTACACAAAGTGATCTTACTTTGTAACATTCTTTTGATGTTGAACACGTTGAGTGGCAGTGACTGGCCAGAGAATCGAATGAAAACTTCTGCAGGGCTCAGCAGATGGTTAACTGTTCAAACAAGTCTGACTTCCCAAGCTCCGTTCGGGCAGGAGCAGGTCTAACATTTGAAGGACAGCATGCTTCTATTCAGAGCCCTGCTGGTTTGGAAAAACGGCGATGGCACCGACTATTAGATTGTCTCTTTCTTGTTCTAGTGTGCTCCACTACTAAATCCCTCTCCACTCATTAATGCTTTACCGAGAAGAAAGTGACACTTTTAATTAATTACTGGACATAGGCATGATGGCTTATAGCAACACCAGGTTGTTACTGGGTCTCAAGAGGCATAGTGTCACAGCTCTAGCAGAAGGACATTGGATCATAGCTATTAAGCTGACTTTCCTGCACGCAGCACAGAAAGCTGAAAATCACCAAATAACCAGGAAGACCATGTTGTGCATTTTCAAGTGTGTTAGACGCAAGAAAGTGTGATGCTTGTTCTAGAGTCCTTTCTTAAAGACAGATAAAATGCTTCAAAACATACCTACAGCCCACTGTTTTTTATCTGCAATGTCATGTCAAAGATATTTGTTTTCAAATGAAAATACAAATAATTCAATATTTAGTTCAGCTTAATATAACATTGTATCTAATAAACATGTACATGTGTTAAAAAGTCTGTTATTACTGGATATGCAAAGCTGCAGTTTAAGGTGATAAAGTCATAATAACAGTTTTTTTAGACATACAATAATTTCAGAAGCTTCAGTTGCACAAAAAAGAAAGATGAAAAGGCAGAAATACATTGACATAAAGGGAGTATTTTTAAAATTGCACATGGTATGGTTTCCTGGAACTTTAGAGTGGATGAAATACAAGAAAGGTGTCCTAGGGATATGTACTATGGAACATATAGAACTGCTGCTAAAACTCTACACAGCACGTCAAGATATTTAAAAGCAGTGGGTGCCAATTAAAAAGTGAAGCGCTAAAAAAGAAATGAAGAAAAAAATAGCAAAAGCAATCAGGGGGTTTCAAGCGCTAAAGACCAGAAAGTAGATTACTGTAAGCAAGCAATTGCATCTGCTGTTAACAGCAGTCACAGAAAGGTTAACAAGTTTAATGGGCCAACAGAAAAGCAGTACACAGATAGTGGGTCTCCATGCTGTGACAGAGAGATTGGATCCCAAAAGACAAACGGCAGACAGGAGAGTGGAACAGAGACTCATTAGCTATGTGGCGTTATCTGAAAGTGTCAATAAGACAAGGCTACCGTACTGCTGTGTTCTGTCTGAGGGAACCCTCAGTCCTTGCACCTGTCACACCTTAAGATAATCATCCATCACGGCATGTAAGAGACTGGAAACTGTGTGGTCCTTTTAATGGAGAATATTGACACAATTTGTCTTCCTCCCCACCTACAGCTTGTCACAAATGTGCTAGCAGTAGGCAGCAACAGCATGAGGCTTTTTTTTAAGGGAACGACAACATGAAGAGATGAGACAGAAGCTGATATAGTGTAGACTTTGCATTCCTTCATTGCCCTACTGAGTTGTTAGAAACTCTTACAGAAAACAAAATCATGCGCTCATTAAATCAGAAATTTGTTATTGGCCAAAAAGGGCAGTCTTTCTTCTTTCTAGAAGATAGCTGAAGGGTGGGTTTCAGCAATTTATAATACCGTGTTGTTGTTTTCTGTTAACCGTCTGCTAAACCTTGTAGGGATGACGGTCTGTTTCTGTTGCGGCACACAGAAGAATGACCCAAACTCTGCACCTGACAAGTCACCCACCTAAACCCAATGATCCTAATTAAAACTAAACCACAGAACAAAAGACACAGATCCACAGATTTCATTAGAGTTGTGAAGAGGGGCACCTGTTCTATATAAAAGGTTTACTTTTTATCGGAGAGCGCGATGAAAGAAATATTGGCAGCAAGCTCATTTTTAACAGTTTCTCTCATTAAAGAGAATGAATCTTCCAGGAAGATCACTTTAAAGGTCATTTGAAACTATTATAGCACTAGTTTAAGTAATAGAGAGGAAGATTCCAATTCAAATACACAGTGCTAAGCACAGCTTATGTACTGTATATTCTTACTGTATGTGTTACACTTCCCAAGCTCTCTGGTTTCCTATGTTTGGCAGCTACAGTATGTCTCAACTGCTACAGTACATACTGTACAGTACACATACTGTACCTGTGCCTATACCTGTACCTGTATATTTACCTGTAGCTCTACCTATTTATTAAATCGCTCACACATCATAACTGAATAATTAGCTACGGAGGTGATGGGGAATGGTACAATTAAAATCAAAAGGATTATAATTAATGTGAACACAGAATTCAAAAAAAAAATATTTTTTTTAAATGATAACATCCATGCTGAGCAATTAAAATAAACCCCCTCAAAAACAAGCTCTTCTATTGAATGACACAGTGTCGGTGCCATACACACATACACATACACATACTCCCAGCAGTGTGATTGACAGGGCCCTTGCCTGAGCCAAAAACACCCCCCGGACCATCAACCCGATCAGGAACTCCCGCCGTAACAACCGCATTCCCTTGGTGCTTCCTTACCACCCTAACACACTTCCTATCCCCAGGACCATTAACCAGAACTTTTCCATCCTACAGGATGATCCCTCCATTGGGGCCCTCTTTTCTGATCGCCCTATCATCTCATATCGCCGACCACCTAATCTGCGTAACCTCCTTGTTCACAGCTCCCTTGACCGCCCTCAACAACCATCCACACCAGGCACTTTCCCTTGCAACAGAGCTCGCTGTATCACCTGCAAGTACACAGCCACCACCACACTCATTCAAGGCCCCTCAGGACAATTCCGGATCACCCAGACAGCATCTTGTACCTCCAGCAACCTTATTTACTGTATCTCTTGCAGTAAATGCCCAGCCATCTACATTGGAGAAACAGGAAGGAGACTCAGAGACCGCTTCAGAGAACACGTCAGGGCTGTGAAGATTAAAGATCTCTCCAAGCCCATTGTTTCTCATTTCACCTCTGACGGCCACGACCACACTAATCTCTCCGTCTGTGTTCTCAAAGACGGTTTTCCGAACTCATACATCAGAAAGACCACCGAAACTAAAATTATTCTGCAGTTAGGATCACACATTCTCCCTTTCCTTAACGACAGATTACTGTTCTTTTAAATTTTCTCCATTCATTGGAAGTTTCATTTCACACCTCTCTGCACCCATTCTGACTTCACACCTCTTGATTGGCCTCTCTTTCTGTCCCCTGCTCCCGCCTCTCACTCCTCCTCCCTCCCAACCTTTGTTCTCCCGCTACTTTACCTTTGCCTACTGCCCTGTCTCTCTCACACCTGAAGGCTCCACGGCCGAAACGTTGTGTTCTCTTTCTTCTTTTTTTCAGCATGGAATAAACCTATTACTTGTTCCTTTGCAGCCTACGCATGCTGACGCAGCTGCCCACCTGAACTACATACACATACTCTACACATGTACTGTATGGAGACTTTGGAGTGGAAAAACAACTGTGGACAGAATGGTAATAACACATTGCCATTTGCAATTTACCATTACTGTGCCATTTGTAAAACTTTTTTGGGGAAAGAAAATACAATGTCTAGGCCCCTAAGCATGGAAACAACCTTTTCTTATTCCTCCAGCACAGCTCCCAACTTGAACCTCTCATAACGTCATGGACAAATCCTTGAAGGATATTTTTTGTTGTTCTTCTCTTTACATGAGAAACATACTGTACAGTCTCTAGTCTTAATCCACCGCAATGTCAGCAAATAAGAAGAAATTTAGTTGAAAAGGAGCAGGAACTGTTCCAAATCTGGTGGGTCCAGTGCATACAGTAGCTTGACAAGTCAAAATCATCTAACGCCTGTCTCTTGTGCTGTGCCTTTGGGGGACTTGTAGAAATATAGACTATCTGGACGATTTCACATGCTGAAATCTAAACACTGGGAATCTCTATCAGTCATCACCCACATCTGTTTAAAATACAGAGATAGGAGTCAATAACAAAAACCAAGTTCAATTTTAATGTTGCCTGTTAACAGTGAGATGCTCTGTGCTTCTCTACCCAAAAGTAAAATCAAGGTTGATTGCAAGTAGGAGAATGAGCTGTCGCAGCACGAAAGTAAGATGTGTCATGGCTGCACGCACACAAAGCAGACGACCACAGGGCACCGCCAAGCAGGAAAGAGCTAATGCCTCAGGAGACAGCTCTGTACAGGAATAGCTAAGCGTGCGACGAACAAAAGCCAAATAATGGAGGATCCTAATGGAAATCCACTGGATAATCACTGCTGCCATGTGTTCGTGAAGTCTAGGGAGATGTCTGCCACTGCGGTCTCTCTGTTACATTTGATTCTAGTTTCAGGTGACATGCCTCATGCTCTATTAGCAGTCTCTTCCGACCACAGTTTACTTTGGCCGATTCTCTTTATTTCTCAAATTCCATTCAGGACTTCAAGGTTTTCCACTTGCAGCCACATATGTATGTGGTCCTGCTCCTGTTGGCAATGGGAAGTCCCTGCTTTGGGAGGGCATTTCAGACAGGGAACAGGAGTTATTACTTTGCACAGTGGTGTGTGGGAGAGCAGGACAAACTACTCAGTCTCCTCGACTAAGTTGATGACAGTGAAGTCCTGGCTTTTTCCAAGGAAGGTTTTGAAGAGATGAAAGGTTTGATCACTTAGCTAGTAGCAACCAAATGAGTTATATTGGGATGAAGGACCTACTTTCATTTGTCACCTTGTGTGCTTTTGCCTATTCTTGACCTAGCCTCTCTCCATGTCTAGCTTTCTTATCTCCAGCGTCCATTGTAAGACGAAGGACAAACTTTTGAAGAACTCTTCCAATGCTTTCAATGAGAGACGCTTTGTTTTTTTGGAGATGCAGATACGTAGACAAAAGCACATAAGAAAGGGTACAAATGAGTTAATCTGGCTCATCTAGTCCTTCTGTTGGTTATTAGTTCATTGATAATAGTTGATTATTAAAGGATCTCACCCAACTGTTTTTTGAAGGAACCCAGGTGATCGAGCTTCAACAACATGGCTGGGTAGCTTGCCCCATACTTCCACAAACCTTTGGGTAAAGACATGTTTCCTGTTCTCTTTTTTAAACTTACTTCCATGCAATTTCCACTTGAATCTGGAGAAGTATGCTGGGTTGACTGGGTTGTTCAGTTCTTTCAGCCTGTCAGTGTAGACCGTTCCCTTAAACCCTAGTGCTCTGATGTATCTGATTGCTCTAGAGAATGTATCGGAATATGTCTTGGTTGCTCTTCTCTGGACAGATTTTAGAGCAGCAATATATTTTGTGTAACATGGTAACCACAGATGTACACAATATTCTAAATGAAGTCATGCTAGTGCATTATACATTTTTTAACATAACATCTCTTAATTTGCGCTGTAGGCTTCTAACTATATGTCCTAACATTTTGATTCCCTTTTTATTGCTTCCCCACAATAAGTTTTAACTTCCCTTTAGGTTAAGGAGGGAAAGTATAATATAAGCCACTGTACCCATTTGATGTTAGAGAATATCTATCTTACCATCTTGCTGTCCATTTACCTACATTATTAATTCATTTACCTGATGCTTTTATCCAAAGTGACTTGCATTTGGACCCATTTATACAGCTGTGTTTTTTTTTTTTGCTGGAGCAATCTGAGTGAAGTGCCTTGCATAAGACTACAACACCAGTGACCTACACAGAATTTCAACCCACAACCTTCTGGTTACAAGTCCAGAACTATGACTGTTACTCCACACTGTTTATTTGCTAATGCTCCAACATTAGCAACATTACCCATGTGCTGACTTCTACCAACTCAAGCCAGCACACAACGCTAGTTTCAGTCCTCTTAAAACTGGCTTGCAATCAAGGTAATAACCCTGAGTCCTGCTCCTGACACGTTACAGTCGAAAAGGATTAGCCATTGTCTCTATTTATGTAACAGTGTGCCCAAACGCATCTCTCTGAAGAAGCTGGATGTTGGCCTTTCTTGTGGTCCTCAGGCTTCAGCCCATGGCACTGGGTGGCTTTAAATTCAGTACATTTAGTAAATGCTTACCCAAATTAGGAAATTACTTGCCTGAAGAAATTTGCATTTATATCCATAAAACTAGGCTATGAAAATACCCACTACATATCTACCATTGCCTAGCAAAATAATGAACTGAGATATATTTCATCCTTATGGTTTCATACGGAAATTTACCGTGGCACGTGTATTAAATTTGCAGTTTCTCCTTGTAGAATGTGATTTTTATTTTCTTCTTCTTATATTTGTTATGGAAGGGGAGCTGTTAAAATAATGAATCCAGCAGAAACACAAGCACAGGCACACACACAAGAGACTCTCTCAGCTGTGCACCATGGGCATTAGGGCCTGAAGGAGTGGAAAATCTAATCAGAAAAATAATAATTAATTCATCCTGCAATTATTTAGATTCAAAGACTTTCTTTATACTGATACAAAATATCATTTGAAGTGATGCCCTGCTTTAAAACATTTCTTTAATCTTTTTGGTACTGGATCAAGTGACAGAGTTGTACAAAGGTCTTTTATCTGCTGTGCCTCCACAAGAGTTTTTAATAACTAATAGAAAAAAAAAACAACTGAAGATGAAGTTCAAAGCTGATGGATGAACAATTAATGTAGGTCAGTGGCTGAAGTTTCTAAGTGTTTTTTTGCTCCATGGGAGTCTGCACCAGTGAAGAGCATTTTGAAGTCCTTTGTGATGAATGTGTATCATCCACTGCAGAAGATTGTTATTTGTAATACATGTCCATCAGGAGGTTTTAATTTATGATTGACATGGTACTGTACGCGATTTCATTAATAGAATTTATCCTTAAAAGGGCTGGAATTATGAACAGTCTCAAAACTATTTATCAGAAAATCATTTATTAATTATAGTGCCGCTGTTTATTTTATCGTCTGACAATTAAAGACATCTGGAGCTAATAATCTAACATCTCGGTTAGCCAGTTAACCTCATTTTAAATGGCAGAATACGCTCCAAAATAGTTATTTTCTGTTTAATTTTTGTAACACTAGATTATCCCATATTCTGCTTAATAATATAGTTGTAATTGATCATACAATGACTTTTTTTAAATACAACTGTTACATTTTGCAAACAAGCTCATCCTATTATTTTTTTTACAAATGATGTATACACGTTACGAAGTTAATTTTTTAAATCAAAACTTGAACACTCAAATTGAACATTTGACAGCAACAGAAGATGACAAATGTCAGCAAACACAGCAAAAGAACTCAAAAAGTAAAATTCATGAGGCAGAAAGCATCCAAAAGTTAAATGCTTTGTGAATGTTTATTGAGTATTTTAAGTATAGAAAAAGTTTGGCTTAACTTGCTTGACTAAGGAGCAGACTCCCTGTATTAGCAGCAGGGAGTGACCAAGAGAGAGCTGTAGAAGTGCAGATTAGGTGGAGGAGGAATGCATGAGCTGAAAAGCAAAATAGAGATGTACATATGAAGTATGTATCGTTAACATGGGGATGATAATGATTTAGCACAGCTGGGTTTATTTGTTATGAACTTCAATTATGTTGATTGCATAGATATTTGCCCCCTTTACTGAGGAAAACCTAAATTCATTCAGGAGCATAATATTACTTTGACAAATGATATAATTAGTCTCTGTGTGCAACAGAACTGTTCACAAGATGTCAGAATAAATACACCTGTCTCTGTAAAGGTCCCTCAGTCAGACAGCTCCATAAGTTCTGTTTGTGTTACTCTATTGTGACTCATTGATTTAATATGTTTTATGACATGTTAGTAAATTATCAGTGATAATGTTTGAGCTGAAAAAAGTGTCTGCACAGGATGGCTTCTCCCAAAGAGCAAAATTAAGAGGAGTTCTGCATTTCAGAACTTGATATCAATTTGTGATTTAGCTAACCTACAGATAAGTAGTAAAAAACAAACTCCAGTATTTGCACTTAATTTGACAAAGTAAAAAAATAGTGATGATTAATTTGAATGAAATCAACCAGAACAAAATGTAATAATGGACAGACATAACATTCATCAGCTCTTCTTTAATAATGAGAAGGGAAAGGATTTGTGCAAAAATGAAGATGTGAAAGGTAAAGGCATAATGACGTTTTCTACAAAGGGGGGAATTTGCATTTCTCAACACGGGATTTGATGGGTGGCAACATAAGGTAGAAAGGTTTTGAAAGCATGGACAATCTGTCACTGCGAAGCTTCTAGAAAAATAATGAACACTCTAAACGTGTCTGGAAGGGTACGTTTTGCCAAGAAAAACTAAATGCATTTCAGTGGTTGATATTCACAGAGATTCAGTTTCACAGGATGGTGAAGATGCCATAAATAACCTCATTAGGAGGATCGAAGGAACTTTCTTGTTTTTCTTGGAACTTTTGCTAGGGTTTTCAGATGGAACTTCACACAATTAGTAAACATTTGCTCTTTTTTGGTACAGAACCTTGCAAAAACACAAGCTCACCCCAGCAAAAGCACCAGTTTGGGGAACATGGTTTGGGGACACCTGCACTACGTTTCGTCAATCTTCCGGGTATTTGCAGCCATCTCCAGGAATAAGGAAAAACCGTGTTATAACATCTTCCCACAGAACATGGACGTCTGATAGTTCTATGAGGTTCTAGTTCAAACTCCAGAATGGCCAAATTCCAAGTAAGAAAAGATTAGACCTTTATTAGACAGAGTGTGAAGTGTTAGATTTTCAAGGTTTTCCAGTAATACATAGTACTGTATTTACAGGAGGTGGCCAGGGTAATGACTAAACGAGCTGTGACAATTCAAAGCCATATTCTGAATTTCTAGCAATGAGGTGTTTAGTCAATACACAAATTCCTTAGCAACCAATTCTGAAGCTAAATGGAAGTGACTTTTATTCCTTGGACTTCTCCCAGTACATACAGAGTGGGATGAGACTTCAGTGTTATGTGTGTAAAAATATTTTATCCTGCTTAAATTATTTTGCCAAATCATTTAATCATTATTCAGTCCATACAGTGTGGGTTATGTTTTTACTCTGGGAGCTTATTTATAAAATATTTTGATGGAATCTTATATACAATGTACTAATTTGATTTATCATGACCGATTATGAGGGAAGAATCACATTGTTCACACTCCAATAAGTTAAGAAGATGTTGGCCCTTCACTAAAAGTGGTTTAAAATTTATCCACCAGTTCAATATGATTTCCATCCGCTCATATATTTCCTATAATCGCTTAGTCCAGCACAGAGGCATAGTGAGCTAGAGTCTAATTTGGCGGACAGTGAAAACAAGATCGGACAGCAGTGTTCACTATTATTTAATTGTCAAAATCTAACTGACAACTGAAGAACTTAAAATGTCCTCAGGATAAGCATTTTCAGATATTTTGTATACTGTTAATTTAATCTAAGCATCTTTAATCTAAGATCTAAGCTTCTGTATCATATTTTTCTGTAAAATTATGTGACACAGTCATTGTGTCCATTAATGTATGACGTGCAGAATTGGAATGGGTTTTCCTAAACTTGTTTTGAATCTCATAGTGTGCATTGTACTGTACAAGAAGTGGCTTTGCTCAGTAAAAGTTGTCGGCAGTCTAAACATTAGACAATTAAAAATCTACAGTATGGCACAAGGATGACATTGTATTAATAGCATTTTGGAAGAGGAACTAGTGAGCGGGAACTTTATTCTAGTGAATAGAGCTAGTGAGGAATATGCCCTGCTGTTAAACTTACACAAAAGCAACGAGACAGAGATGAAGGTGACAGTAAAGACTGAAAATGAAGTTCCGGAGCATGTACAGTAGTTTATATACCAAGGCTCAGTGAGGAATCAGAAAGGCGGAAATGAAAAACAAGACAATAGGATACTTGAAATCATAACATCAACAGTAACATCTTTAACAAGTTTATTAAAGAGCAGGAACATCAAATATTCAACAAATTTGCAGCTTCTTCAAACTGTAGTCTTTGCCCATTGCCATATGTCTATGTGAATCTTGGACTGAGAAAAGATAAACGCAACATATTGAATCTTTTAAGATACAGTATGGAGATACAGACATCTGTTCTGAATATTTTGGACAAAGCATAAGACCAATATACTGTTTGTGTTTTAAGGACATTGGACATTATTTTTTGCCAGATTAACATGAAAGCCAGGCAACTTTGGCCACATAACAAGAAAAGAAATTGACTGTTTTGAAAAGGCCAAGATTAAAAATGTATGTTATGCCAAAACCAAGATTAAGGGACATGGACCACAAGAACCAGCACTAAATTATGATGCCCAAATATTGAAAAATACAAACAAATGAATTATCACAAAATGACAAAAAAATGAAAATTAATATTAATAGATTGCCGTGATCACCATTAATAAAATCATTACTGAATCACTGGTTTAAGTGTTTCTGATAATGCAGCTTGATAGAAGTATGATCTTGTCCACTGTCCTGTCTTTTTTTACTGAATTATTAGTTTGTTTAAAACATTGCAGAACAATAAAGTCTTTTCTATGGAATTGCATTGAAATATTTCACTGGAATTTTGAATAAATGGTTAAATAAACCAAGAATTCACCTTTTCTGGGCATTGTGATACATTTCTCATTGAATAACTGAGCACTGTGTGATCCAGTTTAATGTTGGAATAAGAAAATATCTTATTGACCACAAAGTTATATATCTTGTTGTTGATGGTTTTCACAGCAGAACTTCACTAATAAATAAAGGCTGACGAATCAGCCTACAGTAGCCTACCCTCAGCCCTCCAGCATCCAGCAGTCAGATGTTTATAAGGATGACTTGAAAAACACATAGAAAAACAGGTAAACAGGCAGACAAAAATAAAAAAAAATATCCACCAAGGCTGACATGGCAAATTTCATTGGACAGCTGTTTGGGCAAAGGAAAAAAAATAGCCACCAGCAATAATTGAGTAGACAGTTCAAGTGCTTCAGATATAAAAAATAATGCTGAAAAACGTTTTGCCGTTATATCCAAAACAAACAAAACACGAACTTTACATGATTGCATGACTACATGGCATCTAGTCCCACACCAGCTGAGTCATCATGAGACTGAAGAAGTTACCCCTTTCATTCATAATCGAACAAGGAGCACACTGGAAACACGAAAGCCGTGTTTATAATGTGACCCAGTTAGACCACCCAGCTAAAAATCACTGCAGCTGCTGGTGGCCTGGCAGCCAGCAAGGAATGCAATCAGGAAAAGGTGATTTGTAGGTGTTACGCACACACATACATATACAGTATATATAATACAGGCAACGCATATGAAAGTGAAATGTGCAAACTAACGGGTGATTTACAGTACAGCACATCTTCAAAAAAGTAATAGGTTTATTCCATGCTGAAAAGAGAAGAAAGAAAACACAACGTTTTGGCCGTGGAGCCTTCTTCAGGTGTCAAAATGGTAGAAACATTGGTTTCCTAGAGCAATTGTAGTAGAAGTCTGTGAGTGTTACTCTGGGTGGTATCAGAGTCAAAAGAAAAAGTGTTACATTTCAGGTGAAATCCTTCAGGAATTATATTATGTTGGCAGCATCTGTGAAGGAGCAGGAGGTGGTTAGAAAGCCTGGTCTTGGAGCAGATCGCTATGAAGAGATGGAATGCCGGTTCAGTAAGAGAGGGGGGCAAGTGGCCCAGGGAGGAAGAGAAGGAAGGACGAAGAAATCTAGACAAAGATTTGGAGGAAGGCATAGTGGGTTGCAGCAGGTGTAGGCTGAAGTAGTTCAGGTGGGGAGCTGCGTCAGCATGCGTTGGCTGCAAAGGAAGAAGTCATAGGTTTACTCCATGCTGAAAAGAGAAGAAAGAAAACGCAACATTTCATGCCGTGGAGCCCTCTTTAGGTGTTCTTCACACCTGAAGAGGGCTCCACGGCCGAAACGTTGAGTTTTCTTTTTTCTCTTTTCAGCATGGAATAAACCTATCACTTGTTCCTCAATATCTTCGATAAATGTCCAATGGTCAATTTGCGTAGAGTCTAGGTAACAAGAACAATCGCTTTTTACATACAGTACTGAGCAATAGAATTAAAAAGACAGACTCAACTGGCAGATGTTATTTCATCACACCTATCACCCCTGTACTGAACTGGGGAACGGATTTCATACTGTGCAAATGGATGTCAGAGGGCTGGCATCTCAATGTGTTTCTTCCTGTTAGAGAGCGGAAATTGATCTCAGAAAATAATTTGAGACATTTGGCTGTTAAAATGATTATACATTAGAGTCTGTAACAAGGAACGTGTCTTTTGGAATTTATCTATGATGCTATTATTGTTCATTTACTTGGCTGATGTTTTTATTCAAAGTGATTTACATCAGTATTCATTTATGCAACTCTGCATTTTCCTGGAGTATTCTGAGTGAAATGAGTGTTGCTCAAGGGGACAACAGCAGTGTCCACCCCAGGAATTAACTCCTTACCTTTGAATCCCTAACCACTGCTCCACTCTTTAACAGAGAACAACAGCTACAGTACATAACCTAATTCCATGTTTTTAATTGGCCTGTTAACATATTTAAAATGAAATTTCCAATCCTTAGTCAATTTTTTTTTTCGAATAAAGAGAAGTTAAGAAAAAAAATTCAAATCAAGCTGACCAACTACCTGATATGTGTATTGACAAGTCTCTCCTGATAAGGTTCCCTGCTGGTGCAATACACATTTGTGGCTGGCATGGTCAGCTCGTCTAGAACAGACAAAGTTCTGATAACATGATGATTGATGTTAGGAACTGGTTAGTATAATGTCTAAACTTGCTGCTACAAACTGGACCTACTTCAAAAACAACACATTCTGCTTGTTACAGTCTTTTCTACTGTATTTGTTTCCAGGTTGGGTTTTCTTGAATAACTTTTTAATCCTGTGACCCAAATTTTATGAGAAATTCAGTTCACGTTTTGAAAATAAGAGAAAACCTGAAATCGGTGTGCGGGACATTTCTTGTAAACTAGGGTCGGTCATATTCTGTGTTTTCTTATACTGTTTGAACACGTAGCAGTTTAGATCAACAAACTACAGTACTTGTAATACAAGCTTGTTGATCTGGATAACAATGATTCAAAAGACTTGTCTAAAGCTAAATCCTCTGTCCTTTCATTCTTAGTAAGTGCTAGTTGAGGATGAAAAATGTACAAAGCAGATGCCACCTTCATGTTATGAATCCAGTGGATACTGTTAGTTATCAGGTGCATAAATGCTTTACAATTACTGACACCTGATGTTCTATTACAGAAGGTTCTCTAAAAACTGCAAAAACGGCAGAAGTTGACTTCGCAAAAATTGTACATCTTGGGTTTTGCTTAAAGTTATTTTTGTGATATTAACAAAAAATATTATTCCCCATTCCCTCTGTTAAGTTTGTGCCTTTGGGAGGGGGGAAAATACATCTTGTGTGTCAATTCTCAGCAAGATAACTTTTAGATCTATATAAGGTTACTTCACTTTCAAGAGAAAGAAATACATTATTTATGAATGCATTCCCAGTTCACAATTAGTTGTTATGCCTATAACAAGGCGTATTATACTTTTTGTGTAATTTTGCTTTGATGTAACACAGCTGTTGTAGAAAATAGCTGATATGTGGAAGGAAAAGGGATGAATATTATTTTATTGCTAAATAATAAAAAAACCTGTACATGACGAGTATTTTAAAAGGGGGCATTGAACTGTGTGTAGTCATAAATAATGGTCTTTATTTTCCCAGTGGGCAACCTGTTGGAAAACCGCCTACCCTGCAGTAAATTAATTAGAGGAGTTGGCCTGCAATTTGGAAAATCTAAGCTGGTGTCAGGTAAAGCACAGAAAATTGAAAAAACAAAGAAGTCGGCTACAAAATGGAAAATGGTTTCAGGTTTGGTTTACAGAAGGTAACCACTTTTTATATAGAGCTGCATATAGAAACCTTAAATCCCTGGAAAGGGACTTCAGAACCCAAACCACTTGATACCCACAGCTTCCCACTGCCTCCAAAAGTGTATGCAGGTCACAGACTGTTCAGAGTTTGGGAAAGACAAATAACCCCCCTTTGAAAAAGTGTTTTCATCAAAACATATCACAAAAAATTATCTGAACATCTGAAAATCTAGAGTGATTCTTGTTTTTTCATGTTGGGTTTATTAACAACCAAAGGTTTGCATAACCAAAATTAATGCTACCTTATTACTTCTGTTTATATTACATTTTTTCTCACCCATTTATTCATATACATTCTAATCCTCTTGGGTTTTGGGTTCAGTTCTGGACTTGGGTGTCTTTTAATTAGAATTGGCATTTTTCTCCATGATTAAGCCAGCAGCCAGATCACCCTGCAGCTCACACCTGGCATCTTACTGAAGTTCAGCAGGTGTGAGCCCGGTCAGTACCTGGATAGGAGACCTCCTGGGAAAAAAGGTTGCTGCTGGAAGAGGTGTTAGTAGGGCCAGTAGGGGGTGCTCACCCTGCGGTCTGTGTGGTCTGTCCCCTCGACTCACCGACCAGGGTCTGTCCCCTGGTCGGTCTGTCCCCTGACGGGGACACTATACTGTAAAAAAGTGCCGTCCTTCAGAAGAGACGTAAAACGACTCTCTGTGGTCATTAAAAATCCCAGGGTGTTTCTCGAAAAGAGTAGTGGTGTTAACCTGGCGTCATGGCCTAATTTCCCATTGGCCCTTACCAATCATGCTCTCCTAATAATCCCCATCTCTGAACTGGCTTCAGCACTCTGCTCTCCTCCCACTAATAGCTGATGTGTGGTGAGTGTACTGGTGCAATATGGCTGCCGTCACATCATCCAGGTGAGGCTGCACATACTGTAGGTGGTGGTGGAGGGGATCCCCATTACCTGTAAAGCGCTTTGAGTGGAGTGTCCAGAAAAGCGCTATATAAGTGTAAGCAATTATTATTATTATTAAGGGGGCTTTTTCTGGGTACTTAAAATTATACTACCGAAAGACATGCTGAGTAGGTCAATTGTAGTTTCTAAATTTGCATTATATTCCTCAAGGGTTGAAGGAGTAAGAACTTCTTAAGAATCACCAGTGAAACATGAATAAGAAGGGTACAAGTGAAACCTATATTAAAGTGCTTTTCAAACTGAAATCTTAATGCAAACTAGTGAGCCATGTTGTTGAAGCTTTTACAGTGTGTTTTTTTTTTTAAATAGCTGGTTACGATTCTTGGATCAATTAGCTGCTAATAACTTGTTACCATTCTAATATTCTTATGTTCCCCTATACATTATGTGTGTCTGCCCTGTGGTAGATACCCTCTTCATCCATTATACAGTCCTACACCCTGTTTGTTTTGACCCTTAGCAAAATAAGTGTCTTCCCGATAATGAATGAAGTACTGTATTTTGTTTTATCATAACTAGTAGTTCAACCTCTAAATAAGAACAATCACTTTAATCACACAAGCACTTCCTTTCTGTCAGAAAGGAACTCAAAACTCATTTCTGAGGTTCAGATGGGTAACTGCCTTTCTAATGGAAAGAATAGACACAAAAAATCTCAAGTTCCTTTGGTTTGATTGATTGATTGACACTCCTTTACTCTTTATCTGTCTCTTCTTTCTTACTGTTTGAAAGGGAACGGAGTTTAGTTAAATGTGTTTATTCATAGGCTGATGCTTTGTGAAGAGCTGGGATGTCAATAAAGCTCACCTCATTCCACGATTAATATGAATTGACACAAAATAGAAAATCAATGGGCAAATCCAGCACCTTATTGCACATTCTGTAATTAGAGAACATTCCATGGTGAGCTTTTCTGGCGGAAGCTGTAGAGTCAGCAGTTTGATTCCTCAAAGGAGGTTTCAGTGGAAGTGAGAGGCTCAGCCGCAGAAGACATTAAATTGGGATGAAAGCAGTTAAACAACAAGAAAAATCCTTATAATTAAAAAGTTTGTCTGTTGGTACCTACTGCTGAGCAACAAACAAAACTGTGGTGTCTGCATTCGTGCCAAACCATTTTTTCCTTACGAATCATGGTCTGTGGGTTTCAAGGGACAGCTCTAGCAAATGTCCACAACTGATCTTATAGCTTGCATTGCAACCAGATGCATTATGCCGGAAAACAGAACACAGAGTGTGCCACACTCCCTGTGACTGTTTGTGTCTGATGTGCAGGATCTTACTGTACATTGAATTAATTATGGTTCCATTTGTGTTTTATTTACTAACAACTTAAAAACAAGATGAAACAATATACCGTTCCACTAAATAATTGAATTAAACTTTACAGCTGTTTGTTTTCTTTTAATACTTTGATAGATGAGTGACCACTGAAAACTGTAGCTCTCAGGCCAAGTCAACACACAGCAAAACCACTGCAAAGCCGGTTAGTGCTCTAGTCTGTTGTAAAAGTGTTGTGGCAGAAAGAGTCTGTGAAATACACAGAAAATAATGCTATTTAGTACATTTTAAAAAGTAATGAGTTCAGGAAAAATGTGCTGTTTTCTGATATGACTGTCAGAGGTCACAAAAACATTGATTTTGTCAATTTGGAACAGAATCAGAAGAAAATGGTATGTCAAGAGTGACGCTGGGTTGAATTTCTCATTTCCACCAATGTAAAACAGAGTAATATATTAGTAAGATTTTATATACTGTACTGTATTGTTATTTATTCATTTTCTGTTGCTTTATCAGCAGGGAACTGCATGAAGCCTGATAAAAACCAGATAAACCAAAGATTTTATTTTTGTGCTTATGTCAATTTATCCCCATCCACCCCATAAACAAAAGTAGATTTTGACTGGAATTTCACTTGAAACCAGCAACATGTCTATTATTTTCGATCTCAAGATCAAAAAAATCTGATTTTTGCAGTCACCTACTCAATGCATGAGTGAACCTAATTATTAGATTTTCATGAGGTATCCTAGCACACTCGCAGTAAACATGCAGAAAGAGGCAAAGCTGCATTACACTCAATCGACGCATCCGAAAAAGCTCATCTGCACAATGTACATGCCTGCAGATAAAAGATGCCCAACTGCCCTGCACCTGTCAAGATTTGAAAGCCTAGCAGTTCGTGAGTCTTCGGGCTCCCTGGTTGAGCATGCTCTGAAAGGCTGGTAGAGCCAACAAACATCTGAGGCAGCTTCATAGCTCAGGATTACTTTACACTGGATCATGGCTTTAGCAGTAACACAATCCCAGCTGTGCAGCACCAGACATCCATCGCAGGGCTATCAGAGTGGTATAAATCCCAGCTTCTTCACCCGGGACACAGTGGAATGAGCCCCAGCAGCTGAGCTCCCATCCCCTCCTGACTTGTTAATGTACGAACTGGCAGCCGCCCCCAGCGTCTCACAAGACACGAAGCAGAAATTGACTGAGAAGAAGGGTGGCTCGGATATACCATTTCAGCTCAAGCGCAAGGCAGCCTAGATATATGTTTTTTAATATTTACTGCTTTAAATGTGCCTGAAGGTATTAGCTGATAGCCAAGTTCTATTTTAAAAAATATATATTATTGAAGGCAGGGAAGTATTCCTCTACATTTGATTAGATTTCTTTAGAAAGCATGTCCTGGGGTCATTTCTGTTTAAATTATGGAAGCTACAGCCACAGGTATTGTAAAATAGTGAAATACAATATCAATATGAAATTAGGGGGACCCAGAAAAAAGTATGGTAAACAAAACATAAGGTTTCTACTTCTACAGTAAGAAAAGGTTTAATAACAAACCACCAGCAGTACTACTGTTGCCAGCTACTACTTTATTAATTTTGAGTACAACCTATTTGCTTTGATATTTGACAAAACCTTTTTGCTGATGTCCAGCAATGAGACACAAGAGTAGGCAATGTTTATAATTTCTTAGTGAATTTCACACAGCTTATTTCCTTCTTTAATGAGGACAGCTTTCAGGAGACCTGCATTAAAGCACTCAAACCAAAACACTGCCAAAATAACAAGTTGTAGGCAAATAATTGTATTTCTAACACTTTACAGAAACTGCAGCTGCAATGCTTTGAAGGAAAAACACAACACACACAAATTGTAATAATTGATAATAGCTTTCAAGTTTATTTTGTCATTAATATATTTATTAATGTGTAGCTTTTGGTAGTATATTTATGATATAGAACATAAAATCACACAGTTCCAAACTTTATCATTTATAATTATTCCTGACGCAAATTGATTGAACTAGTTCATGGGTCGTCAAATTGGATTTTAAATTCCATGCTTATTTGAATCCTCTAAAAAATGAATTATTGAATTGATCCTTAATTGCTTAATTATCTGAGGTACTAAAGATCCCTTTGATAGTTAAGGATATATAAGCTTTCATAGCTGGAGGAAAGACTTGCAATGGAATAGAATGGAGGTTTCAAGGTAGACCTGCTTGACCTAGTCTATAATATTAGAAATTTAGGTCCTGATGAAATTTCCCTTAATGTATTAAATTCCTTCCATATTCAAATATACACAAAATTTGAAGATGCTTAATTCATCTTGAATCTGACTTTGAAAACAAGCAATAATGGCAGGGGCACAACTCCAGTTCTGGAGAGTCAGAAGGTTTTCTGTTCTCTGCTCACCTGAGCCATTTATAATGACCTGACTGATCTTAATATTTGCTCAATTAAACAAGCTATACCCTTGCCTTGTTGTTAAGAAGCTGGGGACTTCTTCTAAAAATGTCCTTTAAAACCTGCAAGACAGTAGCTCTTGAGGACCAGAAATGGAAACCCTTGACATAAATCGTCCTGTACAACAGTAAACTACACTTTCTCACGACGGGTAACAATCCAAAGATCCCACAATCTTGCTAACAACCTACAGTACCAGTAGGTACAGTACATTTATTGATAGCTGTTTTAATTCCTACAGAGGATTTCTTGCAAAAGATCCTTAAGAACTTCATCTGCGGTAAAGAAGGTTAGCAAGGCCAACTGAACAAGGTGTTGGTGTACAGTTACATTGTTTTTCTAACTAGTGTCCATTCAGCCACCCTAACCTGATTTTTGTTCCCATGGCGCCAGTCTGCAGTGGCTGTGTTCGCAGTGAAAAAAAAGGGTAGGCACTCTGTTGTTTGTCTCTAGTGGTGTCTGACCATTTACTGTTAGAAAACAGAGAAGTGACATCATTGAACATGGGAAAAGAATGTTCCAATTCGCCTGGCAAAAGTTGTAGTAAACAAAGCATTGTTTTTCAGATTTGTACAGCCCTCTAAAAAGCCCTAATTGCTCTTCAGTCCAGACACTCTATTAGCATCAGTTGTTCTGGATTCACGGACAAGTACCTGTTGCTATGCTACAGGCTTAAGGGGCAGCATGAAGCATTAGGGAATGCTAGATGGAAAAGACACATTAGAGAGGACGTTTCCTGGACATCACAGAAAACTAAACTTGATTTAGTTAATTTGCCACCAACTGAAATGTTTTTTAGAAAAAGAACATCATTAAGGGTTTCTTTAATTTTCCTCAGAAGAGTAAACACTAAATAGGTGAAATATTAGTGCTCTGCTTTCCATTGATCTGGAAAAAAACAATTACATTGTTTTTATCATTTAAATAAAGATGCTGTTATTGGATGTTCATAAAAGCTAGACGAATTGGCATCTTTAACTACAATAGATAAATACTGTAAGTATCAAATATGCATTTGCATGAAAGAAGCATTTTGTTCAAAGCAAAAAATACCCTGGGCTTCTATGTGTGCTAATAAAAAAATGAATAAAAGCTCTTTTCCAGAAATGCCCTTAGTCTTTGTTAAACATGAATTATCCTGATGTTTGTGTTGCAGAGCATTTTGTTAAATAAACAGTGTTGAGTATTTGTTGTTAAAAGTATTTAATAAGAATATCATTTGCCCTTGTTCATGAAGTTAAAAAACTTTTCAGTCACCATTTTACAGAATATTTATTAAGTTCAGAATTAACATTAAAACACGCACTCACAGTTCCCGTAAGCTCTTAAGCAGTTAAGCTCATTATTAATGTTATAATTAATACAATCAACAGTGACAAATGAAATAGAGGATTGAGGTGGAAACTATATTACAACTGAGAACAAGAGGAATTCCTTTATGCAGAAGGTTGTGGGTGTCTGCAACTAAGCTGAAACCTACCTTCATTCATTTATTTGTAATTTATGCTTAGTAAATCTCTGATGCTCTTAAATTCTTACTTTCATAAAGTGTTCCCATGTATTCTCTACTGACTCCATATCTGTGTTATCCCAGTTCAATTCTCTTACACTAACCATACAGTACTTCAACATCTTTTTATTTCAACTCAGCCTGTACAGTTTCAAGTATACTTCAAAGAACACCTTATTATGAGCACATTTCCCTAATGGTTCTTTGTTTGCATCACTCTGCCAGTATATATCCAAGCATGTTCAGGTGGGTTAACACAGGTAAACTCAGGCGCTCCAGTCTCTCCACAACAGAGATGATATTGTCATCAAACCAGCTGACAAAGGAGGCGCTGTTGTGGTGTGGCGAAAGGACCTACAGTGGATATAAAACATCTACACACCCTTATTGAAATTGCAGGTGTTTGTGATGTGTTTGCCAGAATTCGAGATAAATTATGTCAGACATTTCTCCATTTTTTATGTGACCTTGCAACCAACAAACTTCAAGAGAAAAACAAATAGATAATTAGTAGGAAAAATAATTGAAATAAAAAAAACATGATAAGTCTGCACCCCCCCCAACTAATACTTTGTTTTCATTTATTACAGCAGTAAGTCTTTGTGAATAAGTCTCTATCAACTTTCCACATCCTGTGATTTTATCCCACTTTTCCTTGCAAAAAAGTTCAAGCTCCTTCATTTTGCCAGGGGATCTCCTGTGCACAGCCCTCTTTAGGTCATTCCACAGGTTTTCTGTGGGATTGAGGTCTGGGCTCTGACTGGGCCATTCCAAGACTTTGATCTTCCTTTTCTGAAACCATTCCTTGGTTGACTTGGATGTGTCTTTCTAAACTATATCGCCTCTTTTTGTTGTTGGAGGTCCCCTTTTCAAAACAAGAACCTAAACACTGTTCTCCAGCAGAAATCTGTTATAAACCCAATATGCACCATCATTTTATTAATATTATCAGCACTTTTTCAACCCCTTTGTGTATGGGGCCACCACCCCTTACAATCCTACCACACAAACAAACTCTTCAGTTCACTAATTGCAATAAATTTCATTATCTTAACATTGAGAACATGCTTTCAACAAAGGTGGTCCATTACAGGATTCAATTCATCACTTGAAAGCTACGACAAGTCCTGTAGCCTATAGGTTGTTGTTGTTTCAAACCCAGCCTGTTTGCTGAAGGCAGCCTGGACAGAATTGTGTCCGGAGGGATGGGCTGCGTGGAGCGGACTGGGGCGAAACTCCTGAAGCTGACCAGGCACCTGTGTGACCGGCGTTATCAATAAGAGCTGTGTCTCCACAGCAGCTGGCACCAGTACTCCACTGCTTGCATTCCAAGATCCCGGGGGGATGAGGGAGAGCATGGTGGAGTTCAATGCATATGCATTGTTATTACTGTACAGTATGTCTCCTATTATTATGAACAGCTATTTTTTTCTTTATTTTTACCGACAACTGCATTTCACTCCCAACGCTACTGTCCCTGTAAAACATTATTGCGACTTTACTTCATTAATTTGATTGTTTTTGAATATGATCATATCCGGACCTTCAAATCAGTATTTTGTATTGGTGTAAAAAGGCATAATACAGTACAATGCCCAGTAACAGGTGGGCTTCCTGCCCCTTGGCTTGTGACAGAAAACCCATGAAAAGCAGGACTAGTGCAATGAAAAGGTGACAATTGACAGTTCAGTGCAGCAGACCTGGAGGGAATCCTTTAAAGTGAGAGAGCCAAGAGAGTTTTCCACTGAGAGATCCTGACTAGGGATTGGGACCACAACTGATTATTGTTTTCTCTCCTAATTGTGAAGTTCCTGTCCTGTAGTCTGGTAAGCAACCTTCTTACTGTGCTGACCCCACTTTTTTGAGTGATGCTCATGGTGGAGTCGATGTGTTTTATTCAAAATGACTGATAAGCTATTTTATTGAGTGCTCATGAGGTTAAATGTTTAAAGCCACCCTGCAGCTAGCATTTTATTGTATTAATTTGTCTATATATATGTAGCAGGTTTTATTGTGGTAAATTTATTGATGCAAAAGATGACTAAGAAACAATTTCATAATAGATTTGATAGCCTATTACTCTGATTTTTGCAATACTATGTCATTTAGAGGTTGGGTTTGCCATTCAAAACTGATAACTACTGTAAATGATTTAAAAACACCCTCAACAGCAGCTGGATCATTAGATAAATGACGCAAGAGGTACATTTTAAAGTCTGCTTTAAGATTTGCTGATGTACATCAGATATCTAAGATTAAAAGCTCTCAGTCTCCACGACTCAATATTGATGTACTCAGAACAGCAGTTTATGCTTATGAAAATAGAAAATTTGCAGAAATTTGACTTCTCAGTGCCAGTGCTCAAAACGAAACCAGAGAGTTACAGTCTGACAGCTCTATTATTCTTCCTCACTCTCCCCATTGGCATTTATTCAATCATTATAGACTTATAAATAATAGATAGACAAAGTAAGCAAAATGTGCCTCGCCACTCTCTGTTTGCTTGAATCTCTTCTCTGTTTCCCTGCGTGTTGAAATCACCTTGGATATTGCCAGTCAGAGTGTGCCTCAGGCTGCAGACAGGAGATGTGCTAACCCCTCCAGTTTCCCTCTCACGGAGCATGCTGTGTGCACATGCTTGAAGCACATCCTGCCTGCCGCTGTCACCTGCGAGCTCTCCCAGATCACTGTCTGCGTGCGCTGCTGGGACACAGCACGGTCTCGGGAGGAATGGAGCACGCGCTGACTGATTAGGTCCCAGGTAAAGCGGCGCCCGGGGAGCCTATTATAAATGCAAAGTCAATGATAGCACAAGCAGCAGACGCACCTGTGTTTGGTCCATTTCCCCAGGACTCCCTGACAGCTGGTCAACAAGTAAACCTTTCCTTGTCTCAACAGCTCCTGGTAAAGCTTCTCTTTCAGACAGGCTTACAGCATTTAGTAGCTTTGTGCTGGAGGGACTAGAAATTCCTCTCTTGTACTCAATGTGTTATGAATACACTCAAATATTTTAAGAGAAGGTTAAGTCGCATTTATGCCTTTCAGATATTTGAAACCATGGCTTTTGGAGGCTTTTATAGCTGTGGACATTGTGGACTTAGTCATGTCATGTCATGTCATTTACCAAACCACTTTATACCATACGGTGTCACAGGAAGCCGAAGCCTACCAACAAGCAAGCAACGAGCGGTAGTGAAATGTCAATCAACACAATTCAAGAAGGCAGAGCTCTGAACACTGTAAATGTGAAATTTCTGGAACAGGAAAAGAAATCTCCCCGTGTTCCCGTGGGTTTCCTCCAAGTGCTCCTGTTCCCTTGCACAGTCCAGAGCCAAGCTGGTGAGTGAACTGGCTTCTGGGAAGACTGGCCCTGGTGTGAGTGTGTTTGTGTGTGTGTGCGTGCCCTGCAGGGACTGGGGTGTACCCTGTCATGCATTCCCGCTGCCTGCTGGGAGAGGCTCCGGCTCCCCTGGTGACCCTGTATCAGATAAAGTGGAGGAATGGATGGATAAAAGTTTCATTGATTGTCATAGCTGGTGTTTTCCCACTGAAAGGCTCTTTCCACCCTGTGCTGTTTAAAGCTAGTGAGAGCTCATTCATAGTTCCTTCTGAGGGAAAGAGCTTCCGAATCGTTTTCAAATGGATGCTGATAAAAGTTGGATACTCTGCTAAGCTCTTCTGACGTTTAAAGATTCAGTCCGCAAGCCGTCCTTGGGCTGTAGGCAACACTACCGACCGGAACTCTCCAAGCTATTTTCAGGCTCTCTAAAACCTGTTATTGTAGTGTATAATTATAGGTCTTCATACAGCACTTAATTTTCAAACAATATGGTGCCGTTGTACAGAAGGCTGTTTAAATTACTTACAATTGCCATTGAGAACTGGCTGTTTAGCAGTGAAGAATATTTTGCACTCTAGAAGTATTCTGCTTTAATTGTAGTTAGGAGGTTCACTGCTCAAGTTAGAAAATATTTTCTCTGGCCCTGTTTTGTGCTTCACACCTTTGAATTATTTGTTCACAAATCTATTTAATCACAAAAATATATGCTGGAACCACTTAGTTGCATTTCATTTCATACAGAGTTCATTTGTAACATTCCCTCAAGGGGTAAATATATACTACAAGCAGAAACCTATGATAAAAGAGGTGAATAAATATGTTTAACAGTCAGAACAGAATATACAAATAAATTAATAAACATTATTTTGCAGTGTACAAAAATAGGATAATGTATGACTAACAAGACGATTCAGCTTCCTATATATATAGGCCTATTGATCATTTTACTAACATAATTTCTTAATATCTTTAATGTCTAGTATTGTGGAGAAAATTATGCGTTATTACTTATCTAACACCCATAGGAAAAGTGCCAGAATTTTCACTACTTTTTTAACCGTGAAATGTAGTAAATCCAAATTAATATGACAAAATTATCCATCCCTTTCATTCTTTTTAACATGGGTATCTATTACAATGAAAATGGGAACACATTTTGAAAAAAACAGCTCATGGCAAAGTGCTGACGTGGGCAAGTCTCCGCAATATAAGAAATGACTTTGCAAAAAATGTCATCTTTCTCTTCAATCTGAAAGTGCCCAAATCGCTTGCACGGGTTTTATCTGAGCAGAGCTGGGAACAGTAAATAAAAATAGAATGAGAATCAACGGGGAACGGCTTGAAATTACACAATTATTTAAAATGTAGAATAATGTACAGATAATCGAATAATATTTATGATCATAAATATGAATATGAATAATATCATATCTGCGTGGAGTTTGCATGTTCTCCCCCCGTTCACAAGGGTTTCCTCCAGGTACAGTCCAGGGACAAGCTGGGAGGTGAACTGGCTTCTGTAATAACTGGCCCTGGTGCGAGTCTGTGCGTGATTTAGGATGGACTGGTGTGCCCATCCAGGGTGAATCCGGCGTTGTGCCCGTTACTTGCCAGTTTCTGGCTCCCCTGCAGCCTGCTTGGATAAAACAGCTGAAAAATGGAAGGATGGATACAGTACTTACAGTTTCTCTGCGTGTGTGTGTGTAAATCACAGAAGGGTTATTTAGAGCATTAAATCATTCAACCCATTATAAGTGGACTCTTAAGACTTCATCAAAATTAGATGATCTCAGAATAATGTATAATTTGTTATGGTATTTTCTGCATTTGCTGTATATTAAAAGCTAATGAATGACCTCTTTCTGCTTTCCACACTTTCATCCTATCATTTATGAGAGATACCAATTACTTTTTCAGACCTTCACATTATCATTAGCTAATGACCTTATGGGCTAAGTTAAGTGCTCTCAGCTACACTTGGAGCTGATTAGATACCTCGCTGGAGTCATGATAACACCTTTGGATATACTCCCTGAAAGAATCTGCGAGGCTGTGCTCAATTACTGAAGGAAAACGCCTCAATGCAGTAAACGATTTAGTACTCACTTTCCATATCACTCCTTCAATTTTTTTTCCAAGAATAATGCTGATCATTTTTCCTCATGCACTGTACAGGCCTGGTTTTAGAATGCCAGACGTTTGCTAAACCTGGGTCACCACTGCCACACAGCATTGTCCTGCATGAATCAAAGACCACCCAAAAAGAATTTAGCCTTGAAATATTTTAACCACTTCCACTGGAAAAAGAAGCATGCAAGCCAGGAAAATTTGTATTTGGTATTTTTACCCCTCTGAATTGCTATAATATACTAATACGTGAAAAAATAGAACATAGAGTGTGTGTTATTCTTTTATGAGGTTTTTAGGATTGCTTTGAACTACATACTATTGTATATAGACTAATATAATCTCCAGTAGAGTTCTTCTCCATCCTGAGCACTCTTCGGTCTCGACTGCGTCAGGTCTTGGCATTATTCGTGTTCATTCATTTCATGCAGCTGTGTGCGGACTGGAACTGAAGTGAATGAAACATTTCAATTGTCATGAACCCTTCTGGATAGTTTTATTGTAATTGTTGTGGCCGGGATTATCATTGTATTTTTACCACTTGAAATGCATACTGTAAAATACACAGCATAATGTAAATGTATTTAAGGTTTACCTTTATACTTTTTGGTACTTGTGAAGAAATTGTCTAGAGGCTACTAGTGGCTAGTAGTTATGATACTCATATGGCGCATGACTGCTGTTTATGTGCCTAGCTTTTCACAAGGTACAGTGAGCTATGGCTTTTAAGTACTAGGAGTTCTAGCCTCCTGCTAAAACATTGCTTTCATACAGGTAGTTTAGTTACACAAGCAGAAAGAGAGCAATGGAACCTCAGTCTGATTTATTTTAGTTATTAGTTGCAAAAATAATGTTGAAGTTAATATATAAAATAAATTAAGGCAGCAATATATTAATTGTTGTCTATTAACGGTTGAATCTGTGTATTTTATATCTCAAGATTCACTCAAATAACAGCTCTTTTGGACCTTTAGTTTTTATACTTCTCTGGTACAGACTACTGCATCTTATAATAAAGGTAATACCACATCCTCAACAAAACGTAATCTACAAATACGAACGATAATCTAATAAAAAAATACCATAGTAATAAAAAATGAGCAGAGTGCTTTTGTTACAACAGCTTTTAAATGGTGAGAACACCTGGTGACACTGCATTCTATTCTAATATTTGTGCACGAACATCATCTTTACCCAGATGCTGCTGTTTCATGGTAAAGAAATTAATTTGCCCTTCTTCACAAAAGGCAAAACTGAAATTATACAGTTTCGGAACACAATTTTTAAAATAAGCTTATTTTTTGTTCTTCATTTCGTCTGGAGGACAGGACAGGAGAGGAAGAGTTATTTGGTATGTTCACTTTCAAAGAGCCCCCTGACAGAGCTGCTGTGTGTGTTAAATGTGACTTTTGAAAATCTCTGCTTCTGTGCTCAGAGGAACTACAATGTAATGCTTTGAAATGAGGTCTGATAGGAAGGGGTTCGTCTCTCAGATCACGCTCTTTCTTCCAAGCCCTAGAGAAAACTTAAGCAGTCTTCTAGCTCTGGGTAACCTCCCCAGCAGTGAAAGGAGCTACAAACAGCATCCTCCTTTGTAAGGATGGCAGTTGTGTTCTCATTTAAGCAGCACATGGGAACATAATTTAAATTGTATATCAGCAAATATTTTCTGCTGCTCAAGCAAATTAGTTCTGAAGTAGAATCCAGTATGCAAATTAAATTCCTGTTTACAGCAACTCACTTTCTTGCAGATGCACAGGTACAACAGGTATTTTAAGCTTGAAAACAATTTTACCTCTCAAATACCACACTGCCAACACAAAGGGCAGCCATATTTTCACTGGGTGGGTTATTCTAAAGCTATAATATGACTTGATCAATTAGCATTACCCTCATGCAAGTCAGGTTTGCCAAAAATCCCCCAGAGTGTACGTTTGGTCAAAATTTGCAGAGGAAATATGTTGTATTACCCCTGCCCTGTGCCCATTGATTGCCAGGACAGGCAAGCAATTAGTAGGTAAAAAATGAATGGATGGCTAACTTGAAAGTTCCTGGAATATAACAATCCCATTTTGATTGGCCTCAAAGCTACGAGTTACGTTTTACTAAAAAGATTTTCAGGCCTTGAATTCTATCTTCCGCACAGGCAAAATGAATAAGAAAATAGTCAACTTTCTGTACTGTACCTCCACTGTAATTCACCAAAATTATTGGAAGGGGTGAATACATAATCATTTCATATTGCTACATATAAAAATGTAATTGTTAGTAAAAAGACAACGTGAAAATCATCTTAAGCATTCAAAGCATCACAAAGTATAACTTTCAAAAGATGGCAAAGTCATGTTGCTTTGTACTATACAGGTATTTTCAGTTTCTGGAATACCGTTTTTGAAAAGCCATTTCAAATCCAATGAAACACCTTTTTTTTTATTCAGCACTGAGCTCAATGAATCAAACGAGGTTCATAAATATAACGTGGGGAACAATTGAAAAATTGTAATACTGGAGGAGGAGCCGAGAGTGACCTATAGTACAGTATGTAACAGCAAAATCTATACGAGACGTCACTTAAGTCCACATATAATGTATCATATTTGCTGCAATATTGTATACTTGCATGAGCAAACATAGGAAGCAGGGAAAGAAAAGCAATATATAACCAGGAAGGCATACCCTCTTAAAATCAGTACAAGACCTGTGTTGTCTGAAGTTAGATGATGTTGATCATTTTCTGTGGCTATTCCCTTGTGTCAGGCAGGAGGTTGAATATAGGTATTCAGTATGAGATTCCAGTGGGTATGGAAACATTTAGCTGTTTAAACAGACACATTGGCTCTTCAAGGTAAATACTGTTAAGGCCAAAACCAGAGGGTCTACAATACAGTATTTTCTGTTTCCATTGGCTTTGTTTCAGAATGTGTGTTAAGCTCTGAAAAGAAAACTTTACTCAGAGGTCCACATCTCAAATATACCCAAAAGGAAACCTTTATTTTTATTTATTTTATTTTTTTTCGACGAATCAGGGCGTACATAAAAAGGCAATGCTTATTATATGTTATTGCAGTCTGAAAACTGACAGATTAGAGCAGGTAAAAATATTTTAAAAGTCAATGAACACTGTATACTGTAAGACCCTTTGCTCTGTTTTTCTGCATTCGTAACTCATTGATATTTTATACTATATGTTATAGTGTAGTATTTCAAGTTTGATTTTCTCTCTATTTGCTTTGTGAAATATACAGTGATGCACTATGTGGATGTTTTCTTTTTACAAAAATGTTAAATATAGATACCATAGTTCTAAATCTCCTTATAGTTAAGGTTACTTCATTCTTCAAATATTTAAAATCCCATTTTATGAGGCTGATGTAACACAGTGTTTCAGTACTAATAAGTGACAATCTTTCATGCGCAGCACATAACACTGACTGCAAAACAGTGGAAGAATACAAGATTAAGGCGAAATTTCTACTGTAACCAATTGTTTCTAAAAAAAACAAATGCTTGGTTCAGCCACAACAGACTTACAGTCAAGGAAAACAGGTTTAGATATTGAATTCAAAGATTTCTACGCTAGGTAGTTGTTTTTGTTTGCTTTGCTGAAATCATTTTAATAATTAAATAATTCATGATGAGGACAAATTTAATTTAAATTACGTTGCATGGCCATAAATGAAAATATTTTTTACATTTCTGCTGTGTGTGTTTTGCTGTTCTTGAAGCTGTGATTCACATCCATTTTATTTGCTATTCAAATTATAATAACCTCGTAATGAGCTAAAAAAGATACCTGTGACGTACCCACTTCAGTGTGTACCACTGAGCCAATGGGTTTCAGGCTTTCCGCCATCGGTAATGTTGTATTCTTCCACCCAATCAGCTTTTACAGATATGTTTTTCTGAACAAATGTCAACATTAGTAATGATATTCCAAGCAGAAGTGACAAAAACGAACGGTGTGAAATGTACACAGCACACACCTTCCAACTCCCCCTTTAACATGCTTTTAAAAAAAAACTAAAATAAAAACATACTCTGAAAGTCACTCAATTCTGCTGTTTTCACATTGTATACCACACTGTAATACATGATAAATGCTTTGTGAAACATGTCCATAGCAAACAATTAAAACAAAGCAGAGGAGTTAGAAGAGGATCAGTGACCATGTGCAGAAAGTTAGCATTTCTGTGAAATTAGGATTTTAAAAGAAAGAATGTGTTTCTCTGGTGGAAGACCTCACAAAGTTATGCCAAAAAAACAGCAATACTTTGAACAGCAAGAACAGCTAATGGATATCCTTCTAGTCTACAGCTGGGGTGGTACAATTTCAATAATAAAGAGCTAATATGCACTGATGTCCAGCTTTGCTCTGGCTTACTGAACACATTTGCTGTTAAAACCAAATGACAATGTCCAGGGAAATGAGGGCACAGCCCCTAGCTCTGAAGGCTACCATAGAGAAATACTGTAGCAGAGGCAGTGGAATGAAGGCACGATTCTTCATCAGCTGTTCTTAGCTACAAGGAGAACATCCGTGGCTTTAACTTTATGTGGCGAAGACAGCGTGGCAGAAAAAGGATTATAAATGGGAAAAAAAATCACATGGACGTTTGGACATTTTCACAGAGTGCAGCGAGAAAAAGAGCAGTCAACCTACAACCTCACATGATCAATACACTAATAAATTAGTTACGCTGTGCCTGAGGACAGGGGCTGTGTGTGTCAGGAACTGTGCGCATGGCAGGGCTCAGGGGCAGTGTCCTAGGTGACAAAGTGAGTCAGTGACTCAGGAGGAAACGCTATCACAGTGCCTGCCATACCAGTGGAACAGCTGGGTGCTGATTAGGACCAGATGCAGGCAGGCACTGGACACTGAGAGGTCTGCAGATGCTCTAAACCTGACAGCAGAAAATGTGCGCCGCATGGAAGTGGGTCATGAAATGAAGTATGTGTGTGTAAAATATCCATTATATAATAGGTGTGTTTCCATGTGTGTATTTGAGGATAACCTCGATATATCAAACAATTTATCAGTTTCCGTTTATTACACATTTGAAATGATAGATTTCATCACAACATTAAGGAGCACATCAGAAACATCTTGGAAGAAAAGAAAGGATTTGTACAGATTGGGGGCTTGTGTATATTTCTTTAGTTTATTTTCCACTTTTAGTCATGTAAACAAGCCACTCTGCATAATATTGCTTGCACAATAATCAAATGCTGTACAGTAAAATAACATATCTTCACTCTTGGCTTTTTAATTGTACAGAAAGTTCCCTCTGGGCTTAACATTTGGCACCACAATGCATTTAAAATTCTCATTTCTGCTCCATGCTCATGAGAGCTGATACCTAAAGAAAAAAAAGGATGTATGTCTAATTTGAAAATTTATCATTTTGTGAAAATGGTGCATTAAATGCGATTGGACACACTTTGATTTGAAACGCTGACTTTACAAAAGAAGTTGTGATTTTCAAAATTAGTTTGGATAAACCCCTCTTTAAAAGCTCTTTCTGCCTCTCCTATCTCCCTCATTCACTGCTCAGCTCCTTCTTTCATTTCCTCATCAAGAGCCATTGGAACTGTGCCCGGAGCCTGAGAACTGCCACATTTTAGCAAGTGATCCAAATGAAATTGAAATTACATCCTGGATTTTGGATCAAAGGTTAGATTTCCTTTTCCTATCTACCCCTGAGCCATGTACTGTAAAATGTAAAAATTAAGAGCTGACAATTATGCTGTATGTTTCCTCTCTTCACTGCACATGTTTCATTTTAATCATTTTAATCAAGGCATTACAATCATCACTGGAGAAAGATTTTCTTCTAGGCATGCAGTTCAATTTAAACTACAGGTGTACCCATAAGAAATACTCTAATCCCTGCTCAGATGCAGGAGTTTCTGAAAATCCATTAAATCAATCATACAGGCTTAGAAACAAGGAAAATTAACACTTCAAAAATATCAGCCATTTAACCTATTTCATGGAACCACTTGCAAGACACAGTATAAAATAAATTATATACAGTATGCTGTTCATGCAAATAACAAGAAATGAAAAATATAAATCAGGAGTAACGATAACACAGTCGTCAATTGAAATTTTATTTTCAATTATTTTATAAGTTATTTTCACAAAACAGATTACAAGGAAAACTCACCATTATGAATAACCTTATCATTAAAACATACTTTAGCCACATTTAAGAAACAGCAGCTGACTCAGAATCACAGATAAGCAGCAAAGGCTTTGAATGTTGCTCTCAGGAGTGACCACAGAGGATAAAGTAAGGAGCAAGAGAGACCACAAATCCTTCAGCTAAAGAGACACCAAGCCATCAAAATAAAACTAAAGTTTACTGAAAATACTGAAAAAGACCTTGGAAATATACCATAATGTTTATGATGTTTTTTTTTTCCAAACTGATACAAATTAAATTATCGTAAAGAAATGAAAAGCATTCTCTAAACACAATTACTGGATATTAGCCTTTTGGAAAATTACAGTATATTGCTACCTTCTGTTGTTTTCTGGACTGTAGATTCCTATTTTTATTTCATAGTATTTTTTTACACAGTACTTTTGTGATGCAGAAAAGTAAAATCAAGAGCAAAAGTTTCACCTACATTTTCAGAAAAATGTAAATATACTAATAAGTTAATACTGTATGTTAGAAAATATTCTAATCTACTGTATACAAGACACCGCTTAAGAGGGATAGCAAATAATAACTGATATATGATAAAAAATGTTTAACATTTGGGGAAAAAATGACATTTGTATGTATATATAGGCAGTTAAGGGCTGATACGTTTTAGAAAAGCTACATTTTATACCAACTTGGAAGTATAAAAGGAGAGAATAACTACCTAAGAGGGGTATAATAGATTGTGCATTAATAGACATTATGAGATAAATAAGCTAACGAACTGCCTCATTTATCCTATAAATAATGGCATTTGTACCCATTGTTGCTCACGAAAATGAGCTCTGCTTGTGAAGGGCTGGGTGTTTCACCAAGGCTCATGAAAATCTTAAATAACCGGAGCTCTGCTTGAGGCAGCTGCTGCCCAACCTGTCCTCTGAAAATCTTCGGATAAAATTATCAGCCGACTCTAACAGCATGTCCTTGTTGAAATGTTGTCAAACGGCCAACAGTGGACACAACAATTCCATAGTGTCTGAGGGCCATTGATACAGGATGGAAGAGCTAAGACTTAAAAAGGACAACAGAGCTTTGTCAACCTCTAACAATCAAATCAATGCCAGCAATATGGCTCTGTTTGTTTCCGCTTCTCATTGTCCCTTGAAGGAAATGACAAACGCGTTGTAACAGTAGGCAAAACCCCACACTACTTTTCAATAATATGATGAGATTTCTAAATGTTGAAAATGAGGTATTTAGAAGGGGAATTACAATTTATTATAATTCCGTTATATACCGAAATACCAAATTTCCTTGTTTTGGGATTTTGTGTACTTTTCAACAAACTTAACTTTTAATTGCTGGAGAGCTTGTGCATGGTAAAATACTCAGAAAAGCAAGAAAAATCCAATTTCATTTTGTGAATATAGTGTACTATAAACGGTGAAGCTGAATAAAAGTAATCCAATTACCTTTTAATATTATTATATAAAAATTAATATTTTATTGGTGTTAAAATTGTTTCCATTGCCATTATCAATAAAGATGAAAGGCTTTCAAAAACTGGGGCAGCTGCTTAATAACCTGCTCATTTGCCCTAATCACAGTAAGCATAATAATCCAGGAAATATTTTAGAGGAACTCCCTTGCCCTCTGTAAATTGAAATCTGTTAATCTTAATAAAATGTTAAAATAGAATTTGCAGCAAACTTATTAAAGCACAATTGCATGGCAGTCAAGCATGCCTGCTTCTTCTTTCAAAGAAGGTTCTTATTATAGGAGTTCAGGAAGTGTTTTGGCACTTGTGCCCATTTTCACTTTTTTGGTGTCTCAAATGTGCCCTGAAACACTAAATTGTCCTGCTGTTTTTCGCACCCATTAAAGGGAAATCATGTCCAATCAGTCATGAGTGCACATAGTTATAGCAGGGACACATGAACCAGAAAAGATTTTCTCACTAAGGAATTATTTATTCCTCACTGGGATTTGAAGTTGGACTGAAACGTTATCTTTTTCTTTCACTGGGACAATGGAGAAGCTCCAGCAGGTCCAGTAGCTGGTTGAGAGCGCTTTTATGTTAATGAGTTTGCACAAAAACACCAAAAACACTAAGAGTTATGAGGAACACCAGGAGAAGGCTGTTTAACCGTCCTGAAGCCTGATGAATCTCCTGTACCATTAATTTATCTCTCCCTTCAACCACCATGCATGGCGAGTCTCTGCTCCAACACCTGTCCGACAACGTTGAGGATGTCCACCCAGAGGGGCTTGCGTGGGCTCCCCTGAAAAGTGACCGTGTAGTCTTGATCACTGGCCACATTCTGTCAGGATTCCCATGTAAAAGGAAAATGGGCATTATCCTTGCTGACATACTTCCGGACTACACGACCCTCTGGAATCTTCTTAAGCTCTACCATGTCCTTCACTTCTTCTCCTTGTATTTTTGTGTCTTACAAATGTTAAGACCTTCCAGCCATGAAAATCTCTCCAATAGCATTTTCATGGCTGGAAGGTCTCAACATTTGTAACATGCTCATAGAGTCAGGACTGAAACCTGAGTCCTGACTTAGGATGCATTGTTATGGTCATGGTTGAACATTCAGTTTTGATGGCTGAATGTTCTCAAGAAGATGGTTCCACAGAGATGGTGTATGTTTCAGTGTTTGTATGAAATATCAGACCAGGCCGGGCTATAATATTCTGCCACTAAGTAGGCCAGTGACAGGACAGAGAACAATCCATCCCCTGATGCTTGTGATCAGTGACAGCCACTTTAACCTCAGTAAAACCTGGGAATGACCAGAGTATCACCTGGACAACATGTGTGGTTTTATAGTGAGAACACCACTCATGAGACCAACTCGAAGTAGTTTGACCATTACTCTGGACTGAAGATAAATCTACCAATATCTCAGTTGAGGTTGAGGTCTTGAGATATTCTTATCAGAAAGCGAGACAGATCATATTGGAGATCCTGTCTCTGGACCTCCTGAAACAGTAACACTTGTCCTGGGACATTCTGGGACATTTTTGGGATATTCACAGATGTAGTATATAGTGAGGTGACTCAGCAATCACAGTAAACCTTTTGAACCCTAACAACAGTGCAGTGTGGATAGTGTCAGGGACACTTAAATCAACCCTTGTCAACTAGCTTCCAGTCTTATCACATTTTGGATACCACAGATCAGAAGTGCTGTGTCTGCTTCCTCAGAGTAGACATGAAGATCCAATCGCACAATGACTTATGGAACCTAGGCGAAGACTAGACGAAGATCTCACAGCCCTGTGTGGAATTGTGTCAAGACCTTTACATTCAGCTTTGATGCTGAATCCTCATGAAGAGCCACACAGGGTGTTTTTGTCACAGACAGATTTAGACAAATTTTAAAACACAGTTCAAATAAAATGTTAAATAGCATCAGAACAGCTCCTGGAAGGTGTGAACAAACTCTTTAAATGGAATACGTGGCAAACATCTGTTTACAACTGTGAACATAAGAAAGGAGGAAATGTTGAAAATGAGATGAGGCCATTCAGCTTTATAGTAATAAACTGATTCAAGGATCTTATTCTGGCTGTTTCTTGAAAGATGCCTAGGTATCAGCTTCAAAACCATTGCTACATAGCTTGTTGCAGACTCACACAACCCTTTGCCAAAAGAATTGCCTCCATATCTTGATTGTGAATGCAATTCCCCTTAGTTTCAATGTGTGTCTCCGGTTCTCAATTGCCTGTTGACTCTGTTAAGTCTGTTAAGTTCACCTTGCCAATGCTTTTAAGGATTTTGAATATTTGAATCAGATCCATCTAAAGCCTTCTTTTTTCAGCACTAAAAAGATCTGGTTCTTTTAGGTTGTAAAAGTAGGGCATTCCTTGAATCATTTTGTAGGGACCTTCTGCAGAATGCTTAACAAGCCCTGTTTATAAATGCGAATAGACTTGCACTCATAAAAGTCTGTACCAAATGTCTGACAACAATGTGTAATTAACTGTTGTGCAAAACAAATTTAAGATAATAAAACTGCATTATTTCAGTTATAAATTAGAAACGCTGTTTCTTATGACAACTCATTACATGTAGTAGCACTTGATTTCAAATATACAGTATTAGCTGTGCCTGCCGTTCAAGTAACAGTTCATTAACTAAAAACTTGAAGCAGTGATGTAGATTAATATGGCTTTGAAACAGAAGCTTATGGGCCAGAATGTTGGATGGGATGTTTGTGTTGTACTTCGTTCAAAATTGCTCCGGTAATTCCTGTGCTACTTAAATGAGTAACTTCGAGTAAATTTGTCATCTATTGGACAAATGTATTCTAATTCTTTTCTCTTTGTGTTCACATCTGTTAGCATGTAAAGCTACAAAAGATGCTAAGCATTTCAGAGCCAGGTTGCAAAATTAAAATAGAAGATGGATAGAGAAACAGAGATGTTAGCTGTAATCAGAAATAAAAGGATAAGAAAAAATTATCACAGCATTGATTGGAAAGATTGCGGGTTGAATTTTTGTTAGCACCAGGACACAGATTAAAGACAAATCATAACAGTTAAAGACAGCCTTTAACACAGTTTAAACACGAGTGGCCTGAATTACATTAGTGTCAAGGCATTCAGCTTCACAGGCAGTCCTTGCTGTTCTGTTGCTCATTCCCCCTTCTCAGTATGTGCTGAAGACGGCAGCAGAGGATATGTGTCAAAGACAACATTGCTTGAGTTGATTTAAGGGTTTCAGCTGATATTACCGAGGGAGCAGACCAATATGGGGAAGAAAGATTTTTGGCAATCTCACAAAAAGGGCCTTTTAGCTACACCACTGGTGGTGATGTGAGACTGACTGGTGAAATGCCACCTGAACATTGAACTCAGTCAGTAAATTATGTTCATATACCAGAAGTTTTTCCTAAGGGATGTATGAAACATGGACATGAATTGCTTTGATGACAATGACCTCCTCACAGCCTATGCAAAAGCAAACTGCAACTGCTGTTTTGCTGAAGAAATGCATGAGAGGGTTTCGCTAGGGTGGGTCGAAATTAGAGCCTTTGTGGAAGTGTTTCTGAGCCAGTCCCTGGACAGCTACAGATGATTGCTGAACCGATGATTTTAAACCATGCACGAGTAATGGTGAACAACAGTAAGCGGTGCATTGGTTCAGCAGATTATTTAGTCTTTGAAGATTGTATACCTGTACATTGTTATACTCTATATGAGGCATTGTCTAAACCTTCAATATACTGTAAACTGTATGTGTCCATAACATACTTTTATTTGGAATTGATTGTTTTGGGTGCTTTACCTTGATTTTTAAGGTGTTTAAGGCTTAATTCTAAGCCCAGAAATGTTAAATTCTTCTTCTGTGAGTGTTGTTACTTAACTAAATTTCATATCTCAATCACTGCTGTAGTGTATTTTCCATCCCCTATCAGTGTGGCTTCAGATCCCCCCCCCTGCTGCAGACATAGCCAGTGATTTCAAGTTCCAGTGTGGTCTCACGCTCTCCTGCATGTAATGGCCTGTCGTTGCTGTAAGTGATGGCTGACCAGAAGGGCTAAACTGTGACCACTAGCTCACCACCAGAAAGGGAAGGTTTCTAAAACAGTCTGATGGCAAACACTTTTTTTTTGTTACCTTCAGCTTCATAATTTATCTCCATGATCAGTTCAAATGTCATTTCAGCTAAAGGTTAAAGAAACCAATGAGAATTAATGAGCTCCAGGAATAAACAAGTTCTTTATGAACTATAGGGCCTCTTACATTCTAATGAGTTCTGGTTCTGTAAATCATTTCTATTTATAAATATGGCAATGACAACCATATATACAATCATACCTAAATGCTTTGTAGAAATGTCACTATATATAGTTACCTGGCTCAGTGGCACCTCTACTAGCACAGTAGAAATGAAGGCAATACACACATGGGCTCCAAATGTGCCACCTACTTCTCTTTCAAGGCCACAGTGCCCATTGGAGACCTACGGCATTTGAGGAACCATAGATCCAGCTGTCAACATTGACACTGCAAGCTCACAGGTGCCTGGTGAAGCAAGGACACTCTGCCTGACTTCAAACACAAACAGCCAGAGATGCATCAGGCTAACTGTGCACTGATGCCTGGGGCATTTTAGTCAGAGCTGCCCAAATTTTACCAGCAATCTCTAGAGTAGAGGGTCCAGACTGAGCTTAAAATGGCACCTTTAGTAGTTGAGCCAATCAGGATCACGACTTGGGAACCATCTTCAGAAAAAAAAATTAAAAGGAAAAAGTGAACACGTACTACAAGAAAGGTTGGTGAAGTGGACTACGACAGCGGTATAAAAAGCAGTAATAATGGGAAATTTTATTTCTAACATTTATAACAGTAGTTATGCAGCACATTATTTTAAGGTAGTGTACTGTTTATGAAAGAAATACCTCAGAAAAATATTTCATGTTCAAAGTAGCAAGCAAACAAACCAAAAAGCTTTAATTTTGTTAAACATGTCAGGGAGTGGGAGTGCTAACTTTCAGAGTCCAGTTGAACATAATCCACTGAGCAAGGCCTAGCAAAATGCATTGCACAATGGATGAGCTTTGAAATATCTGAGGACCTGCAGATTTCTGCCACATTCTACATCATCCCCTGAGTTAGTTAGTGGCAGATGTTGTAGTTTACAATAAACACCTGGCTTCACAGACATCTGAGGTGGAGCTGGGCTGACGTTTGTGTTAACTGAGGACTGATCTAGAAAATAGCAAAGTGGTGGTATTTTCACTCTCCTCTGCCTACCTGGTCACCAGAGCAAAGAGTAGCACATGCATTCTGTGACATTCAGTACTGTGTGTGTGAGAGCGGGGGCCTGCCCAAACCTGTCCTTTTATTTAAAACCTGATTGGTGAGTCCCAGATACCGAACACATTTTGTAAAGGAAATCAGCAAAAACTGCAAAAAAAAATCTAAAACCAAAATATGCTGATTGTAGAACTAATCACCTCATTTGCTTACAAACTTAAACTAATTTAGATTTAAGTAGAGAGCTGTATCATCATGCACAGGCTGCATGTTTGAAGGAAAAGAAAAGATCCTGTTGTCACACCTGAAGAAGGCTCCACAACCAAAACGTAGCATCTCTTTCCATTTCCTTTGAGAGAGAATAAACCTTTACCTGTTCCTAATTTAATATAATTAGCTGAATGCAAAGGAACAAGTAATAGGTTTATTCCATGCTGAAAAAAAAGAAGAAGGTTTCGGCCGTGGAGCCTTCTTCAGGTGTGAGGATATGAGAGCCTTCAGGTGTGAGAGCCTTCTTCAGGCTCAGGTGTAATTAGGTGAATGACCTCAGTCTGTACAATATTTATCAGAATAAATACATCTATCTCCATAAGATCCCTCAGTTGGGCGGCGTGAATTTTTAAAACAACTGTGTTCAAAAAACAATAATGATCAACACATTAAAACTCTCAAAGGGTAGCTTGAAACACAAGCTTCAGTTTTTTTTTTGTTCCTGATTAACAGATTACACAAGGAATCAAGGCATGTATTTAGAAAAAAAAAAGGACCACACATTTTATTTTTCAAAAGGCATTCTGTGGAGCAAGGGATTTAGTAAACAGCAGGAAAAATAAAGTTATTGTACTGGGGGCCCATGAGGAGAGAATCCCTGAGGCCTTACTCTCATCTGCATTGTGTGCTTTTTTTCCATTGCTTGCAATTCAAAAGCTTGTGTCGATTTTCCCCTCTCTCTTTGAAAAGTTAACATGAAAATGAAACAAACACATACTCATTAACCACTGGAAACTTAACCATGTGTATGAAGATTGTGTTCACTTCAATTAGAAGTGATGATGAAATTTCCACTGCCAAAGGCTGCCTTCCTGGAGTGCTACAGAAGTGAGAATAGATACCAGGAATCTCCTGAGGACATGAATGTCACTGCTCTCCTGCCTGCAGCAAATACTCCTGAAAACATGCACCTGTTAATGCACAGTGATGCGCCCTGTTCCTACCTGTTAGATATGCAAGTAAAAATAACAATAACTCCAAAAGGCAGCTGGCAACAAAGTCTTTTAGTTCTGTTCAAAGTTCTGGTGGTGTCTTAGAAACAAAAATTAAAATAAGAAATGGGAGTGCAATAGAATTAACTTCTGCATAGTGCAGAATTCTCTGTTTTTAATGTGAATGTAGTTTCAATGCTTAATTCTGGCTCAGTAGGTAGTCTTCTCCCTTAATGACAGCCCACACAAGCGGCATGGTGTTGTGGAGGTTAGTGCTGGTGTGTCCCAGCTCTCTTGGGTGCTGGTCTTCATTTTAAACCTATAATTGGACTTTGCCTGTTCTTCTCCATGCTCACCTTTCCTTGTTTTTTTGTTTGCATGTGCTTGTTTGCCCAGTGATGCACAGGACTCCTGTAGGAGAAGTAGTCTCATCATGCTCATTGTGATTGCTTCCAGACTGTGGCAGACCTTTACAATAGGCTGTGCAATTCAGTTCAGCATCCATTTACTTAACAGAGGGCCAGAATATATTCATTGCAGATTACAGGGAAGAGCTACTAAATGTCGAGTTCCAAAATGAAATTGATTGTGGTTTGGACAAATGGCTGTGGGATAAGGATTCTTCATGATATTACAAGTCAATCTGGGTGATTTTTTGAAGTTTTTAACCAAGAGTAGTCTTGTATCTCAATAAATCAATTCAAATTGACTGCATGATGAAAGCTGCATAATTTCTCACTACAGACAATGCTTTCATTTGGAGTGGACATCCAAGGCTGAGGAAAGTCTGGTGATGATTAGACCTTTTAATCGCATGTGTAACTAAGACTTTATGTTGAAAGTGAAATATCCAAGTATCCTTCTGCTTTTTATGTTAATCCCAGTGGTGGATTGCTAAATTTTAATTCAGCCTGTTGGACTGCTTGTCACTGCCTTCCCTGGTCATGGAGAGATGAAGACAACACATGTATCCTCTGAGATCTGCACATAACCAAGCCATCTGCTTCTCTTTCTGAAATTCAGCTTTTGATAATAAAGGCATCTCCTTTACTGGGCCTGTCATGCACATGTGTCCCTGCAGCATTGGATTGGAATCTACAATAAAATTTATCTTGGAATGCCAAGATGATAATCAATCAATTCATTCATTGATAATAACGGAATCATACTATAATCAAATAATGCATGCAGCGAAACAAAAGAGCCTGTAGATTTAAAAGCAGACTCACATTTCTATAACAGCTGTGCCGGATTGTACTGCATCAAATAACCTGATTCTCTCTTTGGACTCTCAAGAAGCCTGATGAAAAAAACGACCTTACAGAAGAATAACTACTTGCATCATACTTCATAATCTACTGCCAAAAGGTTGAGAGAAGAACGAATCCATGTTCCCGATTGCTATTACAATAGGACATTTGTAATGTGAACTAAATATAGTAGTTCACAAACACAAGACACATAATCTGAGGAAGGTAAAGAGGTTATGCAATTAAAATGGTCAGAAAGGCTACATGGGCTACATGTTCTTTATTTAATAGCAACATAAGAATAGTTACAATCAAGAAGAGGCCATTGGGCCCATCTAGCCTGTTTAATAATTAGTATAGTACAGTAGCTCACTGATCCCAGAATCTCATCCAGCCACATTGTGAATGAAGCCAGTGTATCGGCTTCAACACAAAGGCTGGGTAGCATGTTCCAGACTTCCAACCAAGTCAAACCTTTTATTAAAGAAATGCCTTCAGTTCTTGGTTTAAAATGTATTATAGTATAATGTCTACTTGTATCCCCTGGTGCATGTCTCACTGTTCATTCTGACTTCTGAAGAAAGCGGCTAAGCTGACTTTATTTCTACAATTACTAATGTTTTATGCACACATTATAAAATATTACATCATTACAATTAATTATATTATATAGTTTTAACATTAACATCACTTGATTCAGTAATAAACTCCCAATTTCTGTCACTGTTCCCTATTTTGTATTTATAGTTATATTTTCATACTTCCTGCATGTTCAGTAGAACCCTGCACTTGCTTCCATTTGAAAGTCTTGAATTTTACCTAAATTGTTATGCATTTCATCTGCTGCTTCTGCAATTTTGCCAATCCTCCTATTTTTTTATCATCTGCAAATGTTACTAGTTTATTAACTTTACCAGAAGTTGTAATAAATTAGAAAACAACAAAAAGTTAGAAACAGCAAACGAGCTACAGTTATTTGCACAGTTCAAACATTTCAGAAAGTGCCAATCACTCCCTGATTCTGCGCACTTCTATCACTGAAATCAGCTCTCAAGTGATCTCAAAGAGATCACTTCTTATTTTGTACAGTCAGTACCACTTAGCCACCTGAAGGAAGGAGAATCCTTCAATATGCCCTAGCAAAATTTCTGGTAGGTGAAAAAGAATAGGTAGAAATCCCGAACAATACTTTTTGCCAAGGTTTAAGTTAGCCATTCACACCATGTAGGTTTCAAAATGCTTTGTTGCTCTGTTTATTCTTCTATTTTTTGTTATTTGAACCACGTTTTAGAACATCAAAAATGCTGTCAATTCAATGTAGCTACACTGCATCCAAAGTTCCACATCCCTGGAACTGCATGACTTCTTGAGAATGGCATGCCCACACTAGATATGCCTCACAGTTGTATGTACTTTTCAGGTTAAGCACTGGCGCAGTGCAGTTTCAATTCATGTTGCGTTTAGTGTAAATGAGCCTTTAACATTTCAGCTGAATACACACTAACTACAGCTCCACAGGCCACCTCACACAGCCCTGTTTTCTTCGCTGAAAGTAGCACTCTTCTGAGCTGTTTCCTAGAGGAAAAGTGCAAGGGAGAGTTTGGAGTATTTTGTCTTGCGCAGCTGCTGCTTGTTCTGCAGAATGAAAGCTGGAGTCAATGACATGAGACTATGGAATCTGACACCTCTGCTGGCTCTTCTCCAGAGACAGAAGGTTTTGAACACTCTGCTGGATGTTACTTTTTTTTTAATTGTCGGGAAAGCATAATGAGACCTTTCAAACAGCTACTTTTACCAAAAAAAAATGGCGAACTCAGAAGGACTGGTCCTGCCCCTAGTTAGAAAAGTTTTTCTTTCTAGAGCATTTTTGATGACGGCCTATCTGTTGTTGTATCTGGCTTATATTGTCCGCACAACTGCTGAATGTGTGGTTCTGGGTCACGTGAATGTAAAATTGATAATGCAACAAAACCACAAAATATAGATATTTACAAACATGGGGACAGAGCCAGTCCCCACGCCCAGACTTTTGGTTTATACTTCTCCGAGATGGCTACAAAAGTATTATGTGGCTTTCCTGACCAAAAATATCTGTTCTGGTCACAATGCCCCTCCCTGCAGCTGTGAGTGCCCCTGCGTGCTTTGTGTCGTGTTGCAGCTGGGTGGAACAAAGATATTCCCTGGATGCCTAAGCAACCCCAAGCTGCCTGGTGTTTATGGGAGTAATTAACGTGTAAGGCTGCATAAAACAAAGGCATATGCAACAATAACAGCTTCTGCTATCGTATCTGTTCCCCTTCCAGAACTGCTCCACACAACCATTCCAATAAACCGTTTGTTTTTAACAATTAACTTTCGCCAGAAAAAAAAAAGCAGTTTTCTGATAATGGGAGAAAGGATGGGATTAACTACTGGCTTATTTTTATTGAAAACAAAAACCATTTGCTGCAGAAAGTAATCCTTTTAACTACGGCCACTTACAAATCCTCAGAAAGTACAATATTTTATGCAGTACTTTCAGATTAATTGTTCTGTGTGATCCACATTTTTTATCTAATACTTCCTTGCATTTGTACAGCACTTTTCATCCCAGGGATGGTCAAGCGCTTGACATATACTGTACCTTCACCATCTACCACTGATGTGCAGTACCTGCCTGGGAGATGGGCAACAGCTTTTTTGAGCCAACGCCTCCAAGAAACAGCAGAGTGGGTGAAGAAGTGAGAAATTGCTTCAACAATTGCCACCGCCAAGTCTCCAAATATCCTATTCTATCACTAACTGTGGCTGAAAAGCTGATCAACACATTTGTGTTCTCTCGAACTGACTACCGTTATGCTCTACTCGCTGGGGTATCTAAATCTACTCTTAACAAACTGCAGTTTCTCCAAAATTCAGCAGCTAGAATCCTGACCAGGTCTAGTGCAAATGATCACATTACTTCTATCCTGGAGTCCTTGCACTGGCTTCCTGTCATTCCGTGCGGACTTTAAAATCCTCATGCTCACCTATAAGGCTCTGCATGGCTTGGCACCTCAATACCTGTCTGAACTATTATCACCCTACTTCCCATCTCACAACCTTCGTTCTTCAAATTCTAGTCTCCTTACTGTCCCCCAAGCCCGTCTACATTGTATGGGTGACAGGGCCTTCTCCTGTTATGCCTCCAAGCTCTGGAACTCTCTGCCCAAGGATATCAGAGAGTCACTTTCTCTCAACTCCTTCAAATCCAGACTCAAAAACTGTCTTTCTTTCTTCTTTAGAAACGCCTTTACTTGACTGTTCCATTCTTCACCCCTCTGCTTTTCTTAGTACCACTATCCTCAGTCTCCTCTGTATATTGTAATTGTTTTATCTTATGTATTCTTTTTATTTATTGTTGTTGACATTCTGTAAAGTGTCTTCTTCTTATTATTATCCCTAAGATCAGCAGTCTTGTTCTCTTTAGAGGACTCCCAACCCAGTACTGACCAGATCCAGAGCTGATTCAATTCCGAATTTTGACTTTATCATGACTACAAAGGTGGCAACACTTCCGTCAATACAGAGACCATTGCTGGGGGGAAACAAGTAGGGGATTATCACATGCTAAAGCACTGGAAGAAAAAAACAACAACATTTCAGTTGACAGGGCCATCTTCTGCTGTGACTGATGCATGTTGTATGTTGGGTCATCATTCTTTTTACTTTCAGTGTGGAGTTAAACTCCACTTGTTCCTTTGCAGCTCACACTCAGCTTTCCACTTGAATATTACAGAATTGCTTTAACGCTTGGGGAGATAATCTACGAGTAAAATTGAGAACCTTAAACTGAGAAAAAGTGAAAAGAAACATGCTGTAGGTAAAATATTTATATCAGGCGGTATAAATAAGACTTTTAAATGTCAATAAGTAACCAATTATGAATACTAGAGTGCAACATAAAACATTTGCAAGGGGCCAGCTACATTCTGTTAACATGGAAGTAATCTTTAGTAAAGTTTAGTTACTTCCAATAGCATGTCACACTGTTAATGCTAAGTTAAATTGACTCATCATTCAAAAGGACTATTATTAAAGTTCTACCATTCACAGTCTAAAGTGTTAAAACAGTATTGTCTGTAGGTTTTCCTGTTCATGTAAAAGCATGGTTGGCCATCAGCCAAAACCTAGCTGAAAAGTTAAAAAAAGAAGTAGAAAGTAAAAAGCATGGAACTTTTCAGTGGGAACCCCCCTTTTGTTCCCATGTAAAAACGTGGAGTTTTGCAGATAATACACTATTTGATCAGTCTGGCAAATTGACTGGTCTAATTTCCAAATCAAACTATTTGTATTTTTGTATGGTGCTGTACTTCATTCCAACAAACAATTTAACATATCAATCATTGCGTGCAAGCTGTGAGTACAGTACGGCTGTAGTTTGCTTTTGTGTGCAATATTTGTGTCGTCAGGAGTGTGGAGCGGTTGTTACGGTTCTGGCTCAATAACCAGAGTGCTGTTGTAACCCTTGAGCAAAGTACTTCTTCCAGATTGCTCCAGAAAAATGCCCAGCTGTACAAATCGGTTGCTATGGTTAAAACGTCACAAAAATAAGTGAGTTTTTAGTCATTTCCTTTGTGTTGTGTATGGCATGCTTTCACTATGCGATGAGACTGTTCCAGGTGGGCTTTTGCTTTGCTTGGCATTACCTGTCTGGCAGCACGATCATTAAAGACTTTTCTTCACTTTTGAATCCCATTTGTATCCTAGAAATGACACACGAAGTACATCTTCATTATGACCACATTTGCAGGTGTACATTGATTCGTTGGGAGTACAGGAACATATGCATTTGTTTTAATTGACCTAATATGATGTCCATTGTTGAGAGCCTATCCAAAACTTTCAGTGCTATACAAGTGTGGTGAAACACTCATACATGAATGTAACTACAGTACAAATACTGAAAACTGGAAATAGTAACTTAGTATTATTTTCCAAACAAATACAGTTGACTATCCCCTGTTGTGTTACTGCTTATTCTGTCTGCTGAATAGGGAGCCCTTCATCACAATAATTTTTTTCTACCAGCTTTTTTTTCTGTAAGGGAAAGGCCTATGTAGATGTATTTATGCTTTCAGAAAATATATGAGAGGTTTAAAATATGAAATATTTTAGTTGTTTTGAATCAATCAATCTGTGCATTCTTAATTTGAATAAAACAGTACATGAAACGTTTCAAATCTTTTTCTTTTTAATATGTGGTCAGAAGTTTTCAAAACGTATTGTGAGAGCTTTAAAAAAATGTTTATCAAATTTTTATTTTTAAATTGAGGGACTGTTATTAAACACATTATAAATGAGTATTGTAGTACAGACTAAATATTAACAAGAGCAAGATGTGCTGTCCATACAGTACAGCAAGCCTGGAAATGACAAAGGGTGATTTTGTTGCTCAACAATTTAGTTCAAGTGCAATTAAAACATGCTGGAACCAGTAAGAAAAGAGATTTCCTTTCATGTCAAATTTTAAAATATGGTTCTTTTGAAATTTTCTTTAGAGAATGATATGAATTCAAAAATTAATATGAAAGACAACATTTGTGTGCAATCCAATCATTAGTGAAGGCATCTTCCTGGACTCTCTGGCACTATTCATTACACCAAGATCCTGGGGGATCAGCTCTGATCTGGAGCTTCTTCCGCAATGGCCATCATGGTGCTGACTCTGGCTCTGGTCCCTGCTCCTTGTTCATGGTCTTTCATGTTGTTCCTGATACTGCAGAGACTCTGACAGCCATTTACAAAGACATCTGTCGTCACCACCCCAACTGGCAGGCACCAGGTTTTCCATCCCCGCTCCTTACACATGTCCAATGGGGGCTGCTACCTTCCAAGCTCCCTCTCATGTGCCTCCTCCATCCATTCTTTCATGGGTACTGTCAGCTCCCCCTTGAACCCTAACGTGGCACTTCTTGACCAGAACTCTGCATATGGCCTCAGGGTCCATGCCAGCAATCTCCCGTGGGAGACTCTCACATCTTGAAGTGAAGCCAATCCCTGGATATGTCTTTGCTACTCCTGCCTTCCTTTCCACATCTTAGGAATGGGATGGACACCAGACAAATGTGTCTACTCTCTCTGACCTGCCAGGACAGTCAATGCCTTGGCATGCCTTCATCTATATCCTCCCAGTGCGAGAGCTTTTTGACATGAAGACGAAATATTTCCCACGTGCTGGTCTCCCACCGCTCAGGCTGTTAGGATTGTCCGTCATTCCCCGAATAGCAAAGATTGTAGAAGCTGGAAGGATACCGAACACAATCCAATGCAAATATCAGGTTCTGATGACCTCTGTTCTCCTCATGCTAGTACAGGTCATCACCCTTAGCAGCAGGTCCATCTTCCCTGCTGTCTTCCTACTGCTCACAGCTGCCTTCCTTTGTCACAGAACACCCGGTTTTCTCTCTTCTCTCTCATAAATTAACTGCCTTCCACCTGGCTCCAGTCACACATGCAGGTCCCTGCTGGCTAGCTGTCCCCATGCCTGTCTTTTTGTATTTTTTTCTTTTTTGTAGTTGTCTCCACTTGGTTTCCTCTACAGCGTAGATTTCTGCAGCTTTACAGACTTTACAGACGAACAGAATCAATACCTGCTGTTTTAACCATTCAACACAACTACATCAATTAATACATGCACTGAGTCTGGTCTGCACTCACATTTGGATGGCACCACACAACATACAGTATATAGGAAAGGAACAGGCAAAGGATTATTCCATGCTGAAAGGAAAAGAAAAGAGACACAATGTTTCAGCTATGGAGCCTTCTTCAGGTCAAGAGATAAACCTTTACCTGTTCCCTTGCAGCCTACGCATGCTGACGCAGCTCCCTACTCAATGCACGCATTCCAATGGGCACAGCCTGGGAGGTCTTCATCTGCAGGAAAGCACACCCATATACTGTACAGTGCAGCTGCCTGGGTTTGTGAGCTTGAAGTCCTCTATGAGGGCTATTTTCCTACTAGTTGGTATGATATTCATGTTTTTAAAATTATGCTTTCAATCTCCCTCACATCAGAAAATACTCAAAACAATTCATTAATGTATATATATATATTCATAAAGACAGTAAGCTTATATTTTTTAGATACTGTATATATTATCAAATTATGTTCAGTATATGATTTGATTAAAAATGAATAATAAATAACAGCTAAAAATATGATCTTTCATACAAAAGAAAGGTTTATGAAACAACATACAATTCAGGGTATAAAATCAGAAAACAAATTATAATAAATTAAAACAATTTCTGCATATTTCTTTTGAAATACAGCAGTGGGTTCTTTACAGTTCCATTCAGCAATGTGCAACTTTTGTGTACTGTAAGAGACACAGGCCTAATGGGACATCATTGCCAGGCTGTCAATATAAAACAGAAAACAAAGAACAGAATCTGAGAGAAAGGAAAGGTTTTCAGCATCACAAATGATTGCTACAATAAAGCTCACCCTGTCTGGTCTTCTCAGTCGCACTAATGCAAACCGCAGCCACAGGCTGTGGCCATATGGGATTTAAACAGAAAAAGAAAACCGCACCCATACCTACTGTCAGTTTTTTTCAAAGACAGCATTCACAAACACAAATAATTTTAAAGTCACATAAAAGCAGCCTTTATAGACATTATTTCCCCTGTACAGCCCTGTTGTATGATACACCTACATGGGCAATGCCTTTGTGATTTATTTAAAAGCAAAAGGAATCGCAAAATCTGGGTCATTGTTTTAGCTCAGAAAAATAAGCTGCTGCTCCTGCGATTATACAGTAAAATGAAATCACGTTTTTCCTTTTTTTTTGTTTTTTCTTGTCTCTACAGCTCAGTTGTTGTTATTGCATTTTGCTTCCTCGTTCATGTAAATATATAATAATTTTATTACTGCCATATAAAATGAAGAGCTCTTACTTTTATGTGCCTTGTCATTTCACTGGAATAAGAGCAGGTCATTTGGCCAATCTAGCCCCTTGCTAGTATCTAAATTATCCAAGGATCTCATCTAGCTTCTTCTTGAAAGAAGTCAATCAAAAACATCGCCTCCAATAGTCAGTTATGTATTTATTTCTATGACGTTTTCTCTTGTGCTCTCTGATTCATGTTTCTCTGTTAATCTGAATGTGGTGTTTATAATCTCATATCATATTTTTATTATCAAGAACAAAACCATTTAAGAGCAGTCTGCAACCATCAACTGTAGAAACATCTCCAAGTTGAGGAGTGCATAGGATGGCCACGTAAAAACATTGTGACACAATGTATTTTTGTGAATGTTACCTCCTTAAAAGCTGTAGATAACACTACAAGTCCATAAATGTATACTAGACTAAGCAGAAACTAGCTAAACTGCACAATCAATAAACCAGAGCAACACTTAGCAGAGACACAATCAGATCTGCTGTGTCTTCGCACATGAAAATACTTTTTAAAAACTCTCCAAACACCTGAAACCACAAGGACTTCCTGCACTGTGTTTTTTCTTTGCTGTCTCAGGAGACAGGGACAAATCATAGCATCAACCGGAACAAAAGATACCCAAGAGTCCTTCACAAGATGTGAAAAAGAATTGATTGATTGTTTGGTTGGTTGTTTGACAGGTTTTGTTAAAACCTTAAGCATGTAGCAAAAAGAGACCATTCTGCCATTCTAGGCTGTTTGATTGTTAGTAGCTAGTTGATCAGAAGATCTCATCCAGCACCTTCTTCAAAGAGGCCAAGACTGTAAGCAGCATTTTAAACCCAGCCCTTCAGTATACAGTACATTAGCTCTCCAATGACTGTGGACTTCTTAACTATGGCGTATACTAGACTAAAAATTCTTAAATTAAATATATGTTACATTATATTTTATATGGCAGTTCTGATAAACTCAAATATACTCAGGCAAACACAAATGCTAGCTGTAGCAGCAATAACACACCGAGTGTAAGTATGCAGGTACTCATACCAAATAACAACATATCATTTGCATTTTACACTTCTTAAATAATCTGTTGGGTTTTGAACAGGTATGCAACATTTAAAAAATGACCTAATTTGCTGTTTAGTACTTTGTGCAGAAAAGAGAGATGAAAAGATTTTGTAGTTGTATTAAGTACATTGTGATGCTGCAAGGGACGTTATGTTCACGGTGGGCTCTTGGATCTATTCAAAGCTTTCCCCCTACTAAGTTGGTGGACTCACAAGGAACACATCAGCTGTGCACACTGCTCCAGGCCACATATACAGAGTGCAGACCAAGGAAGGATCAGAGATGACTGGGAGAAGGAGCTGAACCATAAATGACCCAAGACATTTACATCAGCATCAGCCTCAAACACTGCTGAACTAGCCTCAGGGGCTGAAGACTCTGGCTATAATCGCTATAATCCCAGCCTCTGGGCTGAAGAGCATCTTAGCTGCTACTACAGCAACAACCTCAGCACAATGCAAGCTGTCTTTAACTTTTCCAGTATAGCCACAGAGACACAGACCTCTGTCTTTCAGCTGCTCTGCAAGCCTACGTGCTAGTGAACATCTGTACTGCCCCAGCGCCAGCCACTCTCAGCATGGGCTACTGATTCTACAGTACAGCCACCAGGCTGAAAGTTCCAGCCTCTCAGCTGTTTCGCTCACCTTTGGGCTGAAGGCTGGCTGTGCTACCAGTGCAATAGCAGCATACTTCCAGTGCAGGCTGCTGGCTCACCCACACAGCCACAGGGATTTAGACTGCAGTCTTAGGGCTACTTACAACATGCCTCTGCTACTCTCTTGGCTAGCTCGGACAGGAATTCAACCATCCTTACTGCTGTTCCCGACATGACGTGCAGTATACTACAACCGTTTAACTTTTAGACTTGAGTGTGGGGTGCATGTGTGATCGGGGCCCCATCTACAATCTGTGCCCATATTGTGAGCCACCCCACATGGCATCACAACATATTAACATATTAACATCATTTCAGAACTGACCTCTGTTTTCCCTGCATGGACATATTAATGTAATCCCTGTGAAATATACAGGTTTCATCAGTGCTAAAATATATATTTTGTCTATGAAGGGCTCTTACATTTTTATATTGTTTCTTTAATCCCATAATAAATATCCAGGTACATTCTTGGGTTTTAAGCATTATATGGGATTGTGAAAAGCAATGCATTTACTGTCCATTTGTGTGCTGGTATTACACTTAATTTCTCCATTTAAGCTGATTAATTTATTCAATCAATAATGTCACTCTGCCAGGCTTTACTTGGCAATATAACAAAGCTTTTTTTGGCTTGTCTTTTGCATTGATAACTTTAGATCAGGAAGGACTTGTGCCTAATTCAAGTGAAAGATAAGCACTTCTATACACTCTTGTATCCTTATGTATGTTGTAATAAATTACCTGATTGATTTCTTGTTACGTTTCCTGAAGTAAAATTGTAATTTCTGCATTGCTTCCAAATATCTAATTGAATAGAAGCCTACTGATTTTAACTTTGTATGTCGGTCATATTTCTGATAGTGTACTATTCAAAACTAAAGCTTTTTCAGGTCAATTAAAGATATTGTGAATCACTCCCAACTCCAGTCCCTTGTGGTCACTTAAATGAAAAGGATATAAGTGTTCGATTTGATTCAGCAAAATCCTCATTTAGACAAATAGTGGAAATTATATTTTAGGCAATAAAAATCTTGGAGTAGATAACTAATTTTCCAGAGTTCAGCTCACATAATATGTAGATATGTTAAGATTATACAACACACTTATAAGTTCTAAATTAAAATGCTTTGTAAAGATTTGGGGTGGCATGGTGACGCAATGGTTAGCTCTGGGTTCAATTCCTGTGGTTTGTATATCTCCCCTGTGTTTGCATGGGTTTCCTCCAGGTGCCCTGGTTTCCTCTTACACTCCAAAGACATAATGGTCAGTTAATTGGCTTCTGTAAAAATTGGCTTGGTCTGGTGTGAGTGTGTCTGTGTCTGTGCATGCCCTGCAATAGACTGGCGTCGTGCCCAGGGTGTATCCTGCCTTACACCTGTTGCTTGCTGAGATAGACTCCTTCTCCCCCATGATCCTGTATTACAGTTAGAAAATGGAGGATGCAAAGATTTGGTTGCCATCTTAGAAAAATACATTATTACTATTGAATCAGAGACAGAAGGGTAGCAATCGTAGCTGCTAAACCTAAATAAATATTCTGTTAAGAAATCAATCTCTTAGCCTGGAGTAAAGGAGACTAGACGTTACTTCAATATAAACAACTTAAACCCCCAATGTTTTTGACAGGGTCAACCCAAAAAATGACCTCTGAAGATACAAGAGGAAATGAAAAGAATGGCATCTGAGACCAAAAATAGGAGTCAATTCTTTGCACACAAAGGATTGTGGGAACCTGGAACAGCTATTCATTCAGTTGAAATGTTGTTGAAGCAGTTTTCCTTGAATTCTTTCTAGAAAGTGCTGGATATGAGGCTCAAGTTGATAAACTACTACCATCCAAAGAGGCGAGGTGGGACATATTGTCTCTCAGTTGAAACTTTTCTTACAATATTATGTATGCATGCTCTGAAAAGGAATGGCACCCTATCCAGGGTGGATAGGTTCCGGCTCCCCCAAGACTCTGTATTGGATAAAGAGGTTAGGAAATGGACAGATGGTTTCTCGTAGCTTAGGCAGGATGTGTGACTAATAGTGGTATAAATGCTATAACTTCCAGCATGGTTATAGCATTTCAGTTAATGGGGTTAGAAAAAGGCAGAAACAAAAACATAAAATTATGCTTCTGAGCTCTTCTTCTGAGATGTTAACCCCCTCCCCCAACCCTTAACGGGGAGCAGTATTCATGGTTACTTGCACTAAGGTTGTTCTATTTTCTTTTCAATCCGTAAATCACTACAATGGCTGTAATAACTCAAGCGCTATCTTACAATTTCTTACTATTAGAGCTACCTGCAGTATGTGTCCACAAAAGGTAGGAATTAAGAAAAAACATCCAATTATTTTTTATATGTTGTATAGATATTCAGACTTGTGAACTCATTACTTGGTAGACTCCAACGTAATTTCGGGTAAGTTACTTTTTTGGGGGGGGGGTTGTTCATTGACAGCAGTTTCCAAGTCTCAATTATTTTTAGAGATTTTCATTATGATTCAAGTCAGGACTGTGACTGGGCCACTCAAGAGCATTCACTTATAATTTTTAAGCCACTGCATTGTAGCTCTGGCATTCTGCTTTTTGGGCATTGTCCTGCTAAATCAGGATTTTTTACCCATTTTGTCGGTCTGACATAGATTGTCCTCTAAGATTTACCAGTACTTTGCTGGATCTGTGTTCCCATCAGTCCTGACAAGCTTCCCAGTCCCTGCTGGTGAGAACCAGCAGATATAACACAATGCTGCCACCACCATGCTTGGCAGCAGGGAAGGCACTGATTGTAGGGTTCCAATTTGGTCTGGTCTGACCACAAAACCATGTAACATATATTTGCAATATCACTTATCAGGGTCTTTGTCACAAGCCCCATCTGGGTTTGAGTGTTTTGGGGGGGTTCCATACATGTACATGTTGTAGAGACCTGGATATTGTTGATCCATCGAGATTTTTTTTCCATCTCTGTCACTGAACTCTCTTGCTCTTTCAAAGCCCCAGTTGGCTCACGGTGGCATCCCTAACCACTTACCTTCCTGCCTGTTTGTTCACTTGTAAGGGGCAGCCAGTGTCTGAGTGCCTTCCCCTTCCTCATGATCCACCTCACCATGCCCAAAGAGATTTTGAAAAGAAAAGTTTTATGCCCTGCTCCTCATCTATACCTTGCTACAACTTTGTACCCCGAGTAGTTTTCTTCATGATTTAATATTTGCTGCCTGACTTAGGGATGCTTAGAGAGATAGGGAGGAGTTTTTATTCATAAATCATACAAGACACTACAACTGTGCACAGACAGAGGCCACTAAGCTAATTGTGTGGTTCATGAGGATAGTCTTGTGCACCTACTGTAAATTAATTTAGGTTTTCCACAGCAAAGGGCTTGAATGCAACCGTGCCTTTTCCATTTTAATTTCATATTAATCATCTATTTATGTCTTTCTATTTGTTTTTTGCTTTGAATGTGTGGAGTTTGTTGTGTAACAAGTATCGCAGCAGTTCGGTCAGATTCTAATGGATGCCATAGAGGGAAGAAATGTGTCATATTTGGTGTAACTTGCAGAGCTGGGGGAATGACTTCCTAGCTGTGAGTTTAAGGCTGTGCACACACCCTCACTATTATGAGGATTGAGCCAGGGAGCCGGTGTGAGAGTGTAGATGGTGTGGCGGGAGGGGTGCCAGAGTGATTCATAAAGGGAAGTCCTGGGTGCAAGACTTAGGCAAGCAGAAAAGTGCAAGATTAGAATCTAACCTTCCTTTCATACCTTCTAATATAAACTCCATTAATTGCTACTACAAACTCTCATGACTGCAGGTTTTAAAGGAATACAATGTGAAAACTGCACAAGGATCTCATTTCTATTGCAAGGCACTGTATGTAACAATGTAAGAAAGTTTTCAATTATTACTTTTATACAAAATTACTATTGCTGTTGTGAACATTGTAAATCCCAGAACTATAAGGTCAAATGAAAAAAACTAAATAAAAGCATTATCATACCAAGCAGTAATTCTGTGCATCTGTCCTCAATTTCAGAGAGCATTCAACTATGACAAATACTAAAGGGAAGGTGAAAAGTACCGGAGTCATTAAGTGGAGAAGAAGTCAGCCAAGGTGCTTTCAGAAAATTATTCTTATTGGCGATCATACTGTTTACTGTCATAGCATTTCAGAAGGCCACCAATGAGAATAAACACGATAAGGAATACCATTTTTTTGTTTACAGAATGTTGACGTCGTTGAAAAATTAATGCAAAACAACCTTTTTTATCCCATCTCGCCAAGTATGCTTTTATGAAGAGTTTCAACTACTAAGACAAAAAAATAAATAAATTGTTTCTTGTTATATATATACACTTTCTGTTTTATTTTTGTACTTTGGGTTTTCCCACAGTTGTGTGACCTTGTACGATAGATCTTAATTTTTAAACAAATATCACTCACATAAAGCAATTAGAAGAGGAATACAGTCTTGCAGCTGGTTTTCTATTACCTTTATATCGACTGCTTCATGTAGATAGTGCTTTGTCCCTACTGGAGAGATATTGACAAACTGGTCCATTAGGGTACAACAGGAGATTGGTCTGGCACCTCTGCTCCACTGACTAAAGCTACTCAATGTGAAGGTTGTATGCAATTCCTTAGGCTAATTCACATGTTGCATTACAGTACCACAAGAATCCTCACAGTCTATAGCACACAAATCACTAAAATATGCATCTGTACAAGGAAAATACTGTATTTCCTGCATTCATAACACATCAAATCTTTTATTCTATGGATACTTCAGATAAGTGTTTGAAGTAGCACTGTACTGTAAGTGCCATGTCCCCAGTTTATGCTTAAAATGCCTATTTTCCAGCCAGGGCATAAAGGAATATGTTACTTTTAAAAATAAATTTCATGGAAGTGTCATGTTTTTGCTTTGCAGGTCATCTGAGGTGGCTCTTGGCAAGTTTAACCAGTATCACTGCTGTTTTTACCCAGAAAATGCTGTCCCTCCATCAGCCTTTTATAGAGCACACCAGTGTGAATGGAACTCCATTCTTCTTGTGTGTTAAGAACTAAAAAGAGAATAGGTGGTGCATTGTTGAGCTGAAAGAAATAGGCATTGGCTTTGGGCTGAGCTACACTGTGATTTTCTTCCCCTGTGTTTCCTTTTTAGGCCCTGGCATAACATCCCCATACCAGGTCATATCCAGGGAAACAGGAGCCACAGGAGAGACCATCCAAAGCCCTGCAAATGCAAGAATGTTGTCTACATTCCCAGCAGTGTCCCACACATGTCTGATCAGTCTGCCCTCATGAGCTCTTGACAGATTTCTGAAACTCATCTCTGATTTTCATGTTTAGCCTTGTGGATAGATACTTTCCCTTCGAAGCCTCCCTCAGCCCCTGAACCCAGTGGTGTGGAATTTTACCATAACATGCAGGAATTGTGTCATCTGACTGGGTCCCAGCAAAGGAAATCCATGTAGCTTTAACTGAGAAAGAATCTTCTTTGAAAACAGGCCAGATTATATTGTATCGTATTGATATTTTCCAAGGGCAGAGCAGCTAGATTAAAATGCCGTGAAGGAATCCAGATCTGGCCTAAGTCCTCCTCCCTCACTTTCCTGTAGTATTTCAATTAATGCTGCATGATTCACCTTTGCAGTCAATGCAACTGAAGGTCAGACTTTGCAATTCACTTTTACTTTGGCTAAACATATGATCTTGGTTTTGCTTATACTATAGTGTATGTACAGTAATTTGTATCCTGAATTTATCCAGGCAATAAATATTCCATAACAACATGATCAAGAGTCTTTTACAACATAGGAAATCAGATATTATACAACAATCTTTCAAGAATTGTCTGGAAGAGATATTCAGACCAATTAGTTACTAGCAGATCAAGTGAACTATTTGGATGTCAATGAACAATGGCATCCTTTTGTTTCTAACCTTTCTGATAAATTCAAGGTAAACATTGAACAAACCAAGACTATACTGTACATCCAGAAAGTGAAAATAAGGCAAAAGAACATGATCAACAAACACATTAATCAAACCAAAAGTGTAACATCCTGATTTGTTTTAAAAAATTGCCACTGAAATAAAATCAGGATACAAAAAAGATTACAAATGAGAAAAGGACATTCTGCTCATCTAGTTTGTTTGGTCTCATTCTACAATTTCTTGAAAAAAGCCAGGATTTCAGCCCCAGCATCATGGGTGGGCAGCTTGTCCTTGACCCCAACAACTCTTTGTATTCCCATTGCATATCACAGAAAATACCACATTAGAAATTATCTCCATTAGAAATTGCATTTTAAAATAGAAATACTGTAAGCTATGGTAACAACGCTTTTTCCAGTAACGTTTAGATTTGCTGTAATCTGCTCCATAGTTAATTTGATAAGTGTCAGGATACTAAATTGCCCAGTACACACAAAGCCGTGACTTATACCATTGAATATCAGCAGTTTCATTTTGTTAGTACTCACACAACCGCAGATTCAGGAGGCTCTGTTTAACTTTTTCAAACTTCACCTGTAAATCACTCATGGTTGATGACAGAGAAGGTCCCGCAGTACAGAAAACATCTTTATGTGGGCTATCCAACCCTATTCAGACAAAACACTGAAAGATAGCGAGTCGCACGTGTCGTCCACACACATTGCCACAACACAAGAGGATTCTTTTTGATCTCCAACACATCATGGAGATAGCTTAGGACCAATGGAAAGAAACCATGCGTCTTTATTACATCTACTTCATTATAGTAGTCAGTGTGCAACCCGTGTTAGAAAGACGCAACATGAGCAGCTGTGTATGCTTAACATCTTTCTCTTCCATCACACGCCTCATGGTAATACTGTTTCCTCTATTTCATAGCTACTCACAAGACAAAAGCAAAGGCAACAATCAGTTTCACGGGCATCTAAAAGCCAGCTCCTCTGACCTTTCATCTTTTCAGAAACAAAAACAGATAATGCACCCGTCATTGCAGCCCAAGGCACAGGTCACATGTTCCTTAACCATATTCCAGCCTTGCAGAAAGGGTGAGGAAGACCACACAGCCCTTAAAGAAAACTGCTAGGATGAACCCCGCAACTAAATGGATTGGAAAGAGCAACACAATAAAGCATGGGAGATACCACAGGGCTAGTTTTCACTAGGGCCCTTACAGAGAGGCTTAGTTTGGTACAGGCTCGATCGCCCTGGATCCGAACTCTGCCAGGAATTCCCGAAGTCTTGTCTCTTTCTGCCGGCTAGATGCCACTTTTATGGCATTCCCAAATGTAGAACAAGTAGCTTCCAGAACTAGCACACCTTGTTTCGTGAGATAAATGTAGGATTCATTGACAGGTGTTGTTAAACACAATGGCCTTAATATACAAGTGGGGCTTTTTGGACACTTTGGTGGTATATTTAGCACAGAAAGGTGAAAGCTCATTTTGAAAAACACCCCCTCTAATAATAATTTATTATTCATCTATTTTTCATCTTCTTACCCTAATGTTTTGTTTTCTAACTTAGGCTTCAGTGGATGCAAGCATTCATCAGGATATTGTAGCCAAAAGCATAATACCTTCCACCAATAATCTCAGGTTTGCAAACAGACTGGAGGAGCAATCAAAAATAGCTCCTGAGAAGATCTTGAGCCTGTACAAAGTCAACATGTAAAACCTTCTGGAGGCGATAGACATTGCGTATAGGCACAGATATGCTATTGGTATAACCAAAACTGATAGTCACACTATTTTACATTTTGTCCAAAGTGTTTGATGCACACATGCATTTTTCTTTACAAAATCCACTTGTAGTCATACTCATCAAAGGTAGAGGTAACTGTACAGTATATGTGTACTTGATATTTTAATGATGGTAGTTGATGGGTTTAGACAGACATTATAACATTTCTGTGCTGCGCTAAAGTGTGTACAACAAATGACAAAAATGCTGTGCATCTGACAATGGACTACACCTGGAAAAAGTGAATTTAGGACACAACCTCTAACCTTGGTGTATTTTTATAGGCTATATGAGGAGGATTTTCAAAAGGATAAGCACTTTTCTCTAACACACTATAATGCACAACTCTTAGAAAGGATAATTACACTCCAAATGCATCTGCGTTGACCTTCCTGACCTTAACTGTTCCAAAAGGTGGCCTTTTAGCTGAGGCTGAAAGTGCTAGGCTGAATATTCCACTTCACCTGGAAACAGAGCGATGAGTGCAGAAAGCAGATGATGAACAAAAATCAATAAACATTTTACTGAGAAGGAGAGAAAATTGGAAAAGATTTTGTCACAGAAGAACAAAGGAGAGTTAACGTACAGTATATACTGTACTGGACAGACTCACATACTATAGATACGCTTTACTTTCTTCACCCTTTCTGTTGAATTGGCACTACCACAAGCAAGGGACATCCACATGATCTCATTGGATACTGAATTGTAGTTTAGTCAATTCAGAATGTGTCTTTAAAGAAATAATTCTAATTGCATTTTTTAATGAAAATGTAAAAGTCAAGAAATTGATTAACTGTCTGTGCCAGGTCATCATTATACTGTACAAATGAACAAATTATTTTTATAAATGAAAATGTCCCTGAACTATCCACAGATTAAAGAAAAACATGTATACCACTAAAAGCTTTTGTATTTTACAGTATACTCATATGGACAGTAATATATGAGCAATCGCTATACGGTTTTTCATTTATATAGGAGATGTAATAATTCCAACCTGATTTTTCATTTGATGAGCAGATTTTGACTATTGCGAGTTGAGCTCTCGTAAGGCATTGCTTCTTAAACAAGGATTTTCTTTTTATTTTTTATTACATTTTAACTTTCTTATTACTCAAATAATTAACCAGGAATGTTATTGTTTTCATACTTAGGTACCATTAAGGACTGTGTTAAGGTAAAGTTTGGGTGTTAGAGAGAACATTTTTGAGTTTTGGAATCAATCAGATTTTAGTGGGGAATTTCCATTATATAGGTTTTCACCTCACAGGCAGTTTTTGAGGAGCTTGAATAAGGATGGATTACTGTGCTATGGGCACTGTGTATCTACATCAATGGGACTGCAGCGGAGAGGGTCAGCAGTTTTAAGTTGCTGGGAGTTAATATCTCAGAGGACTTAACCTGGACCCCCCACACCAACACCGTGATCAAAACAGCACGGCAGCACCTATTCTTTCTCCATAGGCTAAAGAGGTTTGGTATGCCATCACATATCCAGTCCAGGTTCTACAAGTGCACTACTGAGAGCATTCTGACTGGTTGCATCACTGCCTGGTGTGGGAACTGCTCCGCCCAGGATCGCAAAGTACTGCAGAGGGTGGTGAAGTCAGCACTGCTCATTATCGGCTGTGAGCTAACAAATATCCAGGAGATCTACTCAGCTAGATGTCTGAAGAAGACCAGGTCCATTCTCAAGGACCCCAGTCATCCCAGTCACAAACTGTTTTCCCTCCTACCGTCCGGTAAATGGTACTGAAGCATTCGGTCCAAGTCCAGCAGACTACAGAACAGCTTCTACCTCCAGGCAATAAGACTGCTAAACAGCCAACCTGCAGCTCCTTTAGCAAATCGCCTGTAATGGCTACATGGACACACAGTTTTCACTGTCTTCAGCATAACCACACTACTTGTATATATTGCACACACCATGGACACATAGCAGCTCTACTCATATTGAGTTTTATTCTGTTCAATTACATCTATTATTGTGTAACCTTATTTTCATAACCTCAATTCTGTGATTTTTGTGTTTTTGTGATTTTTGTGAGCTTGTGGAAAAGACATTTCATTGCCAGCAACTACTGCTGCATGCTGTATTGTTGTGCAATTGATAAATAAACTTTGATTTGATTTGATTTGTAGTACACTGTGAAAATTAATAGATATACCAAATAACAAAATGACATACAACACTGCACAACATTCTATTGTAGCAAGGGATATAATTAAAATAAATACAGCATCAAGCATATACTGTACCATTAGAAGATTACAACAATCTTCAGGAAGATGTGACCAAGCAGGAAAGATGTGTTAGATAACGCTGAAGAAAACAGACTGAGAAGATGGTCTGAGAACGTTCTACAACCTTTGTAAGAGTCTCTAAGGCCAGGGTTGCCCTGGCACCAAGAGTATGACAAACCACAAAATTGTGCATAAACAAGGAAGGGGTACATATACAGTATATAGTGATAAGGTGGGGTCACTATATACAGTACATGCAGGGATTAATTGTATAACGCGTGAGAAGTATCCTTCAAAAGGAGCTGAAAAATAATTCAGTTAGTTACAATTAAAAATAATTCAGGTTCATTTCAAAGGCTTTCTTACTGTTCCTGATGCTTTATGACTTATCCAGTCACCTGCATCAGGATCAAAGGGTAGTCTAAGGGAAAGTTAAAAGCAAAAGCAGGCCACACAATCCATCATAGTCTTTCTGATCATAGCAGCAGGTAAACACAAAATTGCCTTCAAAAGATCCCAGTGAAGCCCTACCAACAGTGCACTCGCAGACCTGTTTTCCCTAATGATCAGAAACATACTGTACACTTTGTGAAAATATTACAAATATCCAACACCTTACAATTGCTGGGTTGGTTTTATAAACAGCATGTCGCAAGCATTTATTCTAGCTCTTTGATGTATTTTACATAGAACGTTCTGTAACAATGCAGTTGGCAGTTAAATTGTTAAATAGGGAAGTTATTCAATCAGTACAAAAAATAGGTTCTGACACCAAGCTGTTCGAGCTGTCATTTTTATTTCTCTGCAACAGCTTGATAAAAAAGTAATAAATAGGTCCAAAGGTATAACACAAATCTATAAGCACACAACATAATAAAACATACAATGTTACAAAGGAACAAGTTAAGGTTCATTCCTGTGCAGAAAAGAGAAGAAAAGAAACACAACTTTTTGGCTATGGAGCCTTCTTCATCTATGAAGAAGCACCCGAAGAAGGCTCCCGAAGAAGGCTGCACAGCCGAAACGTTGTGTTTCCTTTCTTCTCTTTTCAGCACAGGAATGAACCTTTACTTGTTCCTTTGCGGCCTGTGCATGCTGATGCAGCTCTCTACTTCAAATACATTGTCACAATACACATACTCACCGTTCCACTGTACGCGCTATACACATTCAGAATTCTTCCTGTATTCAGATTACTCAGTGGGAATCTGCTTTCAGATCTGTTTCAATCTTCCCATAGCACATGCTATGGAGAAGGACGTTGGACGCTGATCCCTTCTTTTTTGTCTTCCGCTCTCGTTCCCATCTCTTCTTTCTTTTTTTCCTTGGCATCTCTGTTCCTGTTTTTATGCCGTGGTCCATCCCGAAGCAGATAAGCTTAATGGCCTCACTAGGTGCGGCCTAGTCATGGCCTAGTCATGGTTAACTGGTTATTCCTTAATATGTTTTTTTTAATGTTTCATATCGAGGTTAATCAACCCGAGTAAGTGATTCAAACTCCTTTTTGATCATCTCTGTCTTCCTCCATGCTTTCTTGCCCACTTGCCCAAAAACACTTGAATATGAATTGTTGCAAACCTTCTAAAAAAAGACAACCGATCTGGGAACGTCAATTATTGCTAATCTTTCAGAAACCAAAAGCCTCACGGTCAGAGCAATTTTTTGTGTTTAAGTTGAATTCTATAATGAAAAGTGTAATTAATTTTACTTTATATACAGTAGTTGAATACAATTTTCTTTTGTAATAAGTTCCTTAAACACTTAGGTTTTATCACTGTGAATTATCATGTAGAAGAATATTAGTGGGTTTTTTTACAGAAAAGTAGGTCCAGAACAAGTCTTTCTTACAGGATACCGTAGCTTCTGGGTAAGGGATTCCTGCCAGACAAGTAAGAAATCTGTACAAGGTGAATTGAATTTTAAATCACAATCGATTCAGAAATATTACATGCACAATATTTGCATGCGTAATAAACATGTATTATATTAACAGAACACTGCGAATCACAGGTTATCATTATTATTATTATTATTATTATTATTATTATTATTATAATTCAAAATCCTAATTGGAAATTACTTCCACTGGAAACCATTATTCCCAAGCTATTAATATAAGACCTAGTATGCCTTCCATCAGCTTGTTTTTTATCAGCTCCATTTTAAAGGTGCCAGAATCATTTAGCAATTGAAAACAACTAGAATTATATAAATGCTGGCAAATAGCAGCCAGTGGCATAGTGACATTCCAAAATGCATGGTGAGGAAGTGAAGTGCATACTATAAGATGAAGCCATGACCCAGTGCTACGGCACATTTCTGCGATGCACAGATACAGTTTGATGGGTTAATTTGTCATGCTGTGCTGTGGCGAGCTGCAGCACTGAGACCTTAGAGAGATTTGAAAATTACACAAATAGCAGGGTGGAAAGGTATAATTGAAGTTGGCAATAGACTGAATGGAAGACATTTAAAATTACTGTACTAGACTATTAAATGCGCAGGGCGTGGAGATGTAGCCTCAGAGGAAATGTTTAAAATGATTACAGTTTCTGACAGAGCTCCAGGATAATGCCAATCTCAAGATACTGAGTGTTACACAGAGACAAACAAGCAAGGATTTAATCAAGAAGATTGCCAGAGGACAATAACGACATGGATTAATTGAAGGAATACAAGACACCTCCTAATGAATGTCCTAATTAAAGTAATGTAGCACATTGTTCTGAAAGGGAAGTTTTAGAACTGTGCATGGAATTTCTTCCATCACTGCATGTTTAACAATGACATCAACAATCATTTCTTAGGGGAGAATCACTATGTAAAAGCTTCACGTCAACAGAGCAAAACATCGTACCTCTGTGAAATTAATCAACCATATGTATTGACATCTTCTTTCATTAAGTTCATTAAGATATGTCTTGAATGTTGAACTGAAGTTAAGCTAACTGACAACAAAGATAAAATGGCAAAGTATATACTGAACTACAACGATGCAGTAACATTGAAAGATTTAGTTTTTTGTGGCCAACATAGTTGACAGTGTAGCCAATATTTTTAGACCTTTGACAAACTGTAATGCTCCCACCAGTTTGGTGACTTCTCATTTAATATTAGCTAAGGAGTGCATGGTAATATTGGTTCAACCACAACTGCTATATGAACGTGTCTTGAGTTTTGTTTTTAAAACTTAAATATAGTTGCCCGTTTATTATGAAGTAAAAACAAACTAAATGTCACCAATCATTCTGTGATACTTTATTCTTATCACCCAGTTAGTACACCATTCCTGGTAGAGTAGTACATGTGCTGTTATTAGCCCTCCTCCATCAGAAGGAGAACCGTAACCTAATGAGAGCAGGTGATTCGCTAAGTAAGAGTATATGTTACAGTTGGCGATCATACTGGAACACCAGACAAAACATTGGGATTTGATAGTCTAGGGGAGTCTGAAGACTCAGGCTTTCCCCCACTGTCCTTTGGCAAGCTTCTGTAAAAAAAAAAGAAAATATCTAACAAAATAAATGTTTTCTAAATTCTCCAAAAGGGGAAGAAATGTTTAAATTCCAAAGTCCCAATAACCAAGGAAGTATATACAATTCGCAAAAATATAAGACAAAAAAAGAAAGAGAGGAAATGAGAATCGCTCTGTATCCCAATGGTGAAGATTCTCCAACAGGTTCCCCAGAATCCCAACAAGTAAACAGTGCGGAGTGGTGGCTCTGTGGCTCAGGATCTGCCCCTGTGGCTGGAAGGTTACTGGTTCGTATCCTGCGGCCAGCAGAGGAATCCTACTCTGTTGGGCCCCTGAGCAAGGCCCTTAACCCCAACTGCTCCAGGGGTGCTGTATAAATGGCTGACCCTGCGCTTCTCTCCCTGTCTGTGTCTCATGGAGTGCAAGTTGGGGTACTGTATGTGAAAAGATACATTCCTAATACAAGAAACTGTATATGGCCAATAAAGTGATCTTGTCATAATAAAATATCCAAATGCTGTGAAGCGTCCATCCAGCTTCCCTTGCAAGTGGACACTACCTCACACTTTTCCAAACGGCCCTGCAAGACCTGTTTCTAAATCACATTTGCTTCCTCCTTTTCATCTCTTCCCTCCCTGTTTTTCTACCTGCGATCCTTACATGTGACCACCCTCCTGGACGTTCATAGCCCTAATGGTGACTAAGAGCAGAGTGTGGTGCATGGCAGCTGTAAGTGTGATAGTGAGATCAGAATAGCTGGCTCTTTAGACCCAATACTGTTTTTGCAAAGCCTTTCTAATCTCTTGCCTCTGAAGCAGATTTGCTTGGCTTTTAATTGCTGTCCAAATGTAGTTTTTGTTTGGTCCCCTGCCAGCACCCACTGACTAGGTTCCTTGGTGGGTGACTCTTTTCTTATTTATGCCAGGTGTCCTAATAAAATATGAAGCAGAAAAAGTAACAGCTTCCAGGGGGGGTACTGCATGGCTCATATTGCACAGACTGATCTCATGGTCTGGTGGTTCGTTTGCGGGTGAAAAGCCAACCAGTCAGTTTAAATCCATTCACTCTTTCTATAGAGTCACAGAGTGCCTGCGAGGAGTGATCTCTCTTGTCACAAATTCACTTTTTAAGCCTTGGCTTGTACAGCAATGATTCCCATACTGTACGGAGAGAATGCAGAAGGGTGTGTGGGCTACCGTGGCATGCCCTTCCCTGAAGTCATTCCTCTTTTGACACGCTGCAGGTCACACAAGGCCTCACAGACTTTTCACATAGCGAACGCTCAACTCATGCTGCTGTAGTGGGCTCCTGTTATACCATATGAACAAACCAATGAACATTCAACTGCTCTGCCTGGCACATGATATCCAGTTTAAAACCTGTGATTGTTGAAATGCAATTGCAACGATCAATTCTTTCCGGGCCCTATGCGGACGACACAATCCGGAATTGTGAGGATACGATAGGGAAAATAGTCAAGCAGGAGAAGGGCCTGGAGATGGGGGGCGTGTCCGAGGAGTGCAGGTGTCCAGGGGGAGTGAATCCAAGGCAGGGGGGATCCAATACGGGAGGCAGAGTCCAAGACCAGGGAATCCATCCGAAGTAATTAAAAACAAGAACCGGGTCTAGAACCTATTTCAGATGCTTCCTTCAGATGCTTCCTTCACAATTGTAGTTGATTATTGGCAGAGATCCCTTAGGTGTTGCTAGGGGTAACTAGCTGAGGTTTGTGATGGTTTATATTTGCTATAAAGTTGAAAGCTGTTCAAATTAAAATAAAGCTATCCTATTAATACCAGTATAATCGTTTTTATGCCCAAGGATATTACACTACATGTGGTTATATAAGAGAATATCAAGTAGATGACGAATGAATTGAGTTTACAAATGTACAGAACGCATTAATCCTGATAGATCTGGATTGAGAAAATCTTACAAACTTAATGAGACAGAAGAGTAGATTTCTCGAGTTCTTAAATGAATGAGCCACTGTACGTCCTTCCCACAGCAGACATGATTGACAGTCATCGCCCCTGGAGCCTAAATCACCTGCACAATTTTTCATAAGGCAGAAGAGGGGAAGAAATTAAGAAGGGCAAAACTGCGTAATTAACAATGAAATCCAAACTAAACACACAAACGTCAATACCCATTCAAAAATTAGGTATCGTAAGTGAGATAATAATTTTTACTCCTATTATATGTAAAGTAAGGAAACATTCATTACAGCTAGGCTAGAGGAATGTGTGTATGGTAATATGATGCTAAGCAATCAATCACTTAATATGGATTTAGCAAAGGTAGGAATTGCTCAACACAATTATCTTTGGCATGACATATATAAAGCTTTTCAGAAGACATTTGATAAAGTTCCTGATAAAAGATTAATTTGCAAATTGCAATCAATAGGCACACATGGTAATATATGCCTTTGCAGAGAGAAGGGATTAATAGATAGACAACAGAGTACTGATAAAGGCTGAATGCCCGTTTGGCAAGGTGTAACTTATGAAGTAACACGGGAATCTGTGTGAAGAGCAGTGCAGTTCTTGATGAGCTCAGTTCAGTTTATTTGTCCTACGCAAGAGTGCAATCAAATGCTTATTTACATGTGTGCTCTAATACAAAGACATGAAGGAATCACCAAAACATAAACCGAGAACAGCAGCAGCAGCAGCAGCAAAAACAAGTTGAATGACATACAACTTTAAAAAAGCAAGTCAGGCTAGCAGTGTAAGAAAAAAAACATCAGTGTGAGTCAGTGGTAGAAGTAGAATATTCAGAGGGAAGGGGGTAGAACAGTGAGAAATCAGGATGACTGGTATCCTTAGCGATACTCCCAGCCTTCCTGAGACAGCGGGTTGTAAGAATGTCCGAAACTCTCGATAGCGCACCTGTAAATGGTAGTTTACCAAAAGTGGTAGTTAAAGAGAGACCGAATTTTTTCAGAGTAAGTAAAAGCAGTTACATGCTGGGACCATGTTAGTTCATTAGCAATGAAGGTACCCAGGAACTTGAAGCTGCTAACCATCTCTACAGTCACCCCATTGATGTGAATGGTCCCCACCCTGCTTTCTAAAATCGATGGCCAGCTCTTTGATTTTAATTTGATGTACAGTAATTAGTGGAGTACCACAGGAATCTGTACATGGACCACTGCTCTTCTTAGTTTTATCTGTAGATAATAACAAAACAGGAGCAACACTGTGGACACTGTAAAGGCAATGTGTGAAGATTAAGGCAAAATTCAAGGCAGGATAAACACCAAGCAAGTGATCTTTATTGAAAATATTAAATGCAGATTGTTACATGCAGGTAAAAAACAACATACACAACACTTACCATACACTTATAGTACGTTTAAAATGGGAATCACTGAGCTTTAAGAAGCTTCAAGAAGCTACCTATGAAAACGGGCTTAGGAGTTTTAGACAAATAAAATGTCAGGACATATACTATATTTAAAAGAGAAGAATTCAAATCAAGGAGTATTAGGTTAGAATGCCATTTTAGTAAGAACTACTTTTTTGGGGTTTGTGCACCATGTTACGCTGTTGTTGTTATCTAAAGCTCTGTAATCACTCCAGAGAAGAGGTAATGGCTTCAATCAGGGGCTTCAAGGAATGACCTGCTTTTACTGCAAAGAACTAAGTATTTTAGTGTTAAACGTATAAGAATATGAGAGAGCATGATTCAAACATTCTGAACCTTCAAAGGCATTCACAAATACAAATGAATGGTCTTCAGAATGAACAGTGCATCATGATTAATAAGATAGAAATGGACATTTCAGTGCACAAAACATGTGGCATTTTTTATAGAAATGGTTTGTGTGTGGAAGAAGCTTACCCAGCCATGTTATACGAGCTGGAAAACAGCCATATGGACATTAAAGTAAAGTGCATCTAAAGAGAAGTGCTGTTAAAACAGAGCACAGGAGCAAAGGATTGTGGGAGTTAGCAGAGACAAGCTACTGTACACAGCTACTCCCTGGCTCTTTTAAAGAAACTCTAGATGATCCCATATCAATCCCATACCACAAGCAATCAAACAAGCTACAGTAGATGGGCAGAATGACCCCTTCCTATCTATAACCTTAATATTCTTATGGAACTGTCTATAAAGATGTAGTTACATATTATCAATTATGTTATAAATAGTTAGAAACATTTGTTGTGTACCACTACAGATAGGCTGATACTATGGCATGGGATTCAGGTTATGGTTAGGATTGTGGTTTTGTTGCTAACATTCAATTAATCTGCAGTATATTAGACATGGTTATTTTAAAATTTCTGTCATGAAGACTGCAGAAACACAGTTTATTTACATAGCATACATAAATGCCATGTGCAGCCCCTAATCTAAAGTGCTACCCATCTGACTAGGCTTCAGAAAAAAATAAGAGGTGAAAACTCAAAACAGTTACATCACCATGAGCAGACATTTCCTTGACAACCACACGTATACTACATAGCAAAGCATGTGCACTTTCATAGTCACTTTCAATTTAAGACACAATGATCTGTAATTTGTTTGAAGCTAGCCGGGAAATGAAATAAGATGTTGATTAATCGGTTAGTAGAAACTGGTGTGATTGTTAAAACATGATTAGTTCTGTGTTTTCGAAAAAGTTTAAAGCAACTGACAGAACCTGTCTGCTGTACACAAGCTACAGTTTCCTACCAAAACCCACCCCAGAAAATTAGAATAAGCCCCACAAACTGAGGTATATTGTTTTGTAAAAAAATTGAATGTATCTCTCTAACACGTTATCTTTAACATTTAAAACAAGGTTTGCTTTTATTTTTATCTGCTGTTTTATCAAGGGGCTCAGATGAGGGGTTCTATTTGGCCAAATACTTTTTTTATCTCTCCAAGTCACAGTTTGTTTTCATAACTAAATCAAATGTTCTGAGCTGAACTAATTTACATTGAAACATCCATCATTTGTTCACATACAATTCCATGCCAATTGCATGAAACCTGTACTTTGCCAGGACGGTGCCACTGAAACACAATGCCTTCATAATAGAAAGTTCTTTCAGACATTTTGTTTGAGCGCTTGTTCATGCACAGCCTAAATGATGCTAAGGCTTTTTCTGATGTCCTTCATGGTTATATCAATTCTAGTGATAGTCTAGTACAAAATCATTTGTAGATTAATAGATTGTTTAAAAACCCCAACCAACTCAAAAGCAACTGCAATGGACAGCAAAGTAAAGTGTTTACAGTATTTATAAACTTTTGCATTCTGATTGTCTAGCATCCCTAAAGAAACCTCACGTGGTTCTTAGATCAAAGACCCCTGTCACATTTGTAACCCTTGCTGTGTTTCTGCTAACATGTTTTTTATTGCTTTTAATATAAGAGACAACTGCTTAAAGTTATTAAACACATTTCCCCACTCTTTCAGCCAAACAAAATGTTCATTTTAATTTATTTTTATCTCTGTTCCCAATAACTGATACTATAGCTTCTGACCAATTGGCGTTGGTCTTTTGATTACGTAGATAAATGTGATCAATAATGGACATGTGTGATGATTTCTTCACTCTTATCCTAGTAAGAGTCATACTAAAGCCATTTTGTTATTTGCTTGCAAATCTGGTATTTAATAAGGAAATTAAAAATGTTTTTGCGAATGAGTATAAGCCTCCCCTTTTGACAAGTAGTTGACAGAAAAAAGCAGATTACAAAATGTCATCTTGACTAATCAGTGGTTATTTAACATCAAAAGCATAATCCTCTCTTTGGAACACACAACCAAAAGAGAAAATTATTTGCCTGATTGTTCTGTTTCTTGTACACTCATTTGTGCTGTCTGTGCTTCAACACAGATTAATTTTTTACATGTGCCAAGGCTGGATTATGTTTTTCATCTTCAAGTCATAATGTTTTGTAAAAATAAAATTGTAATGAAAGTCCTTATTCAAAGGTCTATTCAGTCCGGTGTCCCTCCCTTCATCCTAATTAATTTTTGGTGGGTGGTTATTGCCCAACAAGAGGCCTGAAGACCAAAAGAGAACCTTTGAACATTCTTACTGGCTGGACATCTGCAAGTCCCTCATTTTATCATCTCCAATCTGTACCACTTCTCCTTCCAACAGGAAAATCTCTCTCCCATGCAAAGAAAGTGGATGTCTTTACAGGACATGTGAGTTTTTCTTCTCTCTCCTGCCAGTGGAGGGATTGTAACAGTGAGTCAGGTTGAAGAATAATTGTCTTTTCCAAATTGGTGGTTAGGAAAGTGGAAAAAATAATTGGCCCTTCTAAATAATATATGCACAGAATGTGCTGTGTATATATCAGCACTTTTGTTCCTATCCTTTTTTCTAATACAAACACACAAGGGCAAAACCCATTAAAACTGCTGACGTTCCTACGCAATTCAGGTAAGCAGAGTCTTTTTTTAGGAATGGAATTTCTGACATTCCACCTGTACTTATTTTCTCAAAAACTGAGCTGTCTATTTATTTTAAAAACGAAGATGGAAGTCACTTAGGATATGCACCTTGAAATGATATGTCCTCTGAAACAGTGTAAAAAGAGTGGCAGGTACTGTCACCAGCCACACAGATTCGACTCAACAGGCAAGTAGGAGTTTTCATGGATGCCTTCCTTGTCAATTTCTTTTTAAATGAACTGCTAACTAGACAAAGAGTTCCAAGACCAGCCAGAGCAGTAAGCCAGTCTGTGATGTTAAACACTTATCCAGTAGGAGAGTACTGCTATGGTTTTGTCACATAAACCCATTAGGGGTACACGTGCTGTAATTGGTTTACTTTCGTGACTGAAGATAACTCCATTAAAGGAATTATTTCTAATGCAGTTTCATGGATTAAACTCTTCATCGCCTGGTTTTCTAATGATGTGTACAGCGCCATAAACAGAATATCAATAGATATCCACCTCTTCAGAAGTCAGAGAGGTGTGTGGTGGCTAATCGTTATTCAAAAATGAGCTCAATTGCAGCACACCGCATTGCAATGAATCAAATTCTCCATTTGTGTGTTTGTGCCATGTTTTACTCATCTTTGACTTGGTAATACATGAAAATAAGTGTAACAAATGACATTTCAATTACTGTACATTTTCTGCTTTGAGCTCCAGCTTGCTCTTGCTTGAGTGTATTTTGAAAAGAGATTTATTTCTACATATTAAACTAGTTTTCTTTTTCAAAGTGCTATCTGGTGTGAATTACCCTAAAAAAGGGAATCCAAGATGTTTAACTCATTAGTGCTCAAGCATGCAGTTAGATATTTACCAGCTGGTCCACAATGAGCCACGACAGACAACACAGTCTTGTTTTAATGTCCCTGAATAAAGAGCCTCAGTTCTAGAAAATGCTCCAATTATTATTTTCTTTGTTGTGTTCACAGAGTGGGAATACTTCAGGTAACACAAAGAAGATTTCTGCGGGACAGAATTGCAGCTGAAATAAATACAATCTTTCATTACATCTCTGTACCTTTAAGTATAATCTGCTCCCACACAACCTAAAGGTTAGAAATGTGAGCAAATAACAAAAGCTGAAATTTGAATTTACATGCAAGCATTTTAAAATTAAAAGGGTAATTGTTTTGTTTATAAAACAGACAATTACAGTACATGTATTTAAATTATTTTTAAAAGCCTTATTTAGAGTCAAATTTTAAGGAATAGTTTTATATGCCCTACTGTGAACATAACAGTTTTCTTCTCATTCCCTTCATTAATGGCTTTATAGTTCAAACACAATATTTTAATTAATTAGTGCTTCATTTTTCCAGCTATTTTATAGGTACCTGTTATAAAGTGCACACCTCCATGAAATACATTTATTTCTCGGGTTTTTCTAATGTGGAAAAAAAGAGTCTTTCTAAATTCACACCCTTCAGTACCAAAAAATCTACTAATTAATCCAAATGAGCAGCAGTGCATATATTTACAAATTAAGCATTTCCTTCTGTTACAGCTACAGTATAAATTGGTTTAGACCTGGGTAAAAATAGTTACATGCACAAAAACATACATAAAAACATATACAAATGAAAAGGATAATGATTGTGTTGGTCATGATATCATTATACCTTAAAGAGTATCAATAATAATAAAAATAATAATTTTGTCTCTTCCTTTGGAATGCATTGAGTCACCCTGCTATACAGTGCCATGAAAAATGTGCTTGTTAAATCTTTGTGCTAGAAACGTGGCTCTGATGATCAGGGTCAAAATAAGAGAGGTTTATATTGAGCAGGGCTGGCTGTAATCAAGCCTGGCTGTGTTCAATCAGCTGACTCTAAATTATCCCTCTAATTGGGTTGATTTAACTAGGGGGCAATTACTTTTTCACTCAGTGCCAGTTAGTGTTGGATAACTTTCTTCATGAAATAAATGAAATAAGTAAAGAGAAAAAGTGCTATTTGTTTAGTCAGGTTACCTTTTTCTAATATTAGATTTTGGTTGAAGACCTGAAAACATTCAGTGTCAAAAATCTGCAATAATAGAGGAAATCAGGCAGGGGGCAAATAATTTTTCACGGTAGTGTATACACTGAATGAAACAGATCCCTGATGCCTTCTTCCCTGTGACAGAGTTAAGGTCAGTCAAGGCCAAGTTGTGTAGGGAGGTAGGAAAATTGGCAAGATTCAAGGCTCTGATACATCCTAGCATCCCCCTCCCCCCCCTTCATTTGAGCAAATCAGCAAACCTTTGAAAAAATGGAAAATGAGAAAATGTCCCTGTTAGGTCTACAGCTGAGGGCTGTTTTGTGTGGGCGGTCACTGTCAGCACACGAAATTAGCAGGATAAAAAAAATCCAACCTGGTGAAAGAAAGGTGTCATGTGAGACAATTCCCACAGCTCAGAGTAATCAATTGCCTGCACAAACTTTTAAAACACACAATTTAATATTACTAATCATCATTGTTTATTTCCTTAGCAGACGTCCTTAAGCAGGGAAGCTTGTGATGTTTTACATTAAGTGTACGACTGCCTGAATAAAAGCAAAGTAAATGCTGTGTACAATACACATTACATACCATGCACAAGGTAAAACATTACTACTTTGTAATGCCGGCGTCACACTACACGAGTTTTCCTAGGATTTGCGGTCGTAGCCTTCACTTACATAATCGTGAGAAAATCACAGTGAGTTCTACAGAGTCACAGCGCGCTCCCGTTACCGTCAGTTGTGTAGTTTGACACTCCCAGCGACTCGGTCATAGCTCTCTTAAGAGCCCCCACGACTCTCTGCGACTCACTACGATAATATCAAACAGGTTCGATTTTCTTATAGTGGGCGCTTGTGTCGCGACAGTCAACAGCCGGTGAGCGCTCAACTGGAAGTACAATGCGGCCGCAAGGAAAGAAGGAAAGCGAGTGTTTCGGACTGTGCACATGGAGGAGAGGCTCGTCGAAATGTGGAGCCGGCACAGATGTCTGTTTCGATGTTTCGTGTTTGTCGTTTGTCGTTTGTTTACTTTTGTGCAGTGCTCCTCCATTTATTACAGTGTGCTCCACATTGATTGGCTGCCAAAATCAGGCAACCTCGTGGTATTTTCGCGGTGTGATACGAGATTTGGAACCGTGATGAAAAGTCGTGAGGGAATCGTGTAATTAGTCACCCCCTGCCATTCCTAGTCGTATAATTTGACACCTCTAGGACAGAAAAAGCAGCGAGATTCAGCAACTGCAGTCGTTACATTCGGCAGGCTCTCTGACTAGAAGTCGTGCCGAGTCCTGTAGTGTGACGAAGGCTTAACATGACCTTATCAGAGATCAGAAACTAAGCAAGGCTGGGTGTTGTTAATACTGGGCTGGGAGACCTCTGAGCTAAACAGGGCTGCAGCTGAAGGCAGGGTTGGTGGACCTGGGGTTGTGCTTGAGGATCAAAACCTGGGTCTGACTGCGTGTGATACATGGGTGCTATGACCAGACATGGGTGCTTTTGCCTGTCAGTCAGTGATGTGGCTGCAATTATTAGAGCCCAGTGTTGACGAGCAGCTAATTGATCCAGAGATCTCATCCAGCCATTTCCTAAAAGAAGCTTCATTAACATGGCCATGCAGCTTGTTCCACACTCCTACAACTGGTTCTATACTCCCACAACCCAGTTGGATGTGAGAGCATCGGTTTGGAATTTGTTTGGACCATGTGGATTTAGTCCTTAGATTTAACCCTATGATTCAAATTAGCAGCCAGTGTCAAGGAAATTAGCCATCCGGTGATACACATTTTGTTAGAAGTTTGTCAATGAAATGTCATGTAAAGGTATTGAACACTCATTCAACCTAGAATGCGGTCAAGATCTATCTATTCATGTTCTAGTCCACTTATACAGTACAGAGCCTATCCCAGTAGGCAATGAGAGCAAGACGGGCTACAGTATATCCGGGATAGGATGCCAGTCACAGACACAAACCATGCTCACACCAGGGCCAATTTTACCAATTTAGAGGCCAAGTAACCTGCCAGTGTGTCTTTGGACTTTTGGGGAAGAAACCCAAACAAACATGGAGAAAATATACAAACTCAATGCAGACAGCACCTCAGGAATTGATCCCAAGGCTCCAGTATCATAAGGTGGCGATGATGACCACTGCACCATTGTGCCTCCCTAGTGCTAATATACTGTCTTGAAAAGTGAAAGCCAACAAAATGTCTGTGTGTTAGTTTTTATTTACAAGCCACATGGCCACAAGCAAATAGGCCCTAACCTTAATTAGTTAATTGGCTTAAGTGGTGTTTGCCTGGAACTGCATAACCGAGCAGCCTGAAAGAGCAAGGGAATACCTCATTCTTACTCCATAGACAGTCAGTCAAACAGCCACCTGTGTCGGACTCTACCAGCTGTACACAATAATAATAATTCCTTACACTTATATAGTGCTTTTCCAGACATTCCTCTCAAAGCACTTTACAGGTCATGGGGATCCCCTCCACCACCACCAACCCCAGGAGGTCTCTCATCCAGGTTCTGGGCAGGCTCACACCTGCTGAGCTTCAGGGGGCTGCTAGTTGTGAGCTGCTGGGTGATATGGTTGCTGGCCAAAAGCAAAACTAAGGTTTTAGCTTGGGCTGGCTTTGCATTCAGTGCAGAGAACTGCTAAGAACTGCTGAGCAGTGCAGAGAACTGCTATTTTTTATGTGTTTGGCTTGCTTGTTCATTTACTTTGAAGTTCAAGTGAACACCTAAGACCTTCCTGACATCGCTGATTGTCTCTATGATGTTATTACAAATATAAAGAGGATATTAACTTAATTGAAGATACAAAAATACTCATATTCTTGTTCACCACCCCAACCCCCCACCCCCCAAAGCTGTTTCTAAATTAGTTTTGTTTTCATTGCTTTTCCACCCCATGGGCGTTACCACAGTCTTGAGCGACAGCAGAAATGTTTGCTGATGGACTATGAATAGCATCTCTTGTTTCTTTAAGAGCAATCAGTAGAATATGATTAGGCCCTGGAGTGTTGTTTATTTAATGTGCTTTTAGTACTTTTAGTGAATTTTTTATGTTTGATACATTGAATTTTGAATATTAAATCTGGAAGGTTCATTTTAGTAATAAATGTTTTCTTATGTCACTGGATCTCATTAATTGCAAGAAAAACATGTCTATTAATATAAAAAGGGCGTCAAAAGGACTCCTGTAGAGTAGAGGGACCGGTGAGCAAGGTTTTGAGGTTCAAGGGATTCCCCATGGTGTGTTACTGAATTTCTCTGCGTTTTGCAACTTTGCCATTTGTAAATACTGTTTGGCCAAAAACATTTTTATTCACAGATGCAAAGGCCTAAATAACAGAAAGGTGTTGCATTCATAAATAACAAATTGTTGTGGATCCTGAGCAAATTTAAATGATCTTTCCAGTTTAAAAACAAAAGACAAAAAGCACAGAAGAGCACAAAATATGGTTCGACACAACAGGTCAGTACAGTATCTACAGTATTAATAATAGTTTTGCTGTGCGTGGCTGTCATACTGTTCATCACAACTGTACCAAACGCACAACACTGGATCGCAATTCAGCTCAGGGCTATGAGGCTAATGACATGTTTTATAAACATCATCTTTGATATGAAACTTTTGTTTCTCACCAAAAGTTAAGAACTTCAAAACCTTGTTTATTTAATTTAAAATAAGCACAAAAAACACAACTACCACATTTCATATGCTGTAAAAGGAAATATTCCACCACTTTTCAGGCTGAATTACTCTTTAGTGTAAACAGCACCTAAATTGGTTTTGCAAAAGGCTGGAAATGCCCCCAAAATTCTGCTTATAAAAAACTGTATATTTACTTCTGAAACCTACCTCCAAATTATACAGTAAGCTCTTGCAACTTGTTTATTATATTTTAAAGAATACACCTGTTGCAGTGTATTTAATTACAGAAGTGCTTCAGTATACGTTTAAATAGGAGTCCAGATAGTGTCCAGATTTTTGGTGGATGAAACAAGACTATTTAACAAGAAGGATAATTTGGTTCTGATTAGGCTTTTAAAACATCTGTAGAACTAAATTCCAGGAGCTTTGTTATCAAACAGGCAAATATTAGTTAATGCTATTTTTAAATAATGTATATGTTTTGGAAAAATAATTTTATTTTTAAACAAACAATATATCATTTAAACGAGATTATTTTGTTTAAACAAAAGAAAAAGACTATTCCTCCTTAATTTGGAAATGTTAAAAAATAATTATTACATAAATATAATTTAATTTGGATAAACCAAACAAATATACATTCCTTTCTCTTCAAAATCAGGTCACTGTTTTTATTTTGTTATTATTTTTTTCCCAAGATCTAGAGAGCAAATTAAGCTTTCACTGCAGAAGACAAGGCACTGGTTCAAACAAATGCCAGGATACAGTGTGTACAGATGCTAAAAATAAAATGCATGCTTATTAAAATTAAAATACTTGCAAGACTAATGATACTGATACAGCCAAGTGCTTAATGACGCTGTCTAGATGATTTTCAGGATCAGTAGCTATAAATTTATATACATCTAATTGGGCATCATGAAGAACAACTCTTCTTCAATTGCCTCCATACGTTCAATCTTGCATAGATTTCCAAAGCATCCTCTTTTGGCTGCCAGAATTAGAAATATGCCACAAACGTTTAGTCATGGAAAGGAAAGAATCCAAGAATAAAATTATAAAGGAAAAAAGGAATCAAATTTTAATTTGATACCATAGATGTATAAAAAGGCGATAATTAAACCTTTGAGCGGGAATATTAATTGACTTTGGTTTCCATCTTGTGCTTTTGTATCTCATTTTCATAAGGACATATTAAATTAATTTAATCAACCGGTTATCCCGGCTTTTTTTCCCCGATCTCACTATGTTTGACAGGTCTGTTCAATCAGAGATGCTGTGGTGGTTCCCACTTGGCCAGACAATTAGTTATCAGATTGAGCCTGAGGCTCACACTTGAGGGGATGTTCTGAAATATCACCGCACAGAAGAGTGTGCATCTGCAGGAGTATTGTACAGTAAATGGGAAGTATGATGAGTTCCCCATTTTCATTATGTAGACAAATGAGCAAAGAAAGGAGAAGAAAATGGAGTTGACACAAACTAACTTCATTACCTGTTGTTTTTTTTCCTTTGGAAGGACCATGCTTAGCTCCTTGATCTCTACTTCTTGGTATTTGTCATCTTCTAAAACGATTAACTAGAAAGCAAAAACAAAATTGTTCCATAACCTTAACAAGTCACACACTATTAACATTGCCAGGCAGTTAAACTTCTTAGCAGCTGCCCAAAACGTCTCAGAGAGATTTGTGGGTGTTTGAAAGTTATCTTCAAATTCATTCGAAAGTTTTCTCAATTCGAGATCCTGACCACTTGGTCAGTCGCTTCCTCCAGACTTCTTCGCTGGGTTTGTTTGCACCAGAGAAGATCAGCCCTCCAGCTCCAGACAGCAGATAAACCAAGCTCAGAAGCCGCTGATTTTTAAATTATTGCCTGACCAATCATGTTCTTAGAACTGGTCAGGTGACTGAGGGCAGCAACTAATTCCCCACAGGATTCTGGGGAATGTGGCCCAAACAAGGATCTTCATTTTGTCTGGACTTACTGCCCTTGTGCACAATATATTATCACAAATCAGAGTAAAAGCCGCATTGTGATAATATCAGTTGAGAACAGGACACGTTAGAACCTCACTTCAGAGTATTCCTGTATACCTACAGATTAATGTCTTATTGTACTTGAAGTTGGTGCTATCGTTTATGGTTTCTGTTATTCACAGAAGTTTTCTAGTCGTTGTAAAGATACAGACAACTTGTATGTCACCTTATCCAATAATCATTCCTTATGATCACATTTAGGAAATTGTGTTATACTATACAATAAGTCTCTAAGACATCAGCAGCGATAGAACTACTTTTGTTTGAACGAAAATTCAGTACAGTTGTGCTTATTTTATATGGCTTGTCTCATTTAATGTCAAGATTTAAACTATTATAACAATATATACTATTGTATATATTGGTGGCTGGTGGCTGCGGTCCCTGCCATTCACAGGGAAGGGCGGTGACGTCACCGCGCTGGTAAGCCGGCTCGCACAACCAATGGTGGCCGGATGTGTTACAGTATCTTCAGTGAAATTTTGCAAATGTGGAAATGTCATTCTCATTATAAGGGATATGGAGACCCATTCATTCCACTATAAAACTGGCATCAGCTATATGAAGAGGTCACATGAAAAAAGGCTTTCATTCTTCCCTATAGAATCTGTATCAACAACCTTGCTTGATCATTGGAGCAAACACAGGACACAGGACAGCAGCGACTGAATAAGACATGTGCCAGCTCAAAGCACAGAGCAGGTGTGAAGTGGCTTTCTACATTCGAGGTAGATTTTATTCTTCTCCAGTAAATCCCTTAATCCTTTTGTCAAGCCTTTTTAATTATACGTCTGGATTTATATAAACATATTCTGACCCCTACAGTGGATATTAAAGAGCTACAAATGTGCAATATTTAAATGTTAAATTGTGACTCCCAACTGCAGTTTGATCTCTCTCTTTCTCAACACCCCTTCTCTGATTCTGGGTAAGTCCAACTGCAGTGCCACCGTTGTCAGGGAGTAGGAATGATGACAGGTGTCATCTTATCTCAATCAAACCTCTGTCATTTTTTTTTTCTTTCAGGCCTGGAATAAAAAAATAATGCGACTTTGACCATCTGAGACAGACCAGTTGACTAGGTTTCAAACTACAAATTCCAACCATACACCACGTTACACAGTTACTTTGACAATGTGACAGAGCTCTCTGACGAAGGGTTAAAGTATGTATCATTTATCTAAGAAGTTCAAGTAGCTGCATCAGCATGCGTAGGCTGCAAAAGAACAAGTAAAGTAAAGGTCTATTCCATGCTGAAAGGAAAATAAAAGAGACACAATATTTCAGCTGTGGAGACTTTTTCAGGTGTCACAACATTATGTCTCTCTTCTTTTCCTTTCAGCATGGAATAGACCTTTACCTGTTCCTTTATATGATTTATCTTACTATATAATGTTATGCTGTTCACTTTCCATTATTTATGAGCCAGCATTGCTCCAAGACAGGGTGATAACAAATAACAAAAATAATCAGACTGCTATGACAGTCAGTTGAAATAATCAAATATGAAAAAGTTGGACTGCACAGGAAATGCATAATCTTCATAATGTGATCTTCAAAATCTTTAAAATACCATTATAAAAATAGAGTGTTGAAGGTGTGCCCTAGTTTTTGTTCCAAATCTCAAACTGTCCAGTTTGTTAAAAGTAATTTTCAAATCGTCTGTCTTTTGAATGGCTGGGATACAGTATGTGTTTCACTTTTGACCTGAACACATCTGCAAATTTATTTGGTATATTATTGTTATTGTCATTCTTATAATTGAGGTGATCTTCAAAACAAGACAATGAACTGAGAAATTCTGTTATAAGTCACATGCTTTTTGTTTTATCTCACCTTAAGTTCTGAGCCCTGGTATCTCAATTCATCATAGCTTTGCACTTTCCTTTAATAATACTGATAACATACTGTGCAGCCCTTTAAATTGAATGGGAGTCTTTATTTAGGCAGGTATGTCACTCACCTAATTACATGGTAATTTTTGTTTGCAGTAACAAACTAGAAAAACAACAACCAGAAAAAAAAGAAGCACAAACAACCTTTATTACTCAAGATCCCTTTAAGGTTTGGTTATCCTTACTATTAACACACAAGCACCTTGTTTATCATTGACATAGTCAGAACTAAAGACGGATACATTCAAATGCATAGTTCTTTTCTGTTTGATAAAAAAAAAGTTTGAGAGCTTTATTATGACGCACATGACAATGAAGAGGCCACTTCCTTTTAGCAGTCTTCTGAAAAGCACCTCCTTTACAATTATTAGATAAAAGCCCCCACTTATTCAGAATCCAGTCTTTACACTGAGAAATACTGAGCATAAGAGTGACTGCTTAGTTTGTTTCCATGGAGACCTAATGATACCTTCATGCTCAGTGTTTTTAGATTGAAGCACATAGCACAGTGATTGCTAGGCTGTTTTCAACAAAGTGAATAAAACACTTTTTTACAGATATTCGACCCAATTTATGACTTCTTCTAGAAAAAGCTTGTGAATCATAACATGATACAGTATGTACTATGTTTATACGGGATAGCCTCAAATACTGCACAATTTCTCTTGAAATTCTAGAAATAACAGATGCATGTTTTGCAATAATTAAACTCCATGAAACAAAGGGCTCACATTTACGCAAAGCTCCAAATATTAATTTGAATAAATTCCCACAAAAAAACAAATTTGCAATAACACTTATGGTCTTTGAAAGTACAATGGAAGCTTCTCGACTTACAGTATACAGAGGCCTCCGAAGGTGTCCCTGACTATAAAAGGAGTTAACATGCGGAAAGCTCTCTGGGAACTGTAGGAACTGGGTTGGGAGAAACCTACATTTCCCAGACTGCATCTGAATGGCAACCGGAACCGTGCCTTTTGGTCACATGAGCTTGGGGGGTTATGTAACATCTATGAGTCCTGGAGCTCCTGTGAGATCAGGGGAGTCATGAACTCCAACGTGTACCAGCACCTTGTAGCCGCACACCTGGGTCCCTATTCCAAAAATCTAAGGTTGGATCCAAAGATCCAAAGCTTGCGTCCAGAAGGCAAAAAAAAAAAGTTAACTGGGTACAAAATACAGTAAATGTTTTCAACTGAAAATGCAGACTTCCAGAGCACAAGCCAATGAAACATTTGTAGTTTGAACTCAAGAAGATAATTCACATACTGTATAGACACCAAAGGGCTTAAGCACCTGGAGATAATGTGATGTGTTTGGTTCCTGTTTCACTGGAGGTTTGAACACATCTGGAGGGAACTATACATACTGTATAATTATATTCATACTATACTTAATGTATTATACACAAGATGTATATGTACAACATACATCTTGAAACATTTCTTAAAATTTATTGCTGTGCTTCCAGTAGTCTATGGTTATTAAAATTGATATTAATTATTAATATAAAGGAAAAGAAAGTACCTTGTTTAGGAACATAAGAATGGTTAAAAACCAGAGGAGCCAATCTACCCCTTTTTGTAATAAGTCATTGCTTAATTTTTTAATTAGTTAATTAATTTTAATTGTAATTAGTAGCTAATTGTTTTTGTAGGAAGTCAGGGTTAGCCTAACAATATGGCTAAGTAGCTTGTGATAAGATCACTCTATTGGTCATATACAATTTCTTGCATTAGGAATTTGTCTTTTCGCATACCCCGGCTTGCTCTCCATGAGACACACCGACAGGGAGAGAAGCTGGGGGTCAGAGCACAGGGTCAGACATTTATACCGCGTCCCTGAAGAAGTTGGGGTTAAGGACCTTGCTCAGGGGCCCAACGGAGTAGGATTCCTCTGCCGGCCGCAGGACACAAACCGGCAACCTTCCAGCCACAGGCACATATCCTAAGCCACAGAGTCACCGCTCCACCCCAATATAGCTGGGTAGCTTGTTCCACACTCCCACAACCTTTAGGGTAAAGAGGTACCAGCAATTTTATTGCACGCAGGTCTCACTTGTTTGATAAACTGGGATTATTCGATCAGGTCCCCTCGTACATTTGCCGTTTTTCAAATTTTGCTAAGTTTTGCTAATCAACTTGATTTGACAAATCTCTTTAAAATCACCTTTGAAGAAAACAATAGTATTGTGTGACCTTATTAAAATTACAAGCCCATTAAAGCCTCCAGAAAATATGACGGCTTGAAATATGATTAATCTATTTCAGCCTGAAAGCCTTTTTATGATTTTTTTTAAATAAGCAACGTAGCACAACTCTCAGATTTCTTTTTAAAAAAGGATAGCCAATAAAACCACATGGCACACTCTGATCTCCACAAACTATCTATTATCAGGTCATATTGAAACAAAAACAGTCCGCCAATAAAACCACATTCCATTTTATTTTCCCAAAATAAAAATGTTCAATTCCTAGTCCTGCAGAGAGTATGCGAGGTGATACAGTCTAGTCTTGGCCTTTGTCTTACTAGATTATGAAATGCCTTCTGAGAGTGTGCCATGAAAGGGTTATTATTATGAAGACTTCTCTCCAAGTCCAGGTGCTCCAGTTTCCTCCCACAGTCAAGAAAATATACTGGTCAGTTAATGTGCTTCTGGGAAAATTGCCCCTGGTATGTTTGTGCCTGTGTGTGCCCAGAGATAGACTGGTGTCCTGTCCAGGGTGTACCCTTCCCCACGCCTGTTGCTTGCAGGAATAAGCTCCAGCTCCCCCCTGCGAACCTGAATTGGGTGAAGTGGTTAGAAAACGGATGGATTATGAAGACGAAATAACAGTTAGATGTGCTTGTGGCATGTAACTGTATCTTTGTATCTCTGAATGATCGTTCCTCTGTTACCATCTCAAATCTAGTCCAGGGGCAGGCATGGTTTCTGAAATCAACACTCTCCGTCAGTCAGCCATGGAGAGGGGGCAGGCAAAGCTGATTCTTAATGCCAGCCGCCAGATTTGTGTGTAGGCAGGCACAGTGGGACTAGTGTTGGTTGGCTCCAGTAACAATCTATCCTTCAAGGAACCATACTGTTTCAGAGAAATGTTATTGTTTGCATACTGTAGAATAATTTCTTTCTTTTCTTTATCTGATCTCAAGACCCTGGCTCAAAACAAGCAGGATTTTACTGAAACATAATTTCAGAGCTGATAGAGAGGCAAACTCTATTCTGAGGGGTGACAGGGGGCTTTTCCTCCTTGTGTAAAGTACTGTAGGCTCCCCTGGTGCACAGCACAGAAGTGAAAGGTTCTTTTTCCACATGCCTGTGAAAAGCCAATGGGTGAAAGAGAAGGACAGCTCAGAGTTTTGGTCGCAAGACACAGTAAGAGGTAACATTAAATCAAGTGGGTAGCTGCGTCAGCATGCGTAGGCTGCAAAGGAACAAGTAATAGGTTTATTCCATGCTGAAAAAAAGAAGAAAGAGAACACAACGTTTCGGCCGTGGAGCCTTCTTCAGGTGTGAGAGAGACAGGGCAGTAGGCAAAGGTAAAGTAGCTGGAGAACAAAGGTTGGGAGGGAGGAGGAGTGAGAGGCGGGAGCAGGGGACAGAAAGAGAGGCCAATCAAGAGGTGTGAAGTCAGAATGGGTGCAGAGAGGTGTGAAATGAAACTTCCAATGAATGGAGAAAATTTAAAAGAACAGTAATCTGTCGTTAAGGGAAGGGAGAATGTGTGATCCTAACTGCAGAATAATTTTAGTTTCGGTGGTCTTTCTGATGTATGAGTTCGGAAAACCGTCTTTGAGAACACAGACAGAGAGATTAGTGTGGTCGTGGCCGTCAGAGGTGAAATGAGAAACAATGGGCTTGGAGAGATCTTTAATCTTCACAGCCCTGACGTGTTCTCTGAAGCGGTCTCCGAGTCTCCTTCCTGTTTCACCAATGTAGATGGCTGGGCATTTACTGCAAGAGATACAGTAAATAAGGTTGCTGGAGGTACAAGATGCTGTCTGGGTGATCCGGAATTGTCCTGAGGGGCCTTGAATGAGTGTGGTGGTGGCTGTGTACTTGCAGGTGATACAGCGAGCTCTGTTGCAAGGGAAAGTGCCTGGTGTGGATGGTTGTTGAGGGCGGTCAAGGGAGCTGTGAACAAGGAGGTTACGCAGATTAGGTGGTCGGCGATATGAGATGATAGGGCGATCAGAAAAGAGGGCCCCAATGGAGGGATCATCCTGTAGGATGGAAAAATTCTGGTTAATGGTCCTGGGGATAGGAAGTGTGTTAGGGTGGTAAGGAAGCACCAAGGGAATGCGGTTGTTACGGCGGGAGTTCCTGATCGGGTTGATGGTCCGGGGGGTGTTTTTGGCTCGGGCAAGGGCCCTGTCAATCACACTGCTGGGATATCCTCTGTTGATAAAAAATGAGTACATTTCGAGGGCTTGGTTCTCGAAGTCGATGTCGTCGCTGCATAGTCTTCGTAACCTAAGGAACTGTGAAAAAGGAAGAGAGTTTTTAGTGTGGTTGGGGTGAAATGAGCTGTACAGGAGGTAGCTGTGTGAATCCGTGGGTTTGTAATAAACTGAAGTGGAAAGTCGGGGGTAGTTGATAGACAAGTGGATGTCTAGAAACGGAAGAGTGGTGGAAGATATGTGAACTGTATATTTGAGGGACGGGTGGAAGTTGGTGAAATGGTGCAGGAAGAACTCGAGCTGATCGTTGGAGCATGTGGCGGCACCGACGCAATCATCAATATATCGTTTGTAGAGGTCAGGGACATAGCCAGTGTAGGAGGCGAAGAAGCGTTCTTCTACCCAGCCGACAAAAATGTTGGCATAGCTGGGTCCCATTCTGGTGCCCATGGCAACTCCACTGACCTGTTGGTAAAAAAGATTATTGAAAGAGAATGCGTTCAGTGTGAGGACCAATTCTGCAAGGCGTACCAGGGTGTGGGTGGGTGGATCAAGCACTGTGCGTTTGTCCAGCGTGTGCTTGAGTGCTGTAAGGCCGTCATTATGGGGAATGACGGTGTACAGAGATGTGATGTCCATGGTAAAAATGTGGCATTCGGTACCCTGAAATTGGAAATCATTGAAAAGTTGGAGCGCGTGGTTGGTGTCTTTGATGTATGAGGGAAGATCTTCAACCAGCGGTCTCATGAGGCTGTCGAGAAAGGCTGAGATGTAAGTAGTTGGACAGTTACATGCTGATACGATGGGGCGTCCAGGGGTGTCCGGTTTGTGGATTTTGGGGAGGAGGTAAAATTGAGATACCTGTGGATGTTCCATGATGAGCCGGTTCGCCTCCTGGGGGAGCTCGTTACTGCTGATAAGAAGGGAAATGGTGGATACCACTTCCTTTTGGTAGTCAGTGGTAGGGTCCTGTTGGAGAGGGAGGTAGGCAGAAGTGTCAGTTAGTTGTCTAGAGGCTTCAAAGATATATAGATCCTTACGCCACACCACAACAGCACCTCCTTTGTCCGCTGGTTTGATGACGATATCATCCCTGTTGCGGAGAGACTGGAGCGCCTGATTTTCTCCTTGGGTGAGGTTAGACCTATGTTTACTGGGTATAGAGAGTGTCTTGGGAGCTTGATTAGTGCATTGGTTAATGAAATAATCAACTGGTGGAAAACGGCCAGAGGAGGGAGTCCAACAGCTCTGTTTGGGATTAATGTTGTTAATGACATCAATAACCGGGTTGTTATCAGCTGCCTGTGAAGAGGAATTGTCGGCAAAATGTGCTCTGAGACGGATCCTGCGGTAAAAGCGGTTAAGGTCGACATTGGTCTGGGGGATGTCCAGCTTCCTGGGAACTGGTACAAAACTGAGCCCTTTGCTGAGGAGGGATCGCTCGTCCTGTGAAAGGGAAAGGTCAGAAGGTATGGTGACAACAAGGTTAGGGTTGGTGAGGGTGTCCGGGGTGTTGATGGTTTTCTTCTGTAGAAGATGACTGAGTTTTTTGTCCTTCTCTGTAGTGAGAAACTGGTAGAGTTTAGAGTTGAGAGATCTAATGAGGTTAGTTATGAAGGGAAGATGGTGTGGAGCTGTCAGCCGTAGAAATTCCTTAGCATTAAATCAATCCAACAATACAGGACCAGAAAGACAAAAAGAATGGTTTGTTTCCCTGAGAGTCTCCTGTGAGTGATAATAGATCAAAAAGGAATATCACAAAAGCATGTTATGTTCTGAAAGTCATACAATACTGTATACTGTACTTATGCTGGCTATCCATTTTGTAAATAAATGTATCTTTGTTGTTTTTCGCCCATTATTCATAAAGCACCATTAAAAAGAGTTCTAAAAGGCATATCTTCTAAAGGTAAATCATCTCCAGAGTGTGCAGCCTTGATTTTAACATATCTAAGGTGCTGTCACAAGCTAAACACAAGACCTGCGATGAGCTAGCTGTTAAAAAAGGCCAGTGCTGTGACCTCAGAAGTATATTCACCTTGCTGGTGCGTTAGAAATGTACACATCATGAGCACCCAGTCAAGACAGACACAGAGGTACACAGGACAATCTTGTGTTGAAGGACAAAGCATGGCAGCTGAAGGCTGTCATCATGCATCCCTGCTGCAAAAAGAGCACTAACCCCACACAATGCTTGCAGGCAGCAGTATCCAGGAGTAGTGTTTAACCTGTATATGTTGCTATGAATTTTATGGAATGTCTTCCAACTCTTTCTGGGCTGTTTGTTTATTAAAAGCATTATTTTATAAACCAACAGATATCAATGTTTGCCTAGTCTCCGCTTATCTCTTGTTCGGAAAGTGCTTTCTATTCTTCTCAATGTTTACAGTGCGGTGCAGAGGTGCATTACCCTTCCCATTTTTTTTCCTCCTGAATGTTCTATGAATCTGGTGCTTTAAACACAGCAGCATTTGCTTTCAAAGCACTGTCATCTCTGTGATTTCCTTAGTACGAGCTTCTTGTTTTTCTGTCCCTGGAACGCGTTGAGCTGTTTGCAACATGCAGTATTCCAGCTGAAGACAAAGAATGTGACCAAAGCCGGGATACAGAAACAAGAAGATATTCTCGATTGTGTGCTCGCTCTTCACTTCCGTGATCACTAGATCACTCGTCCTTTAGTGGAGCACTCTGCACCTTCAACCATTAATTGCAAGTGCACTTTGAGGACTTACTGTAAAGTCTTGCAACCATAGGAAAAACATACATGCTTTTTGAATTGGCAGATTCTCATCTACATTTATTCACAAACATTTTGTTGCAGCCAGGCCAACATCATATGAATCAAAGATCACAGTTTTTTTTTATAAGGAAGTGAATTTCAGCACGTCTTTTAAGTGCATTAACAGTACCTTTTAACAACTCAAGATAGCTATTGTTTGGCCCATCTAGCCCATTTGGTAGGTAGAAGGCCACTGATCCAGGTACTTGACACAGCTATCTAGCCACTTCTTGGGAGAGACCAGGATGTCGTCTTCAACACCATGGCTGAGTAGCTTGTTCCTTACTTCCACTACCAAGCCCATAATCTAGCTAGCTGAGGCTGTGGTGCAGAACATCCTCGTGGGTGAAGATCCCAGGACCCTCCATGGCATTGACTGAGTCTTGGGCACAGACAGAGTTCTGCTTATAAAACCAGGACTCTTCACAAGTAAAGAGACAAGACGAACAGTACACTGAATTGGTGTTGAGGTGCTCATTACTGGACACAGTTCCATGATGTTGGTCTTTGCAAGCTGATATGTTTAGGTTCCCGTACGGTAGAAATATTTGACAAGCAGAGGAGTTCAGGGATCATGGTTTCAATGCATTGAACAGAAATGCCAAACGTTTCCACAAGCTTGGCAAATTTAATTCAACAATCAAACAGTATACGTGCTTTCTACGCAGATACTTTATCTGAATAGTTGGGAGTCATGACATTTTTAATTAGACTATCATGACATTTTGAATTAGATTTAGAATTAGAATATTTGTTATACACACAACTCAAAACATTCAAAGCAAAAACCAAACAGAAAACTTTAAAACGTTGGGTAAAATTAAAGCAAAATGAAACATCATGATAGCATAAGTATTCAAGCTCTTTGTTGTGGCAAACATAAACTAATTTACCTTAATAAAATTAATATTCTGATTTCTGATTTAACCAGACAGCTTTTTTGAGGATTTCAAAGACCTCAAAGTTACAATATCAGCAAAACACACTTGAGGCCACTGAACGCAATCATAAGGTCTCGATCATGACCTGTTAGAAGTCCTTGCATGAGCAAACTCTTGGCATAACCCTGCGGAAAGGTTGCCGATCTCTGGCCTATCCAGTCATCAGGAAAGGGAAGATGCATCATACAATCCAGGCACTGTCTGGATCAAGCTGTCCTTAGAGAGATCAGTGGTAGAGATGGGCGAAAACATCCATCAGTCAACAATATCCAGGACACTTCACAAAACTAGCACGGGATGTCATGAAGGAAGCCATTAGTAAAAATGAGCCATCTCAAAGCCTGCTTGGAGTTCCTGGGTGATTGTGGTAAAATGTGGCAAAGGGTTTTTTAGTCAGATGTGATAAAACTGGAACTTATCTATGTTTGTCACAGACCCAACAAAGCACCGGTCAACACCTGCACTGCAGTCAAGCGTGACAATATCATAGTGCAACAGGAATGGCAGGGCCTGGAGAGTGAGTCAGGACTGAAGGAAAATGGACAGAGGAAAACCTGCTTCAGTGTGCTACATTTGAGGAGAAAACTCCTTCTTTCATCAGAATAATGATACAAAGGCCAAGGCCAAAGCTATACAAAGAATAAGAAAGTGAATGGCCTAAGAATGGCCCAGTCTAAGTCCTGACCTGAATCCGACTGAGAATGTGTGAAAGACTTGAAAACTGCTGTCCATACGTGATTCCCAAGTGACATGAGTGAGCTTCAGCAAAACTGCCAGGACAAATCACCCAAAATTCCACAAAGCTGGCTTATCATTTGTAGAGACCTACCCTAAAATGACTTGAGGCTACAGATGCTGCCAAAGGTTCTTCCACCAAATTTCTAACTTCGTGGGTCTAAATACTTTTGCCATCGTCCATCTTCTAACCACTTTATTCAATACAGGGTGGCAGGGGAGCAAGCAGTGGACACCAGGTTGGATGGGCCGCCGTCACAGGGAACACACAGCCACACGAACACAAGGAGAGCATACAGATAGCAGCCTGGGCACTGAACTCAGTGCTAACCACTGCACCACCGTGCCATGCCTTTTATGCAATCAACATATTTCATTCTTTTCTCTTTTTGAAGTCTTCAGTTGGAGCATTCAGCGCATTTCTCAAAACGGAACATTATAAGAAGGGACCGAATATTTTTGCAAAGCACTATATAGTACTTTTTATCATTGCAAAAGGGTTTAGTAAGAGGCTTAAATTCAGGACACTGAACAGTTGTTCTGCAGAGATAAGCACAGTGCCCTGTACACTTTAGCTCTATGAATGGCAGTCAAGAGGTGGGTGGAGGGTTAGATTACAAACAAGGTCATGTGAAGTGACTTCCTCCAGAACTCTTACTCCCTTGGTATGGAACCCCAGAATTTCAGGTTCATACACACAGTACATGTTAGCATATATAACATATGTGAACATACAGCATTTATATCCTTATTTAATAGCCTGATTTTGTTTGGCTTCCTTTCCATCAATGTTGTTTTTTCATAAATTAGGCCTATTTGCTTAAACAGAAGTGCCTGGCTATCTCCCACTTAAATTACATTATCCTACATTAAAATAAAGCTATTCCCATGGGAAATGAAAAAAAGACAAAATAATTAGTATTTTTTTTTTGCCAACTGGCAAACTTCTAAATGGATGTGTTTTCAATTATGGAGCGAATGTCAAATGTCACATCAGTCCATAAGCTGACAATATGTGAGCATAACTGGAAAATTGAATCAGATCAGTAACTTCATTTCTCCATGTTGTTTAGTCATTTCTTTTATCAAGGGTTTAACAAATTAAGGAGAAAGAAAGACTAGGAACTAAACCATCAGTTTTGCCCATGAAGAATGCTAACATCCGTGTGCGGAGACCTGACCCTTTTGAGGGAAGTAAGAGGAGAATTCCTCTGCAGGCTGTCAGAGGAGCTGGGTGGCGTCAGCTGTCTTTTCTGCAGAATTCAGAGGTGGCTGGGAAGATAGAGCGTCTGGCGAGCGCCTCCTGAAAACCTTGGAAAACCTCTTTTGTGGTAGGCAGAAGGCGAAAGTCACCATTTATAAATTCAAACTTCTGTCTACACTGGTATAGTGGAGTGTTGTCCCCTTTAAAAAACAATTCTGGTCTCGTTTCCATTTACTAAATGAGTAAAAACACATTTTGGTTTTGGGAACTAAGGGCATTTTTCTTGGATAGACAGTAGAGAATACTATGTTCTAGGAATTCACTTTTTTTTTCTTCCCCCCTGGGTTATGAAAGCCATTCATTTTCCAACGAAGTGAGTTTTGGATGTGAGCAGCGATTCGTTTTTTTCCACAGTGGATGGCTGCGTGCTTTTAGGGGCAATAATCCCGGGTTCATGTGCCAGAGCTGACAAAGGTCTGGCTGTTAGTGATACCTTTCAGAGCTAAATATACCCCAGAGTGACAACAGCAGGTGGACGGGGTCCTGCCAGACACTTGTGCTGGAGGATCACACATCTCGCAGGTCACAACTAAGTAGGGGGAAAAACGTTTCAGCGTTCAGTGCGGAGAGAGATCTGAGCAAAACACAACCCAAATTGGGGGTTTCTTTACAAAGCCAGCTGGTCTGGCTTTACTTCTGCAGATTTTTTTTTTACCTGTGAATGTTTGATCATCCAGGCCCACAGCAGGTGCTGCAGGGTGTAACTTCCTGGGGAAGTCAAGCAACGGCGCTGGTAAGTTTTGGGGCATTTTTTCAAAATTGCTCGAGGTGCGATTGCTGTTCGGGTTTCTTGTGGAAACACTTCAGCTGTCGGGGTGCACAGGGCTTAGTCAAACACATGTAATATTGCTCGGCTAATGGCGTGAACGTTGTTGGCGAACAACACGCATTTTCAGTGTTTCTGCTTAGGTGGAAATGTAGATGCTAAAAGCAGTTTCGAGAAGAAATTTAGCTCTGCATTTGAAATCCTGGACTCGCGTGAGAGTAATTGTCACAGCTGCTGTTCATCATTTATATGCACGTCTGTTTGCGTGTCATAATGCGAGCCCATTGTGCATACATATATTACACATTTACAAAGTACACATACATATATATTATATTTGGTATTTAATAGCATTATTTAGTTTTTTTTATTTAAAAAGACTTAATGGGATTTTGATTCAGTATTAGCAGTCAGTTTAAGTCATTTGTTCTTTTGAGCTAAATTAGTAAGAGCACCTGCCTGTTCAATCTACAGAGATCTGTTAGTCAAAACTATACGACTTCAAAATGTTGTTTGCTTTAAAAACAGCATACCCCCTGAGGTATCTACCTAAGTGGCCACAGAAGACTTCAACATTAATTTATATCTCACAACCTGCAGCTCAAGCATGACAGTTCTGGCTAAACGGTGAAACAGAAGAAATTCGTCATACTAAATAAATTGAAGGAAAAGAACCTAGAAACAAAATCCTTTAGAATAACATATTAAAAGAAACATTTTCCCTTACCCAAAATCTGTATCTGTAAAAGATTTTGATACAGTTAAGTGAATCCAAAACGCCTTTTCCTAATATACTGTAAGTCGAATACACTGAAAACAAAGTACAAATGAACAAGAGCAACAGAAGTTTGATTTAACTGCTTGAGTTGAGTTCAACAGGCTGTGATAGAAACACTAAACTTCACACATTTTAATTAGGTGTCATTATGAACCTGATTTTTGTATGCCTGCCTCTTCTCATTAGTGCTATAAAATAAACTTTGGAACTTCTTGGATTCCTGTGTGAACGCTCACAGAGATGAAAAATTCAGGGCAAGCAATGCCGCAGATGTTTTCTTGAAGCGTGACATAAGTGGGCAGATTATTAACAAAGAGTAAAGAACATTTTAAATACAATGTCCCACCCGCCAGCACCACCACCACCACCTCAGTAGGTCAAGCACTTAGATCTGTGGACAGAAAAACGATTTTATTTCTCTTTACATTTTAAAATGTAGACATTTTATGTACCTATGAAGAGTTCTTTGACTCCTCTTCTGTTCTCCAAAATGCACAGTTATAGGGAATACATTCTAAAATGAAAGTATACAGTATATTGATCAGTACTTTCCTGAAGTTAAATTCTTCTTATTATTAATGAGTTGTGGTTGTTTTCTTGGTAGCCATAATAATGAATGAAAATATCTCCATGAATGTCTACATAGTCTTTTTGCCAGATTGAATATTTCTGCTTGATTTTAATGAATGTTATTTCCTTTATACTGTACAGCTCATTTCACTGCATGCCCTGTATTGTGTTCGTCCATTTAAAACAGATGTATTATAATTATTTGAAGATGTATTTCGTATGAACCCTGAGTGGAACACAACCATGTATAGGAAAGGTGACGTGGCTTTTAAAAAAATATGCTATCCTTCTCTAAGGGCAGAGCTCTTTCTGATTCTCACAGATCGGAAGGGTTAGCTGCCTTGAACGAGAAATGCCATGCTTACACTGTGCGCTTCCTAAATCCCATAAGTTCTAAACACCAGCTTGCATCACCAAAAGATTTTTGTCTTAGAAAGGGGACCTTTCATTTTTTTTTCTTGCTGCAACTGTATTTCTTGTTAACCTGGACAGGTAATAATCATAACCATTCCCAGTTAAGCTTATTCCGTACTGTAATCATGACAGTTGCAAATAACCAATCAGAAAAAGAGGAAAAGATTAACAATTTGCAAATAGAGTATTAGCAATGTGAAGAAGAAAAAGAAAGCCTCAAGTCACTCTTCTGTTCTTGAGTGAGTTATTAAAGAAATTGGCAACTTTCTGTATATTAACCTCCAAAACCTGTGATTCTTGTTTATTCATTTGTGCAATCATTTAGCTTTGACCCCTTAATTACCAATCCCTTTGAGTTGAAAAAGGTAAAGTGAATGAAAGCTACAGAAAGAAAATGTGCTGAAAGACATTTTAATGCCTCTAGATGGTACCATTTTAATAAAATTAAAACTTTGTAATCAAGTTGAATAGGCATTTGTATAATGAAAAGGTCTGTGTCTGATGAATAGCAAGTGAATTAAAAGTAATCCAAAATTACTCATTTCTGTGGCTGATGACAATAAAAATGTAAAAAAAAAATCAACTGTATTTTGGTCTTTAAAATGACTAGATTTTTACATTTAGCAATTATAAAAAAGCATCTTTTTACTCTTTTCTTGAAGTTTTTGATTGGATGTTATATCATTTGTAGTATAATACATTTGAAAGTATTAAACTGACATCACCAAAGAGCTACTGCTTCTTACAAAGGCCTTGTGTGACTAGAATTTTTCAAAAATTCCACAGATTGATATGCACCCCTGTCTCAGGAAATGTTTTATTTTCACAAACTGCAGGGCGGCGCTTTTGTACATACAGATTCCTTGCTCTATTTTAATATATTTCAGTTTACTTTGCTGCTGTGCAGTGCCCTTTCAATTCTTTGACAGTTTATCTACTTTTCATTCCGTGGTTGTGAAAATCAGAAAATACTTGAAAAAACATTTTTATACAAGAACTATTCCATTATGCCTTCTGATCAATTTACATTTCTGAAAACAATTAATTGGTGATAAAATTGTCACGTATGTGGATTAGGTTATTGTTGCCACCACAGGAATTCATCATGTTACAGGCAAAAGCCTTCAATTTAGTATTACAAAACATTTCAAATCGTATTTTAAATACAAAGTTCTTAACAGTTTTGCAAATCTTAAATTTGTTGTGGATCTGATTAGTTTGTATCACACAGAAAATACTGTAAGGGAGCAAAAAAGTGCAGGTCTGAGCAGGTTGATAACGAAAGGAGTTGAAAGAAAATAAGTACTATATAAACTCTTAGAAAAATGTGTGCTCTGGTCAATGTTTTTCCCTACTGTAATCAATGATTCTTACCATTGTTTGCCATTCAATATACTTATCATCCTGCTCTTCATTGCACAGGCGTTACTCTATAACATTTCAATGGGCGTCAGCCGCGCTGCTTTGATTTTCTTGCCGTTTGTGTTTTTAATTTTTCCTGTGTGCTTGCATAATTTCTTCATGTAGCTGCTTTCTGTATGATTGTAGATTGTGTTTATCTACCAATCAGATAAATAAACAATGATAATTGCATGAAGACTGTGATTTCTTCCTTTTCCTTTCTTTCACTCTCCTGTCCTAGAAGAACCAAGCCAGCGGTTTTACTGCCAGCGAGGCTATTAATTAATTTTTGATGGCAGTGTTTTTTAATTACCTTGTTCCAGAATATAAATCCCCTGCACCAACATCTGCAAATTTCTTTTCTCTGGGGAGAAAAAATATAAATTACAATCTGTGTTTTGCACCACAATGTACAACTTTAGAATGTTTCAGATGTCTTTCCATAAAGTATTACACTATTCACCTTATTATTTATAAAATATGGGTTCCCTGACTACAATATATCAATAGAAACAATCATATAAAATACATAGTTACTGTTGTTACTTTTGAGAAAATAAATCATGCATGTATTTTAATATTGGTTTAAATTAGCCATATTTAATAACAAATCCATTCCAATACTTGAAGTCCTGATAACAATGTAACCTTCTTTATCGCACTTAGTTCTGTCCAGCTAAATTGGGTTTCAAAACTTGACTGTTTTTCCTGTTCCACTCAGTCTCAAAATCCCAAGCTTAAATCCAACCAATTGGTTCTTGATGTGAAAAAGACTCGAACGCATACAAAATGAATCTATGTTTAATGTTTTGTTTTTGTGTCATCTACAGTATACTATCAAATACTGCAATTGAATAAAATTACGAAACTAAATAATATAGCAGTATTATTTCAGGAGACATTAAAAAGCGTAAGAAAATAAGGACGCAATAAAGGGAAAGCCATTCCACCCATCTGGTTTGTTTGGTAGTTAGTAGTTAAAAGTCATCCTGGCTTTTACTTAAGTGAAAGCAGGGTATCGGCTTTAACCACAAAGCTGGCTAGCTTGTTCCATACTCCCACAACTCTTTGGATAAAGACATGCCTCCCGTTCTCAGTTTAAAATGCGCTTCCACAAAATTTCTACTTGTGCCCTCTGGTACGAGACAGTCCCCCCAGAGTTATCACCAAAATTGACTTTGGCTTCACCCACTTTAGGTCGATGGGGGTGACCAGGATGTAGATGAGGTGGTTCCTCCTCCATCCCCTCCTTGAGTGGGGTGTTCCAAATGGCTCCTGCCAGGCAGTGAAGATGGGATACTGGAGGGCTTTAAACAAAGAATGCTGGGAAGGAATTGTAGCCTCCTATAATGGCAGCCTTTATGTACAAGCAGCAACACTGCAATGATAACTTAGGAGGAGAAGAGAGAAAGTACTTCACTTATTAAATTACTAAATAAGGGGGAAATCGATTAAGCATCATTAAATAACGTAATGTACCCACTAGATATTTTGCATACCATACAAAACTATTTTTTCCACTGCCATCTGACTACAAGAAAAACAAAAAATCCCAATAAGTTTTTGGAGTTTCCTAAAATCTCTTATTTTTTAGAATGTTAAATTTCTGGATCAAACATGGCAAGAAAGAAGAGTTTAAAGAGTGTTTTAAATGCTCGCTAAACTCAACAGTAAGACAACCCTTTCTGCCCTTCAGTAGTTCCAGCATGTCTTCGGTGTAAATGTCAACAGACTGAAACCCATACTCTAGTTTACAAAGTGACCCAACATGTGAAAAAAAAATAGTGTAATATATCTGGGTGCTCTGGATTCTTGCTGGTCTGTGATAGGTTAATTGGCTTCCAGGAAAATTGGCCCTGCTGTTAGAATGTGTTTGTCTGTGTTTGTGCCTGTCTGCCTGCAATGGACTGGTGTCCCATCCAGGGTGTATCCTGCCCTGTGCCCATTGCTTGCTGGGATAGGCTCCGGCTCCCCCACAACCCTGAATTGGAAGAAACAGTTAGGTAATGGATGGATGTTAAAAAACAGACACCAGTATCTCCCCCAGGTTTATTTAAACACGAACAGGTTAACGGCTCATGTATAAAATAAGGGAGTAAGGGAGGGAAAGTCAGATTGGTGTCCTTAATCGGGCACCGTACGGCAGAGGCACTTAAGGACAGGGAGGCACAGCAACACTGCTCAGGGCTGGAGCTCGGGCGGAGTGCCAGGTGCCGGAAGGGACACACGTGGGCTGGACCCACGCGAACCGAAGGCAGGGCAGTAAACGGTGGTGGCGGCTGCATCCAGAAGGAACACTCCTTTGGCAAAGTTAGTGAGGGGATGGAGGACCTGTACTGTAGTAAACTGCAGCTTAGATAATGCTAAGCTTTTGCTTTGATTGAGGGTAAGTAACGCCAAGGCTGAAAGAGCTCAAAGTTACAGCACTTGTGGTTTTACCTTTCTTTGAAGATGCTCCCTTTATTTTGGCAAAATGTTTGCAACATAAGCAACTACAGTACATGCTATACATTCTTATTTAACCTATCCAGCAAGGAGCTGAAGAATGCAATAAAATATGAGAGCATGCTGTTATGCCTTGTTATAAAACTCTTTTTCTTCATTCTGCTGTTTAAGTGACAAGTAATAACTTTCTAAATAGGAAATAACTCCATTTTATGAGGTTTGCTGTAAACCCAGGCGTGCTTATATTTATGAGACCTTCAGAATGCTGTATCCTTATTGATGTAACAAAAACACGACAGAAGGCAAACACACAGAACTTTACTTCTATGCCCAAATGCTTGTTATTTTGGCATTTAATGCCATGCCAGTGCCAACAGGTCATTTGTTCGCTGCCACTCAAAATTTACCACCTCTTTGGGACTTCAGGAAAAACTGGTTGGCACCTTCATTTTGGAAAGAGAAAAAGTGTAATGTTGGCACCTTTATTTCACTGGCTCCATAAAAAGGGCTAAAACAATGAAGTTATTGTACATATTTCACCATGCCGCAAGTGAATTATTTTCTGACCTTTAAAAGAAAAAAAAGTCATTAGAAGGCCGCCCCAAAATACAATCTGTGCTACAGGAAGAAAAAAAAAACTGTTAAATAATAATGACAGAAAGTGAACTTTTTAACCAAATAGATCTATGGAAACCGCATTTCACTGTTTTCCTCAGACAGGACAAAGTGCATTTCTTATCACGTTTGCAGCACTCGTAGAACTTGAAACATAAAAGTTTTTTAACTCTAATTTTCAACATATCAGTTTGAAGTAACATGAAAAAGGAAGGTACCTTGAACAAAACTAACACAACCAGAATCTCATGACACTTCATAGGTAAAGCCACCACAGTGACAAAGCTTTTTTTACGAAAAATGATTTATAATCAGAAAAACTTTCAACTCCTTTAGTATGTGGGTGCGTTTACTTCCACACTATTGACCACAAATCCAACTGGCCAGGGCCACATTTATGTGAAAGCAACAAGTTTCCAAACCATCTCACGGGTTTCTCGTGACGTAGGACACTATTTACACCATGAATCACAACAAATCCAGGCAGTGGTTCACAAGACAGCAGCATTGTACAAGTGAAAACATGTGTGAATATACCCACAGGTCCGCACGCGAAAACATCTGATGGCAAAGCATTCTGTTGGTCCTTTCGCAGACCAATCCGCTGGCAGAAACAAATATTTTTGAATTTGAATACCACTGCTAGAGTTACACAGATGCGTAAGTTCTGACATTTCAGAAATGCATACTACTGTACTGTGATACCTACCTACAGTACTATGTCCTTACCGGTTTTCACTGTTATACAGTAAATTCACAGTGTGTACAGGCTTGGAGAGGAAAAGCACAGAGAGTGGCACGGAAAAAGAAAAGTTCAGTCATGCAGGGTGTAGTCTGGCTATGCAGTCCAAATGCAGCTGCTGTGCTCCATTGCCAGGACAGATAATGAAACAGAAGCTGCACGGACAACAAAGGAAAACATGTTACACTCCTTCTGCTTCATCTATAATGGATCCGTTTATAGCCAAAGAACATGCAGGTTCCCACATCTAATTCTGCTCCATTCAAGGAAATCCAGGTTGCTGCTGTAGATGCTGTTAGTCCCCCTGCCCAGAGTTTCTGAACTGAGGCCCCTTGAATGTCCCACATTGTACTATAGGAGGCGCTGTCCTTCAGCTGAGATATTAAAGCATGCTCCTGACTACTCAGACATTAAAGACCCTATGGCACAGCTCTCGGAGTTGGTAAATTCCAATGTGGCCGTGTACAGTCCGCCATCCCTAAGTTTCAGCCTTATTCACATCTCCACCTGATCTGTTGTTGGCAAATCCTGGCCAATATGCTTCACCCAGATGGGTGTTGCCCTTAAATGAAGTGAAGTGCAACCTCTCCTTTATGTAAAGTACTTTTTCAGATGAGCAGTCCTATATACAGTACATGCAAGGAAGTATAATGTGACAAATTTCAGACAAGAGGGGCTTTCAGGTTTACCTTTAATATACTCTGTGGTGAGAGGTAGTTAGTTTTGTAAGTCAAAATCTTTAAATGTGTCCTGTATTACATTCAGTTAAAGTTCTACGCTGCCCGAGTTTGATTTGGATAACTCTCCACCCTAGTGAGCCTTCTGAAAAAGTTTCATATCTAAATATATTACAGGGGGCTAGTGACAGAGTGGATGACCTAGCTGACAGAAATAGCATCTTCTGTCTTCCACATGTGTCTGAAGTAACAACAACAGTCTGAAATTCACCATTTTTAGTTGGTAAACTCCATTACCCACAGGACACCAACTTAAAATCTAAAATAATATCTTTCAGTGCATGTTGTTTTATAAAGCAGCTAGCAGGGATCGTACCTGTACGGTGAAACTCACTTTATCTAATTATTTGTCTTTGGTTTCCTTTTCCTAATGGAGATAATGTCAGCCCATTGCTATCAGTGGAGTTGCGTGAAGGAATGAATGTTCAAATTTTCAAAATGTGTGCACTTGACAATTAATTAATTGACTGGCTGATTTCCAATGTACAATTAATTATTTCCATTAATTACTTTCCTTGATTGGTCCTGTATTAGGAGACTGCGCTTTCCTAAGAGTGGAATGACTTGCTCTCATGTTTATTGTTACTGCCGAATATGACCTGAGTGAACTACAGTATAAAAGCTAGAATTCATTGCTTCCTTATCAGTAAAAAGTGAGAGAATTACTGCTTTGTACAAAGAAAGTCCTTGTATCAGGCTTGCAGAGTTTCACCACAGAATACTGTCACAGTTTTGAAAATGTTTTAGTTTTAGATTTGTGATATGTTCGGCTGGCTGGGCTTGGAGTATTAGGTACAGTGATTGATCATCCCTTTACATGTACTGTATGCTGATCTATGGCAACGTTTGCACAACTAGTCTTACTGTTACATACAGTATTGTAGGAACTGGCCAATTAAGGTGATGGAGACCACCTAAAAGAACTGTGACCTCAGTGCCTAGTTTGTGATTAGTCCAAAATCTAATGTAACAAGACTGAAAATACAAAAAGTGAATCAGCTTCATACAATATGTGAATAACAGGTATAAATGTGGTTTTTAAATGCAATGTTTTTTTTCTCTTCCTTTCTTGTCTATTTACTGTTTTTTATAATAAACAGTTTCCGTCCAAAAATAACATGACAATACTGAATATTATTTGCATTTATCCTATCTCAATGACGTACCATAAAATTAACAGCATATCTACTTTATCGCTTACAAATATTTATTTTTGCATCAAGTCAGAAGGCCGGAACAAATTATTGGTCTCATGCATTACATTGCATGTGTAGGCATAATCATTTTCTTGGGGGAAAAATCTTATTATTTCCTACTTCATTTGTCACCATGTTCTGTGGAGTGGTAGCACGACACTCCAGAGCATTTGTCTGCAAGTGTATAAGGCGATAATTATACATCTCTGAACTGCTTGTGTGCGGAAACATCATGGTCCAGTAGTGAGGAAGGGGAGATTTCAGAGGACAAGAAGAATGTCTTTGAGGATGGTATTTATTTAGGTGAAACAAATGAAAGCTTGCTATCCTGAAAGGTGACAGCTATCATGCAGCACGTTAACTCGCAAAAGCCTGCAGCCGTCTGTAGTGGAGATACTTTCTGTCTGTGTCTGCCAGACTGACATGTTTGATAAAAACTCCCCCATTTCCTAGGAGTCAACTCAAGTCAAAGAAAATGTGTAACTGAAGCCGTGCACAAACACCTCAGGGAGCAGAAATTTGAACAACACCACGGAAGACTCTAAAAAGGATTTCCTATACTGAGCATATTTTAAAATACTTACCTGTACAGGAAATCTCCAGAGTAGCCTCAATGCTTGACAACATTATCATCTCTGACAACCAAATGGTATTTTCATGTGAAGAATTTTCAGAAAGCCTTAAAAACAGCTGCCAGACTTCAAATTTGACAGAAAAAAAGTTAGTTTATCCTTTTTTATGGAAAGCAGGCCGAGCCTTTTTTACAAACAAATAATATTGACTCATATTACTAATGTGTACAACAGTCTTACATTATAGGACAAGCTTATAACTGTATAGTTTTATGTAGAAATCCAGATTTTGGTTTTAAAGCATTTTTAACTCTGTACTTTGATTTAAAACTGCAATGTATTTAACATCCTTGACAATATCCTAAGATATTTTCCCAAAAAAGGTGTAGGTTATCCAGATTGTCCTCTGATGGAGTATGTCTTTGTGTGCTGTAGAAATTACACCTCCTGACAAGAGTATCTCACTATGCTGATGAACTGAAAGTCATTCTAATTGTATCTGATATATACATTGCTATATAGTATTCTGCAAATTAAAATTAAAACACTGCATTTAAATCTGTTAGGCTCTCACATGCTAAGATGATTAATTTACATACCCATCATAAACATTAATTCAGATCTAAATACACAGCTTGATATTTGTCAGAAGTGACCTGTGGGTCATTGTCCTCTTAGAGCATGAGATCTTGACACATTATCTCCAGTCCTGACAGATAAAAATATGACAGACTAAAGTCCTGTAACATTTTTATCAAGGTCATGTCAACTTTGTAACACTGACCAGCTTCAAAAGACTGACATTTGTGGTTATGTTCTGTACTGTTGTTATTTTAGATTAGCCATTTGAATGGTATATTCAAGTAATCAATTAAATTAGGCAACACAAATTTGCCTAATTTGATGTATTTCCTTGATTTTTAGATAGAAGCAATTGATGAAGCCCTAGAATCTTACAATCGATATATTATAAGATAATAATATTATGTATTGTGGAATGATTGATTCCATACTGCAGAAGACATTTCATGCGTAGAAGATATTTCAGAGGTACAGGAAAAAAACTCTGTTCTTGATTCAGAAAGATACTGTATCTATCTAAGACAGCTATCAGCTGGAAGTAAGAACATAATTCAACACATCTTTTGAGTAAGGAAGGTGTAGTTATGGACCTAGAGTCATTAAAAATACAATAAACTTGATTAGTTCCAAAACTCATTTGTTGCGTTTTTAAGCCTATACTGTATGTCTCCATAGTCTTGAAATGAGGTCAGCAGTAGTGCTCAAATCTCCTCAGGTTAAAAGGGAGAAACAGAATTCTGCAATTGCTCTATCATACATAGTCATGAGACTGGATGTTATGCACATATATTCTGTGTCATGTGTTTATTTGAAATAATGCTAATCATTAAACAAATGCTGTATAAGTATTAGCAACTAGCTTGCTAATATGTGTACTTCTAATTAAGCATATTTGCTAAGAAACTGGCAGTCTATATAAAACTTTCTAAACTGAAAGTCTTGTTATTTTTTTACTTACATTGATTCCAGATAATAATTAAAACACTCACTAGATGAACATACGAATGCTTCACTACTAAAATAAGGCTTGTTCAGCTTTTCCACATGAAGATAAATGGCAGGTAAAGAATAGATCAGCTTCCTTAATTAAAAAAAAAAACCTAGGATCATCATCATAAATAGCACAGATGTGATCACAAGTCTTTAAAATGAAATACACTAATGACATGAAATAAAAAAAATAATCCGGGAACAACACTTAGGGTCATTACATTGGTACAGTAATTAGGACATTTGCCTTATATGTTTGTGAAGGCAGATTTCTAATTTCTCATAAGATAGTCAACCTACTGTATCTGTATGCGCAGATTTATCCTTTTTCATCCTTTATCCTTTTATCCTTGCTCTGATTTCCAGAATATTTCAAAGTTAGATTCAAGTTACTGGTACTCAGCTTTGAGGGCATGAAATTGTTTGGATCCTGAAAAAAAAATATGAACAGGTAGCCCCCTCCAACACCTACAAGTTTTCTGAACTCTGGCCATTTCCAGTCCTCTGTACGAGACTCTGAACTCTCGAAGGCCATGGTGTATTGAACTTTCCGCTCTGTCACTTTCAGTCCCTGTCTTTAAGCTCAGATCAGATTCTAATCAGTCTGTGACTGCCCACAGCACTGCACATCTTTTCTAGCTCCCCTCTCTCCACCCCAGTGCACCCTTGCAGAAGCTCCCTGCTTCATTCCTCATGAGGGCAGTTGCTTTCCTCAGTAGGCAACCTAATACCAAAGCCTTAAGTTCTCTAAGGTCATTTTTTTCATTTCATCATACTTAGAATTTGACTGAACTACTGAAAAGAAGTTCCACACATAGCATTCTGGGTAAGGATGAAAAACTACTGCAAAACAAAGGATTTCATCAACTAATGCTCATTCCCAGGAAACTGAGGGAAATATCATAATTCCTTTTTTTCTGTTTTGAACAAATTATTGAACCATCATTTAAGAATCATAAAATGAAAAACAGTAGGAAGATTAAGAGTGGTTAACATCACTTTCAATCTGACTTATGTTATCATGTTCCAGGTTGTCAAGTTTTCAGTTGCCTAAAGCTAAAATTTGTAAATATGTTACTCACTTTCTCATGAAAGGGAGTTGTAAGTACTGCATCAAAACAATGATAAATGGAACATTATTGCTGTTGAGATTTTAGCCTTGCCAGTCATGGAAAACAAAACAAGCAGATCATTACAAAAGAGCCAGCATTCAGATAAATAATGTAGAAGACTTGTTAAAGATTCAGAAGAGTAACCAGTTACACCAATGGGCCTTGCTGGCTTAAAATGTCTGTTTCGGAAGGAAATAATAAGATTGTGTTATTAAACGTAAGGTTTCCATGCACGGAATTTATTTTTCTATTAATCTATTTTGGCTTACAACTATGAAAGAGAAATGTAAAAAGTACTCTTGACATGAGCAGCATTCTTCATACACAACCTTTGCCATAATAGGTGGCAAACAGGGAGAAAATGGTAAGACACACCTAAAAGAAAGCCCAGCCCAGAATTTGTGCAGCAGTAAAATACAAGTAACCTTGATGCTTAGAGATGTGAGCAGTCCAGCAACAATAACCTCATCAGTCTGCCACTGCTTTCTCAATATTTTAGGCAGGGGTCAGACAAACATACAGTAGATGTTCATTACCTTCCCAGCTGATCAGGTGTTGTGTCTGTTCAGATGCTCTTAATAATTTTCACTCAACTCTTTTCAGAGTACTTGCACTATGGGGCTGCTGTTTCCCAGACCTTCCGGTGATCAGACTAGTCCCGCCATCCCTCAACTTTTTAGTGTATAGGTGTATGACAGCTTTGCATTCTTGCCTTGCTAACTCTCAGGAAATGGCAATGGGCCTGACCTGCTCATCCCTGCTGCAGCTGCTGTCTTTGCAGCTGCCGCTGCCGAAACTCCACCTTGTCGCTGCTTTTCTCTGGGAACTGCTGAAGAAAAGGAGTGGTGCCCTTCCAGCCCTGCCTGGGCTGGCGCCGTGACTCAGACTCCACACTGCCTTCTCTCCGGCCGGTGGAGCTGTCTGGTACTGCTGGCTGCTGCTCAACAGCCACTGGTGCCAGAACGGAGCCTCCCCGGCCACTGCTGGGACGAGCAGTGGCAGTGGACTGAACCGGGCCAGACTTCTTACAGTACGATTACTGCCTTCCAGACACCTTTGTGCTCAGAAAGGGACTGACAGCTGCCTGCTGAATTAATTTGCCTCTCCAGAGACCCAGGTCCAATACCATGTGCTTCCCATACTAACATTAAGCACCAATATAACCACACAGAATTGGATCCCGTTTACTGGTGAATTGGATAATTGGCAATTGGTTGTTACTGCTGATTTCTTTATTGGAAAGAGAAACACTGCATGTGAAAAAATGCCTTTCTTTTACTGATTTTTCTTTCTCTCTGTTTCTCAGGTGCCAAATAACCGAAGCAGAGCTGAAGCCTGAAAAAGAAAGGAAGTCGTTTCTCATGAATCACTGAAACACTGGACGCAAGCGGGAAAGATCTGAAGTGGAGGCCTTGGCAGTGGGAGACGCGCATGTGGTGGGTCAGTAAGGTGTGTCTCTATGCCAAGCTGTGGCAGTAGACAGCCATGCTCACCATCAAAAGACCATACAGAGGAGAACGACACATTTGACCCAAAGAGTAGTGTATTCTCTCAAGTTCTGCAGCGTCACTGAGCTATTTTTCTAGACTTTCACTTCTACTTCAAAATTACGAGGCACCACATTTCTCAAACAGTTGCTCAGGAGGTCTGCAGGCCAACCACATCACTGAAGCTGCTCCTGTGGCATCAGGATGTGGACCTGAGGGTTGCGGATCAGTCAACTAGCAGCAATCAATCAAACAGTGGGGCCATGTGGCCACCTCTCGTTTGTCATTCTGCTTATAGTCTTATTTTCTAGAAGTAATTGAGCAATCAGGCTTCCTGTGTGACCCTCAGCCCCTATTTTACTTGTACTGGGCACATTTTGCATTGCGCCTTCTATAGTTTGCACAATCTGGGGATTGTGATCCGATCATTCTAGCAGTGTGCAAGTGTAATGAATCGGTTGCAAAGCTCACAATAAGCACATATTATACGGGACCATCAATAAAGTCTGATGAAGGCAGTTAAACAGGGACACTTTTCTAAGACGGTAAAAAATGATTTTTTAAATACAGTCTTTATCAGTGACTGCCTAAGAGGTTCTGTATTGGACATGATAGTAAATGACTGAATCAAGGATTCAAAATGGTGACATCCGATCCAAGGAGATGTGGAAGGATTTTGTTACAGTTTACATTGTACTTCTGTGTCTTGCAGATCGCCCTGATTAATTAACTGGTTTCGTTTTTAATTTTCCAACTGTGAAGCTCTGTAGACGCATCGGCCACACTGACAGATTAATATTGCATAGGACCCACGTTTCATAAAAAAAAAAACTTTATGGCATTCAACTACGGCAGATGGACTGAGCGATAAAACGGGATTTGGCAGCCACGAGAAAATAGTTGGGTTTCAATTATTTCTCTATTTATATTTCTATTATAGCGAGCTAAAGTGAAATTACAGTTCGGTTATTTAAAAAAAACTGTAAAGCGACTAAATGTTTAAAAACACATTATACTTAATTGAGCGGGTGCGAAGCAGGTACACTGGGAGAGAAAAAAAAAGTGATCAAACCAAATCGTTGTTGGAACATCCAGGCAATCTCGGTTATTCTTATCGGGGAGAGTACTTGAGAGGGTATTCTGTTCCTAAATTACGTCGTTAGTGGATAACGCTGTTGGCAATTTCCTTATTTCTCCCGTCGATGTCATGCCTTATCGGGAGTGATAGCTGAGTCCTGTGTTGATGCAACCCAGGAGGCAGAGAAAAGTCCCCCGATTTGAGGCGGCGCGGATGCCTTGCGAGAGCGTGTGCCGACGCGCTACAGACCCCTACAGTCTCCAGTCCTCTTCCAGATTCCGCTGGGACCCGATAAAGTTACAGTGCCACCACCAAGGCTGACCGGCGCTCCCACACATCGCCGGGCTCTTTTCCGAGATCCACACACACCAACAACAACAACAAAAAAAAAAAACCCACGCCGTTGTGCTGTGCGGTGTTTTATTCTTTATGATCTACCTTCATAATTGCCTTGTTTTTTAACATGTCAGCCGGATACGTCCACAACAGGTCGGGCAGTTAGTTTACATGTGAACTCGGTGAACTAAAGAGGAACTAATCCGACTGACCTGTACTAAACGGATTACATATATGGCAAATTATACAATGAACGCACAATGCTCAAATGCCTACCCGGGGAATATAGGTTAAGAATATCATTGTGCGGTGCATATTGTATTTTAATGGTTGGGGCCAACTACAGAGCGCTCTTAGTCTGCTGCTCATAGCGCCCGAATATTATATACGTTACTTCTGATTGTCTGCCGGCTTTATCAGCTCGGCTGTGACAAAAAGGCATTTAGTGCAATGCTTCTTTCATTAAAATACTTGGGAGATGTGATCCCGCCCCTTTTCAAGAGTGAAACTGATTATTTCACCCCGCAGTGGAACAGGGTGAGGGAGAGACTCGGTTAGGATTGTGGGAGAGGAAAGGAGCACAGATCTCAACATCATCATCATCACCAGGCATTCCTCTTAATCCTTCCTTCTCCAGATACAGCCGGGGAACGAAACACGCGCGCTCCCCTTTTTCCTTAAGACACTGTCATTTCCTCATCGCTTCATGCCAGACCAGAGACCGGCTAGTTTTTTGTTATCATTTCAGAGCTACTTTTCACGTTGTTCACTTGAGTTGTGTTTCTGCTGTGCTGGATTAAGAGAGTTTTTGTGAGCTCCCGGCGTAGGGGAGAAGGCTTTAACGCTGTTATCAGCTGGAGGAGACAAGCGAAGAGATCGCCTTCTGTACGCAGACTCTTGCCGAACTGGTTACATGCACCACAAAGTAAGTATTAAGCTGTAACTGTGTCATCTTCAGTTTTCCGTAGCGCTTAGTGAAATGAGAACGCGATTTGGTCGATATGAAAGAGTTTGGTTTACAGCTGCGATGTCATTTTGACACCACCGGCGAAGTTCTGCGCGATTCTAGCCGTGCTTCTTCGGCGAAAGTTGTAAATAGCCTTTTGAGACGTTTATCTTAAATGCTCCATCTCTCTTTGACAATTAGAACTTTATTTAATTAGTACGCCACGCACCACAAATAGCCCTTTTGTGCGTCTAAAACGGGAATCGGGGTCTGACTCGTGGTTTTGTTTGTATTTTACAACTGCGTTGACCTTGCAGTACTGTAGTTGGCTACCACGGTTTTAAAACATTTAGGCGTCTGCATTAAAAACGGAAAATATATGCCATTTGTGTTTTTACCCGCCGTTATTTTCATTCTTTTACAAACCTTAGTATTTTTTTATTACCAAATTTACCAGGGGGGGGAAAAAGTAGTATCGTACTGTATATACAGTACAAGTCGTGGAGTTTCAACTGCGTTTTTATTTTGCGTTGTTTCCTCCTGAAGCACATTAAAAACTTGTGTTCTGCCGGACGGTTCAGTCATACATTTGTAACAATATATAATTTCTGAGAAATTTAAAACCCATTATCATCATCATCATCATCATCATCTTCTTTTTATGGGTTCATATACACATTTTATTCAGATATTTTAAACAGACAGATCTTGTTAGCGGTACTACAAAGGCACACTTAACATCCACGTTCCTCCGACAGCGATTTACAAAAGTTGTTATTTTTTGGCTTGCCTTTTTAATAAGGCCCGCGCACCCACACTTTATGTCAATTTACTTGGTCAGGTCCTCATTATTTTTCTTCTTATTCCAAAGAGAAACGCCTCTGCCGCTGTGTGTATAAGATGTTGCACAAGACAAACTGGGTAGATAATGTTTCAAGTGTAGCCCTTTTTTAAGAGCAGGTAATCATATTAAACTGCTTTGATGCACAAATACCAGGACTCGGGAGAGCTGAACAGGATTGGGCAGGGTGCCAGTGTTTTACTGTAGGTCTGTGGAGAATTACCTTGGCAAACGAAGCCTTTCGACATCATGAACTTGATGGTGGATTTAATGATAGCAATTTAAAGAACTAAAGTTACTCTGTTTTCTTACTTGCATTAAATGGGAAACTAGGTGGCCAGTACTTCGAGTTGTGCCCAGGCAGAAAAGTGACCAGTTATGTTGTTGTTGGCACTCTGTGCTGGGTATTGTGGTTGCAGAGTAAAGATGTTTATACGGACTATAATAACTGTAATCCCTGGAGGTTTGGCAAAAGCCATCGAATTCTAAGCACCTGTGAACCATTGCTACCCTCTGAGATCTATCCAGCTCTACTACTGATTATATAAACTACTGGACTATAAAATATCATGTCTAGTCCTTTTTTTCCTCCTTCTTACTCATTTTTGGTCTTGCAAATCTCTAAAAAAAACTGGCCCCTCAGATATCTTTTATAAAAAATTACACCTGCAAAACAAACAACAGTTGGGGAGCTCCATTCTTTAACTCCGTATTGAGATCTATTTATATGTTCCTGATTTTTGTCAGCTAAAAACATGAGGGGTTAGACTGACTAAAGCATGCTTTCTAAATAAATACCTTGATCACAGCACCGCTTCTGAAGTATAATTTGCAATATTTTAGAATGCCTTAAAAATCTGTCAAATATCCATCGGCAGATTGTTTCTAAATCAGGCAATTAAGAATTGACTAAAAAAAGTTTACTAAGATTTTGGTCTGGAAACTGAATTCAGTGAACATACAGACATTTTAGAAGATAATTTAAGATATTTATTTATGCTTGATTTTCAGACATTTCAGAAACAAAGTAGCTATGCTGTATTTTATTTTATGCTTGTTGTTAATTGATCTCAAATTACCTTCCATCAATATGGAAGTGTTTGTTGAATCTAGTCCTAGCAAAGACAGGGCACGCTCGAGACGAGTATAATTCATGGTTTGAAAAAACGGCACGATTTGTGCAATTTTGATGTTAAAACTTGTGTGTACATCTGACTTATTAGTCAGGATCAAATGAGCACAACAGATTACTGATCTCTGGTTTTCAACTTTGGGGCCCGTGAGTTATGTGGAGTACCGAAAGCTGCAGAAGCTTAAACTTTTCTTCTGATATCAGTGTGGCTTTCCTCCCAAGAAGGAAAAAAAGAAGTGCCGAAAATTCCACGTTGTTTAGCCCAACAGTTGCCTGTTGCTCCTGAAGGATTTATGGTAATCTCCTTAGATTTGAGGTGAATGCACTAAGCGTGGACTGTCAATTACACAGGAGTCTTCAGTTAAGCACTTTAATCTCAGAGTCACACCGACTGCAGCACGCAGCTTTTTTTGTTCTCTGGAGCTGTCACCTTTGGGAAATCACTGGATCTTATAGCCGATTCACAAAACCAATAGTGACAACAGTCTTATGTGCCTTACAAAAGAGGGATTAGGTGCTTCACGTGCCTTTCTGATTGGCTGGAGACTTGAGCGGATTGCAGGAGCAGGGCATGGCACTCTCTGGGCTCAATTGATTTTTATAAAAGGAGGCAGTATCCCTGCCTCTTCCACAATATCAAGTGTAACCCGAAACCGGTGCCCTCATTAAAAGAGTATGTCGCTGTCTTTTAGCTTCTGTGTCTTGTATTTGTCAATGAGAATGCTAGCACAAAACAAAAAGAAGTTCAAGCAAACATTTGCAAAGGTTTTGTACAGATTGGTGAAAGTGAAAGTCTTTGAAAAGTGCCCCAGCATTCTGGCAGTGAAAGAAATTTGTGGCAGTTTTCCTATACATTGAAGCCTGGCATTAAAGTTTGAGATTCTAACAGTGTTGTGGGGTAGAACCAAATTCAGTCTTTGACCTAACATTTCTTAAACATCTTCATAATCCGGAGACTTAATTCAAGCCCGCCTGACTTTTGAAGCTTTGTTTTTAAATTAGGTGCTGTAAAACAAAACTAAAAAGGAGAAGGAAACTCTTTATAAAGATATATGAATGGTTCTATATATATGATTTATTTGTGAAGTGTTACAAGTCATAGACGGTTTTGTTATGTGAATATCTAAGTGCAGCTAGTAAAAACAATTGCAGTAATCAATTCAAATATATTTTATGTGTTATCTATGTGAACATTAAAGTGGGTTTCTTAGTCGTAACTGTGAAATACTGAAACCAATCTGTAATTTCACTGAATCTGCATTGCTTTCATTAGCCGATAGAAATTCTTGGAGATTAGGTGTGTGTGAGTAAAAAGCGTTCTTAAGGTTTTGCTGTTTTTGTTTTTCTATTACATTTCTTAGAAATAATATTCAATTTACCTCACAAAATAGTTATAATAATATTCTGTTTAATGCGCTAATATTACAATTAATTATACTTGTTAGAACATGCATTGGTGTGCTTATTTTGTTGGTGATTTTTAAAATACCCTATTTTATTTTCCATGTTTAAATTACTTTCTTCTCCATAGAAACAGCATGTTTCTTATTCTGCGGTGGTTTGTGTATATTTTTGACAGTAATAGCTGTTTTTAAGGGTTGTGCATGCAGAGGCAATCTTGCTTTCCCCTGCTTGTGAAGTTAATTTTAATTTATCTGTCCCGTTTGAATTGTACAGCAACATTTTACAACACACATGAAAACTGTCCCTCACAGCTTGCCCAGATGAAAACAATTATATTTTTGCTGAAGATAGCTCAGTAGTCCTCTCGTTTAGTTGAAACAGCTTTGTAGGCAGGTGTTACTCTTGCTACTGTTAATATGAAGGCAGTCTTGTACAGGACCTTTTATTGTTGTACTAACAGATGCACAAAGACCACCATAAAGGAGCTATGAATAAAGGACAATCATCTGTTGCATTATTACGTTTCTTATAATAACAACGCGTACAATAAGTGCTGACAAAGCCTTCAAGCATTCGTCAGTTTTTTTGTTTCAATGATCATTTTTCCTCATGTTGTTTTGGAACTGCAGCACAAAGGTCTTGTTTAATTTCAGACCTTTTGTTTAGGAAAGGTGAAAACTGTGGAAAAATTATTGTAAAAATAGCTGAAATATCTTCTCCGACTGTTCTTTTCATATTTTATGTTTTTAATGCACAGTTCAAACAGAACGACTCCCTCTGTATTTAATAATTAGTGCTGATGTTCTGTAAGTTTTATTCCACTGATAACTGGAGGAGGATTTGTGTGCTGTAGTCACCAGGGCATTAAAGAAGGCGGCAGAATATTTGTCTTTGATCTTTAATTGCAATTGTGTAAGAATGTTACTCTCTTTGCATTAACTGCTGGTTGTGTTTGAAACCGTTGTATTTGTGTAAGTGGTCTTTTCTCCTTTTGTCTCAGAAAGGAGAAGGACGTAAAAAAGAAGGAGAACATACAGCAGTCTGCCGGGTTTCATTGAAAGGACCAGCGTCATGCATCTTGGAAACTCAATCAAGCAGAGATAGTTTCGATTCAGAATTGACAGGGCAAGCAGCAGGGCCAGCTCTGTCCTTGTGCAGTTTAAATGTGTTGATTTTACTCAGAATGTGAGAACTGATGTGTTACAAATGGTTGGAAAAGGTGAACAAGCCTGTTGTCAGATTTGATCTTTAGGCCAGGCTGAGTTGTTGGGTGGTCTAGAGAGAAAGACCTTTTGGCTAGTCACCATTAGTTTATATCATCAGCTGTGGCTGCGCCAATAGACACCAGAAACTGGAGCATCTGGATGAGAATGTAACGTTGATTTCCTGACTTGGTTGTCTGAAGCGAGGGTGCAGAAGAGAAAAAGATGATGATTGAAAGGGCAGGAAAAAATAAAAATGTCTTCGATTTTCTGTTGGTAAGAGGGAGCCTTGCAGAATCCATGGAAAAGAACGGACCAAAATTGTATTTTTTGCATTCATTTTTCTTTCTTAGAATTGCTCTTTGTCGAGATGTAATAACCAAAAAAAATATATATTTTCTTGGTGCTCTGAAGGCCGGTCTTTTGCCATTGCTTGCTGGCTGTTTTTAATGTGCCTGCTTAATTATATTTAATAAAGATTTTTATTTTTCAGAAACCCTTTGAGAATTCAATATTGATTTGGTCTCAGTGAGTCCAAAATATTTGTTACCAGTGCAGTCTTTGGTACGAACCATAACAGAACATCAAATACTGATAATTGCTACCATTTTCTTTTAAAGTATGTGTCAAGCACTACTTCTGATTTGCTCTGTTATTAGAGCACTGCTAAATACCCCGGCATTAAAATATTATTAATAGCATATTTGTCTTTTTATGTTTATGTTTCACATTTAACTCTATGTAAACTCACAGACGGAACGTCTGTAATGTGATAAAACACACAGTGACTGACCTGTATCTTTCTGGTGTGGTAAGGAATGGATTTACTGATGTTGTTACGAATGGGTTTTTGTGGCATTACTGGACTTTGCCCAAAACTGAAATAGTTTCCAGTAAATGTAATTTATCTTTGTCAGTGCCGCAAAATAGCCAATTCACTCTGTAACATCCTTCAGTAAGACAGCTATAAACAGAGAAGCTTTTATACTAATGTTGCACGTAAAATTAATCTGAAATTCCCTTTAAAAATGTGCATTAAATGGGATATTTTAAGCAGATCCTGTGTTCACAATGGAGCAGAATAGGAATAATGTAATACTCTCGATCTCATCTAGACCAAAGGAAGGGACAATCCATATGATATTTTTGACAATTTACATCGTCTTTACTTTTGGAAAAGTTGAACTCTAAAGGTTGTTTCTCCTTTGGCCTTTTCTAAATTATTTCAACTGCGGAATGCAGGAAAAGAAAAAATGAAGCATTGTTTATTTTGTAAAGAAATACTTTTTATTTTGAATATCGGGGAATCTAAAAACATGCAGCCGAACAATTGTCGTCACATTGTGTCCCAACAGGAAGCGTTGTCAGACGCATTCAGCCTGAAGTTTCTGGGAATCCTGTGCTGCTCTCTGTCCCTCCTTCAGTACATGAACAGTGTCCTGCTTCAGTCCACAGACGCATTTGTATTCATTGTCATCTGTCCTGTTTCCAGCAGATGTACACAATCTGTTCTGCTGTCACTAACAGGGTTTGGTTTGTGAAAAGAATGTGTCAGAAAATGCCGCTGTGGTCACTCTCCCAGCCCTCGTTTAAGTGTGACGGAGAGCGCGATCGGTGGGCTAGTTTTATCTGTACTCCAGGACCAGGGGCTCTTAACCCCTGAGGGCTTTGCAGGAAAATGTTTAAAAGTCCATCTTAATTAAATTCTTTCTTTTCAGCCTGATAGTCCTGCTGTTGAGCGAGAATGCATGTTCTAATTTAGTTCATTTCCAGAATTAGCCAGGTTTACTTCAGTAGATCAGACAGCTGTAAGACTGGGAAGCAGCTTGTGTCCAAGTTAAAACGTGTACTTGTGCAGTGGCACCGAAAAACAAAATGGCAGTGAAACCTTAAATTCCAGACGTCTTAAACCTTTTCCTTTTTCCAGACGATTTGCCTTTTATGAAGCATAAGCCATATTTTAAGCATTGGTCTATGCTTCAAAGCTGTCTCGTATTTTATGTCAGTGAAATGTTTCATCAAACTTGTCACAAGTAAGATATTAAATGTTCAATTGGCATTTAAAATGATTGTACAGTACCTTATGGTAGATTAGCCAAAGAAATAGCACATGTATTATGTGTACGTTTTAGATAAATATATATTTTGGGTTTGTAGTACTACTGCATTGGTAACACTGAAATAGCTTTGGTTTAGCTTTATTGTGACCTAATGTAAACCTGAGAATTGATGCAGCACTTAACAATACAGTAAGTCTAAGCAATGCCTGATATTCAGTGTTCATATTTAAAATCCGTAGACAGCCAGTTGTGATTTTAACAGAAAGGAAATGACATCTATCCTTTTCTCTGCACAATGACTGTAATTTGAGTTTTGTCCTTTCTCTTTCTGAAAAAACAACATGCAAAGAAAAAAAAATCAAAGAGTCAAGGCAGTCATAAAACATTGAAGGTTGCTATTAAGTAGCTGAAAAACAAAAGGAAATTGACGTTGTGCTTTTGTGTGTTGTGAAATATGGAGAATTATGGATATGTGGGTTTTTCATTTGCTGTGGATTCCTTTAGCACACAAAATATCCCATGCATATTAAGAGAAGTCTGAGAAGGACAATATTGAATTGGAGTGGCCTATTAAAGAACTTTTTAATCCGTTCCAATACAATATGGTGTTTACACTGGTGCATGTCATCTGCTATGGTAGTCCTTCTAAAATGCAGCCAGCGATGCCATTAATTCCTCAGCTTTACCGCAATAAAGAAACGAAAGAGGAGAAAGCAAAACAAATTTGCGGCACCATATTACATGTATAATTAATGAAATCCGCACTATATTTGAAACTTCAAACCCACATCGCACTTCAAGGTTGACTGATGCTTTTATTGGGCCTGGTGGACAAACGCCGTGGAAAGATGAATAACCTTGCACGAGTCTCAGCCTAACCACTGGTAATACAGCATGAGCTTCAGCGCTGTGCACGAGATGAGAGACCTTAAATGCATATGCTTCAGTAGCACGCCATCGTTAAGACACAAATTGGCTCCTATCCCATACTTCCTAAATAGTGCTCCTACAGAAATAGCCCAGCCATGAGACTGACTTTTTGTGTGTGTGTGTGAATCATATACTGTTGTTGTTTGGGGTAAAAAGTTCATTATTTTATTTTTGGAAGCCCGCTCCATTGACACTGATATTATAAATAGAAGAGGAAGCATGGTCAGTTGTATGGATACAGTACCTGCGCCGATTCCGGCGGTTTTTCAGTAATTCCTGTGCTATTGTGCGCCGTCACTCATGAGCAGCAGCAGTAAGCTCCCGCTTGCAGGTATACAACAGCATGAACTGTGTGACAAAATCTTTATTTTAATATAGAATAGAAAAAAGGAATAGAGCTAAAAGGAGTTAATGTACCTGTTGAGTTGTAGCACAGTAATAGTCTAATCTCTTATTTAGTATATTAAACTGGAGAAAATATTTGCTGTAGTAAAGATAATAGTAATAATAAGATTTTCCATATACAGTCTTAATCAATTTATGTAAATATGGAGCATAAGTGTCTGTTCATATTTTCATGAATATATCAACAACTTGGCATGTTTAACTTTTACTACTTGGAGTCTTACAGTTATTCTTCTAGGCAGGCTGGTGAAATGTGCAGGACAGTTGTGGAGTGTCTTTCATGATGCATACATCAGAATAATCAAACTCAGGTTCTGCAGCAGCAATTTCAAACTCAGCTCGTAGCCACCCACAGCAGTGCACCAACCTGCATGAGACGCGTGAGTCTAAACTGGACAAAGCTGGATAAAACGTGCCCAGCTTTATGTAACACATTAAAAAAAAGTTCAGATATGTAGCTCTTATACTGGAGTGGGGATGGGTAGAGTATAGCAAGAACTGACCGGTTAGCTTGGAAGGAAAAATACAAAGCTGAAATACTTCAAGTAGCCTTCCTCAAACCTCTTGATACTGAAACAGTGTGATCTGGTGTATCTTTTTTTTCTTTAACGTTTATTTTTTTTAGAATGAAGCAGATCCACTGAATATATTTTCAAAAATCTGCCTAGGAAGTAAAGGTCTTCATGCAGTTGTTAAAAAAGCATTAAGCAGCTGCAGCTCTTGCTTAAATCTGAAGGTGATAGCTGCAGTCTTTGCTGTATTTGCTTTGCTCCTTATCTTTATTAGTGGAGCAGTACAAGCCTAGACCTTGAGAGCTGTGTAAAGCTAGTTCAAGTGATGTAACTGAAACATTCATCGGTAGCCAGGCTGAATGTGTTAGTTTGTGCGGTGGCTACATTAACATAACCGTTTTTCTACTGTGAAATGGGATGAGGGGTTGTGATTGATATGATCTGTTTTATCTCTTGAGTTTTTTTCGTGCCCGTGTAATGCCGCAGTTGTGTTGTTCACACGAAGAAGGTTCTGTCTTCTTTAAAAAGACACACGCCATCGCGCACAGACAGATTACGGGTTTGTCTGACTAAAAATACAGACGGCAGAGTTTACCATTGCAGGCTTATGTATATAACTCCTATAGAGAGGAATCTTTTTGATGTCATGGACGCCTTGCGTTACTGTCTTGGTTTCACAAGCAGAGCTTGTTCTAAGCAGGTTATTGGTTCAAGAAAGTCACAAGAATTTCTAAAAGCAAGGGTGGCTTATGTCTGTATTAGGTATAGCAACTGTTATATACTTTTCTTTGAAGGTGGAGTAATGCCAGTGTGCTGCATGTTTGCACCCTTGGTCTTATCAAGTTTTTTGTCGACCGTGGAAATATGGTAGGAACAGAACTAACCGTGGAATTCAAAGGCAAGTCCTGTGCTTAAAAAACACTTCAGCACAAATTGGACATTTCAGGACTGGAAATGTCCGACAGTCCCGTCTGCTGTGCTGCATTGCTCTACAAGTGGTATTTTTATATTTTAATTTAATTAACGACTTTGAGTGGGAAAACAAAATTGCCTTCAGAAGCAGTTTCTTCACTTGTTTTTCCTTTCTTGCTGAACATAGGCTACACATCTCTGCTTCTGTTTTCTTTTCACACTTCAAGCAGGATGTAAGCCAAAGCCAGTGGCCTTAATGCATCCTCTCTTTATAGCGAGGATGTCCCGAGGTGAGAACTACTACATAATGGTAGGCCGAGCCAGTGAAGAAGTCTGTGTTGTGTTTAAGAGTGTCGGGCACGAACTCTTAAGAATCTTCGAAGATGTTAACATTTCTGAATAAATCCTGTCAGGGGCACCAATCCTTACGTCTTGACCGACAAAGGTCCAATTCAGCGCCTTCTGACGTACAACCCAAATAGTGTCTCCTGTACGAGTTATTTCCAGGGGACCCGGAAACAGCTTTAGATGTCGGTATGCTGCTCTACCAGGTCTTGAAATGGGAAATGAGACTGTTGTAGTGACGCCACCTTCTGCGGCCTCTCTAGAGTATTGAAGCTTTCATGAGTGAGGAATCCAGTTCGTTAAACGGGTTTGGTTCTCTCCTTGGGCCTTACCAGTTGAGCTTATCGGGTGGTACAAAGACTTGAATCTGTGCGCCGGCAGCTTGTGCCATTTGGGTCTCTTGGTTTATTGTTGTAAACCAGTATTAACCTTGAGCTGCCTCTCAGAACTGGAGGAAATACACTGTTCTGCGAGGCATCAGAATTACTCAGCATTCTCTCTTTAGGAATCTAGGGCCCTTTCTGATTATAAAATTAGTTTCTCTCTTTTTGTTTTTGGTGCTGAATGTCATAGTGCCAATTTGCTACACTATTAACTGGTGAAAACGTTTGGTGTGTTTTTGACTGTAACCTACTTCTTGGTCTTGGTTCATAAAACAAACAAAAAATATGGTAACTGGTATTCCTTTGTATTGCAGTGAACTATAATTTTGCTTTCTAGTCACATGAAATGATCTGGCTAAATGATCTGCAGCCATTCATTGACTGCTTCTCTGTGTCGGGTGTGCAGTTTCCTGAAGTGATGGCTGCCAGTGAGATTGGAATGCCTTTGCCAGTGTCAGGCTCAGCTGGTGGAGAGGGCTTGCTTCACAGCAGGGGACGGACAGACTGGGAGAGAGACCTACAGTGGTCATTCTCCTCCGCTGGCAAGCTCCGCGGGCGGCTCCTCGTTCTGCCTTTGTCGCGCGTCGCCCTCGACTACCGCCGCGTGAAAGGGGGTCTTTTCCCTTTGAAATCAACCTGTCGCTCTGTATTCATTATAGTGTCCTTCGTGCCAAGTTGACACAGAGAACTTTACAGCAGTGTCTTCAGCAGGCGTTTCATATGCAGGTATAGGAGACCACTGGGCATGAAGGAGAGAGCATCACAAACTCCGAAAGGGCAAGAATTAATCTCTGACTGGTCCTATAGACTTTACCACTGACCTTTCAAATGAGCTATAGCCCCTCCCGATCATGTAATAATGTGATGGGTCTGAGTTTGGAGAGCTCGGTGTTTGCTTGCTTTCAAAATGTACCTTTTTGAGGTACAGTATGAGCGTTTTAAGATTTTTGCTGACATATTTAATTTGGGACGCAGTGCTTATTCTTGCTGTTGTTGTTAGTGTGCTGGCTTGAGGCACCGATCTCCCTTTGTGTACGTAGGCATTTAAGAAATATCGATCGTGTTCAAAGTGACCAGGGTGCTCAGTGAAAATTCTGGTACTTTAATATACACTGAATTAATTTACTAGTAATTTTTCTATTACGTTATGAGCAATTTAATGTACTGTACTTCATTTCACATATAAAACATCATAGTCTTATTAACTAGGGCAAGAAAAGCAAAGTGTTTAAATGTTGCTGGTGGTTCAGATATAGCTATCTTGCTTACTGGTGTTATAAGTGAAATGAAGAGAGGAGTACTCTACACACGGATTTATGCATACTTAATTTGATCAGCCTGTCAGTTCCAAATGGCCTTTTTTTTGCAGTATGTGCCTCTTCTATTCTTCAAAATGCTGGCACGTAGGATTTTGATGACCCAGTTTTAAGTTGTGGAAAGAAAACAGCCCAAAACTGAACACAGCAAATATTATCGGTCGAAAGTAACCGATTTTCTTTTTTTTCTCCTAACGTTCTTCTCCCACACAACCTCTTTATCCTTCAAGACTAATAACAAAATAAACCCTGGCAATGAAAACAGTGATCAGCCTCAAATACACACAAGCCCTGTAGGTTAATTATACGTGTAATTAGATGTTTATTTGTGATAACACACAGCAGGAATAGGGCATGCAATCCGACTGAAGACGACCTAGCGGTGGAGAGCTTTTACAATGCAGGGGAAAGGGAGGGCTTTTAATTCTGAAAGTAGCATAGTTTGATTCTTTCTCAAGACGGGGGAAATTAGGATAAGAAATAATTATGTGAAATGTGCCCGGTTCTTTGCCCACAAGTATCTGAATGGAAAAACTCTGTGGCGCTCAGAGCTCCGTGCTCCGCTATCATTAGGCAGGGGACAGTGGAGGTTATGTGAACGTTGCAGCTGCAAAGAGAGCCCTGGGATTTGTAAACTCTGGTCAGATCTGAATCCTGCCAACTTGAGCTACTGCAGCGAGCCTTGTGAAGTTCACTTTGCCTCTAAAAACAACAAAAAGCCATGTTAAACATGATTATGCGCGCTACTTTGGGAAGCTTGTAGCGTTTGGAAGAAGGTTCTGAAGCTGTTTGGTTTGATAATGTTATGATGAAGCTATTTAAGCTATGTAATTATGAAGCAAAGTGAAAATAAATCCAATGAACAGGAAAGTACTAGTGTGGCAAACAATGTAGACTGCTTATTTGTGAGACTTTTTTAGTGAACCGTTTAAGAAAAAAAAATGCGACTGGAGGAGCTCAGTCCTTTTTCTTACAATATGACAAAGTCAAACTTTCCTGTCACCAGTGGAGATCATATACGGTACAGCACTGACTCCGATGCAGCTGTGAAAAACAAACTGCAAAGGAAGTTATGCAAATGATTTTGTGCCTGACACCATATCGAACAACAAGGCATAAAAAACACGAAACATCACACAGTTCTTTTACAAAAGGGAAGAGCTGAAGAGTTAAGAAAAGGAGAATATAATATCAAGTTGCTTAAGTTTTGAGAAACTCAGCACTTGCTCTGTGAGAACAGGGGCATAATGTATGCTGTGATTTTCTGTATATCTATCTTTAGGGAGGCATACAAAACTGGTGGAATTAACCATCCCCAAGTGCTACCTCGAGTACAAGAAAGCTCAGTAATGTTTGAAACAGCACTTGAACCAAATGACAGGAGAGTTTTGGTTAGAGGGTCAGCTTTTTATGATACAGTGGTTTTGTGGAGTAGTTAAGTCATCTGCAGTGATAAGAGGGATTCTCCTGAGCTGAAATTTAAACTGCTGTAATTTAATATTTGAGCTTTTCTGAAGGGTTAAACAGCAGTGAGCATTATCAGATAAACCATCTCTCAGCCTCGGTTGAGGTTTCTTTGAAAACTCTGCAGTTTTGATTTTCTGCAGCTGTGCAGGGTCTTTAATCATATACTATCTTTTTTGGAGCTTTTTCCTAACATATGTTAATTGGCTGCTCTCTGTGACAAATTATGAGCACTTACTTTGATGAGGTTCAACTGTGATCATGTTGGAGTCGAGCATGTAGAGTTTCCAGCCCCTGCTGGTTCCTCAAACCACTACAAACATCTGTACGTCACTGTACTGCTGAGTAATGAGAGGACTGGGTTGGCTGTGGTGGTTTTTTCATTTTCCAAAGTGGTGCGTAACGAAGCAGGATCTCTATAGCTTAGATGTTTCATTACTTCAAAACGTGCCTTATAAACTGCCTTTAGGAGTATGCTTGCTTACAAAGTACTGAAACATTACTCCTATATATGGAACAGAAGTATTGCACCACATTCATATACAGTATCAGTGAAGGGAACCGTATAGGATAATAGCAGTCATCAGAAAATAACACTAATGTAATAATACATTCAAATAATTCTTTAAAAACAAGAAATAGTTTCAAATTTCATATTGCACAAAGTTCAAATGCAAGCAATGGGCCAATGTAAGAAACCAAAAATCAGTTTTTTAAGGAGTAGTTTTATTGATGATAATATAATTTTGCATTTAGGATGATGTCATGGCTAGACAAGTTCGGCTCTTTTCAAAGTATTTTAGCCTCTTACTGTCACTGTTGGCCCGAGAAATGGAGCCATCAGAAATGGCCTCTTCACTGAAGAAAATTAGTTTGAGACTGGGGAATCTTCCAGCTGTGCTTCTGTTATTCTTATTTTGAAAACATTTGAGCTTTCTTGATGGATGTGTACAGTACATTGTAAACTCAGTAGATCTCATGTAATAAAGGCTGAGGTGCTCGCCTACAGCTGGGGTTTGGCTTCTTGCGACAGGAAGACGGATTCAGATAAAGACTGTGAGCTGTTTGTATTGCTGTGTTTTGTAATGCTGCCATGTAGAGAATTTCGATTTGCTTAAGGCTCCCCTGAAACTGAGAAAAATGACAAGGGGAACTTGGTATGAACCAGTGAGTTCTGCGAAACGGATTATAATATAAGTGAAGGGGGAACAGCAGCAATCTGGAATGCTGCCTTGCAAAAACCGTGCTATTGTTGTGAAATAGATTATCAAGGAAGAAAAGACAGCAAAATGTAACATCTGCATTATTATAAAATGTTAATGCTAATATTATGCTGTTACCCGTTACAGCATGAAGTTGTACTGCTCCCTGTTGAGCACATATAGAATGTTTAAATTTCTTATCTTCTGTATGTAGATTTCTGTATCAAACAGAGTCATACATAACTAGTTTAATTCGTCAAATCTTGGACAAATGTCTGAAGAAAGGTGTGACAATTGCAGCTGTTTCACAGAGTGTCAAGGTGAGGGAGTTATTAAATGAAAATCAACAAGAAGATGCTTAGTAAAGTGAAAAGGAAATGTCTTGCACATTCTGCGCGAAAATGACTGAGCTGCTGCGAGGAGTGTGCATACAGCACGTTTGATGACAACTGGATGCATGAGAATATTTTAAGTAAAAAAAAAAATTACAAGCCGTGAACAGCTTTTTTTATGGATGGTTAAAAAACAGAAAAATCTTTCCCTCTGCGCTTGCCATTATTGCTCACAGTGCTACTAGTAACTAGCAAGATTAAAAGTGCAGTGTGACATGACGCCAGATTTCTCAGTGAACGTGTGTGAAAATACATCAAGCAACGTGTCACTGTAGTCTCCTTTCAGTTTCTTGCAGTAAAAAAGAGGCCTGGAGTCTAGCTTGAGCCTAGTATTTTTCGTTTTTAGCGCACACCTATTGGAAAATTTATCCCATTTGTTCTTCAGAATTGCGCCGAGGGAATTCTGCATTGTTCAGGCTGTTCTGAGCTTTTGTGTAAAGGAAGCCAGATGTGAACAGAGACGGCTGTGGACTCGCAGGGTAGTTTGCTACTCTGCTGAATAGCACACAGCTCTGGGTCTCCGTCTGGCTTCTCCGCGTACCTGCCTGATTTATTGATGGTGTCGCCCGGTTAGACATGGGAGCCCTTCTTCATAGCTTACTGCTGAACATATGTGACAAAATTGGACCAGAAATTAAGGTTAAAAAGGTTAACCCAACACGTTACGCTCTGCTGGTACTTGTTTGAAGCTCAGTGCTGTTGACATGACTTGTGTGAAAAAATAAACAAACTATAGGAAAAGCACAATCTTTTCCAAGTTAGAAATATTGCAAACGTTTTTTTTCCAAATATAGATCTGCAGTGAGAATGAATATGAAGGAAACATAAATTTCCTGATTTAATTTGTATTCTAAGATAAACTGGTTACATGTTTAATGGAACCTTTTTTTCCCAAGAAATGAAAGGATTTGAACACCAAATAAATTCTTTTGAAGCCGCCTGACTGTAGACATTCAAATACAAAACAAATGAAAGAAAAAACGTACAAGTTAAGCTCATGCCCCTTTTCTCATGACATGATAATTAGAAAGGAGTGACTATAAAGTGCTAAACAAGCAGAATTTTGTTCTACATTCTCTGAAACCGCTGTTCGATTACAAATACAAATTCATCATACTTCCTCTTTTGTCTGTCGTCGCTCTCCGAGAGCTACTGCAGGAACAATAAAAGACAATTAAACTCCAAATCATTATATTGGTTGACTAGTAATAAACAGTTATACCAAATGGACTGCAATATTGGGAGCCACAGAAACAAAGACAGGAACTTGGCAGCCTGAAGAATCTGTGAGGCCTGTAAAGCCTAGAGCCTTAATTGGGGCCAGGAGGAAACATTTAATAATTGCTGTCAGAAGATCAAATTTAATTCTCTTTTTCACAGGACTGCTGCAGGGTAGAGTTAAACAAATTGTCATCTGAGATTTAAAAATGAACAAAGCTTTAATTAGGCTGATTAGGATGCTGGAAAAGTGAGATGAAGTAATCGGAGGATCATCTAACCATACTGCTCTGCGTTTCATGGTGTGCGACACTGCCTTCCCACCTCTTTGTTCCAGATAAGGAGCATATCAACTCTTGGTGAAGATCCAGAATACTACAGAGCACTGTCATCTTTGGCAGATAACATAATTAGTTGAATATGTTATTGTGTTTTTGTGAAGTTTATGTGACCTGACAAAAATATTCAAAATGATAAGCCTTTGAATGGTATTGTTTTAGTTTTATAGTTTTTTCCAGTAATCTGAGACTTCTGTATGTGGATAAACCTTAAAACAGCAAATCATTTTTCAATTAAACCTGGGATTCTCAATGTAACTTAACCTAGGCTGTGCCTGGTCAGAGACAGAAAGAGTCTTACACATCTCCTTCAGAGGTTTCTGTGTCTGCTGTGGAGCCTTGCAGTGCTCGTCTAAGCAGTGGTTACACCTGGATTCAAGTAGTCGATCTGCGATGTGCGATAGTGGTTTCATGCTCGCTAACACTACATGGGCTTTGCTCTGTGGTAAACACCCCATAATAGCTGAAGCACGTTCCTCCAGGACACTGAAGGTGAAGTCAGCTTGTCAGACAACAGCACGGAGCAAACAGCTGAACTGATTGGGCCCTGCAGAGTCACTGCAGACCAGTTACCTATCCCAGTGCTTGACTAGTACATGGTCTGGTAATGCAAAGTGAAGTCAGCATGTTGCTCCTTGGTAGGGAGTTAGCCTCATTTCGGTTTCGTTCTTTAATTCTTTTCGTTCATTAATCCTATAAAAAGCTTGTCAAGTCAAATGTATTTTCATATAGCATCCTTCAATGCAGAACATCTTTGGTCAAAACTAAGGTTTACAACCTGTTTGTAGAGGCTGAAAACATAAATAAGCGCATTCAAATAAAATTATTTTTAATTGTTCTACTAAGGCTTAAAATAACTAAAGTCACAAGCTGCATAATGTCGAACACAAACTTCATGAACTGACAGCAGAACAGCAAAAGCGTACCTGTTGTGTCAGAATTTGCGAATCACTGAGACTGTTCTGAAACTTTTGGAATAAGCATCTCTTGCAGATTTAAAGGAACAGATCATGAGGACTGTTGTTTGTCAATGTAGCCGTTTAAAGTCAATGTGATGATTCGCTGTGTACTGAATTTAGAGCTGGAGTGTGTCTGGTTTTAATAGAGAATACAAGAAATTGAGAAACTCAAGCTGTGAAAGTGTAAAAGCATGTGTAAAACCTCTGTATCCATCACATCAAGCATAGGTTTCAATCTGGCTATATGCAGGTGTAACTACAGAGTTTAAGTGAAACACAAGAGAGTTCAGAAACCATTATAATCTTTCACTCTAGTAGATTGCATAATAACATTTCCATTAAATGTAACATTATAAGAGTCATAGCATTACAGTTCAAACCTTTTATACAGTAGTTATTCATGTCTGAATCCCAGTTAGGCACTCTGTAAGGGCAGGTCGCTTGTGCTACATGCCAAGAATGGGAATATGTTAAAAAATACGCCTAGAAAAATGAAAGTCAGCATTTGTATTTTCTTATTATGATGCCTTGAGCTGGCATGTAGACAACAAAAAAGGTCCAAGGATTGGACTCTGAGGAACACCAAACTGGTCGTCTTTACCAAGGTGGTAGACCAATCCAAAACATGACCAAAATAGGAAACATGAGACTACAAGTGATTTTAAAGAATCATATAATCAATTGCATCAAATGTAGCTGAAAGACCTAACAAAACATTACAAACCCTCCATAAGAGGCTTCTATCCTATGGCCTAAACAAAGCTCCGACAGAAAGTTCTCTAACAAACTATTACTGTATTTTGGGCGCAGCTCGAAAGTGTTTTTCTCTATGTCAGAAAGCAAACCGTCGTATAAGAGAGGACCAGGAGTAGCCAGCGCTTATCCTGGAGATCTAAACACTTGGAAGAATTTTGTTTGGTTATCGTGATATCGGTAACACATTTAAGAGACCATTTGAAAGAAAAAACGCCAGCACCTTATAGCTCTCAGATAACCTGACTTATTCAAAGCAGTTAATTGACTAATTTTCTCCAAAGTCACGCATTTCAAGCCTTTACAAACTGCTGATTTAAGGAGGACCTCTAAGATGCTCTTGTCATCTCCGGACTACGCAGTCGATGACTGTTGGGCCATATCCCTGTCTCCTGGAGTGGGCAGTGTTCTTGTGTGTCCCTCGTGCTCCCTGTGATCTCGACTTGGCTCGTGAAGTTGCCATAGGGGAGTTAACCTCCCAGAGCGCAAATCTCACTGCTCTGCTCGGCTAATTCTTCTGGCAGCCTTTTTTGGGTAAAAACAAACAATGTGAGCCTGAGCAGAAGACCCTCGCGACAACATACAGCGCAGACAAAACAGCTGATTAGGCCGCCCGCAAGTCCTCTCCTTTGGGGTTTGCAGCCGCATTCCACAGCTCCTGCTCCGAACCGGCTGACACCGTTTCGTGTCCTTTTGTCCTTGGGAAGTTTTGTGATGGGAGCGGCGAGGAAGGGGATCGTGGAATGAGATCTGCCAGCCTGCCAGCGCGCAGCGGGCCTGTGTTGAGAGAGGTGGCAACATCAGGCTGTAGCTTTCGCGAACGAGAAAAATCCATCTAAAAAGTGAGATTTTAAGGGGGTCCATTTTTAATTTTCTCCTGCCGTGTACTTTTTTATTAAATCAAAAGACCGTATGTGTGTATCATTTCGGAGGATTTTTGAGAGATATAATTTGAACTCGACTACACTCCCTTTCCAGTTTAGTTTTTAGGATGCTGTAGGAATCTGCCGTCTTAAAAATGATGGGAATTTGATCTGGCAACTTTTTGGTCCTCTTTTATGACCGTTTTAGTCATGTTTTTTTTATTACAAAAACAAAACACGGCACGTGAACTAGATTTTCTGATGTTTGCTTAGCTAATGAAAAGTCTGAAGTTTAAAATATCTCAATAATATTCAAGCAAAGCATTATGATATTTAAAGCAAAAGACTTATTTCACTGCCTGTGTCCTTGTTAGGGCTTGAGTTGCTTTTTGTAGGCATAACTGATTATTGAGATTTGTGTGTCTGTGATATTCCATATTTTTTTAAAATGTAATTGCAATGAGATGGGTGTACCACGTACATCAGAGTTTCAGGTTTTGGGCTGAAATTTTGAAAGATGACTAAGATGCCAGTAATAAAAGGCCTGTAACCCGCACATGTTTAATAGCAGAGTGCCCTCTTTCTGTTTTTATGCGCTATGAATACTAGTGTGTGTTGAAAGGAACGTACTTTTGAAAGTTGCATAGGCAGTTTAAGCAAGTGATCCCTTTCAGAATTATTTAACTGGTTTTGCCACTGATCAGTGGAGAAGTGGGTAAAAACATTGCAGTTTAGCTTGTGAAAGAGTGCCCTGTGAGGCACAAACTTTCTTTTTCCTAATGCTTTAATCTACCATAAGAACTCAAAAGACCTATTCACAGAATTTTGTCCAACAGAAATGCAGTTCATCCATATTTTCACACTTTAAGTAATAAAGGCTTTGGTTATACTAAGGTAAATGCGCTGTTTTACACATATGTCTTGATAAGGAGTCTTCAGTCTTTCTAATCAGGAATGTACAAATACAGTATTTTGAAATGTTAATGAGAGAATATCTTCTATTACATCTCATGTAAAATGCAACACAAATGAAAAGTTGAATTGGCTTGCTTTTTTATTTTACACTCATCACATCAGCTGCTTAGTCAGTCCTTAGCCCTTGTATTATGGCTTTGAATTCAAGATGAGGATGGTAGATGTACAACTAAGACAAAGATTGAACACGTTTATTTAGTTCCATTGCCAGGAATTCATTGCCACCCTGTAATTGCTGTAGTTTAAGACAGCTGTTCCTCGCTGCGCTGAGACTTCTCTCTCTACAAAACCATTAAGCCCAAACCCTAAAACCTATTTACTCTTTATTTTCCAGTTAGGTTTCTTTATAAAAACTCACAACTTGACCCCCTTTTAATGGAGTACAGTGACACACTTATGTTTGCAAGGAAATATATTACATATACACACTGTAGCAGGCCTCTGGAACAGTGGTTATAAGGCTTTCAAAGAGCATAATTAAGGAGCAATGTGAATCAAGAGACATCAGCCGTTAGTGAGAGCATGGCGCTAGGAAATCGGCGTGGATGTGTTGATCTGTTTAGCTACTGTCGGTGTTTTGAAACCCATCTTGGCTCGTGCCCCCTGATTGACTGTTTTTCAGAAGAAGACAGTTTGTGGATCATAGCGGCGGGAGCAGAGTCAGACAGTTTTTGTTAGGGAGAAGGAAGTGGGGGAGTTTTGGTTCCCATTTTGCACTTTCTGGAACAGTTTAGGGAAGGAAGCACCTTTGCACCTTTTATTGTTTGTGGTTTGTGATGTCACGTCCTTCCGTGACCACTCTGTGCATGTTTCCTGCCATTCTGTTCGCCTGCGCCGAGCTCGTGGGGGTAAAGGGACTGCAGGGAGCTCAGAAGAGCTTGTCCAGTGGGCTCGCTTCCTACATCGCCGTCCAGGCACCCGTCCGTCACTGCTGCAGGCCCGGGCCCGCGCCGCGGGGTCCTCTGGAGCATGCCTGCTTCAACTTCCTCTTTTGCTCAGTAGGAGCTCTTGATTTTTTTTTGGGGGGGGGGCATATTTTATCTGAAAGGGGCTCCGGGCACGCAAAGGTGTTATGGGACTTATAGGTTACTTTTACAGATTTGTTTTTTTTATTATTTCACAAAATGCAAGCGGGTCGCACGAGGGCCGGACAGTTTTACGGGTACGAACGTTTGTTTGAAGGATAAAGAGAGTACAGAGCAATTTGGCTTACACACAGTATGCATGCAACTTTTAAGTGGTTGTATCACATTAAGCAGAGCTATGCATTTCCTTGAGCTGCTTAAAATTGAATTCAATTATCCTATATTTAGAGCAAATCATCAGGAAACCTACACAAACTACAAAGAGTATTCACAGGCTAAGAGGTTTTAGGTCAGTTTTCTTATATCACGTGGACTTGCATGGGACACTTGGTAGACAGCTCTTCATCACCACAGTATCTTCCTTTGGCAGGCATGGGGAAAGCATGCCGAATGTTAAGAAGCATTGACTGTAATGACATTAGGCTTCCAAGGAGCTGGCACATGCTCAGATCAGTGATTGACCATCTTGATTAGCTGTGCCTGAAAGAAAATAACATGAAATAAGCCTGTTAATAAATAACCCTTTGCAAACTGTTTTGGGATTACATTAGCAAGATGCACATGTGAATGTGTGTTGAACCAATATCCACATTTGGATTGTTAGGATCCTAAATAAACTCTGTTAAAGACGTCTTTTTCTTCAAGGAAACGAGAGTTTATTTAAAAAGAGTGAGGGTTTATTTAATGTATCGTACACCTCCTAAAAGGTTTACTTACTGTACTGTAATATGTTATTTCAAATCCTTATAACCGCATTTCCTATGAGGATAGAGGATACTGCCTTTTTTCAAATGTGTGTTATTACTAAATGCATTGCAGATGTGCTCAAGAAGAAGGCATGTGGTAACAGTAACGAACCAGTAAAGTTCTAGAAAAAACATCCCAAATCTTGGTATAATCAATCATCTTCTGATGCATTAAGGTTAGGCTCCAGAATTTTTTGGTTAGTGAAAAAAAGCGTTGCAGAAGAAAAAAGGTGGAACGCGAGTCCAGATCTTGTCTGTACCATCACCTGAAAGAAGACTCTCGTCATCATTTAGAACAAAGGGCCCTGTATTTAAAAGCCCCACTGGTTCCTACTTTTCGATGTAGAGTTTTTAATAGAAATATGATGCACCTTGCTGAATGCAATACAGCATTAAAAATATTTCTATCTGTCCTCTTCCTCATGTAGATACAAATCTCGGTTGACGTACACAAGTAAAAGAAATTCAGAAACAAAGAACTGAAACTAGGAAAAAACCTGCAAACTTCTTTTTTCTTGTTAAAAACAAGGGTTTGGGAGTAAGGCATGCTATCTCAGAATTTTTTCTTTTTTTTTACTGAAGAGCCTCACCAAAACACCCCCTTTTCAGTCCCCTCACTTCACACATGTCAAATTTAATAAATCAAAAACAGTTTTAAAGCTTCAGCATTTTTAAAGCTTCCAAAATGCGCGACGTCGCAGGTCTCCAGCCTCTGACAACTGCCTTTTGTCGTTTCTTGCCGATAACATATTGCATGCAAGAACTTAGCTCAGCGCTTCATTAGTTCTCTAAGTTGAACTTTTTTTTCCTCCATCTCACTAAGAAATAAAAGACTTGATTAGCAGGTGGGAGGAACACACTATCCAGATAACCTTCCTGGGAGATGCCTGGCTCCCTGTTCAGTGCTTTTTAAGGCTCGTCTTTTTTTTTATGTGTGTCTCACTCATGTGAAGGATTGTGATCTCTTAAAGCCCTACTGCGTCTCTTAAGCCACTATCCCTGACCTTCCACCTGAGCAGCAGCTTATACGGGTGTGAGGCAGTAAGACGATAGGGCCATCAGCTTCACTCCGAAGAGCAAAAAAATAGATTTCACCACATGCATTTGCTAAAGATTACAGTACTGGTTTATGGCTTTGGAGAAAGCCTGTTAGGCTCCTCCACCTCCTGCATGTGCTGGAGTTGTATCTTTCTTGTCTCTTCCTGCATGTGGTAAGCGCATCCAATATAAAGAAAAAAAACTTCTGACCTGTTCCACCTGGTAATTTTCTGTGTGTCGAATTTCTTATTAGAAAACGCAATGCAACACAACACAAATGGAGTTTTCCTATACCGCATGTGACTCTCGATAACGGCGGCAAGGTTTTGGAAATGTTTTGAGGAAACCCGTGTCTTAATGTGGGAAAGATCATACGTATCGTATTAAGTAGCATTTCACCTCAGTTGCCTGGAATGGGAGTCAAATCTGGGATTAAAGGTTGGGGACATCGGCTTACTGTTACATAAGCCAGTGTAGAAGTATGCTGGTACTGTGAGAACTACAGTAGAGTGACATTAATGGAGAATTTCACTGTGCTGGACAGGGGGAACATAACAGCCACCCTTCAAGACCTGAGGTACCAATTCTTATTATTCACTCTTCTTGTGTTATCAGGAGAAGTCAAATTGGTAAGCTCATTTAGGTGATGCATATTAATTTTGTGTAACAGAGCTGTTAGTGTCGCTGATATCTACACTGAGGTTATGAATTTGCATGGCTTCTGCAGTGAAAGAAATATGATTAAATGCTGAGTTCAGAGGGGGAATTTTCTGTAAGTCAAACTAAGTGATAGTGAATTCATACTTTAGGGTGTAGTACTGCTCTCCTCGATACGCTGTATTTAACAGCTAAGTGCTGCTGTACTGACAGATAAAAATCTGACTTGTGCCAAATACGTTGATAGGTTTTCAAATGAAAATTATTGAAACTTCGATAAAAGGACAGTATTGTAAAATAAAACAACATTATATACAATTGCTAACATAAGTACTGGCGCCTGTTGTCTTTAGTTAATTCATTAGAACACTTTTGATTACCTTTTACTATGATGAATAAGAGGTGTTATTGGCATATAAGAGAATCTAATGCATGAAATTAATTTCTGAATAGCAGTGAAACACTAAGTGTCTGCTACAGGGAACCCATGCTTAAGTGTGCAGCTATACGATTTTGTTCTAAAACTAAACCAGAAAAGTAGATTATCGTGCATGGACAAACATAATCTTATAATTACATTGCTTCCCTTTACAGATCTTAGTTATAGAACTAAAAATAATTGTAAGCATAAACTGACATTTAAATGTGTCATTGAAATCGTGACAAAATAGCTAATTGTTTATTGCCAAGCTAAGAAGGTTATGTGTCCAGTGAGCTAAATGCTGTCTTAATCGGTAAATCTGAATACGAGATTCCTGAAGGTTAATTGAAAATAATGGATAAAAGAAAATACAAAGAAGCTAAGAATTAAAGGCAAGCACCATCAGAATGGTTCATCAGAAGTCTGAGTACCACTTCACAAGACCAGCACAACAGTTGCTGAGCAAGCTGAGCCATACATAAACATAGATCAAGGTTCCAAAGGAAGTTCAGGCCTTATTTTCCCCAATTGCTTCTAAAGCAGGGTTCTGAAGGGCTCTTTTTAAAAGCAGGTTCATCCATGTGCAGATGAAAAGGCAGTTAATTGCGCCTCTGATGTTCTCTGCGGTGGCAGTTCCATCATTAGCTGGTGCCTTCCTGGGGACAAGGGTTCTTGACATGGTCGTGGAAAAGAGCGCCAAGACCAATATGTGACTGAAATGCCGCCTAGAACAATAATCCAATGATCAAAATCACACAGCCAAATCATCAGTAGAGTTTCTTCTTATATATAAATTTGTCCGGTATGTTTTTTTTTTCTTACATGTATACACCCACCCTATTTTTGAACCTGCTGTGGTGTGTTTATCGTATGTGGACTCGCAGACCTTTTGACCGCACACGGGGAGGAGAACGGAAAGGTAGTCACAGACTCCTCCACCCTGCCTACCATCGAGTCAGTCATCTTTTAACACGTTACAGACAGTACTGCCTCCTGCCAGTGTCAGTCGGGGCTGATTGGAGAAGAGACACATTCCTCACCAACAGCAGCACAAGTCTGCAATTACCCAAGAGGCCACAGGGGGCGCTGTGCTGTCGAGAGACCAGAGAGCCCTGGGTGACTCTGCCCTTGGGGAATGTTGGGATAATCCTGGTCACAGTCAGCTAAGGAACCCACAACATCTGTATCATAGAACCCAACCTGCAATGACTGCCTTTACTGGTTGAGCCACAACAAGAGATTCTAGACAGGAAAAAGGATAAAAGTGCTGGACTGGCCGTTAGCATCACCTGACTGTGGCTGAGGCAGCCAGGAAACCCACTAGTCTCCGTGTAGTGCAGTGCAAGACTCTCGCCCTGACAAACTGGAAAACATTTCACAGCATGGATGCTGAAAAAACTGTGTTCTGTGAGCAAGAACTAAAGAAGAATCAACTGAGTACTATCTTTGTGTGAATGAAGGCTCTTGTCCAGAAATATGGGTTTGTATTTTAATTTGATGTGAATACACATTAATGTCATACAGAAGTATAGTATTCACCTTTGTCACAATGTAAGGTTTGCATCGTTTGTACGGGAGAGAAATCTTTTGTCTTTAGGCATATTACTAAGGAACTTAAAATAACAAGCCATTTCAGTCTACTTTTGTTTGAGATGGAGTGAGCAATGGACTGCGATGTCAATAGAAACTCAGTAGAACAGAAGCAAAACCGTTTTAGTTTCCTTCCTTTCTTTCTGCCACTACATTCTACTCCTAGAAACCCCACTACTATTACTAATGACAATAATAACAGAAATGTATTTTAAAAATCAACTAAAAATTAGAAATTATCTCACAATTTGCTTTTTTTTCTCTGATGTCTGTTAATTTGCATCATTGCTCTGAGGACTTCTCAGTACGGCTTCTGACTTCCTCCCCTGAGTACTGTCGAATGTCAACACCAAGTTTGTTCCACAGTCAGCACCTAATGGTAAAAAAAAAATCTTCTTGCCGCCTAAACATTCTAAGAAGGCTTTAAGTTCCCTCTAAACACCCAAGCTTAATGTGAGAACGTTGTTTAATTTCCTGGGTTTCACCTTAGCTTTCAAGCATGTTTTTGTTTGTTGTAGGTGAGGGAAAAAAAGTATAATGCACAAAATGTACAGAAGCATATACTAATGTTTTGTATACAAAAGGCATTTCTTAAGCGCTGCCGTTATAGATTTTCAGCTGTAGTAGGGGTTTCCTAGCCGTGATTTTCCAAGGTGAAAATACAGTACAGTTGTTTTGTACGCTTTTTGTACGTTTTGTCTGATTAACTTTCAAATTTCTAAAGCCTCCTGGTTTTTGTGCGGCCCTGCATGCTGTGCAGTATGCGTTTCGATCCAGACTGCACGCGATATGAATGAAGGAGGCAGACATTCAGAGACAGACACACCAATGGATTCGTCTCGTGTTTCTTTCTTGTCACAGACGTCCTACATTCCGTCTCGTGCACGTGCCTCAGTCGCCACACATCTGGCTTCTGAAAGAAAAGGAAACTAAAGATTTTTGATCCAAAGGCGCTGACAGTTCTCGTGTATTAAGCAGAGCTTAAGTAATGGGACATTCATTTCCATAACGAGGGACGTTATCACCTCTGCTGTCAAAACACAGCACTGTTTTCTCTTCAGAAATGAATTAGCTGGCCTACTTAATGCACACAGATACAGAGAGGTTCATTACATCTCTGATTTGCACTATCCTTCATGAGATTTGGTCATTTAGTTAAAAGAAGACCAAGAAAAACGGAATTTATCTTAAGTACCAATATTAATTTCTTCAAGCTAAAAAAAAAGATTAATATAATTGTGCATTTCCAGGTCTAAACCATAAAAAATAACATTAGGACTCACGTTTGAGAAGGGCTGCATGTTTGATGGTGCCTCATGAGTTAGGAGCAGTGGGCTCAGTAATATTAATCATTTGTCTTAAATTATTATTTTAAGAAACTCAAAGTGCTGTCCAGTTGCATCTACATAATACACAACACAAAGTTTGCTTCTAGGAAAAAAAGCTCCAGGAGTTAAGCCTTGTGGAAGCGGAAGTGAAAAGACGGGCATTTAAGTCGTTTTCAAAGCGTCAACCGTCTCGAATGGATTCAGGCAGTGACAATCACAGACGTGGTGCAGCAGATGGGAGGCTCTGTTGCCCACTATGTGGGGAAAACCTGTTCTTTTTCCCAGAGTAAGGAGGCCAGAATCAGCAGATCTCAGGTTAAGAGCTGGACTGTACTCACACAATAAGACCTTCAGGTAACCATTCAGGACCTTCCAAGAGAACAAGAGAAACATTAAGCACCTTCTTACTCACAGGGAGCCACTGGACTTGTCCTATCAATCCTAGATATACTGAAGCCCATTTAACACCCAAGTAGATACCCCAGTAAGCAAGGCATTACAGCAGTTTAATCCTGGAGAAATAAAGACACATACTGTACTAGGTAGGGCCTGTTGTACATGATGCTATCAAAATAACATGTTTTGCTACCTTAAACTTTTTTTTTACATGCGTTGTGATTTTTTCTGCATTTATTAGACCATGAGAACATAAAAATGAGAGGAGGCCTTTCAACCCATTTAACCCATTTGAAAGACCCGCATAGAATACGAATGGTACTTTTAGTCCACTACACTTCTTTCTCACAGGAACTCTCTGGTTTACGTTGTCAGTCTTTCTACTCTAATCGGAGTGCGGCATGTCTCCTGGTTAGGACATGTTTATTTTCTCCACACAAGCAAAGTGGCTCCTAATGGCCTGCTCTTGTTTGTAACCTCTCTGACACTCGTATGCTCATTGTAAAGACGTCTAACGGTGTTCTTTCTTCTCCTCCTTCACAAAAGTGAAGGAGTAAAACGTTAGGTGAATTTACGGTATAAGTCTCAAAAGAAGAGAAATAATGAATGATTGACACTTGCTTCACTAAGGTGATGCGCAGCAATCGGTTGACAAAACGACGAAGGAAATCTGGCTGTAAGAGGGAACAAGGGTCTTTTGCTTGATTATCCCCGTGAGTGGCTCTGCTCCTGCAGCCAGTTTGAACACAGCTTGCCTCTGTTTTTCTGTTTCAGGTGTGGATGCTAGATTTTGTGAATTGAGCGGAGCAAGTCAAGAAGAGAAAGAGTGGTGGGAAGGATACTCGAAGGAAAGGAAGGAGAAAAATACAATACTTTGGAGATAAGGGAGGAAAGAAGACGGGGACTATGGGGAGAAAAAAGATTCAGATCACGCGGATTATGGACGAACGTAACAGACAGGTAAGCGGAGACCTCGTTGATTTTTTTTTCTAAAGCTGGCATTCAGCACCAAGGGAATGCGATTGCACAGGTGGGAGCCCTTCCCATGTGGGAGCGCTGAAGATGATCGGCTCTGAAGCAGCGTAGCCACCAACACATCTCCCTTTACGGCGCCACATCCCTCACGCGTGGCGCCATCTCCGTGGAATACAAATCTGGTAACGTGGCAGGTGAAACAGGCGTGCCAACTTGCAGTCTGAGCTTCTTTTTTAAACATTTGTAAGCACTGTCTCGTGGCTGCTGGGCTCTGGGTTCAGTTCTCCCAGTGCTCACGTGGTGTGCTCTCCTCCCATCTCTCAGAGACATCCAGGTTCACCTTGATTGGCTCCTCTAAATTGTCCCTTTGCAGGGTGTGTACAAGGGAATTTTGGATGTGAGCGACGGGATATTTATTCACTGGCTTTGGGACTGCAGAGGAATAGAAAACAATGAGATCTGTGGCCAGATGGCCTCCTCTGATTGGTAGTATCTCTGATGTGACTTGCGATCTGTAAAAATGGCCCTCGTTATAAAGAATGAGTTCTGGCATCTTCCGTTATCATCTGTCTCAAGAGTGTCAAGTCTATCTTGAGGTCCCTGGTTTTCCTGCAGGCATCTAGTGGCTGAGCTACAGGTTTATGAGGTGTTACATTTTCCAAGAACGCATGACTTCAATCTTACACCTCAACCAAGATGCCAGTAAATGATAACGGCCACAAAACCATTATCAGCTATTAGACTATTTTTACCTTTGTTTAACCCAATAGTCTGAAGTCTTTTAAATCTAGCAGCCGTTTCACAATCTGCACGCATTTGAGAAGACATGAGAAAGGCTTGGTGTTTTCAGCAAAACATCCTATTTTCAGAAGTGTTTAACATGCCCAGCCTTGAGATCACTGGCTTTAGGTTACCAATACTGGCATAAAACATTGTATGCGTTACAATACAAAAAGTTTGAGAAATCTGTGTTCATGTTAACTGTGTCACGATACCTGATGTGACAAGAAAAATACAATCAAATAATCAATTAAAGTATTTAATTTTCTGTGCTTTAGATACAGTAGTTGCACTATCCATCCGTTTCCCATTATCTGTATATAGGAATGTGAAGCTAAACAACAAGGCTTGATCCATGCATTAGCACTGGCATTTGAGAGCAAACGCCACAATGAATTATCAGCTTTTAATGAACAGCCTTGCCTAACGAATTTGAGGTTTTCAAGATGAAAAAAATGAAACAGAAAAGGCTGAAAAGGCAATTTGGTGCAGTTTTTTCTGTTTCTGCCCAGAATGCTCTCTCTGTTTTAAACACTTTATCTTTAGTTCGTATTGTAACATACTTCTTGGAGAAGCCTTGAATGAATGGAGGTCATTCTGCTCATCTGGTCCTGTTTCTTTATAGTCACCTGGTCAGTGCTGGTGGTACTGGGAACCAGCCCAAGAAGAATTAAATCCTCTGAAAACCCCCTATGCCTAACCGTAGCCCTAAACCTACCTTTAACCACCATGACAAGAAAATGCCTCACCTAGATAAATAAGTATTTCAGAAAAGATGCAAAACCACAAAACCTATAGTATTGTTCTTATTGTTAGCCTCGTGTCTGCTTTGAGCTGTAACGTGTTTCAAAGCCCAAAGCGTTAAATGTTTTGCGAAAGAGACGTAGATTTCTAACAGTTTTAATGACACTCTTTAAATTGTCTTGTAAACCTTAAAGGATTGCTGCAAGTTCACAAAACCTTGGGCCCTTAATATAAAGCCCACTCTTCAATGTTTCATCCAGTGGCCTTTCAAAACTCATTGGCTTAAAATCTGATCTAACATTTAAAATAAATAACTTAATTATAAAACACAAGAAGTCAATTCTGGTTTTTAAAAAATGGACTCCATTAAATGCAAATCTCAAGGGCATGCCTTATGAATTATTGAACATAGTCTGCAGAGGTCTGTTCAATGAGATTGCTGAAGTAAAAAGATTATTTTGAGTGTGCCATTCTGCCCTCAAATACCTAATATATTGTACAAAGGAATTAAACATGTGCAAAGTATATAGAGCCAAAGTTCTATAATATACTTGTGGTTGCTTACATTCTCAGAATGTCTTACATCTCAGTGTGCTGTATTTGAAAGACCGATATCCACATCGTTGTCTGTGGATGACAACTTCAAGACTCGCTTTGCGTGAAGTAGTAAAATATCTTTAATAATTTCTGAAAGCACATTGGCTTCAGCCAGACATCACTTATCTTTGGAGAACTTTTCCGAATATTGGTAAAAAGCAAATCCCTTTCAGCGTCTTTTTGGAATTGAACTGCCAGCTAAATGTAGAAAACATAGGGAGAATTGGTTTCACTAAACTAAATTGCCTGAAACCTCCCTTTTTGTCATAGGAAGACAAATTTAGGTCATCTTAGATTTAGCATGAAGAAACTGGTTTTTGAGAATCAGAGTATCTAGGCATGAAGCCTGTGGTATTTCAAAAAGAATACATTTATTTTATTAGCAGCTGTTCCCTTTGACAACATTGTTGAAGATTTTAAGCTTTAGTTTAAGCTAATCATGGCTATACAGCCACTACAGGCATTTGAGTTTTTCATAATGTATATTCATAATAAATCATGACTAGGACTCTCTGTGTTTTAAATACTAAATTCTGTTTGAGAAAATTGAAGGATTTATGATGGGTATAGTATTCATTTACTCCCAACAGGTCACTTATTACTTTAGAACCAAACCAGAAAGTAATACGTCCGTACTCTATTTGTTTTAATTGGTTTACGCATTAGAGTTGGAAGTCAGGCTGAGTTATTGAACTGGATGCAAGGTTAACAGCTAAAGTGAACTATGATTTATTTCAATTAAAGGCTAATTCATTAATTGATTCATTTTTAGCAAGTTAATACAGCATACATTAAGTTGCAAAAATAATAATTTGAATGACTTATATATGTGGTAATGCTTTTCTGTAATAATTTAGGGAAAAACATTTCTAAATGTCTGTCGGCATTTTTGTTTAATATATTCATTTTCTTCAGCCATGCACTTAGCATATCAAAGTTGAACACAATGGAATATTTTTGGTTTGTGTCCTGAGACCCCCCAATTGCTGGAAGATGAATGATTTACACGGCTAAAATGGTCCTTCTAACTGAAAAAGAAAAATGAAAGAAAACGGCACAATGTATCTTTTCATTCTGACAAAATTAGGACCTCTCATGCATAGCTTTGCATTAAAGCATAACTTGTGAGCCCCTAAAAACAAAGTTTTAGCCAATCGATTTTCTGCAGCAGCTTATGATAAACTGTCATACTCACATTATTTTCCTTCAATATGGATTTGCTGTCGGTCCGATTAAAATTCTACTGTAGATCAAACAAGCAGCAATGTGTCTGAAAGTGCACGGACACATTTGCAGTTTCCTTTTATTAGTACTCTCTCTTACACTTCATGCAACTTAATTCTGAAAGACCCCAATGTGTTGGTCTCTGCTGGCTTGTTAGACTATCGAAACTTAGTAGCTGTGGGGTAAGGTCAAAAGTTGTGATGCTTATCAGGCCCAGTTATTATATTTAGTTTTTTCCAAGTCAGATTAATTTTAATAAGATTATAAGGATCAACACCTTCAGCGCACTGGAATAAGAGCATACAGGTTCAAACTTTTAGTTTACAAAATAGTCAGGTTTTTACCCTAGCCCTCTAAACACTTTTCAATTTGACATTATGTCATTATCACTAAAACATGTATCTAAACATTCCTGCTTATGTTGCCTTTGTTCTTTGAGACAAACAGGAATATTGAGGACTCTTTTCTAAAACTGTTTTTATTCAGGATCTTTTTTTTTTTTTACATTGAGTTGTTTCAAGCTGTTGGGGAAAAAAGAAGCAACAGTAAAGTTATTTCATTAGTTGTCTTTAAGTTCCCAGCCATGCGAATCTCATAATAATACTGGAAGAACAGAAATTGTGTGATTTTGATCTGTGTTGCTGTAAAGTAAAAATACACTGATGAAACGAACAGACGAACAATGATTTTTCATGTTGTCGGATGATTTTGCTCCAGTTGAAATGCACCAGCTGGAATTGGTTATATCAGGCTTTTCTTTCGTCATCTCCCCTTAACCTTTTGTCTTGCATTGTTTTACATTTTCCCATGAATTCCAAATAAAAGTTCTCAGCTGGGCAGAAATAATGATTTGTTGCCTCTTACACCAGTCAGTCGGCACTTGAGAAAGCTCAGTGCACACCCCAGATGGCACGGTAACTTTTTTCACCCCAGTCTAGTGTTAGACTCCTCACGTTGTCCCTGCTGAGTTCTGAAAACAGTCGAGATCTTCAGTTTATTCAGAACAGAAGTCAGCAGCCTGCGAGGTGTTTGTATGAGAGTCCAGCTCTAGTGTCTTTTCTTGCCCTTTTGAATCCCCATTGTGTGTGTGTCCAACAGTGTGTGTGGGATATTTGTATATAAATGATTGTGCTGCATTTCGTCGCCCATTCTGATGTTTGATAATGATGTTTTGATGAAACTACCTGTGTTGTTTCCTTGGCTACTCATATCAGATCCGGGCATAAAAGATCTTGAGTTGACGTGGGTGGGTATTTGTGGGATTCTTTTAACAATTCATACAGGAAGTTCTGTGCAGCAGTCATGCTCCTCAGCTTTGTTAGAATAATATTTCACATCCTGTTAGTGGCTGCCTTTCGCAGTCCCCTTATCCCTCATTTTACTCCTTCTGCCACTTGAGAGCTCATACACAAACGCTGACCTGTTCTCAGTCCACATGATGCACAGCCTCGCAGTGACTTCTGAATGTCCTTCATTTTTAGTATTGGGACATGCAATTATGGTAGTCCCCCCCATTAAAATCCTTTCAGGTAACGGATTTAGATCCTCCCTATGAAAATGATATAAGCCAATCGAATTTCAGGTATATGGGCATGGCATTCCTACTCGCAAAGATAGGCGGTGCCTTTTCATTGATGGTATGTTAATTTGTAAGCGAAGATGATTAAAGTACAGTCTAGTAAAACCAAAGTCAGACATGAGGAAAGGCAGCTATATTTAGGAAGGCGGACAGCAAAGACAGAGGTTTAAAAATATGTTGTGTTCTGCTGCCCGTCCTCCCACACTCTGTACATACAAATGCGAATGGAAGCTGTCTGTTCAGTTGGTTAGCAGGCTGCCTCTTCTGAGCACACAGACAAGCTGTGTTACTGTACACAGAGGTCTGCTTCCCCTCCGCTCCACACAAGCAGTTTCTGTGAAGCCCCACGGCTAAAAGTGAGACACGGGTGAACTTTCTTGTCCCCCGTAAGTAAGCCCTTCAGAAGCTTTCAAGGTGTGCGCCTCACGTGGGGAGGAATAGCAAAAAGATACGTGCCTCTTTTTAACCATTTCCTGCTAAGGCCGCCTACCAAAGTGTTTGGAGTCGTCGGATGTTTTTTTTTTTTTTTTTTTTAAGTCGGCTGGTGCTCTTCAGGGCATCCGCTGGTCGGGATGGAAGGGTAGAGGGGAAGAGCCCCGAGGGAGAATGGGCAGGAAGGGCTCATGTCACTCTAACTTGCCCCTTCATGCTTCTCGCTACTTACTTATTTGTTCTTCCTGACTTCAGAGCCAGGATTCGCGAAAGCCACTGGAAGTAAAATGTCTTCCTTCTGTGGAAATAGCAGCGGAAGAGCGAGAATCAGTAAAATTAGCAGCAGGAAAATAATGAGGCCCTTTGGGTAGCTTGTCACCCCCTGCCATCGCCACATGTACACCCCATGTTTCCCACCTTTACTTGCTTGTTAGTTTGCTAGCAGTTCTTCAGAATGTCTGCTCTCGTCACCCGTAACAGGCGCGCTTTCTGCTCTCTACGGAAGTTCAGAACCTTAACACCTTTTTCTGTTTTGCAGAGATTCCTCCGACTTTTTTTTTTTAATATTGTGCAAATTCCTTGGATGGTCTGATAGGGAGCACCAAATCTAACACCGAAAAGTCCTCAGTTGTCACCTGTTTCAGCGTCTCGCCGGTGAATAACAGCATCGGCTACATCTACATCTCTGCAAAAGTGAAAAAAACAAGTCAAAGGTTTTTGATAGGTTGATATGGAGGTTTAGTGAATATAGTAGCCAGCCTGGAAAGACTTTTTACATTTTTTTATTAGGTAGGCAGTTAATTTTTTTTTTTAATTTAAAGAACCAATCTACATGTTGCTGTTAGCAATTTAGCTGGTGTAAGTGTAGCTCAACAGTGGGGAAAAAAAACAACATAACTTAAGAAAAGATAGTGGTCGCAATCTGGGCTTGTGTTAAAAGTAAAAGAACAAAAGACTCAGTTGTCATTGATCGGTAAAGGCATAAAAGTTCATAGTTCTTCGAGTAGTTTGACTGAATTCATCCCTGATCTCTTTGGTTCCCAAAACAATGGGACAGTGTTCGCAAAGGCAAGGGCTCGGGGGGCAGGGATAAGGAGCCGCCTGTCATCCTTGTTTCTTTCGGGAGGCCCTGAGGGATCGGAGGCGGGCGGTGGGGCGCAGAACCGGAGCCATTGTGAAGGGGAAGCAGTTGTGCTCTTCCTGTTATGAGAGGAAATGCATACAAATGTGCTTCCTGACCCTTCGCATGACAGGGAATGAAGCTCCGATTGACCTTCTTGAGCTGGAGGTACTTCTGAGCTCCCGCCTCCTCGATGGTAAACATGTTTGTCCTCTCCGCGCCGCATACCTGCGCTGCCTCGGCCCGACCAAGAGAGGGACCGGAAGAGCGAAGCCCGGCGGTTTGTCCGTCCCCCAGAACGAGCATGGACGCTCTGGAGAAACGGGCTCCATGATGGATGATTGTTCCCATTAATCACCCGGTTGTTGAGTGACCTTCTGGTACTTGAATACTCGGGCCCTTCCAAAAGCGTAGGTGGGGAAACAGAAAGCCCTGGGGTGGAATAAAATCATCTAGCAAACTCAGAACTGGTATTGAAGTTATACATAGTAGAGCAGTAGGAAATTTGGCTACCAGGTCAACGACAAAGGGTTTAAAAATGGTTTGTGGTTGCAAAGGATCTTTTCCACGCTTAGGTTTTGCACTACAGTTTTAAACAAACTGTTGCATATTGACATTCTGAACGCTTTACAGTGTGGTGAAGGTGTTTAAACTGTCCTTTTCTGTAATTAGCTTCAGTGGGAAATAGGTGTTTGACAACATGTATCAATCCTCTTTGATATAATGGTTTGGATGTGCGTTACATTATCACAACCGCAGAAAACAGCTGAATAAATTGTATTTTCAGAAGCGTAGGTTTGCAAACACCAATAGTAAATTGGAGACCACAGTCACTCTCGGTAAGGAATGTTTCTGTATTTCGACAACGTATTCTAATTCGACTGGAGCTGCAAAACGAAAGGAAATGATTTAAGCTCCTATTGCTATATCTATGGATTCATTACTGAAAACAATTTCTATCGCACTGAACCCGCAAGGCCATGTATTTGAGTTCCATTCAGATAAACTGAAGTCTTAACGGAATCAGTGACCATGGTGGGCAGTCAGTGCTCAAATCTACATACAAAATCTATTTTTTTATAGATCTACATCTGCATTGTTTGTGCTCTGCCTGTTTGTAAACATCTTACTGTTGTTTAAACATACAGTATGACCACTTTAAATACATTTTAAGTTTTTTATTATAACTAGACAGAATGTTCCGTAAGATTTCATTTTAAGAGTTTCCCTTTTACCTGTAAAAGATCTTGAAGCCAGATGTCAGAGTTCAGTGTTAAATGGCAAAAGTAAGCAGATCCAAGTAAAACCATATTTTGATTCTGCAGAAATGTGTGTTTGTAGAATCTGGTTCTTTGATGCAGACAGATTTGCTCTTGCCTGAAGTAATAACACTGGTTTAAGAGCTTCAATGATCATACTGCACTTTGCACCTAAGTTGACTTACATTAAAAAGTAAGTAAAAAGTAAAATCTGAAGAGTCTAATTATGCTCAGCTGGAGCTCGGTGGTGACAGAATCAGCTGAAAGATATTCCAAGGAAAGTGTGTTTGACTAAGATCACTGAAAACAGTGTTTCATTGGCCATTATCACACCCCAGCTAGAGGAACAGTAGTTATCTGTAGTTTGAGATCTCTAGTAGTAGATCTCTAGTTTGATACTTGGATTAACACATGATGAGGTTCTCATTGATACATTGTTTGTAGCCGTGGGTTTTTTAAAGAAAATGCACCGCAGAGTGGTCATAACATAATCAATCCAAGCATTAAAAATACTTGGATTTAGTTTATTTAGTTTATTTAATCTTTATTGAGGTTTTGGTTTTCATTTTATTCTGCCGTCTCAAAAATTCAGAAGGTATAAAGAACAAATCTAGCTCTGTGGAACCCTTTCAGATTGTCAGATTTACCCCCGTCATGTGACAGTGATTTATAGGGCCCGGCTGCTGGTCCTTATTCACTGAAAGGACCTCATACAATTATATTGTTTCTTGCTGAATATGTTTAGCTGATAACTGGCTCTTAGTAATAAATATTCCCCGTGCCACCCACTGATGTTTGAATTCAAGAGGAAATATGTTAAATAATAATTGCCTTTGCATTTATGACACTTATTATGAAGTGTTATCCAGAAGGTTAATTATCATATTAGAAGAATACAGGCTGTGCATTATCAGGCTTCTCTTTTTTTATCAGTGCACTGTAATTCACAGTAAAGACAGGCTGCACACTGGTGCTAGAGTGTGTGTGTGTGACTTGGAGTCTGAATGCGTGCCTGTCTGTATGTGACGTCTGTGCCAACCCCAGGAGTAGGAGTACAGAGTCCTAGCATGCAGAGACATCTCTTTGAGCAGATACAGGCTGACTGCTGGGATTAGACGGCCTTGAATGTCACGTTTTCCCTGGCATGACCAGCTGGAGCTTCAAAGGAAAGCCAATACTGCAAGCTGTGGATTCCGCATTACAGATACATTTTAAAAAATTAATAGGAGACCGAAACTAAACAGTCGAGTCAGCCATATTTCCGGGCGGCTCCTTGTTCTGTCCCCTACACCCTGACACTTCACCTTGTCCTCGTCGGCTTCCAGCTTTCGTCCTCACGTGTTTGACTCGCTTTCCCACATGAGCCACTTATTCTTAGTGCAAACCCAGCTGCCGGTCCTCGTTCACAGGAGCCGCAAATGACCGAAAGTGCTGTTGAGCGCTGCCCTCTCTTGTGTGGTTTCCAGGAAACCTTACAGGTTGCAGTGATCCTGTTAATGCCTCATATTACATCCATTGCATCCAAAATGTTCTTTTCAATAAAGCGCTGTAGAATTTTATTTGTTTTGTTTTTCATCTGCGTTCTGTAGATGAACTGACCCCCACATGCCACCATTTCTGCACCATTTGGTCAGCCATTTCGTTAAAACTGATACACAGCTCTTGAACTTTCTTGATTGGGGAACTGTTAAAAATGATACTAAAGACAAACCCTTTCCTCTCTTGAATTATTCCATAGACTGTGTTTTGGGGTTTCTGAGTCATTCTCATTTACTTTATAGTCCGAGTAGTAGACAGTAATGCACAAAAGAGGAAGAAGCCGAGATGATTTTCTCAGTGACAATTAGTCATTGTGACACAGGTGTTAGTCATCATGTGCTCCAGGTTTTTCTTTTTATTCTTCACTGGCATACTGGTCTGGGGCAGTTGAGACTCTGCAAAATTAGAGCAGAGGTTTTCCAAAGTGTTCCCACTAGCAAAATGGCTGGCTGTTGGCAGTCTTATCACTGATCTCCATGTCCATCATTGTTGGTAGGATTTGTATGCTAATTCTAAGAGATTAACAGTTAATTTTGCGCTTTTGTTCCAGTTTCTTATGTAACAAAAAGTCAGTCTGAAACTTTGTGTACCATCTGTTCTTCCAGAAAAATACCGATTTTTTTTTCTCGTAATGGCACAACCTAGTTATCGCTGGCAATTCCTGTACCGTTTGAAAGATTATTTTTTTAATTTTGAAGGGATAGTCCAGTGTGATCAAATTGGAGATATCAGGAACTGAAAATACTCATAACAATGGTCAATATTTTTCTTTCTCTGGGTGAGGTCTCTTTTCATGGGAAAATTATTATTTGATCGCAGTGTAGGAAATATATTGATTCATTCTCATGATACCTAATAATCAGAGAACCAGCTAAAATGTCTAAACAATTTACTTTCAAGCACTTTCAAGGAGTGAAATCTGTTCTCTTGGCATTAGTTGGCTGCATTAAACAGTTGTCCAGTGGCGTAATTATTTTACAGTCAGATCCCAGATATTCTCACTGGGAAAAAAGTGTTTCTACTTGAAGTCAAATCAAAACGATCGTTTCTCTCAACGTTCTTTTTTGCCATTTGCCCCTTCCGGGATTCCGGCTGGGATTATGGTGGGAATTCTGGTCACTCAGGGGCTCAGAGTGCTCCTCAGACGGCGCCAATCTCCCCTGAGCTGCGAGCCCAGGCCTCCTGCTGCAGCATGATCCTCCACTGTCCAGCTTTCAAGGAGTTCGCATTTCCACTGAGGGCCCCTGAGCTCTTCTGCACCGAGAACAATTTGGTTTCGTAGCAACCCCTTTCTGCTTCCAGGGTTGCCTCTGAGTTTTATAGCTCCCTGTCAGAGGTGAAAAGTGCCCATCGAAGTCTGAAAACTATGACGTCCAGCAGCAGTCACATCACCAGTCTTCACCATATTCCAAAGCAGTGCCGGTACACAACCAGGAGCCACACTTCTTCTTAATGCAGTAGGTCACAATTCACCTCAAGCGCACTGGACTCAATTTTGCCTAATACATTAACAGAGCTGATTAATTGCTTCACAATGACTTCTTCACGATGCGCTACAATATATAGGGGTTGAATAATTAATACCATAGATTTTCAGTCTGCCTGTCGCATTCAACACACTTCTGAGCTTCATCTACCAAAGGGGTTAATTAACGATTTCATGACTATACATGTATTCATCTTCAGACTTGAGGGGCTGTGTTTGTAGAGCGTTGCAGTTCATATTCAAGTGTCTTAAACCTGCCCTTTCATCTTGGATAGTTGTGTGATTCAGTATCACGTAGGCTTAACCTTGGTTTCCAGTTAAAACATGTTGTACCACTGGCTCTGTTCTTATTTGTGGCTCGTACAGCATGGATAACAAGAGCAGTGAAGGGCCGTAGACATCGCCCAGGTCGCTGCAAGGCTGAAACACAAGAATAGCAGGAGACGTTCTGTGCTGAGGTGAAAGAACAAGGCCCGAGCATGTAGATGGCATATGTGGTTTTTGTGGGAAGACGGTAACGTGCGTCGGACACGTCAAGTTTTTCTTATTTTCTGAATAGGCCTTGGTTTATTTTTGGGAGCGAGCTGCAACCTCCTAATTTCATTGTAAGGGACAAGTCGCAAGACGTGTAGCAGAAGAAAAGTGAATCAATTTGGTTTAAAAGTTTCACATTTTGAAACCAGGGTCGGGCTTTAGTGCACGTCTTTACATTTAAAGCACTGGCATAGAGGATATAAGGTGTAGGTCCAGCACACATGATCACTTTTCTGTTATTCATTTACAAGTAGTTAAGTATAAGCTAAAGTGCTGCTTGAAAATGAAAGCTTAGAAGCCTTTCCAAAACCCCTTAAAGAAACCATTCAGGCTACTGTCATGTGGGTTAATGCGCTGTCGAATTGTTTCTAAAGCATTAAGGGCAAACCATGTGTCAAAAAGCAGTCTTCAAAGAAAAATGTTTGCTGCTGTTGTACAAATGAGAGAAACACAAGTCCTGAGGTTCACAAACTTCGTGTTTGAAGCAGTGCTACTTGCCATTGCAGATCCCTGTCTGTTTCTTCCCTGTCCATAACACTTTACCCAATACTGGAGCAGGAGAGCCGGAGCCTATCCCAGCAAGCAGCGAGCACATAGCGGGACACACCCTGGATGGGATGCCAGGCGATTGCAGCTGTGTGCTCTCGTAAAGATAAAAATAACGTAGCTGAACAGCAGGATTTTTGTGCTTGTTAGCTGATGATGCCTTGTCTCCTTTTTCTGCAGGTGACGTTTACAAAAAGAAAGTTTGGGTTAATGAAGAAGGCCTACGAGCTGAGTGTTCTGTGCGACTGTGAGATCGCTCTCATCATCTTCAACAGCACTAACAAACTGTTCCAGTACGCCAGCACAGACATGGACAAGGTGCTGCTGAAATACACAGAGTATAATGAGCCACATGAGAGCCGGACAAACTCAGATATTGTTGAGGTAAGGGCACTATCTCCCTTAGGCCTTTCATAGCAAAATGATATCAGCTTTGTACTTTCAGACTGATAAGAGCTTCTGCCTCAAATAGCTGGCTGCTTCTTATCCAAAGACACAGTTTTTTCATTTTCCTGTTAATAAGTAGCATTTTAAAAAATCATTGCTTTACAGTTCGTGCTACTTAGAAATGTATAAAGCGTGTAAGCTTATTGTATTTCTCTGAAGATAGGGAACATGTTGACCCATCAGCAGAGTGAACATCTTTGACAGCCCGTGACAAGCAGAGGTAGCTGTGGCTTAAGTTGCAAGCTGGAGTGACGAAGGATGTTGAGTTGCAAAGTCAGTTTAAGGATGAAAAGAATATCCTCAAGGATTCCTAAGTCCAGAGTGACCTTGTTATGCAACAGGCTTACAGACGGCCGAGTACGCTCTAAAGGTGGTCTGCCGTGCGCTGAGCTTCCTGATGCCTGCTTCATCTCCGCTTATACAGGAGGAGAGATTTACAGAAACATGTGCCATTTCAAAGGTCAAGAGGCAGGTGCAGGTAGCGTGTACAGACCATGGGGAGGGAGTTTCCGATGTTTGATGTGGCGAATGCAGACTTCGGGGACTCGTGTAAGAATGAGGAACAGAATGGCTGTGCATTCAGCATAATTAAGTGACACCCCCCCCTCCCCCCCAAGACTCACTTCAGATTGGAGTGCAATTGAGATTTCTTTGCACACGCATCATGATGTGCATTTCAGTCCTGGGAAGACAAAACCTGATGGTTTGCACTGTAAAGCGACCCAGCCAACATCAGCTCACATTCTGGGCACGTCAGACTGATTTTGTTCGTTAACGGATGAGGCTCACGACAGCACTGGGTGTTTCTGTCTTATCAGAATGGAAAGTCAGAATTAAACGTTGTGTCTCCTTTCCGTTAGCTGTGGGTTAGATTGACAACATGCTTCATTTGAGCTCTTTGGGTAGATACAGCTCATGCCACTTTCCTTCTCAATTGTTGAGATCGTCAGAAAAGAGTTTACATCCAGATGGCTCCTATAGATAAAGTAGAGCTATAGCAGGGTTTTCTGGTTTCCCAAAATCCCTCTGTGATTTGAGAAAGCCATTGAAAGTTTTAGCTTTCAGTATTAATCCAACGACAAATGGATGGTTTCCCCACAGCTGAAATCCTTCAATCCTTCAGTCTCCCCTCCCAGATCTCCCGGATGTAAAATCCAAGTGGGCTACAGAATAACACCACCTGCAGCTGGGTGTGCAGGACTGACGTTGGCTACGCTTTCCGCTGTAAATGATGCAAAAGGCATAGCTTTACTGACTCTGCGCCGCATGTTTAAAAAGCAAAATACCCCTTATCTTTGTCTGTACAGTGACGAGAAAGTCTGAGCACTGGACTTTCTCTTGGGTTCCAATATCTGCCTGCATAAAGGGAACTCTGCGTTACAGATATTGTGTAACACAGATCTGTAGGGGGGGAGATGTAAGGGAAAAAAGGATGTGACCCGAACCTGGCAACAAGCCTAGGTGAAATGTCAAGCTTCAGTGATACAAATGTGCAGGAAAAATAAAAGTCCGTATTAATTGACACATTTTATTCTGGGCCTCTTTCCTCGGTTGAGTAAGGGATCTCACGTAATGTTGCTCAGCAGTATCCTATTCAATTATAACATTATGAGGCCTCGAACACGCATCAGCGCGCTGATTTCTATCACCACGGCTCCGTTCGTGCTGAGACTCATGAGCTCTTGAGTTATGTCATTGGATATTGCCGGGGAACGAATCGAAGCTTCCTGTTATGTGTGCAGTGTGAGTAAGAAGCCTGGTGCAGGGGCTGGGAGACTTGAAGAAGTGCTGGCAGATAATCAGCTGACTGTGCTGGGCCCTTACAGCTCCAGTGTTAGTACATAAGAAAGTTTGTCCAGCCTTTCAAGAGCCTGAATTGCCTCAAGGCAGAGGAGAAAAGAGCTCTGAAGTGTGTGGGTGGCTGAAAAGCGGTCTTTACATTAGCGATGAAGCTCCATGTAATTAGCATGTCTTTGGCTGATAATTAGCGTTGTTGGTGTAATGGCGCAGAGGACTGTGAAAGCTCTTCAGCAATGTTTATACAGACTAAAGAGCTTTGGTCTCTGGGTGCTCTTGCAGATGTCTTATCCTTTGCAATGAAAGCTTGAACTGTGCATCCTCTAAGAACGACCAAATGAAAAGCCTCATTTTCTGTGCCAGCACGCATCATATATAAAGGAGTGTCGGCCAGAGGTGTATTGTCAATACACTGCTTGAAATGGGAATAATGGCACAGGCACCAAGAAAAAGTCAGTACCTCAGCTCTCTTTCCAGCTGACTGACTGAATTGTTAGTTTCTTACCCGAATTAGTCCTATAAAAAAGAAAAAATATTTAAGCAAATTTAGACACTACATTTAAAAAATTAAACTGAAATTTGACAAAAGCAGTCCTTTAACAAAAATAATCCAATTTTAAGGTAGCATGGTGTTTTCACATCACTTGGGTCCTGGGTTCGATTCGGGCCTGTGGTTGGCTTATGTGTGTTTAGTTTGCAGGTGGGTTGCTTCCAAGTGCACCAGCTTTCTCCCATTGTCCAAAGACATGGTCTAGGTAAGCCGCCTGCCTCTAAATTGTCCTCCATCAGCATGTGTGTGCGCTGTGAAGGACTGGTGTCCTGTTCACGCTGTGTCTTGCCAGACACCTGTAGGCTTCCCAGATGGACTCCAGCTCATCGTCACCCTGTATTGCGCTAAGAGGTTAGCTCTGGATGGATGGATTTTTTGTTTGGTCCCTCCTTTTGCTTTTGTAAGCCTTGAATTGCAGGACTATATATGATGTAAACATTATTCCCCGAGTTGCTGGCCGTTGAAGGTTCTCATTAAAAGTCTCCCACCTGGAAACATCAAAAGTTAGAAAGAAGGCTAGGACGTTCTTAATAATTACAGCAGAGCCTGTGGAACTAGAGATTACACATGCTTGACATGTAATTGCTCTTTGCTTTTTAGTTATTTGTCTTCAATTGGCATTTCTTTATTATTAGCTGTTTCTCTAACATTTAAATAGTGTAGCTGATGTGATTTCGGAGCAAGGAAAGTCACCAAGTGCTATAGAAAGAGACTGGATTTTGAGGGAATCCTGGCAGTAGATAAAGTCCAAATGTTGCCTTTCTTCTGTAAAAACCCCTTTACTCATGTCTATGCTACAGGGTAGTTTGGTTGTTTTTTTCAGGACTGGAGAAAAAAAAAGAAGCCATTTTTTTATTTCTTAGCATAATCAACTCTAACTTAAAAAAAATTAGGACAGACACCTATAGCATTGCTGAATTGCCTCAAGGTCTTGAGCCAACTCTTTTATTGTGTGTTTACTGATAAACATGTGCTACTGTTTATTGGACAGAAACAAAATCCAATCAGGAATCGTAACTGAACAGTAAAGCCACAGTTTCATCACTAATAAAAAGTCATACATCCAACCATACAGTTCAAGTTGGAAAAAGTTTATCTTTTTTACTATTTGTATGTTATTCATGTGTAAATAACATCAAAACGGTAAAACATCACAGTTTAACTTTCTGGCTTTGTCTCATGCCTCTTTCTTTGGTCATAATTGCTTGTGTGTTTAGATAATGCAGTTGCAGATATGTAAATATGTAATTACACATCACAAAAACCCAGACAAATCCACCCATGTCTGAGGACAGAGTGTCACAAATTAAACATTCATAAATTATTGTACTATAATCATAAACAGCATAATACAATTGCACCATTTTTTGTGTTGTATCTGCGGTTGACCTGCTTGGACTAAAAACATTACTTGAAACTGAATATTGAATAAAGTGTTGTCGAAAACCACTCAGAACAGCATGAAAGGTGGGCTGTTTCTAGATATCACTCAGTGTATGATAATGCCTTGTTTCATTAATTGCTCTATCGAAAGATGTTTCACATCAAGACAAGGGTTCGATCCTCAGCCTCAGCTCTGATATTTACCAAAATTGGCTACGCTGAAGAGACCACGCACAGTGGATTCTAAAGAAAGCTTCAAGGTGACCTTTTGTGGCAAATTATTTAAAAATCAGTTTTAAAGATCTGAAAGTCCAGCAGCTGGTCAGAGGCAAGATCTCTATTTTTTTTTTTTGACTTTTCAAAGCCTGCCGCTGTACAGTATGTATTTGACAAACTGGCATTAACAGGTACACGTTTCTGAAAGCTTACTGAAACATCCCCTTGTGACTGTGCAGTGGCATCGAAGAAGCAGGGGTTTGCTGACGCATAAGACTTGGCATCATCAGTGAGGATTATTGAATGGCATTCAGGTGACAAAGCCACCCTGCACATGACCTGCCACATGGACAGTGTGCTGTGTCTGAAAGGAATCTGACAATCCCATCTCCCCCAATTAGCCTAATCTGAATTATCTCTCTTAAATCTTGAAAGCCAGCAGTAGACCGTTTTTCCCTTACCCACAGAGAACTTCTGAATGAGAGGAGAGGAGAGGAAAAAAAATCTGTTAATTATTTCCAAAGGTCACAGTGTTAATGACTAGCTGCCTGGCTAATGAGATTCTAAAAAGCTTTTTCATTAGGATGTGCAACCTGGTATGTTTTGTCTTGTGTTGAAATGTGTGAGGAGCGATGTGTAATTTCATCCCTAAAACTGTTGCATGAAAAAAATAAACATTCTCACCGGTTCATTAAATTGCTTATGCAATGTTTATTTCAGCAAAAGGAAAATTGCTTGATTTTAATATTTTAATATAACAGGCTTGCTAATTAATTAGGTTGATTTTAGGCTAATTTGCATCAGACCTTTTCCCTTGACTTAATTAAGAAAATGTTTAATCATTTACTTGTACATCAACAGATTTCTACAACATGATATGCCTTTAAACTGTTAGTCTAATCTTCTAATTGTATTCATGAATATTGTTTTTGGTTTAGATGAGTGAGATCTGTAAATTCATTCACGTTTTAACTTGAGGGAAAACAAAAGTGTTTAATTTTCTTTCCAACATGTAACTTCTGAATCCTTATTACATTGTTTAATGACAATTACTGGATATATGCCGCAGTGCTGGAAAGAAATGGATATATACTGTAGTTGCTTTTTATTTAAAAAAATGACTCACTGTTATTTTTTAAATTAGAGATGTCTGTTTAATGTCCTTATTAATAAATCTACATAACTCTTTAAAAAACATTTATCTTTTAGTAGAAGCTTGAAAGTTGTTTCCTGTTTGTATATGTGAAAATGAGCACTATTAGTTCAGTTCAGCCATATTTTTTCCTTGTATGCAAAGGATTAAACAGAGAATCGGATTTGCTGGAATAAGTAAATTACCTTTTGAGGATGGTTACGTAACAGTTAAGGGGCTAGTAAGGACACGATTCTCTTACCACTTGTTTCAGATCGTGACTGAAAGAATAAGCATATCTTAAAAGATCCAGGCTTTCACTTTTTTTACCTAACCGAAGCGTGAAATTAAATGTAGGTTAATTACGAAACAACTGTTGATGATTAAAAAGAATAAAAAAGACATACAGAAGTATTAGAGAAAGGAAGTACATCTCTCTTTTGTGGGGGCAGCTTAAATATATTTGCCATTTATTTTCTGCAAAAAATTGCAGTTAGATTTGGGTTGTGTGAGGCTCTATACGTAGCTGTTAAAAATAGAACCGGGCCTACTGTACAGGCCATGTGGTCTCTTTTTTAAACAACGTAGACAGTTGCAAACAAACTCCAAAGTAGCATAAAAACTGTCACACATTACGTGCCTGTGAAGCTTCCCCTCACCCTTCAAAGCTAGCCCCCAAATGTTCCAATAGTTTTCTTTGTTTATTTTGTTGTTTTTTTTCCTCTTGAACTTACTGTTTCCAACATAATAACAGCTTGTTGCATTTGGGTGTTCTCGCCAGGAGGCGAGGTTATTTATAAAGCCAGAACTGTTGAATTCTCTTTTCTCTCTTCTTGCCCCATTTCAGATTGGAAGCAGCTGAATGGCCTGGAGATACACGTTAAAACAAGCCGGTTTCAAACTCTGTGCCTGGGAGCTGGCTCTGGCTCTCCTCCCCCTTTTGTATTTTTTTGTATTCTTTCCCTAATAAATGCCTCATAACCGGTAGTTGTCTAAAAATAGCAAGCAGCACAGCTAAAAATAGATTTGGCTCACACTCGTGCCAAGGAAAATGGAGAAGAATAGGCGTGGAATAGCAGTCTGAGTAACCCTGCTCTATTCATTCAGAGATCCCTCTGAGAATGCAGTCGATGATAAAGTACCCTTGAAAACCACAGGCACAAGACTCTGCCTTCAGACAGCTAGGTGCCAATAAACATTTTAGCCCAAGGATACAGTTTTTTTTTTTTCAGGGAGATTGTAAACACTTTAAGAAATGAAAGGGACAGCTTTGTTTTCCAAAGTCTCTAATAGCTAAAGGAAATTTCAAGCCCAAGCACCCTCTCGCCTTTCGCCGTGCTAGTTTGTAGCTAATGTCTTTTCACAGTGAGAGAAAATGCCTTAGGGACCCACGGGACTGAGAGAACCACCACATGAATACTATTTTAGCCCTCACGCTGTTCAGAAAAGAGGGTTTTCATGTGCACTGTTGTATACAAAGGCTCTTTGGCTTTTTTTTTACATCGGCACAACATGTCCAACACCATGTATGTTGCTTTGTGTGATTGCTAATGGATGATGTCGATGAGTTGTTGTTCTTTTAGACTGCAACATGTGTAGCTATAGTACCGCTTAGCGGGGAGGTCCGACTAGCAGCGATCATAGAAACCTGTAGAAACAACTGTAGAAATATGATCATTGGGCAAGTTTAGTTTTTCATGGTGTGACATATCAGCAGAATTATTTAAGAAAGGATTTCTACCAGGTGTTACCTGGTTTCTACACCCTTTGCCTCATAGGAGGTGTGGTGGCTCTGTAGCTAAGGATCAGCGCCTGTGGCTGGAAGGTTGCCGGTTTTTTTCCTGTGGCCGGCAGAGGAATCCTACTCCGTTGGGCCCCTGAGCAAGGCCCTTCACCCCAGCTGCTCCAGGGGCGCTGTACAATGGCCGACCCTGCGCTCTGATCCCAAGCTTCTCTCCCTGTCTGTGTGTCTCATGGAGAGCAAGTTGGAGTATGTGAAAAGACAAATTCCTAATACAAGAAATTGTATATGGCCAATAAAGTAATCGTATCTTATTAAAAGTATCCAAAATGTAAAAAGTCAGACAAGCACTATATAATTCATTTGGCTACTTTATCAGCTTTATGGTTAGAATGACAGTTTGCCTCCAAAGAAATAGAAAATCACCTTGTTAGTAATTCCAACTTTTTAAAACCTCTTGCAGTTTCTACCTGTTTACCTCTGTTGTTTTGGCAAAATTATTTGCCTCATCCCAAGATAGAAAAGTAAACTTTTTTTTAAATCAATGCAGTTTTTGAGCATGAATGAATTGAGCACATGTGCTTTTATCAAAATGACACACACATCTAATGTCACATTCTGATATATCCATCAAGGCGGTTTTGGAAATTACCGTATCCCGCAGTGTGAGGGAAGACAAAATATTGGATGCTAAGATACTGTAACACTTCTTGCTTGTGTTGCAGCTGACGCCTGACAATGTACAGTACAAAAGAAAACTCTGAAACATGTCAGGCTTTGTGCACCAAGCAGAAGAAAACTGATGCTCGTGTATTTTGTGAGACTTTTTTTAAGCATTTGGATGGAAGGATGGAAAATCGCGAATAATCATGAGCTATTTTAGGAATCATACGTACGGGGCACTCTGTCTCGGCTTGGTGTGGGTAGGGTGTGGAGACGGTAGCAAAGTACCAAGAGGTCAAACGCCTGTTCATTGTTGTAGTCAGACCCAGTCCCCTTCCTGCAGTGTTGCTGGTGATAAGGCTCGGGAGACAAAAGCTGATAATTGATGGAGAGGGCTTTGACTCACTCCGAAAAGAATCGGAGTCCTTGTATCTGCTCACATCGGCCAGACTGGAGCTCTTCCTTCCATTATAAAGCGTTTTGTTCATCTTGCCTGCCGGGCTCCCTGCTGCTTTTTGTAAGGGACCATGACCACAAGCGTCTTCTTTATTGACTCACACTGCTGGCATTGTGTCAGTGGGGCGTATTGGCCGAGGTTTCAAATGAATTTGCCGTATTGTCTCCCTAATGCAGACATGGAAAAACAGGGCAAAAATGTGGCACGGTCCCAGTGAACCTCGAGCTGGAGCCACCACGTGTGTGAAAACAAGCGAGTTTGTCCCTGTAGTTCATCTGCAGCTCCCAAGTCTTTCTTCCTTCAGCTTCACAGCAGAAAACAACTGCAGCTCCTCCCGCTGGCAGGCCAGCCGTCACCTAACTTAGATCTCGCTCCCGATGAAAAGACGAGCGCTGTTTTTGTTCCAAATGTTACACGCAGTTTCGTATTCCAGTGCTGCCTGTCTGAAGATCTGAGAAATCCCCCCCCCCCCCCCAGTTCGAAAAGTGCCTGGAAACGTTGCTCCTTGATGTCAGTAGTGGAAACGCATTCACCCCGACTATTAAAACTCACTGTAAACAACTCGCTCCATGTGATCACCATTGAGTTCTCTAAACGTGTAATTTGATGTTTTATGACCCTTAAGATTTCTTTAATATTTTGCTTGTGAATTGCAGTTGTTGTACAGCCACAGCTGTAATCCTCTGGCTGTTTGTGTGACGGATTAAATATTCAGTAAATCCTCACAGATTGAATATCTAAAGATTTCTTTTTTCATCTAACGCATCCTATGTCATCCCTCAGACAGCTATAATTACATATTAAAGTGCATTATTACAAAATACACTGGCACTTTACTTTGGGTTGTAAAATCACATGTTTATGCCTTTGATTCCTTATTATAGCATTTGGAGTGTTCAAAGGAGGCAAATTATGGAAAAGTCACCAATCCAATGGTTTCAAATGATGCACAGCTGCTACAGATTGAATCAAAGTGGATCAAGCCACTGGAAACACTCCAGATTATACAGTGCTATGAAAATGGCGTTTTGCATCAGGGGTTTTCGAGTGATGCCATCAGAACACAGCTCCAGTTCTCAGTGCCGTTGTCTGCAGGAATGCCTGCTGCATGGTTCTGGTGTGTTTAAACCACAGATAATGAAATGGAGGCTTTCCCGTTTTTTCATAGAATCTGCTTTTAATATGCTCAGCCGTTTTGATCAGCCTGCCATTCAGCTCTGTACTGGCAGAAGCTGAACAATGTCGCTCTCCAGGAGTCTGCCTAGAACGCAGTGAGTCTGTGAAGGGGATCCTTGTGTTTTAAGAACCTCCGTTTTTTTCCTCGTAAATTAACAGAGACTGCACTCAGAATCCAGTTCTGCAGTGGGCTATGTCTGCGTTGAGCAGCACTGACTGGGAGTAATCCAGTTATATGATGTCTTAAGATAAGTTATAAATACAGATCATTTAAAAGTCATTGCTGTGTCGTATGCTGAATCAATAAAAGCATAGCATTTCAACAGCTCTCACCAGAAAATAATCATTTTTATACAACAGATATACATATGCTTTTTTCACTTAAATTGCTAGGAGTTTTCTTGGCATGAGGAACGAATAAGGAAAGGTTTACCCATTTAATATACTTATTAAAAAAGTATAAAAGGTCTTATCGTGCACATCTATTGTTAAAAACCATATCAGAACTTTAACTTCAACCCGACTATAACTTTAGCCTTTCTTTTACTTAAATCAGTCTGCATACCACCATATCTGAAGAAGTGTAGGTAAAGCTAGGCCACCACACACAACTGTCTCAGCAGCTGCAGGGAACATTGAGGTGAATATACTTCACTCAACACAGAGACGCATAAAACAATTCTACGTTATTACACTCAATGTTAATGATAAGATGTAGAAATAAACAGCTCGCAGTGACAGTTTTTACAAAAATGACAAAAAAAAGAATCCAACTAATTTAGCTTATTAAGTGTAACAGGCCTTAGTGCACTAGTTGGTGGAGTGACATCAGCCCCCCCGGAAATCAAGACGGTGAAGAAACTCGATGGCAGTAGAGAGCCCGGTCTTTTGGTGTGGTGCTTATCAGCTGTCTAGGGGGTGACGTTGTTTTTTCTCTGAGTCCACAGGCGGCTAGGATTGAATCCTCATCGCGTAAGTGTAGTTTTAAAATGTGTGTCTGCGTTGCGTACAGAAAACAGAAGACTGTCCTCTTTAAAATTCCGGAGTGCCACTACCCTGTTAAGGGAAGTTTGGAAGACCAGTCTGTGTTACTGCATTTTTTAAGGATAATCACTTTTTTTTTTTTTAAAAAGCAGGTATCGAAACAACTTTGTTGTTTATCAATACTCGAATATTATAATTTTGCTCTCTTATAATTTCGTTTTGTAGTACATTTTTAGTATTCAAGCACTGTCGTGGGGAAAAGAGGCACTCATAATATACCTTACAGTCAGAACTGCAGACATACTGAACTGCCTTGTTTTGTTTAGCAAATGTGTGTGTGTGTGAGGTGCTGTGTATTAGATGTAGTGTAGCATTCATCTCGAATGGCAAGATTTTAAGGTGAGAGTGAGAAGGCTGAGCTCAGAAGGTTCAATGTTTCATAAGATATTGTACCGCTCAGTCTTATTTCAGGGGTTAATGCTTTACCAATGTCTTCTAAAATTAATAGCTAAAATGTCCCTGCTTGCCTTCAGCTGAGTGGGCGTAACTGCAGAACTGAATGATGTAATTCAGTCTTAATTGGACTACCTTCATGCCAACAAGTTTTGTGTTATTTAGAAAAGTAATCTAACTGTTCTCCAACATAAGCCTGGTTTTAACAATACAAATAGGAATCCAGGACTTCAATGGGTTCTGTCCTTTTCTGTGTAGCCACAGTCTGGAAATCTAGTAGAGGAACAGGGGGTTGTTGCCTTTTGTGATGATATTCTGATGCAGTGAATTTTGATATTGCACAGTAAACAAACTTACCAGTGAGCTCTTGAGCTGGTCTGAGGGGATATTCATTTGGAGGACATAGAATTAGCGATGTCTGTCAACCCCCTACTTGAAATGGTCACTGCCCACATGAACTTTAACATCAGTTTCACTCGGCACCAGACTTATCCACTGTAGGAAGAGCAGGCATTGGACAGCTGCAGCGTGTTGTGCCAAGATGTATTTTTATTCATTTCTAAACACAAAAAGCACTCTTTTGATCACATCTTCAACTTTGCTTTTAAAAGGCCACTGCTGATACTGAGCGAAACATCGGAGTGTGGTTGTTACAATAATGTTAGCAGAATGAGGACACGTCAGGAAAGTCTGACTGTAGGAAGCAGAGAGTCATATGACTGAAATACTGTGCTGAGGCATGTACTAAGCCTGTAGTCTCTCCCAGTATTGAACTCCGAAGGGTTTTTTTTAAAAGAAAGCATAACATGTAAGAACAGCTTCACTTTGAAGGTGAGCACTGCAAGTCCCTTTAAAAAGCAAGGCACCAGGTCCTATATCTGAAACAATCACCTCACAAGCTGAAGTGAGGGGGGAGACAGGATAGCCACAGGGGAAACAGGGGGTTTCTGATGTGCCTCTCGTGGAGGCTCGAGTAAGATGTTCACCACAAAAGGCAATGGGCCGGCGTCGGCTGGCGGCCCTCCGTAGCCTGAGCCAGCCCCGCGCTGTGCTCTCCTAGCTGCAAGTCTTGAGCTGAAGGTTACAGATGATGAGGATATGTAGGACACCATGTCTACATTCTGCATGGCACAAAGTAGTGCCCTGACAAGCCGAGCCGAGGGAGAATGATGAAGAAGCGGTTTAATTAGGAGCAGAGCTCCGAAGGGGAAGGCCGAGAATGAGTGAAAAAGTTTCTTTCCCCCTGGATTCGCAGCACTTCAGATGAAGCCAGTCAGCTGCTTTTTGATTTTGTTTACTACTCCCGTTAACAGTTTTAGCTCAGAGTCACTGAGACTTTTCTGGCGGGGTTAGATGTCTTGTTAGGAAAAGGCAAAAAAAAATGTTCTTTGATTAAAATATATTACATGATATAGGTCTGCGGCAGGATTTAGAAATATTATCTTTAGTGTTTGTAATATTTGATCTTGCACAATACTGTATGTGTTATTCCGGAAATCCTTGATATCACAATAGGAAGTGTTGCTGATACAAAAGCAAAAAGTGAAATTGAGTGATTGTTCTATATCTGATCAGGCCATTCTAGGCTAATGACTAGTGAATGGATTTAAATTGCTGTGTTAAAGAATGTACAAAGAATAAAAAACCATGTCTTGAGTATCAGTTTTAATAATCATGATAATAATCCATACATGGTCTCATGCAAAGACTGGAAACGGAAAAGCAGAACAGACGAGCAGTGTGTGATTTGCGTCTCGGAGCTGGCCGGGTTTTGTTTTGAGCATCAGCGTGTCCCAGATGGCGCGACACCGAAGCTCGGGGCGGTGGGCCGCAGAGGCCGGAGAGAGCGAGCCTTCTATGGCCATGCCTGAGAGCCTTGCACCCCGATTGGCGGCCAGCGGGCACCCCCACCCCCCACCCCACCCCCCCCGCCGGCTGAGAAGGACAGGTGCAGGGCTGCTGACAGGTGTGGATGTCTCGAATGAGTCGCATTGCTGACGGCCAGTGATGTCGCCGCGGGCCGGCCCGGAAACTGCTGAGCCCTGGCAGAAAGCACGGCCAAGCCACGTGCCTTCTGGTCGCCTGACGCTGGCGCTCTCCGGCCCACAGCGACCCCTGAAGAAACCCCCCCCCCCCCCCCCCCCGCAGCGACAGGCAAGCCAGGCGTCTCGCTATCGGAGTTCTCTATCAGAAAGCTGTGAAATGCGATCCTGTCAGGAGGGAGGCAGGGCAGTATTTGTGAACCCGTTTATCTGGCAAGCTTCGAAAGTATGCCCTCAGATCTGCCAACTGTCCCTGCCAGCCAATTTCTCGTTAAAGTTTAGACCCACATAGTGATCCAGAGGCATGGGTTTTTAAAGCTCTCGGTTCTCCGTCATAAAACTGCTGTGGGACGTGATATACTGTATGTCATGTCATCTGGCAAAGACCTAATAAATCAAAGAGACTAAAGGTCATCAACTTTGATATACTGACCAACCTTTGTCTCACTTTTCTCTGAGAACACATAGGAAGCAGAGCTGTTAGTTGGAAAATAGGTTTTGATTGGTAAAATCTTAACTGAAAGATTAACTGAATTATTAATCATACAGTATATTATATACTAAATGCAAAGATGCAAGATGCATTCATTTCAGTCTCATCCAGATGACTAAGTATATATATATATTTTCTAATTATTAGGACTGCGTTGCACAAATTAGAAGATTAAGGAGGAGAGAGAATAACCTGTCTGGCTTCTCTCATTCATTTCAGATCAAATACAGGCTGTTCTAAAGTAAATTTAATTACTGTAGTCTGAAGACAACACTCACATGAAAGCCTCTAGTATAATGTGAAGCAATCACTGTTTAGACAGTAGCAGCCCGATAATATTCCCCTACACTAATCCCCTTTTATTAAAGTGAGTCAATCTGGAAAAAGGAGGCTTTGATGAAACATCTAACTATCTGGTCTCTTTCATCCCTTCATACAGAATAAAACACGTACATACAGCTTGAACTCCTCTGACGTGCGTGATCTCATAGCAGAATATGTCAGCATTTTGGATGTACAGCCAGTACAACAAATTCTACGTGTAAAAAAAAAATAGGTTTGGTGAAGGAAAAAAAACTGAAAAAGATTAATTTCCCTGGGAGACAGGAAAGCAGGTCTTCTGCTGAAGCATTGATTTCTACCAGAATGTGGCCATCAGGTGGCTAAATTAGAAACTGCCGTTTACAGAAAGCTTAGGGACTCCTGTACTAAAAGAGAATAACTGTATTGGAAAGATTAGAAATCAGAAGCAAGTACACACTTACTTACTTAGTCTTTGAATTAATTTCACTTTTTATATTTATTACCTTCCCTCTTTGTTTTCTTCTGTGTTTTCTTACAAAAAAGACTCTTACTTTTTCCAACAGATTTCTTTTAATGGATGAAGTTTGTTTTGGGCTCTAAAATTAAGTGTGGAGTTGGGGGCTGCAGTCACAAATATCTTCTTAAATTTTATTTCAGAATGCTTTATGTCTGTCAGTTTTCACCGTGTTATAGCAATATCAGTAAAAACTGTTCTGTTCTTTCAATTAGCCTAGCACTTTGCAGTATCAAAATACCACTAAATCAAATCTCATTAAATAATAATAAAATAGTTGTAGTTTAGAGAGAGAGAAATCCCACTGAGCCCTAGTGTAATTGAATAAAGGTTCACAGTATTAAAAATGTAAACATGTTGAACTGGTAACCAACCAAATTACCTAATAAGGAAAATGCAGTTGACCCCCCCTCCCCCCCATGAATAAAAAAGTGCACAACATTCTGACCCACAAGAAATGGGGGGTCATTCAGGAGGTGACCACTGACCCCACTGCTGACCTGATCAGCTGGTCACCTCCTGCACCCTGCAGGACATTTTCCAAGACCGTCCCACCCTGGTGCACTAAAGTGAGGGGGTCAGAAAGCAGTGAGCACCAATTCATAAACTTTCCTCCCTGTCCCAGTATGTCAACATTGCCATAAAAGACCAATTCCGTGACCAGGGACCCTCGGAAGTGTTCCCACAGTCTCTGGATTCCGCCTTTGTTTTGAAGAAAATTCTCATACCGCTGATCTTTTAGCGGAGCAAGCCGCCACATCATTGCTGCTCTCCAAAATTGGCCAGTATTGTTCCGCCGCACCGCACTTGATTAAAACGTCTTGAGTTCACGTTGGCCCCCAGTTCCTCAGAGACACATCTGCACTTTCCCACAGCTTTGCTTCATGATGTGGCATTAAGCAAATCTGGGAGTTGTGCATACAAGGTGTCACAGTGCCTGCGGTACTGACTCACAGCATTTTAGGAGACTGCAGTACCCTCCTGAGTCTGAGGCCAAGTACAGAGAGATTAACACATTTGAGCCACTTGTTGATTTTCAAATACTGGATTGCCTTTTGATGACATCTTCAGTTTCTTTCATGGAACAGCAGGGTGAGGTCTAGCTGCTAGAAACCGCAATGGGCTCTCAGTGGGTTGAAGGGCCTGCTATTGTGTGTAACCTTTCTTTTGTCCGTAGGTGCATGTCTCTTTTTTCTGCCCATGTAAGCAGCCCTCTGAACTTGACCAATTGTTTGTTTCAGACGTTGAGAAAGAAGGGGCTAAATGGCTGTGACAGTCCAGACCCAGATGCAGACGACTCAGTGGGTCACAGCCCTGAGTCTGAGGACAAGTACAGAAAGATTAATGAAGATATTGATCTTATGATCAGCAGGCAAAGATTGTGTGTAAGTACTCCTGAGCCTCATTTCATTCCTCTTCTCTGTCTTGTCTTGTTTCCTGGTATTTCTCCGAACCTGGCAGGCATTGAGCAAGAAGGAAAGTACGGGCTGTGAAAGCCCTGATCATGACTCTTCTCTCGCTCTCACCCCATGCACTGAAGAAAAATACAAAAAAATTAACGAAGAGTTTGATAATATGATCAAGACCCATAAAATACCTGTAAGTATTAAAGAGAAACACAACAGCTGGTCTGCTGCTAGCTGCTGCAGTAACCTTTTTAACCCTCCTGGTGTGGGTTTCTCAGTTACCACCTTTAATCGCCCCGTTTAACACAGAAAAAAGGGGAAAATCATTTTACATCTTAGTATTTGCAATTATTATAATGCTAGGGTCATTATCAGTGTATTCACCATAATAATTCAGAACACATATGGTATATAATGATGAAATTCTATTTAATTATAAACAGTTTACTAGAAGATAATTACCATGTACTCTGAAAAGCCAAGAGTTTTTATTTTTCTTGAGATATCATTTTTTTTCCTCCGTGTAATTAGTGTTTAAAAGGCTGTCAGCGATTGCTGGATGTATGAGATCCATTGATCACTAATTATATGCATTTGAGCAGTAACAGCATTTACATCAAACGGTAACATTCTTTTAAACCATGAAATCTTAAGATGCCGTGCCCGCATTGGTAGTTTAAACAGCTCACCACACTGGAAGGGTTAAAGCAGAGATTTCTGCATGAGAGGTTCCTGATTTAATGTTAACCCTGTGTGCACAGAAAGGGAGTCTCATCTGAGTCTCTCCCAGCCCTCGACAGAGTGCTTGTCCCCTTGTTCTGAGGTTTATCTTCATTTAACACACATCTCCCTTCATGATATTCCTGTCTAACAGTTCTTCCTATGCCTTGCCAGGCTCTTAAGAGAAATAACTACCGCTTCAGCTGCAATTCTGCCAGTGCTGTTTTTTTGTATATCTTCAGAACATACTTGCAGTGCTCCCATTCATACCCTGGTGATTACTCTTCTTTATCCAATTAACACAGCCTTTAACAAGGTTCGTTTACCTATCTTGTGCAAGGCTGTGCATGTGTGCCTACAACTGGACACAACTTTACTGGCCTCAGCTACATGTGAACTACACAACATGGCCGAAGGAGGTGAAGTGCATCTGTCTGGATTTATGCTATTTATACATTTGCATGCGATTGAAGTGGAGTTCTCCAGTTCTGAAGCAATTTAACAGGCTATTTAAAGGGCCACCAAGCTTGAACTTTTTTAGTTTGCGTGACAAGTGTTCTGAAATTTGTGCTTTTGCATGATTTTCCAGTGGACAACAAGAAAAGGGTAGTGCTTAATTGTGAAAAACCCTTACGTGCTTTCAAAACATTTAAATCTGTGGCCCCTTCTCATTACAGTTGTGAAATCCAGCTTGGCTACAGCTTAGCTACAGAAACCATTCTTGGTTTCGTATTTCTGCATTTTTTTTTTATTCTGTGAACTTATAACTTTCATTTCATGACTTGTGAATGGCTGAACTGGATGTCCCCAGGCAAGGGGAACAGCTGTCCAGTGGCTGTGATAGTGAGGGTGTCACAGGGAGGAAGGGTGTTAGGGGCCTTGGCAACTGTGGGCACAGCAAGTGGCAGTTCAGAGCATGGTCACTGTGGCGACGAAGTACAGGGCTCCCAGATTCCAAAGCTGGAGATGATCAGTGCGCGCAGGAAGGATGGCACCATCTAAATGACAGCCTACTGAAAGCCCACGCATGTGAGGCGTGGTATGTTCCTCTCAGATCCTCTCTCCCACTCAACCACAGGCGGGCAGGCAGGCAGGCAGGGAGAGTGCACGAGGCAGCCAAAATGGAAGATGTTAAAAAAAGGAAGACCTAGCCAGGCAGTAATTAAAGAGCTACTGAAACCCCGCCGGGTGGGTTGCAATTGAAAAAAAACAACAAGAATGAACGCTAAGCCGCTAGTGTTGAGACCTTCACTGCTGATCCTTTTAAAATAATATTTACGCAGCCAAAGGGAAAGAACTGGCCATAGCCTTGTGCAAAATGAAGAAGATCAAATTTCCACTGGATGTGCTTAGAGATGGGTGTTTACTTGATCCTGGGACACATGGCAGCAATTAAAAGGCTATTTGTACTTCCCAAGGATAACACTGTGTAGGGACGGCGTCCAGCTTGTTCACTGGTTAAAAGCAGCACAAGAGCAACCAATAAACATGATAAGTTGTGCCAGTGGAGCATGGTGTTCTCCAGAGCAGCGCTACAATTCTGTCTCCTGTGGAACTTTACCTTCATCTAAACAGAAATGCGATAAGAAGGAGTCAAAAGCAAATCAAAGGTTAAGAGAGGAGGCTAATTGGTCCATCTGACTCAATATAGCAGCCAATGCAAGATTTAGCCTTCAGAATTAAATTCAGATCTGTCTAGAAATATTTGGTGTTGACGGATAGCCTATAAATATGTTTGAAATGGTGTAATACGTGTGACTTCACAAGTTCTGGAGACTTAGGAACGAAAAAAATGAGTGTTTATGTCTTAAATATGGTTGTAATTTAATTTCTCCTTTGAGGAAATAATTCTGCTTGTTACCATGTATCATCTTTGGTTGAGTTTACAACAAGTGTGCTGAGGCAGATAAAGGAATAGAAAGGAAACCACAGTTTTTACTTTGGGCTGAAAGGGGTCTAAAGAAAGTGAAGCTGATAGAAGGAGAAAGGGCAGCAGGCTGGAGCTGAATTAAAAGAGGGAGCTCACTAGAACGTGTCGATGGAGGGACAGGCTTCCCTGAAGAAACTGGTGTCCAAACCAGCGTCATGCTTTCCCATGGGCCTATTGCTCGGGCTGTGACAAAGGCAGCTTTATACCCACGTCGGCCTGCCTCTTGCACAGTGCTGGAGTTCAGCTGCAAGCAAAGACCTTTACACGGAGCCAAAGTAATAACTAGAGCGAAACTAGAGCCGTTTCTGCAGCGGACACATCCTCCCGCCTTCCTTTCTGTGCCCTTCGTGGACCTGGGAGCGCAGGACTCCTGCATTGTCACATTGCCAAGGCTGAAAGCGGCCGGTCCCGCCCTAGTCCCTCGGGGATCCATGTGACGGCGGCTTTGGGATCGCTCACGGCCGCGCTCGAAAGTGTGTCTGTCTGTCTCCCGTGCCCGAGCCACTCAGGAGCCGGCTCTGTGCGCCAGTCTTTCCCCGCCACGGGGAGAGTGGTGTCCTCCGCCTGCCTGCCGAGTCCTGTAACCTCTGCTATCATGCTCTCTCTTTCTCTCCTCCTCCTGGCTGCTGCGTAGGCCGTTCCCCCCTCGAACTACGAGATGCCAGTTTCCATCCCGGTGAGCAACCCCAACAGCCTGATATACAGCCACCCAGGCAGCTCACTGGGGAACCACAGTCTCCTGCCTCTGGCCCACCCCTCTCTTCAGAGAAACAGCATGTCTCCAGGAGGGACACACCGGCCACCCAGTGCAGGCAACACAGGTACGGTGCAAGGCCTCGCTTCCATTTATTCTGAATCCTCCTTCCAGTGAACTCTTTTTTTTTTCTTTTTCTGACACTGTTCACTGCTCTCTCGTATTACGCTATTGAGTCAGACCTGATAAGTGACAAAGGGGCCCCATCTGCTTATATGGGGCAGTTCAGAAGGAAATTAGAAGTAGCCCGTGTCTTTGCTCGGAACGATATCGCTTTTGTTGATAACAAAGTTGTTCTGCCGAAACACAGCTGACTGAGAAAGAACGATAGGTTTTTGAAATTCGAAGCATATGGTTCCAAACATCTGACAATATCTGAAGTACTTCTAACAGATGGTTACAAATAAATAAAGCTTTCCAAAGCACCGAAACGTTTTTTCCTCCCATTTGGTTCCGATTGCCCTGCAGTTTCTTTGGTTGATTTTCTCCTATGTTTAAGGGGCTAGCCTTTCGACGCTGAGCCAGACATTTGATCAGTATAATCAAAACTATGTCCCAGAAACAGACATCTCTATTTTCCTCCAAATTAGTTCCGGCTACAATTATTACAAGACATCTTTACTCATTCAATTGAAATACTTCAGTTTTTTTTTTTCATTTTTTAAAACTTCCAGTTTTGCGGCCTAATATTTTACTGAAAGGAAGTTAACATCGCTTCGAGATTTTAATAAAACACATTATCCCCTGACATTTCACTTTATATACTGAGTTTCTTGTGACATATCTGTGGCCAGCTCAATCCTTATGCTGGTTTGTTTGTATTGTCTGAAAGCTCTATTTTGTCTTCTGGTCAGTTGCCTAATGCCCACACCATGAGCAATGTGATTATCTTTGGCTTCCTGATGCAATTTGCTTCATATTACAGGAGCAAAACTAAATATGATTTTTGGCAAAGAAAGCAATACCTAAACCACACAGACTCTGACTTTAAAAATATATCATTTTTCTTGGATGGTGTCATCAGCTCACTGAAGCCATTTCTAGAACATACGGTCAGTGGAAATGGGTAAACCAAAAAGATTATTTTTTCTGTCTCACACAGGCATGTCATTAGGTGGGGAAAGACTTGTTGAAATAACTTGGTTAGACCTGCCGTAATGCAGTGAACACACTGGAAAAGGGGCTGGAATGAGCAGTTAGAAGTCATTCCCTAAACAGTTTTTTTTTCTCTCATTTAATCTTAGGTGGCCTTTTGGGTTCAGACCTCACAACTGGTGCAGGCACCAGTGCTGGTAAGAAATGTATATATTTTCATACACACGTCCACCCACTGTAATGCTCCTAGAAACCCAAAACTTGCAGAATGTAAGAGTCACAAAATGATTTACTGCCCAAGGTGTAATCTCCGTGCAAACTCAGCTCTGCGTGCGTAAGCCGTAAGCAAATTGACCAAGTGAAATTTAAAAAAAAAACTCTGAAAGCTTCATAGCAAATGGATTCCTGAATGTACTGTTTGTGCCTCTTACCATTGTCATTGTTTGTGTGTCCATAGCTCTGTATTTCTAAGAACAGCTATTTTCATAAGGAGTCTTGTTACATTTTGGAAGTTTCCGTGATACATGCCTCAGAAACAGTTAATTGGATGTTAATTGGATGGCGACTTCAGTTCGCTGGTGTGGCAGTTTCACAGACTGATGTGTGCATGTGCAGCTGCTGAGATGGCTTCCAGCACCAGTTGACAGGCAGAAGGTCAGAAGGACGTTTTACTGTCTGGCCATGTGTAACTGCCTGGACAAAAGTTGCATTTTTTGCTATGCATTCCATCAGCCACATACTGAGGAATATCCATTAAATGTGCCCTTTGTCCTTCCTTTTTGAAGGAACAGAAGACCCTATGTTTTTTTTTCTTTTCACAGCACAGCCCCGAAAAGTATGGATATGGTCATGTGGAGCTTTTAACTCCCATTTAGCACCATTTGTTAACAGACAGACAACAGGGTCTTATGTGCATCTGCTGAAGTTTTTTAACTTTTGTTTTTTAGTTATGTATCCGACTCCGACCAGGGGAGTTGTCATTTTTGGTGGTTTGGCTCTGTCAGAATTTTGCAAAAAGTGTTAATAATTAAAAAGGCACTTATTCACCCCTGACCCCTCCCTGTGGAGCTGGCAGAGCAGTAGTATAAAGACAATAAAGAAGTTCAGGTGGGCTAATTTAGGATGAGGTGGAAGTAGCAGGCAGACCAGAGCCTCAGCCCAACAAAGCAAATTAAACTGCTACACCGATCATTAAACCATTCTTGCAATAAATACTATTTCACAGTGGTCTACAGGTTTCTCCCTAGTTTCAAATGTATAACACTCTCCCAGCCACTGATATAGGTCTGAGTGTGACCTTTGTGAAGTAGCCCCATATATTGGGAAAGATGAAGTGAAAATGGTTGAAGGAGGTGTCTGTAGTACTTATCCATATATTGTAATGCAGTTGTCCAGAAACAGCTGATTTCATATCAGAATAACAGGCATTATTGTGATATGAATAACAATCTAGATGTTTGATAAGAAAATTTAACAAGGCTCTTGAATAGCTAGGTTTATATGCTTCTGTTTCTTGGACTGTTTTCATGTGCTGATTTACTCATGATAACTTAGACTCCATGCACATTGATTCCAGTGTCAAGCATTCAGAGTGCAGTCACACTCCTTTCAAGTTTATATTTGATGTGGATGCGAAACTTTGTCAAGTTTAATACTGGGAGAACGCTGAACCCTATTCAGCATGAGGCTCATGAGAAAGTCAGCAAAGTGGAACAGACATGTTGGACCAAGTCATATTTTATAACATGGAGCCAGTCAACATGTTTTGTGAGTTTATTAACTTTGAGTAATAGTTTCTGAAGCCACCCACATTTTGACCGTGAATGTGCAGCTATGTACAGTAGCCCAAGACTGAAATAAATTTTAGCAAGCTTGTCATATTTATGCCTTTTTTTCTAAACAACAAGAAGGATTGACATTCTCAATGTTGATTTTCAAGGTACATTATGGTTAGCTTCTAGCTCAGGAACAGTGGTATTACTGTACTTTTACCTACAGGTACGAATTCATTATGTGACATCCAGAAGCCCAGCAGCACTGTTGTGAGGACTTCTTTTGTGCATTAGGTAGCAAACATAGAATGAACAAATTACAGTACGTTTTCTGTGCTTTGAGTGTCCATATGACCCTTTTCTGAAATTTCTTTTTTGCTCTTCTTTTAATCCCCAAGCTACAATCCTTCGACTTCTGAATAATCAAGAGTGTGAAAGAGACATGTGAATCACTGAGTGAAAATGAATGAGTGCATCTCAGGTCCATACAAAAGTATAGAAGTTGAATAAATAAATGTATTTGGTCTCCAGGAGCCATACAAGGCAGGTCTTTTTCTCAAAAGTTTTTTTTATATCATATATCAACATTTTTTTCAATTATTTTTTATTCAAATTAAATAGGGATCATAGAACAAGGAATTTGTTTTACAGACATGACGTTTATAATGCAGCTGCTGGTACTCATGCACAGCTCTAAATAGAAATGGTAAGGAGATACTGCTCTTAACCATGCAGCTCTTACTAAAATGTCACATACTGGAGCTGCAGCTGCCTCTGTCAGCTAGCAGTGCAAAGCGCGCATTTCCCATACCTTCTGAAGGTAGGGTGCTAATTCCGTCCGCGACAATTATTTCCCAGAGGTCTTTATGATGAAGGTGGCCTGTTCTAATCATCACAGATCCTTTGCCGAGAGGAAAGCTGAAATGACTCTGTGACAGGAGTGTGTCTGTGAGTCCAAGTGATTTGTGAGCCGGTCGAACAGAGACGCTACAGGAACTCACCCCACCTGTTGTCCCCTTGTTTGTTTTAGCAGCAAAGCCCAGGCCGGGGTGAGCTAGGAGTCCTTATACAAGCAGCTTTTACAGATCAGCTGGTACAGGCTAAAAGCAGCTGTGAGAAAGGGGTGACAATTATTTTGACCATTCCAAAAATCTCAGCCTGTTGTCAGTGTAGTCTGACGGACTGCTGTTGAAATGAAGCTTCTCGCGTTTTTTCGCGGGTCAGCACGGTGGTGTAGCTTTTAGAGAGGGATGAAACTGCTGTTCATCTCCTCTGACACGAGTTCTGAGCAGAGGCCTGCTAACGCTATGTAATGCACTCTTTTCACATCTTCCAGGTCAGGAAGAAGTGGGTAAAATGCAATCATCGCTGCAGGAATGACCTTCTTCTGTAAATGTCTGTAGCTGCTAAACCTTCTAAAATCTATTTATTGTGCGTCTATCATTTCAGTAAATTTAGGGAGTTAACTGTCACGTTGCAGCACAGGTAGTATTTAGACAGGGTGATCAGAGCTGTGTGCTATTACAAGGAACAACCCAATGTTTCTGTGTTATGGGCTGAAGGACATCCCACAGCTGGACAGCAGAATGGGGTTATTCTCTACATTTAGACATAGGCTCTCAATGTTATTTTATAAGCTGGTCTGTGTTTTCTAAAATAAATGAATGCCTTAAGAAATAATTATATTAATTCTGTAGCATGAAGATCCTTTCAGGAGTGAGTGAGGGTTAGAGTGTCAAAGAAAGCAGTTACAGTGAATTATGGGCGTCAATATGGATCCAGTCAAACTAGTAACAAACTTACGGCTTTGACTTTCTTGATTGATTGGACAAAGAGATCATTAATATTCATACCCATAATTCATTATGTTTTATCAATCCACATCTAGATTAAAGTTGGTACTCTGAAAAAAACAACAAATATATTTTATCACAAAGTTAAGGCAGCAGCTTTAAAATAATAGTTAAATTGCCGTGTTTTTATAGTTTTTTAATCTCAGTATATGCAGATATTTTTAAATGTTTATGCTGTTTTTTTGGAAAGGAAAATTGATCCATTATAAAAATGCAAAATTCGGATTTCATTTGTGTATTTTCTTACATAAAATAGATACAAAAGATCATAAAACTTTTGCAATATATAAATTACTAAATATTTAAAAGTACAAATACTATTTTATTTATGTGGAGGTGGTGATTTTGAGCACTCTAGATCAGGCACTTGTGAAGAGAATCAACATTGCTGTCAATAGCAGCAGTCAGCATTTTGCAGTTACAGCTATTTCTGTAAAAACTGCACAAATTCAGTTTGCAGACTGGAGAACTTGAGAACTGGCAAGTTTAACAGAAGTAAGTGTGAATGGAGAACGGGATAGAAAAGGTCTGTTAGACCACAAAGAAAAATATCGGAAATTAGATTGTACAGCAGAAGGAAAATGTACAGTCAAAACCACACCTGGCCTGTGTGCAAAAAAAAAGAATGCATTGAAGACAAAGACGTACGTTTGTTCTAGAAATATTGGACGTGCACACTGCAAGTGGATTATACAGGGTTTTGCCGTACAATATCAGCAGTAATCTTTGACATTGCTTAAAAGTAAAAAGTAAGTGAGCCAGTTGTTTTCAGTTTTGATCACTGTGTGTCTGTATGATACAGTGTGTCATAAGGCTGTGCAGTACGGTGCCCACACACAGCAGTCCCACCAATGGTGATCGTGATGACACTCCATTGTCCGAATAAATAAAGATAAATTGTCTGGAGCAAAGTGACCGTATCTTCAAGAGCACATCTTCCTTCGGTCAAGCTGAAGGAGATGATAACTAGACAGTGGCCCATGAAATAGCAGTGTATGTCTAGGACAGCCACAGCCTGATGCTTCACATGGTGACGGGACCTTTATCTCATTTCCCATTCCACTTGTCATATTTTAGAAAACGTCGTCTTCTTGACTTGCTGATGTGTTAATGTAGCGGCGCAGCTCCTGCTTGAAACTTTACAGGTACAGTTTTTAAAGGCTTAGTATCACTCCACTAGCTGCAGAATTCCTCCTGGTTTGTGTTTTTAAAGTGCAATTTTAAAAATCCAGAGTGTTACTTAATTGCCCCAGTCATTTGCTTTTCGGGTCTTGTAATTGAGTTCCCACACGGCAAGGGAGCGTTTGATGTAGGTTTCACGGACATTAGTTCAGATTTTTAAAGTGCATCCGAATGATATTTGTGATCTAAGAGTCAATATTAAAGTAATGCAGTGGGCAACACTTGGTTTCCATGGATACGGCCTTTTTTATTCCAGCAGGTGAGAGAGTGAGCGATCTGAGTGGCATATGGCCACAGCAGAGTTCGTAGAGTATAGTTGGGTTTTATAAGCTTTCTGAAAACTAGTCAGACATACATGAAAATGCCAAGCTTACCAAGACATAGAGGACCAGTGTAGAGTGCCAGTGTAGTGTTCATAGAAATGTTTTTTAGGTGAAAACCAGTGTCATATGCTGTAAAGTAATACAGTAAAAGTTAAGGGTCCTTCATCATTAGGACAACAAAAATGTCTCAATCTTTAAAGATGCACATAGCTTATCTTCGAGGTTGTTTCTCAGGGCTATTTCTGAATTAAGCAGGTATCGGTCATCTCACAATTCCTGAACCTGTACCTACAAGATTAGAATATCAGGTTAATAAATGATTACAAGCTTCTATGTTAGTTTGTTAGAAAATAGTACTATTAAGTGACTTCACATGCTATAAATGCCTGACCATTGTAAAGGTCTGGTTCTGCATTTCTTTGGTTAAAGATGGCGAGTCATGAATTTCAGCATTCACTGAGTAAGTTTTAAATCATTTCAACAGAAACAGTTTTCCCTTTTGCAAAATATACTTTGCAGATTTGCAGATCTGCACTCTGTCTGACGGGCTGGAGCCATTGCAAAAGCAAATACCAAAGCACTGAAGTGCTGGCAATATGAATCCCTTTAGCACACCAACCATACGCATATATATACAATATATGTTTTGACAATTATGGTGCTTCATTTAATTTACTGCTAGAAACCCCACATATTCTTTGATTGTACAAATTGTGCCTTCAAGACTTTCATTTAAAAACAAAACCATGCCTTGACATTAAATAATGAAGAATTACTGTGGACGGCAGCTGCATTTCATCTGTTCAGAGTATATGATTAGGAACTTCATTTATGTCTAACATATAATTCTTCCCTCCCTTTTAAGTGGGAAGTGCAGTATAGCGTGTTTGCATTTAGTCCCTCAAAAATCTGAATGTTGGCTAAGAGAAAACACAGTATATATACATCATGAATGATAGTAGGATTTCTGCACCTCTGGCTGTAGCTAAAATAAACTTGGTTTCAGAGGAAAAATGGTTTTCTGATTTCTGTTGGATTTAATGCAAGCTCTTTGTTTCAGTAAACCATAGACGTGTACTTATCATTCTTTTCCAAGTAATGACTTCAACTAGATCGGTTTGAATTCCCTTAATTTGACATATCTAAAACAGGTGTTGCAATGCCAGGGAAACGACATAGTAAGGAGAATGTATATCTGAGTTGATTATGTGCATACCCCAGCCAGATAAAAATGAGCACCTGTCATGTCTGGCGTTCATACAGTGAATCATGCAGGGGTAAGCAAGCATTTATGACTCATTTCCAAAGTCAGTCTCACTTTGACGCAGCAATGCATCAGGGAGATCCACTCTGAAACTGCTCGTGTTGATCCCTGGCGTGCTCTGAAAGTACGGAACATGTATTCATTATTCGCAGAGTTCACAGAGTGTTCACAGAGTGAGATATATAGAAAAGAGCAACTGACAGAGTGGAGGTTATGCATGTGTTTTGTTATTTCAAATGGCGTCTAGCAGCACAGTTTTTGGCACATGTCAAATTTGACCTGGTATTAGAAAAATCTTAGAACCTGTGTATCTTTCTTATCGCCAAACACCTGTTCACAAACCACACTAGGGACAAATGAGACTCTTTACTGGGGCTTCAGTGATAATTTAAATGTTCTAAAGATAGTTTATAGACTGCAATATAAGCTTCATTTTCACACATTGGAAGACACATACCATATCAGTACCACAGCACATTTACAGTGTGAGCTGTACTTCCCTTTTTGCAGAAAAAGCTGTCAAAATTGGGCAGATGCCTTTTTTCTCATTTGCTTGATTCTTCTATTGATGTGGATTCTGTAATCCAGCCCTGCCAAACCACAGAGCTTTGTAGGTCTTCTTCAATTACCGATGTGCGACTTCTTCACCTGCTTTGTGAAGTTGAGGTATTTTTTTTGTCTAAGAGGATGAAGTAAAAATAAACAATAAGTACATGAATGAATGAAAAATCAGACTGTTTGGGCTGTTGTGCTGCCTAAGCAGGAATAAAGATTCTAATTAAATACTTTTCTTTAATTTATTTGTTCTGCGAGACAGTTTGCTCCATCATGAACTGCTCAGCTCCTGTAACACTTTCTGTAACTGTCAGAGCGTTTTGCAAGGAATGTTGCTCTTCTGTGTGGTGTGGCAGAGGTAAAAGTCATAATCCAAGCGGTTACAATCTTAGATCATTTCCAGAATAAGTTGTTTCGGAGTGCAGTAATTCAAGTCACTTCCGTCCAGGTAAAAACTGGTGAGGGGGCAGGGCGTGTCGTACTCTAACCCTGACAGGATCATTAGCTCCTTGTCAGCAGCATCACCACCTAGCGGCCTGCTTTTGTCCAATCTCAGACGTTAAGCTACACTGAGGCCTGGTCAGCACAGGACGGGAGACCTCCAGGGAAAGTCTCAGTTGCTGCTTTAAGTTGTGTTGGTGGTCCAGTAAGGGGTGGCCTTCGCTCTGGACCAGAATAACCAGAAGCCAGTGGCCAGCTGAACTGGGACCCCTGTAGGAAGTGCTGTCACTTTCTGGACACCTGGGAATGAAACCAATGTCTGGGCTGCTGGTTTGGTAAAGACCTCGTGGCTGGTGTGCGCTGGTGCTGCCGCGTGTCACTGCACTCCAGGCGCGCTGGGGTTCTTGAGGATGAGCCGCAGCAGTAGGCCGTGCCCTTGCTAGTGCAGCCCGATGATTCTGGGCTTTTTCTCGTGTCGCCCCAACAGGAAACGGTTACGGCAACCACCGCAACTCGCCAGGTTTGCTGGTCTCACCTGGGAACATGAACAAGAATATGCAGGCGAAGTCTCCACCGCCCATGAACCTGGGAATGAACAACCGCAAGCCCGACCTCCGCGTGCTCATCCCGCCGGGCTCCAAGAACACCATGCCCTCGATTGTAAGAGCCGCCTTCCGCTGGACAGTTCGCACCCCGCTCCTCCGTGTCCTCCCCTGCCTCCACCTCAACAACCTGACCATGGCAGTTCCTAAAATACGAAGCCGCTGTTGTTCTCCAAGCCTGTGGCCATTAGCTGAGTGAACAGGCGTCCCCAGGCGTGACGGCCTTGTAATGCCTTTGCGAAGGTGTTAGGAACGCGAGAGACCCAAATGCCTCCCTGTTAGCGAAACAGAAAAAAAACTGCTTTTAAATTGTGCCTGGAGTAGGAGTAGGAGTATTTTAGAAAAAAAATATTTTGGTATTTGTGGCATGCATAACCAGGCTGCTGTTCACTTAAACAACTGTCAAGAGTCCCCAGTTTTGGACATTGAGCAGTCCAGCAGGTTTGCTTGGTCTGTAAAATGTCAGTAGATTTAGACCGTTGGAGTAGACTTACCTAAAACCTTTTTAGACCAGATTAACTCCTCTCCTAGGTTTGAGGTTACTTCTAGGTAGCGTAAAGACAGACTTAGAAAACATGTTGGATTGTGGCTTGTGGGGACAGGCATTTCTGAGGTGTTTGCAATATTCACCATTCAAAAATTAGAATTAAGAGCCTTCCCCTTCAGCATATACACTGCGACTAATTCTTACTTATTGCCTCATCTCAATGCCAACAGTCTGAGGATGTTGATCTCCTACTGGTAAGTGGGATTACTGTTTCTTAAAAAAAATCAGCACACATATATATATACCATCCTCATCCTTCATTAAGGCATAAAGAGCTAACAACTGGGAAATTCAATCAATTCTGGCTGTACTCTTAAAACAAGGCTAAATATGAGTCTCATGATCTATTGCGTCTATTTTATAGTTTTAAGGACAAAAGACTAATGACAGTGGTTTGAGCACCACCTAGCGGTTTTTTAAAATAACTACACTGGATTGCAATTATCGCTGTAGTGATCAAAATATCAAGACTATATGTTTATTTTTTCTCCCTGCCTGCTTGCTGTAGTGTACTTAAAAAAGTTTTGAGTGTGAATAAACAAAACAGTATAAAACACAAGCTAGACATGCATATTTCATCATATTTCCATTCTGTATGCTTCCTACCACAATAAAGCAGCCCTTTTACTTGTTACTGGTGCTGTTGCCAAGGAGACCATGATGTAATGGGTTTCTATGGCAACAGCTAGTCTTCTGTAGGGTTGTAAATGATAGGGTTGCCAGAGTTCAGAGGAGCCACATGTTAAATGATTAATCTTAAAAATTTGCATCCTGTTGATTCTTTTAGTGCCTAAAAACAAAATGTGTTTTGCCCTCAGCTTAATTTACGATCATGTCCCTTTCTTTCATTTCAGAACCAGAGAATAAATAACTCGCAGTCTGCACAGTCGTTGGCTACTCCAGTGGTTTCTGTAGCAACACCGACTCTGCCAGGACAAGGAATGGGAGGGTACCCATCAGCCATTTCTACCACATATGGTACTGGTAAGGAATACCTGTCGCTGTTGGAAAGACCATCACACACTGAACCCAGCTCCGCCCTTTCCTGCCACGAGCTGGCCTGTAGATCTTTCACAGTGAACATTGCAAAGACCAAAAACAAAAGAAAAAAAACACCATCTCCGGAAAGTGGGTGGCACACAGCTTGTAGATCAGCCCGTAAAAAAAGAAGAAAATAAGATACCGATTTCCTTCAACGGCATTGTTACATGGGACAGTGTGCCTGTGTACCTGAGCCTCATGTTACCTCCCTTTCCTCAGGAGCACTGTTCTGCCCTTTCCAAGCAGAGGCCAGAGCTTTGAAAGCCCTGATTGCAAACCCACCACAGCCTGGATCCTCTTCCATGGCGTTCAGGAGGCCGCAAGGTCAAAGCAGGAAGCAGCACGGCACCAATTCACACAATAACGTTGTTGTCCATTTCAATTACGTTTACACAATACTTTCTATTTGTGTGTGGCAAATATGCACAAGACAGTTGTAGATTTTAGTGTCTTGTGGAAATAAAAGTAAATTGTTTAATTGGAGTGTCTCAGTTGTAGATTTGTCAGTCTTGAATAATGTTGCGTGATGTTATCTTCTTCGCCTTAACTAATTTCTTATATATTTCTTTAGTTATGCGTTTCTTTTCTGCTCTAACATTTAAGAAGAATGGGGAATTGGGAACTGCTCAAACTAATAATTGATCGCCTTGTTGGACCCGTTAGAGCAATTGAGCTGAGTGCAGTGATACGTTTATACCAGCAGATGGTGCAATTTGCATTTGTCAGCACAGTCTTGTTCCTGTCCTGTATAGCTTGTGTTTCCACAAGAACAGTTTTCAGACTTCAATGTCAGTATAGATGTTTGACTTCCTGATGCAGGGTGTGAAGGTTTTCCTGAGAAAAGTGACATAAGGAATGATTAACATGGCCTCTCTCCCCATGCTCTTGCAGAATATTCCCTGAGCAGTGCAGACCTATCATCGCTGTCTGGTTTCAACAGTGCCAGCGCCCTTCATTTGGGCTCAGTGACAGGCTGGCAGCAGCAGCACCTGCAGAATATGCAGCACTCAGCCCTCAGCCAGTTAGGGTGAGTATCGGGAACACTGCTCGCCTCACTGATTATAGGGCAGGAGAGCTCAGGGTAGACCTGCACCATGCCAAAAGTGCCGGAGACAATAGGGCATTTTTAAAAACAAAGACTGAGATTTTCTTTGAGTTCTCCAAATATGCAACAATACACATTATAACAGACAAGTTGGAAAATGGGCATTTGCTGTTATCACAAAGATTTCCAGATTTCTGTTAGCTTATCACCCAGAAATATGTTTTCAGACTTTGAATCTAGTTACTGATTTTCAGATGTGTCTCATTACTGTGCCGACACTTACAAAGGGGGTTCGTTAACATCGCTTCTGAAGAGCAGCTTATCCACTCCCTCATCGCCCCCCTTGTTGTTGAGTCTCACGTTGTTGTGGTTACTTTCGTCTGGTTTCTTCTGGGTGTTGCTTCCCTTTTAAATTCAAGGTCTGTCAGGTTCTGCAGTGATCGTGTACTGTATGTTCAGTGGTCAGAGAGGATTATGGGTAAACTCAGACGTTTACCCTTAATGAGTTTAGCTGATGCATCTAGGCCTGCCTTCACAAAAGCTTTTTTGTTCTTAATGACAAACAAAAACAGAGAATGGCAGGCTGGTTAACCGAATGAAGGACACACAGAAAATGGTAAATTACTTCAGTCTTGTGTCTGGGTGCAATACACACTATCATCTGTTTCTTATTAGCCTACCATAATGTATATAAGTCTCCATATAGCTTCCTTTTAGAAATTACAGCAGATTTGTCAGAAATATAATTCCTTTGAGACCATGTGCAAGTGGTGCATGCCAGCAAGAGGTTTCTTTTTCAAACCACTGGTAAATCTTTGTCTTGGAAAGGCTTGAAGAATGTATAGATTACATCAAACAAACTCCTACCACATTTGACAATTTTCCATGACGGATCTTCTATTGCAAATCATTTTCAATTCTGTTTTATTTTAGCATCAGAAAGATTCTTTCTTCATTTCTAAATGGTGTAAAACGTGTCGTAAAACCATATCGAATGGTCCAGGCACTGATTTTATAGCGTGTCTGTCAGTAAATAATCACAGTTGTTCAATGGAGAACAACTGGAGACGCTTTTTTACTGTGTCCAGAGAACAGTCATTTTTGGTCACATCCGAAAGTCATGAGCAGCCAACAGAAAGAGCGTGGGTCTTCCCCGTCAGGAGACAAGGCTTACGCAGGCGGTCTTAAGGACCCTGTCAGGGGGGTAGATGTATTTCTCAACACTTGCTTGACATGCACAGTGCTGCACGTGACTGTATGTGCAATGCCCTGCAGCTGTAGTAGTGTTTTCAATGGGCTCATTTGAACTGTGGTTCGTCAATGGGGGGGGGGAGTGCTGTAAGTGAACCGGCTGTCCACAAGGGGGCGCCATGCATGTGTGTGTATGTGTGTGGGGAGTAAAGTGGGCTGTTCGGGCTCCTCATTCTGTAACTGGGTTTCCTTTCCTCCTACAGAAATTGCACTAGCACTCACTTATCTCAGAGTACAAATCTCTCCCTGCCTTCTGCTCAAAGCCTCCACATCAAGTCAGAACCTGTTTCTCCTCCTAGAGACCGCACCGCCACGCCATCGGGGTACCCCCAGCAACACTCCCGCCAAGACTCGGGGAGGTCTCCCGTTGACAGTCTGAGCAGCTGCAGCAGCTCTTACGAGGGCAGCGACCGGGAGGAGCACAGGAACGATTTCCACTCGCCCCTGGGACTCGTCAGGCCCTCCCCGGACGAAAGAGAAAGCCCCTCGGTCAAAAGAGTGCGGCTCTCAGAAGGCTGGGCCACATGATCGCGGCGGGTTTTTTTTAAGAAAAAAAAAGGGTTATTTTATTTTTCTTGCAGAGTGTGTGTGCTATACGTACTCAAGTGGTTGGGGGGGCAGGAGAGGGAAGGGGGAGCTAGGGGTGGAAGGGGGGGCAGTTGGGGTGGGGTTTGGGGGTGGGAGGGGGGGGCGGGACTATGCATTACTTGTGCCGTGTGTGGAAAAAAAAAAGTAAATAAAAAAAAAACAAAGCAACAAAAAAAAAAGTCAGGTACTCTGTTTTGTAAAAGTACTTTTAACTTGCCTCAGTGATAACAAGGATAACTAAAATGAAAAAGAAAAAGTTAAATGGCTGAGATAACGGCCTAGCACTTGAGTTGTACAACTAAACCAACGTGTACAGATGAGGTTTTCTGGCTCACTTCTCTTCATCGCAGTGCTCCCTAGCAAAATGTATGTTACAATAGATAATGTCATGTTGCAGGTTCAACGTATTTATGTATATAGAGGGTTGGGGGTCGGGGGTCGGGGGTGGCGGGTTGGTGAATTTGCCAGACTTTGCAGATTTATTTACCGAAAAGAGAAAGCTGTTATGCAACATTTTAAAACGTGTACAGGAATCTTTGCAGACCCAGTAAGGGAGAGGGGTGGGGTGGGACGGGTCTCTTCCACATTCAGACCATCTAGAACCCATTGAAGACAGCTTACATTGCAAGTATGGCACTCAGTGATTACGAGGATCAAAGGACTTTCGTAAAAAGTGGACCATACTTATATATTAGGGGGAAAAAGACAACGTTGGCGAAAAGAGCTGTTGTAGTTCATCAAAAACAAATCCGGGTCTGCATTTAATAATCAGTATACAAAAAGATGTATGATACATTTTGCTTATATTTTCATAAAAAATGAAAAAAAAAATGCAAAGCACTTGTGGCTTTTTGTAGTTTACCTAAGCCAGAATGTGTTTTTGATAGCTTTGCTGATCTTTTAAACAAGAAAGAAGGAAAAAGGGCCTACAGGAATTAAGATAAACGGGCTTTTTGTAAAGAAAGCCCCACCCGAAGCCATGAAAATAGATGATGAAAATCCCGTGCTTTGCTGAACAAATAACTGTTTTCTCTTTGTAGAGGTTTTTGTTTAAAAAAAAGTGTATTTCTAATTATATATAATAATATTAAGAATCTTTAAACAAATCTGTGAAATTAACATGCTTGTGTATAGCTTTCTAATATATATAAAATAATTATGGATATAGCAAACATTGTTTTTATCTTGCTAGTGGGGGTATGTATGTGCATCTGCACATATTGTTTTTGCTGATCTGTTTAATCTGTTTAACAGAGTCAGTCAGGGGTTTATTCTAGTTTAACCTTGATAACCAGCTAAAGTTATGTGCCCGTGTCTGTATTTAATAAAAAAAGACCTCTTTACAAATGCTGACATATCATGGAAGCAGGGTGGCTACCATCCACAGAGGGTTTAAAAGTGCATGATTAGAAATTGTTTCTGAAAATATGGATATGAAGCTTGATAACAGAACACACTTTTGTTGGATGTGCTGTGTTACAAAACCTTTCTTTGCAACCCATCCTTAAAGGAATGAAACCCAAGCGCTGTGTTTTCTAACAAGCACCCAAGGTGAAAAGCAACATTGAAAATGAGGGTTTGTCCCTTTTTAAATATTATGGAAAGTTATTGTATATTTAGAGTCCAAACCCTCAGATTTCTGTCTTTTTACCTGTAACAAATGTGTGTTCCATTTATTAAAAACCACAGCTTTGACTTTAAATGGCATTGGAATTTTTGAAATCCATACAAAATCAACAGATTTTGAACTCAGGAAATAATTGAAAGACTCATATTTTACCTAATAAATGATGTTCAGTTATTCAGGATGTGGTGAAGCTGAGAGCATGAGAGTGCTTAGTCACTGCATGACCCTCATGGTTGCCTGTCAGCTGGCTGTTCTGTTTCCCCAGTTCAATGTGACTTGAAGTAGTGGCAACATACAAATTTAGCAAATCCATAAGCTGGTTAAGGAGAAGCACAAGTTTTGATTTTAAGAAGTCACTTTTTATATAAAGCTAGTAATCTCACTCTGTCTCTGCCTCCTTTCTCTGAATCTGCTGTTACCCAAGTGTTATGGAATTGCTTTGTGCAGAGTTGATACGAGGTTACGATATTATTGCCATGTACTTGTGGTCAGGTTTTTAAGGGGCAGAGCCCCAAGAGTTTCTTTTTTTAATTCAATGAAACTACACAACCTTGTTGGCAGACAGAGTTTTTAGGCAACAGTCTTTTAAGAAAAACCAAAGCTAGTGGCATTTTAAGATTGCTTTTCTATTGCTCTATATCACTTTCTAAATTCATGCTTATTGATGATCACATATCAACAATGCTAACATAACCATTTTACAAGGATTTCTATGAGTTTAAAATCCTAATGTATATAACACATTCCCATACATAATTCACAAAAAAACATAAGACAATTCAAATGACTTCTGTACAAGACATCTATTATTCTGTTACATATTTTTAAAGAAAAGAAGTGCTCAGCTCTTCTTTGCTTCCTCATTCTGTGGTAATAATTCACTAGGCACATTTTCAATAATTCACATGTACAATATATGCCATCCTTAAAACAAAGTACCTTCATTTGGAAAATGTGAATAATTTTAAATACAAGTACTAAAACTAGCTAATTTGAGTCAATACATAATCCTAAAGCTGTGATCGGCATATTCACAGAATTTGTAAATTGTCTTTTCTAAATGTGTTTCACATAGCAGTGAGTTAATTTCAGAAGAAAAGCCACTAGATCACACAAGCTAAAGTCTGATTTGCCTAAGCAACTGGTAGTTTGTCGTCTGCTCTACTTTGTGCCATTTCTCTGTATCGAAACAAGATTAAAAAAATGTCATGTCTGCTTTGTGATACTGGTTTCCTGACACTTCAGATCTCGAGAAAGACGGACGGAGTACTGTTTTTTTTATGACTAGACTGCTTCAAGATGTTTAGATAATGGTTTTGTTCCTATATTTTAACCAAAGACATGGAACAACCAAGGTTAAATTTTAGATTTCAGTCAAAGATTTCCTGCAGATCTTTTTCTGAGCAGTTTTAGGTTTTCCTGTTCCATTCTTTACTTGTACCTCAAATTGACCCACAGAGTACCTCAGATAACGAACAGAGGTCCGTGTCATGAGCAATAAAGTCAAGTATTCCGGTGCGTGACGTGAAGGCAGTGTTCAATAACAGAACCTTGGTTGTTGTTCAGTAATTGTATAACTCGTGCAGACTTCTTGGAATGCTCCAGCTGGTTTGCTGTTTTCTTTATATTTTTTTTTCTTCTTCCTGAAAGTTGTTTCCATTTAAAAAAAATACAAAAAAACAAAACAATAGTAATAAATGTAGCTTGTACAAAATTGGGGAACGTTGGAAGACAATGTTTTGAAAATAAAGAGGATTACAGTGGCATAAGCTGGACTTTGTCGCCACTTGAAGATAAGATGTTATTAAATTAAACCGCATCTATGTATCTCAAGGGACTTAATTCAGCTGTCTGTAGTAAACAAAAATGGAAAAAATTACAGTTTCTCCTGCTGGAAGATAAGGTATTTGTATTTTGCAGACAAATCAGTAAAGTTACTGGCTTTCTTAGTTACCTGGTGTCTATGTGTGCTTCTTTATATTGTTTTGTTTTATATGTTGTACAATGTCAACACTCACCCTCACACCTCACTCCTCACACAGGAGTCTTGCTGTACATGAGCTGCATTGCTCCTGCACCTTTGAGCCCACTGGTTCCAACAAAGAGCCTGCAGTTCGCTAAATGTGTTTCCAGGGATGTAGCCCTGCTGTCCATTTGAAAGATCTTCAGTCCACCGTCAGAGTCTCTTGTTGTGTCTTGGTGATATTAGTTAGTATTGTCCTCCGCCCAACATTTGATTATATGATAATATGAGTACTGGACAAGTATTTCTGAATCAATACTTGTACGTAAAACTGTTGTGACAAGCAACACACATTCAGGTAGGACATTTGGGGATCATCTTTTGCTCCTGTTCTGTTGCTGTAGAGTTCTTGTTTGCACCAAAGTATTCTTTTTAAAAATATATGAAAGACAAAAGGGGCTTTTGGTTTTGTTAGTCTTGTTTTTCTCAATTCATATTCGATTTCCACTCCTCTCTCCAGTTTCAAATAAATGGTACCTAAATACATCCCCTCACAGCTCGGAAAGAAAGATTAGTTTTTTCTCTGTTTATACAGATAAAGTAGAAAACAACACTGACATGAGATTTATCTTCTGTCCGAAGCTATAGTTCCTAACTCCATTCATTTCGAACCCACGCTTAACCAAACTGGTGCTGATATTTGTTTCAGCAGCATCAATGTCCCTAAACTGTAATGACATTCATTAGGAAAGTTAGCTTAATTATTCAGACAAGTATCCACAAGTGTCTGCATAGCAAATAATGGATTTTAAGAAACCGCTTTACACACAGAACTTGTGGGGTGTTACTGTTGAGTATCAGTGCATATGTTTCCAAGAACTCACACCATCATAGTCCGATTGTTCCTCTATTTCTGGAGGTCTTTGAACGCTATAGTATTGCGGATTGAAATACTTCACTGTTCCGAATTCTATAGGCACTGACAGAGCTGTGGTGTTTCTGAAAGTAGAGGCTTGAATTGGATTTTGTTATACAAGCCCATGACTTGTCAAAAGCAGAACGGAGAAAGACCGAGACCTAGAGATAACAGAAGCAAGCTTTCCTGGCTGTCAGACCATCAGAGGTCAGGTTGAAGAAGTTGGATGGTTCCCAAATATGGGCCTAATCCCCCCACTGAGCTCACAAGATACCGCTTTAGCACAAATTCAGGTAAACAAGTAATGTATTCAGTGCCCTGCAGACTTATTCAGACCCTCAGTTCTCACATTTTGTTGCTCTCAAGCATCATGGTGGCAGTGTTGTGTTATAGTCCTGCTTCTCTTCAACAGAAACTCTTGTCAATCTTGAGAATTGTGTCAAGACTGATTGGGAAGTTAGATGGAACACAGTACAGGCAAATCTTAGGAGAAAAATCTGTTCAGTCTGCCGAAGACCTAAAACTGAGATGAAAAGTCACCTTTCAGCAGGAAAATGACCCCAAGCACAAGGCCAAAACTACACTGGAGGGAAATACTAAGGTGAAAGTGAATGTCCTTGAGTGTCCCTGTCACCTTAAACCTATTGAAACACCAAGACTTGACACATCAACCTGGTGTTAGTAGGCTTGGTAGACCTACCCATATTTACCCAAGTATTGACATCATAGTTCTGAATACTTAATGATTTTAGTTTTTGAACACTAAAGGAAAGTTGTGACTACTTTTTCAAAGCACCATATAAGTCACAGAAGCCTTTCTCTTTATTCTGAATATTCATGCATTCATTTATATTCTGTAGCTGTTGTTCTGCAGCAGGTCCAATGCATCGTACAGCTTTCAGATTTAGAGAGGGTTTGCTGAGTTGTAAGTCTCCCAAAGTTTAGCCTGGGGATAAAAACTAATAAGCTGCCTTTACAACACTTAGAGTGAATGAAGTTGAAGATATTTCGTATTCCTGTGTCCTGAGAAGTGTCTTCCCACCCATAGCACAGAACCAAGTGTTTTTTTTCTTTCTCTCTGCACTGTTACACCAGTGATGATATTTTATTTTTTGATTTCTTTATATAAATTATGTAAACTTATTTATATGGCATAGCTATTAAAATTTTCGATGCACACTTATGCTTTGCTTTCTATTGTGAAGCCCATTTTCCTTATAGAATAGGCATTTTCTGACTATACTGCTTAAGTATATGAGAAGGGACTGGTAAAGGTTTATTTACCTGTGAAGAAGGCTCCACAGCCGAAATGTTGTGTGTCTTTTCTTTTCCTTTCAGCAATGGAATAAACCTTTACCTGTTCCTTTGCACCCTATGCATGCTGACGCAGCTCCCTACTGGAACATCTTAATTATATGAGGCTGATTCTGAGTACAGAAAATAATTAGTACAGACATAGATACTGTATCTATCAAGGAACATATTTCAGGTATATGGTGTGTGTGTGTTACAAGCATTCAGTCACTATGAATTTTGAGAATAAATATTATAAATATGTGTTCATGTTTTACTGAATAGAGTATCCACAACTGTTACATCCTTTACAGTTTATATCACAAAAACATAAAGATAATGAATAATCTAAGTGGCTCCAAGATATGAAAATGGTGGTGCTTTTATTTTCATAAAGTAAACACTAGGTAAATGTCAGAAATAACTCATATTTATTGTCTCAAGGTTTTGTTAAATTGCCCTTGCAGTTACGTACTTGGAAACTGCATAACCGCTCAGCAACCAGAGTAAAACATTCATGGGAAACACCTTTCACGATGCCCATGGTAGAATAATTGAAAATGTACATTCATGCGGTGTCTTCAGATGAAAAAGTCCCCAGAAGAGTCACAGTGACATCTCAAACTATCTTTTCCAAAGCCTCTTGCAGATCTCTCAGACTTAGACATTTGGCATTTTAACTGTGATGTCATAAAGTGGCCTGTCTGGTATCATTATTCCTGATATTCAGCCAATATGCCAGTTAGCAGCACAGGCACCATCGAGCCATAATTCATCTGTCAAAACTGTGCGGAAAACATTGCAATCATGTTAATTAATTGCATGTTATGTAGTGATATAGCATGGTGTTAGTTTGTGGAGAAACATTCAAATTGTTGTGTGTGTTTTCCTATACCTTCTCAGAAAAAGATCTTTGTGTGTTGTCTATCTGGTTGTGCAGTTTCCTAGTGCATTATATCATATTGAGACTTTGATCATTTTTCATGTCTAAAGGCAATGGTGATAAGAGATGTGGAACGCACCTGAGAGAGAGCAGACACTGGCACCCTTTAGTGGAGTTAACTGTTATGTTTTTGTCTTTTTGTAAGTTAATCAGAAAGATCTATTTTTCTTTATTCTGTTTTTCTTTATTGTAAACGCGCGATCACTTACAGGAATTTCAGCCATGATGCCCATTTTTCTCTGACGGATGATGCCTTCCACGTCGACTCAAGAGGAAGTGATCCTTCTGGCCATCTACTTGAGTTTGTTTTACTGACAGATTTTTTTTGAAAAGATAAAAGATGACACTACAATTTCACACAAACGGGATGATGCACACCACCGTCACAGACTGCATCACCCAGACTCCAGCTTGAAACTGACTATCAGAAGGACAGAGCTGTGCTTCCTGCCTTTAACAGCCTATATTTCCATTGACCCCGCAAGGGGGACAGGGTAGGATACAATGTGTGCTATTGTAAATATTAAGTTTTCAACTTAGTTTGCATTTTGAGATAGAAACAAGGCACTCGTCTTGTATTAAATTACTTTTCCCTGGCACCGGCAAAATTCTGGAATATTCCCACTTTTCATATTGTTAAATATAATACTTTAGTTAAATGAAAGCAAAATGTGTGAGTGAGCAATTCCATCTCACAGCTCGTACTTTCAGTGTATGCTTTTCTGTGTCATTCTCCAACAGCTGACCACCACTGGGTTTGTGGCTAGCTAGAAACAACACGTAATTATAGACAAAAAGATTTGAAAGAGAAATGGGTTGTCCACTCTTCATGGTGTTTTCAACATGTACTGCAGCCTTCGAGAACTGTAAGAAGAAAGGTGGCTTCAGTCTCCTATTTCTGTTCATCAGGGAAATTGTGGTGGTGAACTTACCAGTTAACAGCTTCCTGGACATTCAGATGTAAAGTGTTTTTTTTTTCAGTCACAAATTCTAGAATTCTTTTTCAATGCTTTGTAATCAAGTTATGTCTTTGAATCATGTTCTCATTATTTTAACTATCCTGTTAGTACTCCTTTTTCAATCGTGTTTCCTCTTTTCCCAGATTTACTGTATGTAGTCTAGGGAGATGACTGTGGCCTTTCTTGCTTGGATTTAACTAGATCAAGGCCACTGATTGATACCTTTGGATTCAGAGCTTTATAGGGCCACAGTCAGTTCGCAAACATCAAAAAGATGTGCCACCTGTACAGAAGAATTGGACACTAACCAATTACAACAGCATTGACCATGTGGGCTTTGCTTCCTGTAACAGGCTCTGTCCTAAGTGAGCCCTGTTACCCTCAAAATGAACAAACACATCATCTTTGAATGCTTGTCAACCAGGAAATACTACAAGGCAAAATTAGCAGTATTGAACAGTAAAATTACATGTTTTTTAAGACAGATTTCAACAATGAAATCCTGACACTATAATCACCAAACCTACCTATCTGGAGAATTCTCAACATGGTGTCTATTATCAATTATTTTGAAGCACTTTTTTATTATACTGTAATTGCTGGTAACTAATTAGGATGGTGTCATTCATCATTTCACAAACACCCTTTCATTATGGGATTTGCAGGGTGTGCATAAAACCCACAAAAAATCAAACCTGCTTGTCTCACATCTCAGCTTAAGTCAGCATTGTGGTTACAGACCACACAACTGGATTTGACCACATACCTGTAGTTAATCTTTTAAGATAGATCTGTACTCAGTTAAGTGAACTCGTTGGTATCAATTTGCTTTGAGCCCACCCAAATAATGCTGCATGTTGAATATTTTTTTGAAAGGTGAAAGTTAAAAGCTGAAATGTAGTTGAAAGTTCAACTACATTATGAAGTGGGATATTTGAATTTAGGTGCAGAAATAAGTCTGGACTTTGAATGGGAAAGAGAGACAATCATTTTTCTGGAGGAAACATTTTGGATAATGGTTTTCTATTGTCAGTGGTTTCTTGGACAAATAAATAATTGATTTTTTAATCATAAGGTAAATGCCCAATCCTTTTCACAGACCTAATGCAACTATGATCAGCAGGTTGACAAGAATGTACTTGAGTGGTTAGTATAGTTGAAAGCATGTGAAGCATTTTAGTTCTCTGGAACAGCTCTGGTGAAAGGAGCGACAATTCAGGCACACTGGGTTAATGAAATATTTATTAAAAATGACAATAGATCCAGGTGGGGCTGCACACTGGTGGTGGGAGAGGGGAGTTCCCATTACCTGTAAAGCGCTTTGAATGAAGTGTCCAGAAAAGCACTATATAAGTGTACACAATACTACTACTACTACTACTACTACTACTAATAATAATAATAATAATAATAATAATAATAATAATAATAATAATAATTATTATTATTATTATTATTATTATTATTATTATTATTATTATTATTATTATTATTATTATTATTATTATTATTATTATCAACAAAGGCATATGACACATATGGCCACCCAGAAATAAACACAGACAGTAACCAAGTATTCATATTCTAAATAGCACTTACGCAGACGTACACAGAGATGAGTTGAGTTGCCTTTTAAAGTAAAAAGAATACAGCCTGCAGTTACATATCTCTTTCTATAAACCCAGATGTCACACAATGAATGGAAACTAAAAGCCCTATATAAGTGCAAGGAATTATTATTATTATCTCCCTATGGTAAACCAGGAGAGGCTGTTTTTCAAGGAAGGATTCTTTATACAGGAAATCAGGGTTCCACAAAAAACACAGAGCAGAAGGCTGTCTTAAGAAGGCTCAAATACTCACTGTGTCTTCCACTCTGGTTCACCATCCTCTTATCTGGTGTCTTTCTGGACTGCTGAGTGACACTTAACCATTGACCCAGCACTTAATGAACTCAGGTAAACCGAGGTAAACTTTGTGATTGCTTTGATCACTGTATCTGGACCTCTACATCCCTTTGCTTTGAAGCTGAAAATGTTTACACAGGCCAGGTGTTACCCATTGAATCTAGATGCTTAGAGACTCTTCCTTAGTTACACACAGTATAGCTATAATACTATTGCTAAAGCTCAGTACACACAAGGGAATGTGTTTTCCGATGCGATACTTCATTTCTCTTTTTTTTTCCTTTTCTTTTTATTTCTTTCCCTTCTAATATCTTACGTAACCAGCTGGAGCAATGGTTCCCAACAGTAGTCCTGGAGGAACACTGTTTCTGCTGGCTTTCATTCCAGATGAGCTCTAAATCACCAGGGCTGATTGATCTTAATTGATCTGCTTGCTTTCTTAACTAACCTTTACTTATCTTGTTTCTTCAGTTAGTCCTGAGCATACAAAATACCTGCTTTCAAGAAATGTTTCCGAACAACTTTAGTATACAGAACTTTATTCAGCCTTGTGACTTAACAGCTCTTTCTATTTGATCAATTCATGATGAACAGACACAGCTGGGAATGCCACTACATCAGACATGCTCATGGATTGCATGGTACTGTATCAGGCACCCCCATCATGATAGTACTGACACTGCATCAGACACACCCATAATCAGCTTTTATTTTCCTTCTACAGATGTGCATCTGGTAACATTTCAGAGAGCACACTTGAATGCTAGCAGTTTTCCAGAAAATGAATGTAACCAGTTGGACCTCTGCAGAAGGAAAATAAAAGTTCCTTTTTTTATACAGCTTCCCGCTCACCATGGGCATGTCTGATGCAATGCTACTTACATTGCTGAGTCTCAAGGCAGAAACTGGTACAGAGTTGATGCCACTTACACATTCTAAAACATGTCCCTAAAAAGAATCAGAAATCAGTGAGTCTGTGATTAAGAACTTGGCTGGAACAGAAAAACAGAAAACGCAGTGCTCCTCCAGGATCAGGATTGGGAATTACTCATCTAGGCATGTTCTCACATGTCCGATCATTTCAGAGAAATTCCCCAATACTTAATTCTGACTAATATAATGGTGAAAGTATATAATAATGACTTTCTATACCAAAGAGCTATTCCATATACTGTAATCAATACATGTAGAACTAGATGGAAATTGATGTAGACTAATGACTCTCAGGGACTGATTTTTTTCAACTTTTAATGAATCCTCGATTTTAGAAATGAGTGATTTTTGTTTCCTGTTTCTGAACTTAAAATACAAAACCTCTGTTTGCAGGTAAAATAAAAGTCAATGGATGCTTGGCTGATTCGACCCTACACAGCGCTGATCTTCAGACTGAGATGAATTCCACCACATCAATGCACCCAGTTTCCTGCCACAGGAAATGTCAGTACTATTTAAGTTCCAAGACAGAGGCTCCAACATCTGTACAAGACTCAGGGCCACTGAGGATAGTGACATCGCCACCATTCAATATGATCAGTAACTGCAGTTAATCGCACTAAAAAAAATTAAAAGGAATTTGCTAGGTCTTGTGACTTTCAATAAAGGGGGTGGTCTTGCAAGCAAATTCCACCAGCATTTGTTTTGAATGCTTTATTCAAAACAATTACATCTCAAAGGTTCGTGATTTTAAGATTATGAAATGTACTTACGAAATGTTACAAAATCCGTTTTTGTCTTTCTTTTCCAGCCCAAGCCTAAATATGATATAATACGTACTAAACATGGCTCACAAAGAAGACCAGTTGAGCAAAAGAGAACCGGTTATTATGCGATGAGTTTTGTAGATGTCGGAGTAAAAGAATTACGTGGCCAGCCAATGATTGAATAAAATCATAGCCTTTCGTATTTGTTACCTTTGCAAATATCTGTTCAGTCCCACATACTTTGTTTTCCAAAAAAAGTTTTAAAAAACATTATCTTATGTAAACATCTCAAAAGCAGTTCAAATCAGCGTTTTCTAAAACCTTCCGGAAGAGCGTGGAGATATAAATCACACCGGCATATTCAGTCAACATTACATTTCTAACCTTTGCAATACAAAATCGTTCCCTACTTATTTAGCTGTGCTGCCCTTTTATGAAACCGGAGAACGACGATCCACGACCAAATATATATATATAGGTATATAACATATGATTACTTTTTTACTTGAATATTACAGTCTGTCCAGGAAATAAATGAGAACATGGTGGGCGTTCTTCCTGACCATTTGGATTTCATCTTGAAATGAAAAAGAAAACCGAAATGTAGATACGCGTCTGGAATTTACCTGTTTTATATGGGTTCGCTAGACTACATGACAGACTATATTAACACCCAATTTTATTATGTTTTTAAAAGGAAGGATTTTCATCTCTAACGCGAGATAGTGTTCAGAGTGTTCCATGAACAACATAGTTTCGCAGGGGTGAACCACACTGGGGACATACTTTTCCACCAAGTAAACTAATTTATAAAAAAACAAAATCCGAAATGCACAACCTAGTCTGCGTTATACCAAACACTTCAATTAGTTAGCGAAATATACATTGTTTAGGGATAAGGGATGGTAAAAATCAACAAGAGCACATCTAATTATTTGTCCCAGTCATCGTTGTCTTTCGTTATGTCTAGTTGCTTTCGATGTCTAATGTATACGTATAATGTAAAAACATTTTGATGGATAAAATACACACGCCCAAACATAATCTCTTCGGCTGCCATATAATAAATTTTACAACTAAACATATAATATTTGAAAATGTATTTACCGTTATGAGAAAAAAATAAGTCGAATTGACTAAGGCGACCATGTGGCGGACCGGGCAAGAAATGTTCTCAACATTTATTTCTCCTGAAGGCTGTTTTTGACCACTTTGCATCTGTTAATTCCAATTGAGCTCACGGCTTACAGGACACCTCCGTTTCGAGTACACGACAACCAAGAGAGAGTTTGAATTCGTCTGAATTAGATCAAGGGCGAAATTAAATATAATTAAAACACATATTTGTGTTTTTAAATATAATGGCCTAAAAACGTTGCGTTTCATAATGCGGACTGCGTTATTTGTCTCCACAACCTCGGATCTTAAGAACATTAGGTGATGGGTCCCTTGCTTGCGTTCAGTACCTTGGACAGCACACAGTGCAAAGGCACTTTTCCGTTATTTGACGGGAATTTATTTTTATATATCTAAGTTTATACCCAAATCACAATGTTTGTCGTGAGATAGCATTGCTTGTTTAGGTGTAAATGTTGAATAGTTCAGAGGAAAGACACATGTGTGCCTCCATTTAGCATACTGCAATACAAATTAATATTCACATTTGAGCATGATTTTCTAGCGAAGACCGTATTTGGCAGGTTATTTTCAATTTGAGAATTTTCGGTATACAAAGTAAATTATATTTAATCTGTTTGAAAAATATGCTTTAAAAATGTGGTTGTATTCTTTTGGTGTGTCGTGTATGTACACCGTTGCCAAGCGTTTGATTAAAATAGATGTAAGCATTAAATTATGGATTTGTTCAGAGTAATCACATTTAATTTATTCATTTATGAAATGTATCTGTTTTGATGTGGGTCACAAATTCGATGTTTTTGTGGATGGTTCATTATATTTTGTTTTGCAGCAGATCAGTCTCATTTCATCTCATATTCTGGAAGTGTGTTTTATTCCATTTTCATGAAATGAATTCGTAAACAACAAATATAAGCAACAGATAGAACTTTCTTATTGTACGTTTTCTATCTGGTTCAGACGAAAATTAGAAATTGTCGTGTCATGATGCATTTCCTGATATAAACGAGTCGAAAGTAGTTCTAAAAGCACTAAGGCCCATTTAAGTAATGTACAGGTTACGTACTTGTTCTATTCTTTTCGAACCCACTCCCCTACGTATTTAAAGCTATGTCTTACACCAGACTAACGAAATGCAAATGCGTATGTATGAAATTCTATTTCATATCCGCTTTGCGGTTTTTTTTTTCAGGGGAAATATCATATTGTTCTCTACTGTGTCATACTGCATGCAATTAAATGTTGACACATTTTTCTGTCAGTTTAAGTATAATTGACACTGTCCAGGCTTTTAGGCAGTTCTAGCGCGTTCAGCTACACGGGCTTTTTATAGCTGGCGGTGAGTGCGTTATTAAAATAAAACGTTGTTGTTGTTGTTGTTGTTGTTGTTGTTGTTGTTGTTGTTGTTGTTGTTGTTGTAAAATACTTTGAAATGTAGGTAACAAATGCATTGCGAATTCTTTGTCTTTGCTGCGTACTTGCACCTGCACAAAATAGACAAAATCACCACATACTGAGAGAAGTTATGAAATAGATGTTCCACTAGAGGTCACACTTGCATTTTTATCTGCGCAATAATACGTATTCTAACAGTGACACTTGTTTTCGAAAGGAAATACATTGAATTAGACCGTTACAAAATAATTGTTTCTGTTTTGCTTAACTTCTGCAAACTGACGTGAAACTCAAACCGTTTTCTTTATGATCTAGAAAGAAAGGAGAGCTCACAATTATTAAAAACAGTGGCAGAAAGATTAATCGGGCAGAGGTGTAATTTACAATTCATTTTCTGGGAAACGTTTTTTTATTACCACTTGTCAATTGAAATTAAGCAAATGAAATGTAAATATCCTAATACCGAAGACACAGTTTCAGAATAATTTGTGGTTTTGCCACAAAATGGTGAGAAGAGCAGATTCATGTTTTACCGGCTGTGTGGAATTACTAATCTTATCCAATGAAGGTTACAGTCAAAGAGAGGAAACTGTACATACCGTGAAAGCTTTGCACATTCTATAGATGCACTAAAAACAAGAAATAAAGAAGACAGTCACAACAAATCAAGACGGCGGTGCCAATCAGTGGTCCTGATGTTGTGCAGTAACTATCTGAAGATGGTGGCGTTAGGGTATTAGTAGAAACTGTGAGCAAGGAGAAGGGATCATTTAGACTAGCTGCCTGAAAGAAGCACCCCATCAAGAGTCAAAAAGTAACTCCTTAGAGTGCAATGGTGAAGAGAGTCAAAATTAGATTTTGGGGATGTCTGCAACATTCAGATGACAGTATACTGGACCTAATAAAAGGTACATTCCTAATAGAATGGAATATACATAAACGTGCAGTGAAATTTGAAGAAGGAGGTGAGGAGCGTTTTCTCATAGTTTAGGAAGCCAAAAACACACTTAAAACCTGTATCAGGCAGGCTGGCACCAAAAAGCAGGCTTTGTGAAGTCCTAACCCTTAGCCATCAACATCTGGTGTCTACCGGAACTTCCAGAAATTAATTAGGTGAAAAGGGAATGTTTATGAATAAAACAGAACAAATAAAATCCTGGATCAGCATTAGTAAACAACCGTGAGACATTCTCCTGGGGTTCTGACAGAAGATTGGATTACAGACTAAAAACACAGAAAGGGTACACAACACAGTATAGTGTGAAAAAATGCATCAAAATAAATTCAACTGAAGGCCTGTTTGTAGACGTCCTTATATTCTTCCTGTTTCACTTTGCAAACAATGTGGCTTGTTGGTTAAAGACCAGACCCACTAAATCCTCTTCAGTGTTAAATTTAAGGCATCTGGTGATTGTGACGACTACAACTATTAACACCACTCCTACTGCACCGTGTTGTAACTGGTATGGGTCATATCTCAAAATCGAAGCCTGACTGAGCCAGGTCAGTCCTGAGGTGGGAGACCTCTAAGGACAAACAGGTCCTTCTGTAAGTGGTGTCGCTGGACCAGTAAGCGGCACTGTTCATACGAGCAGCGGTGCTGCAGCGATTTGGACATTGGCCTCCTTGAATTCAAATGGTGAAGCGGTTTCATACTTTAGCTTCGTTTCATACTTTAGTTTTTTGAATGAAGCCGGTCTCGTCCTCCATGTGTAGCGCTATAATAATGGGATCTGTTCGCATGTAAAGTGCTATAAAAAGCTACGATTATTCTTAGTACTGGACGTAGAAGCTTAAAGGGTTCCATTTAAGCAATACCATGGTATTGTAACGTCATTATGATTGCATTGCGTTGATAAGTATTCCTTTTAAATAAATTAAGTCTATCGATGACCACAAGCGAGCTTAGTTTTAATCGAAGATCTATCCGACGATTATCTTCACAACCAGACGTTAATTACAGTTAGTCTTACAGACATAACGCAACGCTGTTTTGCCAATCCACCCCTCCGCCTTCATAAAAATACTATTTATCTTTCAGCAGTCATCTGTCTGAAATTGTATGAGAGGTTCATCGTACAGAAAACACTGCACATAATATTTTTGTCCGCGCTGACCCTTTCGAAAAAAGTTGCAATATTTATCGTGAAATACTTTAAATAAATTTTATATTTAGCATATCGTAATTCTCCCGGAATAGCATGTTTACAACATTCACTTGGAAAAAAAATCAAAATCAAAAACTCAATTTTGGTCTTTTTTTACCATCATCACCGTATGGTTCAAAGCTGGTTGGTGTTTTCTTATATCGATGTATGAGGCATACATAAACACGTCTGACGGACTCCATAATAGATCAAGATACGATTATTAAAAGGACAAAATACATTTTTTTTCATCGAACATTTTTTCGCCTAAACATTTGGAATTGTAACGTCTGTGTCATAGACAATAAAACCGACCCACGTTTACAAGAACAATGCGTCCAATACGTAAGATTTCAGTGTTTGAACTGTTTGCCTTTATTGATAAAGCTGACATTCTATTGATCACATGCTTCGTTGAATTTGGCTAGATATCGTTGAAATTGTAATGCGCTTGTGAGATGCAGTTAGCTTCTGCATCACAAAAGTGCAGAGCTGCTTTTTATCTTTTACAAGTCTATTTTAAAGACCTTTAAAAAACGTAGTTAATAAATCTTATTTTAAGACATTGGGCACGCAATTTCAATGTTTCGGCAAACAAAACTACAGTTCTTGCAGTTTTTCTTAAATGTATCCTGCTTGTAAAGCAGACTTTCACACACACACACCTGTTTTGTTTAATTGAGTCACGTCGGTGCTGGTTACGAGATGGAAATCGATCAATTACACTCAGAATAAGACATTGGTGCGATTTATAATATGCCAAAAGCGTTAATTGTAGTAATTCTAGCGGTACGGGAAATCATTTAACATAGTATTACGTCGGTTAAAAATGAAAAAAACGAAAGAAATAGGATATATCCATTTGACCTCTCAAAATAAAATACTAAATGAGACGGGATTTATTGCATGACGTTATTTCTTTTAAAGATCGTATTTAGTCAATATTGAGTTGTACATGAAAAACATTAATTAGGGATTAAAACGTACATCTAGACTCGCGTTTTATACGTTCGCAAAACATTTTTTTCGTACCAAAATCCAGAGTTCATTTAAAAATTTAAAGAAATGCAACGAATTGCAATAACAAGAAATAAATTACGAAATATCTTTGAAATATTTAACATTTTGAGTCATCGATTATTCAGTAAATAGAAGTAGGTTTCGTGGTGGCTGTCTTTTTACAGGTAAGATGGGTCACACCATCCCTCTTTTTCCCAATACAAATGGGCTTTCGAGCAGTTTATTTTTATAACTGGGGTGACAAGGTGGGGCAGGGTTGACATGTTCTCCCCATGTTTGCACGGGTTTCCTCCCACAGTCCAAAAACATAATGATAGTTTAATTGGCTTCTGTGGAAACTGGCCCCGGTGTGTGTGTGTGTGGCCTGCGATGGACTGGTGTCCTGTCCAGGGTGTGTCCCGCCAGGCGCTCAACGCTCGCCGGAAGCGCTCCAGCTCCCCCGCGACCCTGGATTGGATGATACGGTTAGAAAGTAAATGAACGAGTTATTATCGGTGTTGTTAATATTAAAGTCGTACGAAATGTTCAATAAAAACTCTACTTCCCCCTGTACGTACTGTGTGTTTGTTTTCTGGGACATGAAATGTTATTCAAACGCATTTGCTGTCTCTGCACCCAGGATTGACTGGCGTTTTCTCTTTTCAAACGCCGGAACTCTGCGTTTCCTGCTTGGGCTCATCTGCCTACTCAAAACACATCTGCCCTCATAGCCTATGATTTTGAAAGTGTCACTTGGTACATAAAAATCACGATCAATCAAAATTGGTGTAGGTCAGCTGGCTCTGGGACTTCTTGTTTCCAAGGAGTAATTTAATATTACTTCTTCAATATTACTCTTTTCCAATAAAAAATGAAAGGAAAATAAAAAAAAATTGAAACACACCTTTGGTTCCATACATGCTCCCAGAAAGTTATGCAACTGGAAGTTAGAATAAAGACTACTGCCTTTTCGGTGGGCTCTCATTATCTATGTTGAAGCCTTGGATGAACAGATTGAAACAGTGCAGAACAGGAACGCCCGATACCCGCTCGCTCTGTAGAGTTGAACGAACCCCCGTTTATTTCACTCAACGATGAAGTGGTGGAACAAAATCACATTCCGTCGCCGAGCAAAACAAAGCACCTACTGGGCAGAAATGAATAGCCAAACAGCTCGCCGGTCCTACTTAGTTAAAGAGGAGAGTTAATTGTCAAAAAAAAAAACGGCTGCTACTTTTTCCCACAATTTACGAAGGCCGTATTGTGAACAAGCCTTATACTAGGAGACGGTTTCCAAACAGATACTCCTTTGTACTTTCACATCCGTTGGCAAGGTGCGGAATCCATACACAAATTAAACAGCCCCAAAGCTTTTGGCTTGGTCTGCTGAAAAGTGTTCTTGGCTGGCGTTCTGTACTATGACATTGGTCCCTTAATCCGCCAATATATGATGCTTGGTATAGACGAGCAGGTCGGATTTTTTCCAACTCTTAAGAATGATGTTAGGTTAAAACGAAGCCCAAGGAGCCCTGGTTGATTTGGCATAACACTGGTAAGTACAGGGGCTGAAACTTTAATTTGGCAATTTAGATAAGGTCTAGGCTACTGCTTTACAAAGAGTAATTTAGATTTGTCCAAATTTAGACATGTATATTCGTCCAATGACTGGTCATGTTTTAATTTGGAATGATTTTGAGTTGTATATCATATACTTAAAAGTATATATACATATCTCCTTACGGCAAATATTCTGTATTCCAACACAAATACAATACAACATTGCAGCATCTCTAACGATGGGGTAAACAATATCCCGAGGTGTGTTTTTGTGCGTGTCAGGGCGCGCACACACCTTGTGTATTCAATTTCCTTTTAAGTAGTGCTATCAGTTTCGGATTTTATTTTTTAGGGTAAACCGGATTTTTCACTGCACTGCGACACAAACATGGCTTCGATTCTATCGAATATATCGAATAGGAGTTTGAAAACAAACCGCCATAACAAGAGTGTCTGTTCTATACTAACTGCAAATATCCGAACAGGTGAAGTCATAGTGTTGATCCATTATTATGGAAATAATGAGCAGTAGCATATTCCTTTTGGCCTTGTATCTTAGCTAATGAGCAGATTTTAACGGAAAGGTGAGTGACGTTATGTTACACTTAAATTAATGTCCAATCTGGCTTCTCAGTCTAATAAAAAACAATGCTCATGACTGACTTATCTATCGCCCGAAAGACAGACAGATGATGCTTGATACCGAGTGAAAAGATCCTGTGACGTACAGTTGACTTGCTAACACTAAGGAATCCAGTAATGACAGAAAAAGACAAGATTTAACTCTATATTTAAGACACACAGATGGATAGATGTACTGACTGGCTTAGGATTTAGCTATGGTCGTCTCTGAATTAAACGAATAGGTCAAAACTGTATGTGCAGAAGAAAACGTAAAAGTCTGTCCGATAATGCTTGATATCAAGATACATTGGCAATGCAAAAATGATAATACACATTATACAGAATTACCCGATATAGTGCCATTCAGAGACATTGCTTTATAATTAAGTGGTAAATAACATTTTTAATAAAAAAAACATGCCGCTACAAATGTTGATAACACGGTAAATTCTAATTATATTGCTACTAGTAGCTGTGATTGATAGTTAAGAGAATGGGCATATAACGCGCTTATTTATACCGACAGTTTAAACTGAAATCAAATTTTCTGCAGCTCAATATATATATATTTAGGTATAAGTCAGATACTTTACAAATTCTTTATCCTTCCCGTATATTCAAAAGATTTACTCATAGCCAAAAATAAAAAAGAATGGCTCCTTATATTTTTAATTGGTTTGGAAAAGTAGAATGAATTAACGTTCACCTAACAGGTTAAAATAAGTTGTGTTTTCTTAGACTTTGTTCATTGAATTGTTACAAACATATTTTATTGCAACCAATTTCAGTCATCTTCAACTCCATTCTTTTGCCTCTCGTGAACAGAAAACGTGTGCATTTTTGAAGAAAATGTTGAATGAGAAAATGTCGCATCATTTTCTGACAGATGGTTTCTGTAGTAATGTTGCTTAGCCAGCAGGTGTCGCCATAACTCAGTCAGTCATTAATGGCTGGTTTCCTTTGCAACCACACGGAGGAAGGGCATAAACATTCTGTATGACTCACAGTACAATTTATAAATTAATTTAAATAAAAAGTACATTTTAAGAAGAAAATAGGTTAAATCCCATTGTATTTTAACGCAAAGCCAAAAATGTGAATGTATTAGCTAAACCTACGCTAGTTTGTCTCTTCGAGAACACAGATTTCATATACTCTAATTTAATTTATTGGGTAACACTTAATTTTCTACTATTTTATGTTCAAATATAGCGTTTTTTACGACAGTTCTTTCTTGCCAATTTTCACACTAATTGACACTTCACATCCATAATGTGTAACTGAATAGAAACATTGTACGCGAACAGAAACATTGTATATTACAGTATACTGTACAGTTAAAATTAAGAACCGTAAAATTATCTATGTATTATAACGTTTTTAATTCAGGGAAAACTCGACTATATCTTTTACGACTCTTAACGTGACCAAGAATACATACACAAATACATAAATTAGTAATTACAATGTCTGCTCAAGAAAATTTGTATCATTGTGAAGTTCATATAGGAAGGAAAACGGTCTTACCCTGTAGATGACCATTGTACACTACGAAGATATAATATTGCACATTATCTTTTTGTTTTTTATCTAACAAGTCAAATTGTATACTAAGGGAGGCCGGTTCCTTAACATTTCAGAAGTACATTTAATCTATCCGATTTATTAAGAGCACATTAACATCTCCAAGTCTTTATCTGGATGTAGTCTACTGTGCTTTTCTGTAGCTCGATATATAAAGCCGTTATATTAAGCATTAACTATTAAACAATGTAAATTCGTGAATGCATTATTTCAGATACGTCATATATGTGCATTTCCCATTAATATATAACTATATATACTGATTGGGTATTTTAAATAAAATGCACACGATAATCTTTTGCAGTTTAAACCGTAAAGAATTTCGTGAACTGGTTATTTGTCAACAGCCTAGTTAAGCTATGCTAAAGGCTTAAACTTTTTCGTATGTTTTCACAAGATGATTTTGTAATTAAAGTGGATTATACTGAGCTTTTCGAATTTAATTTATGTAGGTAAAATTTTCGATGGTTTGTACAAGAATCTGTTGTTGGAGCTGGACCCAAGCTTAGGAAAACGGGAGATACAGTAAAGCCTGAAAGGTGCACTGAAAATACGTCACAGTGTCAGAGCATTGTTACCAAAATCGTGAGAAATAGATATTGCCCAAGAGCTCATTAAGGGCGATAATCTTAAGGTGAAAGTCCAAAACAAAAAGAAAGAGAAAAGGACTCGTGTCGCATGAGGGGAAACCCTTCACGGAAATAACTCAAACACATTTTACATTTGACCACAAATATATTAATTTAACCTCCAACTATTTTCCTACAGCAGGGTAATGTCATCTTTTGAATCCAAATTTTAATTCTCCAGTCTCAGATGGGAGAATGAAAGCGCAGAGCAAGCGGTCTAGAGAATTAAAAGATGGGTCTTTTCAGCCAACCGTGAAACACGGGGGGAGTCACTGCGAGGAGCTGGCGTCTTCAGGTGTTGGTTAATGTCCTGACAGACGGCATCTCCTCTGATACTCTGTGGAAGACGCGAACCCGGGAAAGACAGCTTTCCACTTACAGGCAACAAACTTTCAGTACGGTCAGTTGCCTTTACCGCAAATTCTAAATGCCTTTATAGGCTGGCTGGGAGGGCACGAAAGTGCACTACGCGAAACTTTTTTTTTTCTCCGACAGTCACATTGAGCATGTTTAGATTCTTACACCGTGATGAGCTGTTAATACAATTTTAAAAAAGATTACTTTTTGGAGAAGGAAAAGGCGTGAAGCACTCAGCCTGACGAGCTTTATTCGGAATCGGGGTTGGTGCAGGATTAAAAAATGCGAGCCTTATAGTAACACCTCAAATAATTCCCTTTTTTATACATACTGTGTGCTTTAGTCCCACGACTAAGTGTACTAGCACCATTTAGACGAACTGCTCTACATTATAGATGGGGGGGATAATGTCATTTAATTGACAAAATTCCACGACTTGACAGGCCTGTGTTCGTAACGCTATTAACATTTCTTCAATGTTACAGTTCCTTAAGTTTTTATGTTTTGCTAAACACTTTTAGTTTTTTTTCGCATGTTACAGAAAATAGTTACTGAATAATTACTGTGAACATTGCATACTTACACAGGCACGCATGCATGCCATGCTTTCTAATGCTCGGTTTCTAATAATAAGGCTAATATAATATTTAATGGAATTATAATATATACGTTCACTCATTGAGCCTGACGTTAAGTAGTGCATACCCTACCAGGTTAACATTCCCTATTTTCTTTGTTTTTAAGAACCGAGAATTGCACTATTATTGTATGTTCAACACAGCAATTGTAGAACTATTCTAAAGATGTCCGGAATACGAAACAAATGTACATTACTTCCACTCACAAGGAGTTTCCCTACCCAACAACGCACAGGAAAACGCAATTTCCGAATCTTACTCAATAAAATACACCTTATCGAGTCATATTACTGAATCTACAAACGCTTTAATGTGGCATCCGTTCTCCAAAAATATGAAATTAACAGCCCGCCTTTCTGCCTCGTGTAAAGCAGGGCTTCTCTTGAGTGTCCCGAAATAATAAGCGATAACGAACATATTTAGAATATGCTGAATTTACGTGGTCACAAACATTTTTTAAAAAACCTCGACATTACGCAATGTACCGCAGTTGGGTTTTTTTTTAAAAAAAAACACCGTTTACTTGTGCAGCCACTACACTCCTCATTATTCGGGTGACGGATGCTGCTATTTTGATTTGCAGTGAATATGCATCAATATGGTAATCTTGTGTCTGTCTTGTGGCACAGTGAGATCCAATCCACGTGTGACAGAACTCCTAGTCACCAAGATATAAGGGGGGAATATTTTATATTAGGTGAGTTAATTTTAAATATACATTTTTTGTTGAAAATGTCTAAGTTTTATGTGTGTCCATATAATATACTATATTACGTCTACGTTTACATTCCTGTGTATATGTGAACGATTTAAGAGGTGTTTGGCACGACAAACAAATTATAAGTCAATGACATCGTCTGTTTTCTGGCTAAAAAAATCTTTACGTGTGGCCGTCTGGCCACTTTTATTGGGTGACATATCATAGAAGCACTTTAGTACAAGGTTCACAAAACGAGAAGGCAGAGGTACCGCTGGGAACCACCACAGAGCGATTTAGATGGGTTACTGCAACCGGGCATTTGAATATTTGCTATGCATAATCTGTTAAAGATACTTTCATGGCAGACTTTTCGAGAGGATTGCTTTATTGGCTTAAAAAATATATATATAGAAGCAGGTAAGTCAATACACTGACTAATTTACTATAAGGGAACTATTGGGGTTACACATATCAAAATTAGGACATAAACACATGAAATGGCTTAATAAGAGTTTTAATGAGCTTACATGTACTTTCCCATTACAAAGGGATTAGGTCACATTACTGCGGTGGGCAAACTCTATGTGTATATGATCATAAATAATGACTAGCCTGCTCACATAAAACACCAGCAATACGAAATCTGTGGTAAATTGTTTTGTGCCGGTATCGATTCTCGTAATGAAATATAATTGCTTAATGCACTTTTTGCTCTGCTGGTACTTTTTACTTTATGTTCGTAGAGGGAAAAAATATCTTGACCACCGCATCGCTATTTGTGCTATTAGGGCTACAAAACGCGGACTGGGATTTTAAATAGCGCTTTATATTGCAACACATTACAATTTTAAGTTACAGGAATAAAGTAATTTCGCTCTAAAAAGGTTGATTTCATTTGCCTCTTTGTTGCTGTTGATCTGTGATGCCTTTGTTTGAATGATTTTGAAACCACTACTTTAAAACGCAGCCAGAGCATTTGTAAACGACATTATTTGCATTAGTTCAACATTTTACATAACCTCTTAAAGAAAAAAAACGTTATTTTAAAATTAATTTTTATTTCGCCTAATCTGTATGGAAAGTTGCACGTCCGGTCCTAACCGTGAATAACATTTTCTTTCAAGAAACGCTTAAGAAAACCCAAACATCCAGTAAATAAATAAATGCAAATATACCTTTTACATATGCATCAATATTAAAAATAATACACTCGCAGGAACCAACAGCGTCGGTGCTATAAGAATGGCGCGGCGGACGTCTCATTATGCACAGCAGACTTGCATCTTCAGTGCATCTTCACTATCCCGCTTTCTGAGGACGCGCAACACACAACCGGAGCTTCAAAAAACAAACATACGGCTTTTTAAAACGTCGAAAAAATAAATCTGGGGGGAAAATTAGTCCGTCTGCTGGAAGAGAGACTATGCAAGCAGGATTTGCATATTTTGATGCACTAATTTTCCTTGATGTATTTAAATATGGCTGTTGCGCGTAGCAGATATGCTAGACTACGTCATTGGACGTGACCTCGCTGTTAAACCCAAACGTGAGTCTGAGCGAGTCAGAAGGATACGCCTGCAGTGATAACTGAATGTCGCTTCCGAGCTAGTCCGGCTTTTGAAAGATAATGCTGTGCTTCAGAGTATCGGGAGAAAGTTTTGAAATAATTCCAGTTCATGGTGTTGGCGACACTGACCACAAAGCAACAGAACAAAAAAAAAAATAGACGAGGAAGATCATATAGAAATATTTGGAACATTATAGCCTATGGGTGAACCCCACATGCATTCATAAAAATCTGACATTTTAATTTTAAAATTAAGTTAGATAAAATTACGTCTTAAAAGCACAAAATTGTTTCTTGCTGTGTGCTTAAGCAAAACCTTTTACAAAGGCCTACGGTGGAAGATATTTAGCTTTTTAATAGTAAATTAAGCAAAAATCAACTAAACAAAATAAATCAATGCTAAGATATGAGTGACACTGTCTTCTTCCAGTGAACACAAACCAAAAGTATAATAAACTCTACCTAAAATAGTATTTCTGACAGGTTTTTTTCGAATGCGTAGCGAAAACATAATCGACGACGAAAACTGGGTTTTACCGGTTCAAAGCAACACAAATGAAAACAGAAGGTCTGAAAAAAATTAAATAATGGATTATTATAAACTGTTGTAACTGTGCTGTTGGTTGCAATGAAATAGAACCGATTTGATTAAAAAATGACTATCATTGCTGAGCGGCGAATGTTGTTAGCAGTCTCAAAAATATATCGCAAGATAGCGCCGTGCAAACTTCTTCCAAGTGAAGACGTGCCAATCATTTCATTAAAAACGTTTTTAAGTGGGAGATTAATCCGTTACCAGTGTCTGAATTTAAGGCACGGGGGATTTTTCTCACTTTTCAAGTGTAACTCTCGTCGTCTTCAGTGTCGGAGTAACACTGACTTCTGAATAAAGAAAATGAATCCAAAATAAGAGTATGGCAATAATACTCATTGCGATAAAAGCTGAGACGGTCTGGTAATACCGCTCCTAAAACACATACTGTAGGACCCGGCGTGCAGCTGAGTGTATCGTCACTGTGCTGTAAAGAAATTTGAATTTGTTCCGTTTGTCACAGTAGGTTTAAAAAAGGCTCGAAGCAAATTCATTACTCCTATCAGCCCGTAACCTGTTCTGGGAAGGACGAAAAGTCCATGGCAATAGATGAACAATAGGTCTACAGTTCATATGCAACAAAAGAATTGGGGAACTTGTTTGAATTTCAGAGCACGTCCTCATTCTCAAGGAGGGATGGACTAGACCTCGGCCAACGCCAAAAACTTAGTCTTCCACCACAGCCCTTCACTTTACCATTTGGGTGTATAGAAGACAAATACGTTATGGGAAAGTTTTTTTTTTGTCATGTGGATGGAATATTGCCTCTGCTTAACTCAGAGCAGCCGAAGCAAGTCTAATGAGCTGGGTATCGGCGGCAACTTTAAAATGAGTTGGTGACGAGTATGGCTGGATTCAGGGGAAGTACTGAGTGTCCAAAAGGTTTCTCTGGATGATTTCCGACGTGAGGACTGCTGAAAGAGCCTGCTGTACACTGCTTAAAACATCCTTTCATGTTTGTAAGTAAATGTTTTAATTATTCGTAGTTAAATATATACTATATATAATATTTTATGATATCTATATGGAATCTACATTTGTCCACAAACTCTGATCTACTCTAAAACCTCCTGGTGCCCACTGTTGCAGTTGCTAAAAAGTAGGAAACTTGAGTGAATTTGTGTAATTGTGTAAAACTGTGCATCGGAGTGGTTCACGCCTCGAGACAGCGTTTCCGAACTTGAAGACCCTTCTCTAACCTGGCGGGATTGTAATGGAAGTGGGTGTGAGGCAGCATAAAGAATTAAGTTGCAGCGATAATTACTGTGCTGTTAATTATCTTGCTGTGATGGGCTTTTCTGTGGGCTACCCGTTTTGCGCACAATGAATAATTTTGTGCTAGTGGGCAGTTGCTGGAACTCCACTGTTGTCTAAAATACGCCCCAGATGATCGCAGAAAATACGAAATAAACAGTGGCTACACTAAATGCATGCCAGTATGTAACAATTGTTTGTGATATCTTGCAAATCATGCCGATAAGATTAAACCAGAATGTATAATCTCCCAGTTTTCCATTTGAGCACTTTAAAAGTGCTTACCACCGAAATACACCTTTTGCATCATGCAATGGGGTTTTTATTTTATGAAAACTTTGGGATGATCTATGTAAGACAGCGTGTTTCCGTGTATAAACACAGAAGAGGGTCTTAGCAATTATAATACACCCAGAAATAATAGCCTAAGAACCGTATAGCAAAGGTCATTCCGGAGACTAATGCGATTTAAGTCATGTCCACTTCGACCAGCAAAGCTCGTCTCAAGCCCACGGTCACTGGCACTTCAAGTCGCCCTGTCGACCAGGAAGCGAACTCCAAGGGACCAAGTTACTGCCGCCAGGACGAGCAAACAAAATCTCTTTAGCGAGTGGTTGAGTTTATTCGGGGGTCTAACTTCCAGGAGAATATGAAACGGAGCTGGAATATGACTCAAACTCGTCTTTCTATTTCCTGAGTCGTTTCTTAATAAAATAGAGTGACTTCATGCTGGTCTCCGTAACCGAGACAAAATGTACCGCTTTGTGATGGCACTGGGTATAGAGCTAACAAGCATCGAGGCTAATGTCACACCGGCCGTGGGTGCAGTTTAAAGTTAAAAAATATGTGAACTATCTGTAACGACCCTGTACATACCTGTAACTCCATGAATGTGTGCTGATGTATGAGCTTGTGTTCATATCTCTATATACACACTCGTACACAAACGTTAATGCTGTATGCGTGTGACATCGGAATTGTTTTGAGGTGGTTTCGACATACAGTACAAACATTTCGCGCTGTATTTTGCTCAAAATACATACCCTTTTCCCCTTATGCCCATATTTATTTGTAATGCCTCTTGCATTAGTTTCCAGACTCGTTTCTCCATAGGAGAAAGCATAAATGTATCACCCGGTGCGCCAGATTGTAATTTTGTTTTCATTTCTCCTGCCGAGGGACAGCGATGCCCAAATAAAGCTCCAAATTAGAACCAGTTATGCAAAGATTTGCTCTGTCCTACTTCAGTGACGTCACGAAACTGCGATTGAATGGGGTAGCTAATTGCTCCACTCAGCGATTAAATAGTGAGACCGCGTGTCTGGGAGAAATCGGATATAAACATGTAACATTCCCCGAGAAACCATCACCTATAGTCTCTGTTCTATTACAGAAATCACACACACGCACAATAAAACACAATACTCATTTTGCTTTTTGAAAGAGTCTTTATTTTTGTCATTTCGTACATATACACGGGTCTGTCGTTCGTACCTGAACAATACTGAAATATAGCCAATAGGGTATTATGTAAAAATTGAGAATACGCAGTAATTATTGCGAGAAATTCAGGAAGTCTTATACGACTATTTCGTATTCGTATTGCATATTGGTGGTATTTCTTGTGCCACAATAACGTAGAAACAAACTTCATAGAGTATATTCATACTTCATAGTTTTACTCGTTCTCCTAGATGATAAAAACAATAATCTCAAATTAGCTAATAGGCGGACTGTATATGACAGATTCCTCGTCTAACGAGAAGAGTAAACTGTAATAGTTACATAATCATCTTTTTTTTCCTGTCTCAAATAAAGGAGAATCGTTTCCGTAAAGTACTGTTGGTTACGAAATTCGTAATCTTAATGCCACATGAAAGCTGGATAACCATTAAGTGTAGGTGGGCAGACTTAGGGGGCTACAGGTACAGACTGGAAATTGACATTTGCGATCCACGGTGTTTTTATAGATATTTCGATTTTTTTTATTTGGATATGTAATGTTTCAGAGTCTGATCTCCAGAAAAGATGGGAGTATAATTCATCGACAACTCTTCAGTCTTCAGTGTGGGCGATGGGATTACATATCGAATGTGACTCATTTGACTGGTGTCATTGTGCCTTTGTCTTTTTATGACTTTTGTACGTTTTAACAAGTAAAATTTCAGTTACAAGAGACGTGAGGACAAAAAAACTACACAAATCTTAATGGTCAAAGGGACCATATATTTGTCCTTGGGCACATATCATACGTGTGAGATGTAAAAAAAAACCTGTCAGGTTGTGAATTTGTAACATGGCTAACGAACAGGAAACACATAATTGTCAGTTTGGTAGCTGCTACTTTCTTAGCCTTTAATTATGATTACTTTTAAAGCTTTCTAGTGCGAGTGAAAGGCAGCCGACTGTATATGACAGTTAATAATTGCTGTTCCAGTCATCTTTGGCACGTTAAGTCTTTAGGTGACGTTATCCTAAAAGATTTTCTTTTCTTTTGAGACAAAGCCAGTCACTGACGGAAATTATTCAGAGCTAGAAAAAAAATATAACTCTCCGTACTGTAATCTTTTTTTTTAACAAAACGGTGTAGGCCTTAACGGCCGAGACCACAGTGAGTTTACATCTAAAACATTTGAAGTTTGAAATCCTACTCGGCTTTAGCTGCACAGTCAATTGTATTGATGTGCCAACGATATTCAGTGAATGTTGTTGACGCTGTATTCGTCTGAACCGGACTAGATCTAGATGTTTGATCACAGATTTTCATCCCGATTTAAATTCGGTGTGAAACAGGCCTTTTTTATACAATTCTATCCCCGAGTGTTTATCTTCAAAATAGAGGCTATATATAATACGGTATTTTTAATATTGATGTTATACTAGAAGGTCTAATGTTCTATATTATACGAATCCAAATTATTTACATTTGTCCCGTCTTGACCGCTTATACAGTTGCCACTGCCCTCCTCAAACACAATTCATTTATTGCCCATTCATTCCGTACGAAATAGCCTTGTTTGTGGCATTACTTTGTAGAAACGAGACTGCCTGACTGTAGTAGGATCAGAAGGTTAGAAACGCCCGCTTGCAGCACATCAAAATGAGGATTCGCGTAGGCTTCACGCTGATTTCTGATGGCGTGGCTGTGGTGCGGTTATGCCACGGGCGTGGGATCGTTAGGAAATAAGAAAAAAAAAACAAAGTTCTGGGGAGAATGCTATATATATTTTTTTATTAATACCCACTACACCTTTAAAGAGGCCCCTCCACCATAACCAGGCGAGTGCGCGCGCACGCACACGCTCCCCGTGTATCCTGTGTGACAGGTGGGGATAGTCTGACGGTCCCGGTGTGTTTTTATGTGCAAGACTTGTGCTCTAGCTATGGTGATCATTTCTCTGGTGATATGCGACAGTGTCACAAACCTTGCCATTTTCAGAGCTTTGAAATGTGTGCATGCACGCGTTGCAACACACACACACACGTATATACTGTATATATAGGTATCTGTGAGTCTTTTTGCAGACCGCAGACAGACAGGGCTGCGTGTGTAAGCGTTGATGAAATTCAATATGACGCCCGGTGTGGTGCAGTTACCATCGTAACAAATTCTGTATGAACTTTTTTTTTTATTCCTTTCCATTGTCAATGGAAAACTACTCGCAACATGCTCACTGGTTTTGAAACACCCGCAACAGAGTGCAGTTCAGATCCCTTCCATGTTTGTTCATTCCCAAGTCTGCAGGTCTTAAAATAGATGCACTGGGATGTATTGACTTAAAGAGCTTGGACTTTTGTTCATTAAACGATATTAAAAATCCAGTTCTGATTATCTGGTTTGAGATAATAACTGTCTTTCAGTATGGCGTTCTTCATTATTTACATGATGGTATGATGAGTCTTTTTAGTTATCAGTTCTCTACCCTAGACACTTATGATGACAGAAATTGATTATTTTTTAATTACATGGTCACGTATTATTTGTGGGTTATTTTTAAATACAAACGGAAACCCTCGCTTTTGCGTCTTTTAATGTGATCCGTACACATTTTGAATCCGAAACAATAGATCACTGAAGAAATGTGTTTTTTTCTTATGTGTGTTACTGGAACACGGTATTTACTTAGTTTTGTTAAATGAGCTTTCTTGCTGTGTTTAAATAGAGCAGCGAATATATAAAGGTGTGCTCAGCATAATGGAATGCACTGTGCTCTTACCACAAAATGGTGCATGACGAGAATTTTATAGAGAGTAAGTATTGAAATCGTACAGGAAGAATGAAACCTACCTGAAATCAAACGTTAGCCTGATGAATGCAGAACGCATTCTGGAACAGAGCATCTGAAAAAACAGTTTACAGGGGGATGCTACGATGCGAGTACCTGTAAATCACTGTAGACGCTCGGTATGACTGTAATGTGAGCTATGAAGCCATCAAAACACGACACCCGTGCAAATTGTCAATGTAATTATACCTCGACTCACTGCGTTACTCAGACCCGATTTCCAGTAGCAGAAACCAGGCCCTGTCTGGTGAAGCAACCAAGTGCGCCTCGCCTCTCAGCAGAGACCGCTACAAGAGAAATTCAGACAGCTCCGGATCGCTTTCATCTGTCCTCAGAGAGTATTTCTCCCCGAGTCTGGATATTAGAGCGATCTTCATTAGCAGCAGCAAGGAGTGCTTTCAGCCCCGCGGAGCATTTTTTTTCCCCTTCTTCCCTGGGTCTCTAGACTGTTTGCAGGGGGGAAAGGAGGCAGGAATTATTCCCGAGCTCTTGTTGATGACGCGGGCAGATTGCCGATCACTCATGCATCTAAATAAACGTGTACTTGAGAATTTCTCATGACATCATCATTACCTTATAGTCCCGCGGTCCGAGACCTTTGACCTCGTCCGGTTGGTCCAGATTTTGGCAATGCAGGCTCCCCCCTCCCTCCTTTCCCTCCCCCCTCCCTCAATGATGGCCCTTTTCTCCTTCTTTCAGACCGTTGGCAGCGGCAAGCGAGCAGGACAGCATCTTCCGTCTCCTCAGCTCTCGGCTCTGTGAGACCCAGGCTCTCTCTCTCTCTCTCCCTCCCTTAAAAACACACGCTCGTTACGTGCAATGAAGCTGCCACCATTTGGCAAAATAAATAAATATGTAGATTATCTCCTGTGCATAATCAGAAGCGATCGCGGCGTGTTTCTTGAATCGTCTTGACACTTTCTTCTGGAACCGGGATTTTCTTTTTCATGTGCAGTTGGCTGGCGACGTGGGATATTGCTCATACCACAACGTCTTCGCCGAAGAAAAGGAGCCTTTGTGAGAATGGAGCAATTTACAATGCAAATGGAGGCCTGGGCGAGGATGGAGGCACCTCACTCTTTTCCAATTGCTCAGTTCAACTCCGCGATAATGGCTTGTTTAACGTGACCACAAACATCTGGATCTGGCTTATGGCTTGTGACACAAAAACAACATTCGGAAGGGAAAAAAAAAAGTTGGGGATAAACTTTGAAGGACAGCGGTTTCTAGGAAAGGTGTGACGAGCTTCGGGGAAGTATGATTTTCGTGTGTTTGGGGGCGCAACAACTTAGGAAGATAAAAAAAAAAGCTGCGTGATGTTTGCGTGGTGAAACTGGACAACAGAAGCCCATTGCGGCAAACAGTGGGAGAACTTTTGGGTGAAATGCCGTTAAAGGAAGGGAAGTGGGTTGTTATCTTTGGTTATCTAGCTGTATGAGTGTGTTGGTCTTCATAAAGCTAGATAACCGAAAGTAAAAACTGCTTCCAGGATCGTCGTGGACGCTTGGAGGATGTAAAGTAAGGGGAGCAGGAAAGTACGTGCAGATTGGATATACAAACAGGAGAACACCTGGCTGTGATCGAGGTCTCAAATGGCACCCTCTTCAAATGGTAAAAAAAAGGCAGAACTTGCGCCATTTTCTGGGACAATTAGAAGACAGTTTTTTTTTTCTTTTCTTTTATACTTTAAGGATGTGTCATTCAGGATTTATTATTGCATACGCCAGAACGATTCGAGACACCTACTGCGTTAGAATTAAAAATACTTACCGGTAGTCTTTAATTTTCCGCCCAGTGTTACTCATGAAGGTAGGCCAAAACGCTCAAGCCATAATGAAACACTTCTGCTTATGATGTAACACCACTCGACGAACAGTTGTAATAGATACACTGGGGGAAAAGTCTTATCGAAACAGACCTATATATGTACCGTACTGTGTATGCCTACACATAGATTGAATATCTAAAATACCGTATATAGATGTAATGTGTTTTAAACCACACGTCGTTCCAAAACTTTAGCTCTCACATATATGTCAAGATATTTGAATAGAGAACTCAAAGTTGCTGTGCAAAAAAAAACGATTAAAAATATCCAGGCTACCCGTCCCCACTCAAAATTCACGAACAGATGCTTCCTTCTTCCAGGAGGGTTTCCTTGAGGAACCCACTGAACCAGAGACACTTGATGGAGACGAGTTCCCCTCCCCCCTTGTCAAAGTGTTCAAAATGTTCCGTCTTACTCGGCTCCTAGCCCTGGAAATGAAAGTGACATTTACGGAGGAAACCACGTGCGCGCCTCCTCTCTCTCTCTTTTTTTTTGTTTAGGCATGACCGGTTCTGTCCAGGAAACGGCGCTGGCATCCCAAACTGAAATAATTAGGACGTATGCGGACCTGACAAAAATGGAAAGAGGGCGAGCGAGCCGCGGGGTCTGCCTTGCTTAATTGATTCCGTTAAACGGGGTGCAGGAGATGTGAACGTCTGCACGCTACCATTCCCACGCTCAAGGGCCAAGAGTCAGTGCCGGGCTCGGACAGAATATGATAGACAGTCCTGCCGGGGACTGGGTGGCCTAGGTCATGAAAAAATATCAAGTGCGCTAGACTCATCTGCATCACTTAAAAAAAAAGGGCGGTGAGCACGTTTCCCACCCACCGCAACCAGACTGGCAACAGTCCTGAAAAGGGTAGTCTAGGGGTTCAGTGTGTGTCTGGTGGTAGCTAAGCTACTGTCCTTTACTTTATTAAACGTCCTGCAGTTTTGCGGCGCAGTCGCTCATGCTAATGAATACATAGGGTTTCTGGGAAAACAAAACAAACACATTACAACATTTGATATGTGTATAACGCTTTATTTATTGGTACGATATAATTGCAGGTTTCTTATCTTAAACCTCACTATACATGATACCTTCTTAATTTGTTGATGAATGTTCAAGCCGTTATCTGAAACCATCGGTATTAGTTTTGAGCATTTTGCCAGCAGATCTCAATGAGGGCTCTTAGTGATGATGATCAGCAAAGAAACTAACGTTTCGTCATATTGGCTGAAGTGGTGAATTTGCAAATCTAACCTAAACTGTTTTAGGCTTCTTTTTTTTTAGGATTGAAAATATATTTTCGGGATGATGAATTTTGGGAAAGCCTAGGAAAGGTTTGCTGTGGCCCCCAGAAATCGCAAGCCACGTTATTATCGCCCCCAGATAACACGAGCGTCTGTACAGAAGACCTTTGAACTTGCCTTTTGACAGAACAGCACGTGCCAGACCTTTAGTACTGTACTGACCACCGGTGAGGAAACGCGGGTTGTCTGCATGGACGCACTGTTTGGTACAAACAAGCTTTGAATGATAAAGTACTTGTAGACCTCCCGTTCTGTGCACTTTACAAGGGAGTTGTAAACACGGTTACTGCTGCCTGACTTTAGTCCATTGTTTGCCACAATCACTATTTACTTTACAAGGTCTTTGAGTCTGTTTTTTCTTCTAGCAGGTGCAATTAAAGTAATAAGATGTTAAGTTTCCCCCCCTCACCGACTGGCAGGGAAACCCATTGTCTAGCTGCAAACTACTCAATAATGTCACAGGAACTGATGGTTGAGGCTGCACCGAGTTGGCGGTTTTATTGTTATTTATTATGCAGCCACGTTGAAATGCTCTCTGCTTGGTTGTTAATTAGGCGAACGTTTGTTTTAACCGCAGTCTTTAATTTCGTTATCCAATTTATGGACAGATTAAAGAGTTGAATTGAATCAAAAGCACCGAGTGTTGTCCTTTTTTTATATATATACAAAAGAGATTTCGAATCGCCAATGCAGGGTCTAGTTGGATCGTTTCAATCATTTGTTTAGCCCCAGAAGTGCTTAGTGAAATAGAGTGTGTAAATGCGTAATATCAGTGCATTAGAAATCACCCACATTTAGAGTTTAGAAAGTGGGAACTGTTACAAACCTAAGGGAATGTACTGGAAATCAGATTTTAATTAGAATGTTGCAAAGTACAGTTTCTTGTCCGTAGAAAACAAACACGCGGTGGTTTTGACAAAGAGTCCCAGTGAAGTTAGTTGGTCGCGTGAGCACGCATGTTAACTAGTGGGAACGAGGGGCTCTCTCTTTGTATTAAGGGCGCAGCAGATTGCTATGCAAGGCCAATGTTAAAAAGCAGCTGAATTTAACACCATCTGGAAGAAAAGAGCTCTTCCCGACTTTCTCACACCGTCAGACAAAACTAGTGTCTCTTGTTCGGAGTCCTTGTCTACGCGGCCACACAATACCGAGTCATTATACTTTTGCTGAGAGAAAATTTGAGAACACAATATGGGTAACCAGTGAATGACCACGATTCATTGTGCCCGCTTAAGTCGATTGGAATCTTCGTCTAGAGCCATGAATGGTGGCATTGTTTTCACAGCCGGGGCTGCGCTAAATGTCAGGGTAAAGAAGAGTAGAGAACAACGTGAAGTCTGCAAATAACAGACCAAATCTCAATCATTATATTTTCCACAGCAGAGGAATATCATTGCAGGGGCTAACAATAACATGCTGACTTTTGTTTTATTCCCGTCAGCTGGAGGTTTTATATTTTTATATAGGTGGTGTGGCGATTCTTTGCATACAAAAGCCGACTTAAAAACGTAACATTGCAACCATCTTATTTATGCGCACACTTCCAGATCCTAGACACTACCTACTGTAATATTTAGAGCGATATTGCTAAGAACGTCCTTAGAACGCCACAGGGTTATTGTGTGTTTTTGTAGGCCGAACTGACATCAGGCAACTGCAGTCAGTTATTCGACAGTAACATTATTTTAAAATACAAAGCATCACAGTTCTAAAATAACACAAAGGAAAAACACAATTTTAAAGTGCCTAGCTAAACGTCCACATCACCGCTGCATATTGTGTACACTTCGGCAATGCAAAAGAAACAAACTTTTTTATATATATAGATTTGGGGTTCAATTTCGAATATGTTTTTGCATTTTACTAGATTTCTCCCCATCTGATGTAATATATCGTCTTTCTTTCGGCAGCTCACATCAAAAGACGCATTTTCAAATAAAAATAGCAACTAAAAATAAATAGTGCTTTTATCATTCCTGTTACACTGTCACTGTATGATTAAAATACGTGTATGGCGAATGTGAGGATGGGAGGGAGATCACGTTGTTTTCTGAGCCTTCTTTTCAATTGGCTGATGAAAGGTTGTGAATTACACCTGTAGCTAAACGATGCACAAATGTTACATTTGATGTGAGATTTATTTAATGCCGCCATTAGTGCCAAGATACAGGCACAGGGGAAAAGTTGGGACAGTTCTGCAGTATCACCAAGTGTATCTCTGATAATAATTTTCTATATTTTCAGTTCTTAAAAATGTTTTTCCTGGTCTGTTGCTATGCATTTTAGATTATATAATGTATTCCCTATGTGTCATATGTACTATATATAAGCTAGCCTATATATAAGCCAGCCAATAGTATATGGTGTGAGAGGTACTGCATAAACATAACCACAGTGACATGAAAGCCGTCACATCTTCTAGATGCTGATGGCTAAGCTAAGGGAAGAGGTTATTGTATGAAAAACCATGCTGTTTACATGTTGTGCATTAAAAGAATTATGCAGTGTAAATTTAAAAGCATAAAATATTTTTAATCAACGTTTCGGATTCTGTTCATATCGTTTTTGACCGGCTGACATGCAGCCTCATTTACTTGCCATACAGTACAACAACAGCGAATGAACATTTGTTCTGGCTGTGAAGGCAACTTCAGTTCACACGTGTTTTGTTCTAATTCTGTGAAAGGGTTGCGCTAAGGTACATGAAAAAATATTAAAAAATCTATGTTAAATAAGTGAAATATAAGAGAGACAAGGCAATACCAAATAGTGACTGTGAAATAAATAAGAATTCCTGTGTCAGAAAACAATGGTATGTTTACCAAATGAGTCTGGCCACATATTTATAGCTGAGAGAAACAGCTATAATTTATTTGAGCTATTTTATAATTGAGAGAAGAAAAAAGCCTAAAAGTTTCTGATTGGGGATTGTGTGATAACACCCTTGCCCTGCTGGTCAGTTGTCATATCAGTACAGAAATGGATCACATTAAATTAAATGATCCCTGGCAGTTTAAGGCGATTAATGTGACAGACAGCACTTGCCTTGTAAACCAGGGTTGCCTACTACACTGAAAGGTAAATCTTTTCCAGAATCCTTCCCGTTCTCGCTCTGATTTTGACTCATTCCTCAAGGTTGGGCTCAAAAGTGAAAAAAGTGGAAAGCATGTCAAACTGGGACTGAGTTATTTTGATCCACTTTTGCTAAATAGATGTGTTTATTAATTTTATATCTATATTCATGTATGCTGTTTAGTTGGCATATAGACATTTCAGCACTGATGTCACATTGTAATAATTTCTGCCAACTCTTGAATTCTGTAAAATTCAGAATATACCACCGTGCAATACAAAGAAAAATGACTTGCCAAGCAATTACAGCTGAAATGTGTGTAAAATGGAAAATATATTTTTATTTCTTATTTGTTATTGTTTCTAAATATAGATCTAATACAGGACTCACATTGTGAAGGATCACATGATCATAGATTTCATTAGCAAGAAAGGGATGGGTTATTGCTTTGCAATTGCCTTTGCACTGTGTAAAACAGTGACATGGCTCCTGTGTTTTAGAAATGAGATTCGCGATGCTGGCCTGTGCTCTTTGTTGGTATGGCATCCGAATAGGCGAGTCCCAGGAAACGGGTTGCCTGGCATGCTACTTTGCAAAGACAGCCCACGAGGTTCACCTCTGGTGATTGCTTAGATCATGGCAGTGTCGTAATGCTTTCTCGTTGGTGTGGCCAGCTGATAGTCACACTTGTTTATCCGTGAAGGAATCACAGTTTGCACCCAGTACCTCAAGAATCTCCAAATGAATGCCTGTCTTTCTGTGCGACTTGACATCAGTCCACAAAGGACTGAAATGTTAGGGGAGATCATGCCAGAGCTCTGATTCCTTGGGCAAGAGAGTCAAGCCAATGCTCCTGAGTAATCCTGAGTAATCATCGCTTGGTAACTCCCTTCCACATTTGGGCTCGAGTAAACCCAGTTCTATGGACTTCCCCATACAGGTCAATGTAAGACCAGTGCAAACTAGCAGAACATAATGGCTGATCTGAAGAAGGCATTGGTGGATATCTGTGTATATGTATGCTATACATAACATAGACATATGCATTCATTCAGATTGTCTGTCAACATTGTGAGCACATCTAGGAGATTGCAAAACATCTATGGAAGAAAGATTTAACAAAGAAAACTAATAAATACTGGCTAGGTTAAAAGGCACATCTAAACTGCCCTTGGTGGTGCGGGGCAGTGGTGTAGTGCTCAGTTGCACCATATGAGTAAAATGAAAAATGCTTTGGGAAAGGCTACAATTTGTTGTAGCCCTTTCCAGGAATAAGCAGTTTTCCAATTATGGCAGGTGGATGGACCTACCAACTTTCTGTAAAGAAAAGGCAGCCGAGTATATGATTGTCCAATGTTGCACTACAAACTGTTCTCGTGAGATTATCCCCTTTTGGAGCAGTGTGCACACTCTGTGTTGGTGTTCTTGCATCTTGCAGGGTGAATGCCTTCTGCAGTATTTGTGTCACTCTTCTGTCAAGCTCAGCTTGAGGTATTTCAGTGTGTTTATTATAGGTGAACTGAGGAGACCAGTGTAGAACCGCCTCATCTTTGTTTAAATGTAAAGAATTTAGTGTATCACTGTGTTTGGGGTCACTATGACATTAAGATATAAACTCCTCACCAGCCTTGTGGGGTCCCCCTGTGGGTTAGTGCATGACATCACAGAGCATAAAGACATAAGAAATGGTACAAGCATCAGGAGGACATTCAACTTAATAGGCTCATTTTGTGGCAGGTAGTTATAGATACTTGATCCAAAGATCCAAAACCTGAAAAAAAAACAGTAGCTTCTTCCAGACCCTCACCACCCTTTGTGTAGAGAAGCATGGCATGTTCCCAGTTTTCAATGTCCTTCCCCTCAGTTTTCATTTGTGTCCTCTGGTTTGTTTCACAGTAGAATGACAAACACACGTATATAGCTCCTTCACCTCTGACTTATGTTCTTCCCTTGTATTTTGTTTTTGTGTCTTGGTAGAAGATTCCTGTAGATATATTCTAACAGTTTCCCTCATGGGTTTGTTGTCACAGACTGGAGCTACAACATGCTGGTGGTTTAATCTTTCCATGAAACTCTCTGGCTTTGCCCTTTTTTTTCCACCAATATTTAAAATCTGTCGCTCGATTTGGGCAATTTGAACAATTCTGTTTTCTAAACAGCTCTTGACCTACATCTGCCTTGCTTTCCTTGTACACACATTGTCCTGCATGCTCGTTGTGACCAGTACACCATTTTTTCCGAAAGACTGACTCTTCATTCAGTTGCCTCCCTGGGGATTCCATTCCTTGTGCTGGTAATTAAGGATACCTGATCAGTGTGTTATCACCTTCATGGGACCATGGCTGCTTATCCTACTTGCAGTTCTAACCCTCCACGATTCTCAGAATCTTGTCCCAGATTTTCACATGCATCTATCTCAGCTGGGTTTCTGAAAACAGCCTTTTGCCTTGAAAGGGGTGCACAGCCTATCCTGAGGGGGTAATGATTTCACTCGGGTAAATTGCCAGTAAACCCACTATTGCATTTTCCGAAATAAATATTGAAATGTGTATTGATGTGTGCATATATGTGTTATGTGGATACCAGAGATCCTTCGTTTTGAGATGGGAATGATAATTACTCCATTTGAAATGGAAATTCTGTTCCTCAATCCGGTAACAGGACACCTGTAATTAAAAGCCTTGAAGGATTCCCAGCAAGGCTATCTGAAGGGACTGCAGTGTTAAACAAGCTGTGCATGATAAGAAATTTTGCACGCCCACTTTCCAGTCGCGCGCCCGAGTCGCGCGCAGCGAGCTCTCCCGGTGATTGGTGTTTCCTTGGAAACAGGAGGTGAGCTCAGGGGGCGCGTGCTGGCACCAAACAACGCTCAGGTCAGGGAAGCGGTACAGCTGTGTTGTAGGTTAAATTACATTTATCCCGTATTAATTATATATCGCAACAAACTTTTAGTGAAGACGTTGAACTGGGTATATCTGATGCGCAGTCGATTTTAAAATAAAGTTTTAAACTTATTCTTATCGGCGCGGTAGCTTTTTCCGAATTTAGATGAATCTACCCCAAATAAGTTATTTAAATGGAAATTTGCTTCAGAATCGTTGGTTGCGCTTAGCTAAAAAGCAATATTATGATTGCCAGTGCGTTTTTTTTCTTTTGCCTTCACAGTAACTGCAGTAGTAACATCTGCCCACCAAAGCAAAATGAAAGTTATAGACGTACGGAAAAAAATTGGAAACGCCTTGTAGCCCCCGTCTGTTCTTAATATTTAAATAACACGCTAACGTAACGTCTTGCATTTTAAACAGCGTCTCGTGCTTTTCTCTCTGTATCGTTTTGTAAAAGAAAATAAACCGTTGTTTCTTTCTTAATGAGATTATTCTGATGCTTTCACATTCCATAAAATAACGTAAAAATAATCCTAAAAATCTGCGCTAAGCCATTTAATAACATCACGCATGGACATTTAAACTTCTTGTCGGTCCCAGGGAGGATTAACGCGGTGCCTTGCTGTGCCCTGTCTATGATGCCATGAGATTAACACTTTCGCTTCAAGCGGCGGTGTGACTTGCAGGGCGAGCTGTCGTTGGCGTTCGGGGATCTGGTGTTTCACCATCAAATGTAGAGCCAACTCACAAAATGGCAGTGTGGCCACCGCCGCCTGAACGACGACGTTTGCTACCCCTTACTGTATACTGTGTGGCCACGAACGTCGTTTAATTGCAAATCAGAGTAGCGCAGTGACGGAAAGAGAAACAGATTTGTCAATTGTAACGGACCTGTGCTCAGCTGGGGAGGCAATACCCCAATTTTTAAATGCCCAAAGTTAAACATGATTAAAAAAAAAAGATAATGACGTGTTTAATCCAGTACAACGTTTGTCATACAAACTTTGAGATATACTGTTAGTTAAAGTATCTCTTTCAGCTGTAATCGCTCAAACACGTTGTCGCTCTAACATTTGTCTCCTCGTTTTCTTAACGTGACGATCTCCTGTCAGAATCTCCATCCTGAAACTGTGGACACCTTGGTATTTATAAAATGGCTCATGTATTTACAGGGGGAGCTAACTGCAACTTGATTTTTGAAATTGCAAACGGGTTATCGTAATGTACGATTTGGGGAACTTTTTGTTTTGAAAATCGGTTGACGATAGATTTATCAAAGGAAGGAACTTGGCGCTTAACGCATTAAAAACATCGGAGAGTCACGTTCATGTCCAGGCGGCATGCATTAAAATATCAAATTTTAATACGGAATATACGGAAAAACTGAAAAGTGTAAAACAAAGTACAATATATGAAAGAAGAATTGCATTCACGATTATTATTTTGTAATAGATATTATTATTATTCTCTGGATTGTTGACGTCTTTTTACATCTTTTTTTCTGAAATATTTTGTTCTTAACAGCTCTGAGACACTTCGAAATTTAACAACTAAAACTCAGTCTTTTAGTTTCTGTAGTGGTTCTAGTTTTACATTTATATATGTACTGTATATTCTTCTGATGACCGTTCTTCCCCCAGATAGTCATTGTCATTTTTCCCTCCATATTTTGTTTCTGGAAATGATGGCAGATGTTCTGATTTATACATTACAGAAATTGAGTAAGGACCTTATTTGTAATACAGAACATTAAGGGAAAAGGAATGAATATGAATGCTATGTATCAGTATTGTAATTCAGTGTTATTGTAATTAGAACTTAGTTTATACACAAGATTGTCTATCAGTTTATATAGTGTAAGTGTATGTACAAGTATTCTGGCATCAGAGATCATATAAGAACCCAGTTTGTAACATTTCAATATTGTGAAGTCAAATATTTTTTTTCAGAAAAGGTTAAAAAATGTATGTTGTTGTTATTTCTGCCCAAAACACCTTTTAAATAAACAACTGCATAATATTTACTTAGAATATAAATCGAATGCTGTGTAGTTCACTTCAGTGCCATTTTCTGTGTGCATCTGTTTTCCATTTAACAGTATATTTAACTAGAAGACCCACTTATGCACGTATTCTTCTTCATTTCTGTGCAGTGTACTATCTTTTGATTGTAAATATATGATATGTAAATGTTCTTTTTATAAATAAATTACTATAATTGCATTTGAAATACTCCTCAAATCCTTAAGACGAAAGCATCTAAATAATATATCACACTGAATTATTTATTAAGTCTAATTCAAAATAACTGTAAGGCTAGGTCATAGCCATATTACTTAACTACCCTAAACATACATTTTTTGCAAGATATAAAAAAACAGGCAATAGTTTTGGTCAGGGTAAATCTTTAGGTCTTTTCTGCTATTTCTATGGAAAACATAATGTAAATCAGTCTGTCCAATTCTCACCTAAGTTGTGTGTTTAAATATATATACAGTACTTTTTAGAGTAGTTAAGATGAACTTTCAAATATGTGTGCGCTACAAATCTAACTTTAATGAAGTTAACAAAAATATCACTTGCACGTTGTTGCCGAAAAATATTAAAACTTTAAAATAGTGCTATTCAAATGCCTGCTTTAAACACGCCCTTTTGTTTTACTGCTACATTTTTATGAAGTCGAGTGCCTAATTAATTACTGTGATGTTTTCCCCCTAGAGAGTCTAGAAAGTCAATGGAAGACTTTAGAAATTCAAACCAAAGGGGAACACTTGAAACTGATTACTTCAAATACAGATTTCTAAGATTCAGGAACATCGCCGATGTGTCCCCTTTCCGTGTATGTCTATGAAGTACAGTGCAAAGACAAAATCTGCCTTCTACAAGGGCAGAAAATGAAGCACTTGCATACATATATATATACTGCCACGACCTACCAGTTCAAGATTTCTTTGTTCTTTCTACAACACCACATTGTGTGAAATGATATACAAGTAAGGGGTGGCAGAAAATGGGCTGGGGCATATTTATTGTAGCATGTACAGTAAGCTCCATTTGCTTCATTAGCATTTTTGCCTTTTTATGCTAATCCGATGAGAAATGACTCATGCTTCCATTTCGTATGCATCTGCGCTACCTCGTAACATTCTTATTAGAAAGGGGGAGAAATTAAAAATTCATCAGAGGGCCAGACTTGCACTGCAGCAGCGCCTATGGCAGCAGGAAAGAATACAGTCATGTTTACCATTTCTATCATGGTGCCACCATTTTATGGCTTTGGCTGTGGTGAACGAAAGGGTAGACTTAAAATGTCTGCTGGCATACTCCGCTTGGCTTGTGTGTCACTAACCAATGAGTGAGTGCAGTCACGAATACCAATTGTTTAATTAGCGTCTTCTCCAGTCATGCATATAAAGCAGCTCATTTGCATGCATAATTCGCAGTTGCTATCATGCATGTGTTGTACTCCTGGTACCCGTTTCCAGGCTAATCCTTCACGACATTCGCACGATTTTTTAAGGGTGTCTGAAAAATTGTAATGCAGTAACAGGCAGACAGAATTTTGGTTGGTGTCCTTTAAATCTTTAATTCTTTTTTTGCCATTTGAACGTGTGTGCAGTTATGTGCAATGGACTGCATAGTGCTCATTGCCTGTCTTTACGTAAACACCCTCAATATCCACATGTGTGCGGACATTTTTGATTTGCAATGTAATTTCTTATCAGTTACATTTTTGTCTGCCTAATGTCACTCTGATTTGGAACTGGTATTGTTGACAAAATCATATCCAGGTAAAAAAAAATTTCTTTAGTCATATTCTTGTTGTAATCAGTCAGTTTTTTATTTCTTTTAAATGTATGATCTGTTTTTGTTTTATGTCTCCCTTATTGCATGTGATATCCAAGTTGTGTTGCTTAGCACTCAGAATTAAAAACTAAGAATTAATGTTAGCTTTAAGGAATTAAAGATTTATTTGACTGCTTTGTCACAGGTACACTAATCCAGAAGCCACAGAAATATGAAAAAAATATCTTAATGTATTTTATTGAACCCAGCTTATTGTCAGGGTATAGTTCCACATCATGAAAAACAGGGGAAGTTTTCACATATAGTGTTTTTCATCTTGCAACAGGTTTTCCATAGCTTTTTTAGAATTCATAGGTTATATGAACTGATAATAAGAGAATTGCTTTAAGTTCAGAACGGCAGATTGTGAAAGTGTGTTTTGAGTCAAGACTTAAAAATAACACATGAAGGAGCTTCTTTGCAAGTAGAGGCAGAAAGTTCTAGATTTGAGACACACTTTGTGGAAATAGGACAGATCTGCAATTAATGATTGCTTGCTACTTTTAGACTTTACATTCATTAACCAAGCAGAAAATCTTGTAAAATGAGTCTAAGAGGAATATTTTAATCAGATGTGTTCTACTTTGTAGTATTGTGATTCTATCTGTATTTAGTTTTTTTAAATATTGATTTTCAACCACTTGCTTTTACCAATGATTAGTCAGTGGTATCATCTATCAAAATCTCTGAAATACGTTTTGATAATCTGATTGAAGAACAAACCTTTTCATTTCCTTTTAATGTTTTTTTTAAACGTGCACTGTATTACGGTATTTGCTATCCTAATGTAAATGTAATACATGGTATTACATTCCGACACTTTGTTTGGGTGTTTTCACAAACCATTTTAAATTTCACCCAGCAAGGTCCTACACTCAGGTGTAAGGAATAAAATAGCTTCACTTTCTTACCTTGTCAGACAGGCCTGGGTTTGTAGAAGACATGGAAAGTGTCAGGCATATTAATGCTTTTCCCACAATGCTTTTCCTCCTTGCCTATTTTAATTTTAATGACCCTGTTTAAGGATTAAGGTTTTGTATGCATGTTTTTATCAATTGGACTTGAATGTGCAGAGCCTGCAGCAGCATCAGATGCAGGAAATGGGTAAACTTTGCTGTTGTTGTTGTTTTTTCTTACTGGTTCCTGTGCCTTTAAGGACGCAAACTCCTTGGTTCAAGGCTATGGTTTCTTCATTTGACAGCTTCAAATATCAGCCATCCTGAGCTAAGACATGCGTTTGGTCTTTTAGATTTGATAAGCATTTAAGTTTGTGGGCCACGCAAAGTGAGTGTGTTTGCTTTCTAACCATTAGAAGCTAAGGGTTTTAATAAACATGATGTGTAGAGAGTAGCTCGATTAAATTAAGTCTGGAAGGCTTCATTTTTTTAGGTATATATTGGATGTACAGAAAATGGTATGCCAGACAAGCTATTTTTCAAGTTTGTATGCATACATTGTAAGACTAACACAGATAACTAGGATTTGAGCAGCATTGCAGGTTTTTGGAAATCATTATTTTTTAAGTACTGACAATTAATTTTAATTTTCATCAGCTAATTATTTAATATTGATCAGCTAATTTAGGGCCTGATTTAAACTAGGGCTTTGATTACAGTCAATTCTACACCTTGTTTGAATGTATTCCTGTAGTAGGTTGTTGTTATGAAACTGTCAGTTTTCCTGTTCTATAATCTAGGATGCTCCTAAGCTTAGCTGATAAATATTTTATAAGTTATGTTTTGCATGTTTTTGTACTGCAACATAATAGCTATATTTAATAATTGTATTTTTACCCCTTTCAGTTCAGTCAGAAGTGAAGAACATGTACGTGGCATGAAAATGATCAGTAAATAAAAATCACTGAAGCAAGTGGTCTATCAAAATATACTATCGTTTTTTAGGGCAGATGTTTGTGGTCTTATGGGGGCTTGTCAATTTTTAATATCCTTATTCCATTATACTTTTGTGGACTAAGGTTATTCACTGCTGTAATCAAACAAAAAAAAAGGTTAAGATGAAATCTATCAAACATCCATATGCAGATTAAAGACTCCTAGACAAGTAAGCAAAAATTTATATCACACATATTTATATATATATATAAACATGCTTTATTATTATTTTAAAATGGATATACTGTATTTAATACTGCCTCTTTTGCTCACTGCTTCCTTATTAAATAATTGTAACAACCTGAAAAGGTCAGTGATCTTATGTTTTGGTCTTTTACCGGTCAGCTTGGTTTCTTCTTCTATACCTTACAATAATTCTTGATGTTAGAATAAAAACCTTTGTTTACTTCAAAGAAAGTTAAATGGCAAAAGAGAAAGGCAAAGATAACTAAATTTAAACAACGTTTATGCTTTTAGAGAGAGCCTTTCTGTAGTCCTTCAGAATGCAAATGCTATTTCTTGAGCTGATTATTACATCTAACCATGAATTTGGAATCAAATGCTGAAAATTGGAGGATCAGATTTAAGCTTTAGAATTTGTGTGTGTCTTTTGATCTGTTTAAGAAATAGAACATGCTTGCATTATCCTGGCATCTCATTTCTACAGGGTAAAGCAATTTATTTTGAGACTTCCACATAGATTAGAAGCTTAGAACACAGCAGAAATATCAAAACTATAAAAATTGTTTCCCTGTATTTAGAAATGTGGGGAAATATGAATAAATTAAAGTTTATTATATATTATCATAGAGGAGGGAAGTACAGTATGCATGGGATCTGATGATGAAGGGTTAAGTATGTGCCAGGTAACAGGTAAGAGTTTGTAGCAATCTAACATTTCTTTTTACAGAAATAGAAACAAAAAACATTAAAAACCTGTGAGGTTAACCACAGAAAAGCCAACATATTTCTTATTAGTCTTTTACATAGTCTTTCCCAATACTTTTTTCACATTGAAAGTGCATATGTTTGCTTTGATGGTTTTAAATGGTTGTATTGTTAAATGAACATAAAGAAAAAACGTGCTGTGTGAAGTCTTTGCTGAGCAGTGATGAGATACTCTAATGTGCAAAGCAGTCATGGAAATAGGTCGATTTAATTTAATTTTTGCATGTCTCAGGGTCGCCTGTCATATATTAATGGAATGTAAGTGCTCATTGAACCACAGTGTGAAAACTTTTGTTACAGAGGAAATATAGCACTTACTGATACTAGGTAGTGGTTAATGGTTGCTGTAGAGTGTTAGAGAATGGATAATGACAAATACTGTATATTGTTTTTATATCTTAGAACATGTAGGTCTCATATACTATTTGGCAAATGTTGTACCTCATATGTCATTGTCATTGCAGTGGTAATAAAACCTTTACTGTAATACAGTCCTAATGCTGAAAAGTAGGGAAAGTAAGGATCAAACATTATCGCCCCTTGTAGTGGTAAGCAGAATAATTCATTTCTGAGAAAGCCCATTGTTGAGGCTGAGTCTCCCCTTCCTGGTGAATGCTCACATGCGCCCGGCCATGCTGCAGTCGGATGCAGGCATCAGCAGCGCTGGCATGCCCTGCACAGGGAGCACAGCGCCCCAGCGCCCCAGCGCAGAAGGGAATGGGGATGTAAAAAAAAAAGGCTGGCAATCTGCAGAGGGAGAGGGCAACTTCATCAAGGGGAAACAGGGCAGCCCATGTCCTCACTGCCCGCGCCACACTGGGGGCCGTGCTCACCGTAAAGCACACACATGCCAGTGAAAGGAGAGGACGCCCCTGCATTTACCAGCATATCTGTGCGTTGTGAATACGGCCGGCCCTCAGCTTGAATACGCCGTTTTCAGGCCTTCCTCGCAGCTCCAGTTGCATTGTTAAACTAGCTTTCCAGATTAAGTACAGCTGTACATAGCAGAGGCCAAATCAGCTTCATGCCATTTTATGTAAAGCAAGTATATGGAAATAAGCTGTATGTTTATATTAACCCCTCCTTGTCTCTCAGGCTCTGTGCAGTAATAACCCCACTCTGTCTCTTTCACAGACCCAATGCAGTGTCTAGGTAATGTTGCGCATAGTCAGCATATCATGATGTTTTTTTTTTGTCGTTTTATGGATTTGTGTTTCTAAACCTTTAATTGCAGGTGGGGGGTAAATGTCTTATACAAAATCCATTATTGTTCTGTGCAGTTGAAACACTACTGGTGATGGCAAAAGAGATGACACACAGAAAACGCAGATTGCAGTTTTCAGTGGGCGCTTGAACTGAGTCTTTCTGCAGTCTGAACGGAGGGCTGATAAACTGGTCAAATCGTTTCTCTGTTGCCTCTGTTGAAATGCTAAGGCAGAATTAGCAGTTTTAATTGATTTTGTGTGTCATCATCAGTTTCACTTGTTCACATGCCAAAGAGGTAAAGTGACAAAATGTCACTCCTAATGTTTCTCCTAAAAGCATGTGAGTTTCAGTTCTGTACACCTTGCATATTTAAGATTCCCAAAACACAGTAAGCACCTAGGCCAGTATGAAGATGCACATTTGTTTGAGAGGTAGTTAGTGGTGTATTCTCACAGCTTTTGGTTTCTGAGCACAGTTGCAGACAGGGGTGCCTTCTGTATGGAATTTGTCCCCATCCTGTGTGCTCTTCAGCTGCTCCACTTTCCTCCCCTCCCAAGAACGTACTGGCTAGGCTGGTGTCTCTGATGTGTGTGTGCCCATTTATAGACTGGTGTCTTGCTCAGGATGTAGTCGTATATTGTGCCCTATCCTTCCCATAAAGACTCTGGGTTGGTTTCATTTCTGACTGGGAATATCATGCATGTGAAAGGAGTGTGCCCAGCTGAATATTGCCAGACATAGCTTATTTTATATCACTGAAGAACATTCTACTTCAGAAAAAAATATTGTTAACTACTTGATGACTGTTATTTTTTATCAGGTGTTTATTCTTTCTAAGTTTTGATCAAACTGTATCTCCTCTATGAATGGGATTGAAATCTGCAATTTCCCTCATGGGATCAATAAAGTATCTATCTATCTAATGTCAGACTTTGTCATTTAATAAGACCTGATTCATATCAGGTTGAGTAACTTTCTTCCCTTGCATGAATTTCCTGTTATCATTTTTTTCAGCAGTTAGACATCAAGTAATCAGAAGTACCATTTACATTATCTGTTTTCGCATCATCAACTCGGAATAATCATACTGCGGCTCAATAGTTATTTAGTTATTATTGTTTACAATATTCATACATTACAAAATAAAAAACGCATATGTCCTCTTAAACACATTATGTTTAAAATTGTTTTATTTTTCAAAGAGAATGACAAAAATCATATCAGAACAATCAATTTTCATGAAGTTCTCCCTAACACATTCATTGAAATTGCAACAAGCTGAGAGTTTTGAGTGGGCTTATGTGGAGTAAAAAAATAAACTGAACACACACTTTAATCCTTGATGACAAAAGCTTTTCCAACCAAAATTACATCATAATTGACTTAGCCTTTGTCCTCCTGTGTTCAAGGTTAGGCAGTGGTCATCCCAAGATATCAAAGTTCTTTGGTTCTCCCAGATACCCAACTCCACCTTTTTACTTCAGCACGGAGATTTCACATTCAAATTGCATGCGTGGGTCAGAAATGACAATGGGATGTCTCTAAACAAATGGGCAGCCTTTAGAAGATGACCTGTAAGATTCAAGAGTCAGTACTCTTTGGAATTCATTGATGAAGCACCAGGATCTGGCAAATGTAAAAGACTGAATACTGAGTGGTGGAATGTTAATATTTTATGCATATATTTCAGAGGAAAGGCCTATTTAATGAAAGGCCATATACTAAATTCTAATTTATTTTCACCTTTTCATCTTATTTTTTCCAGATGTACAATTTTCTTCACTTGAGTATCCTTAAGTTAGGGTTATGTGCCGTTTTCACCGATTTGTTTTTTAAAAGCTCTATTATTTTAGAGAAATAAAATGCACTTCAGGTCCGTGCATTTCTTAGTGTCGTTCCTCTTGTGTTACAGAGTAAGAAGAGATGACCAGAAACGTAATCAGTTTGAAGACAATGGGCAAATATACCTGTCTCAGATTATTCCCGAAGCTAGGCCACTATGAGGTAAGTTAAGGTACTAGCGCCAGAAAGCAGGAGATCTTTGATGTATGCCCAGATGACTGTGCACTAGCAGTGTCAGGATTTGCAGAAGTTTTGTGTGCCTGCCTGCAGCAAAGTACACATACAGTACTGTAGAGACTTGGGTGATCTAGATGTGTTATTGCTCCAGATAACAGTAAAGATGGAACAATGTTTTGAGGGCTGCTTATTCAAATATGCCATCAGAACTTACAACCCTTTTCTTTACTAAAATCCTTGATGAAAATATGAAAGAGCTTTGTTTCCTAAAATATTTAGGGTAAATAAATAATTCAACAATCTGGTACTGTTTTTTTTGTATATTTTGGGGCTATAATGTTATGAAATTAAATTCATTTAAAATGTTTGTCTAGAAAAAAGATCCCATTGTGATTAATAATGCCAAAGATGTACTGGGGAAGGGAACATCGTACAATATAAATTAAACTATAACATTGAAATGTTGCACACACACTACATCCAATACTCAGTAATCTGAAATATTTGTATATACCATAAAATGGTCATGCTTCTAACATAATGATGGTTCATTTTAAGATCTTAGACTTTCAGAGAAGCTACTGGTTGTTTTGTTATAAACACTTAACTAGTAATATTCAAAACAAGGATCAAGGATGCAGAGGAATCATTGTGACCACAAACCTCGGAATGAGACAGGAAAGTCCTTAATCTGTTCAAGCACTAATAACCACTGTCAGGATGCAGTCAAAATAGATACTTTAACTCAGAAATAGAACAGGTGTTCTCGTGTTTTGTTTTGGCACACTAAAATATATGTGCTTGTAGAACAAAATATCCTGTATCAGGCCTTTCTTGTGAGAAACCATAAAATGCACCGTATCTGCATTATCAATAAGCAGAAGCTGAGTGACAGTTACTGGGCATGCATGCAGGTTATAAAATGCATTGCTTACCATTGTCTAGAGAATTTGATGTAGAACACAAAAGCCATGCTCATTGCTTGAGTTTTATAGGTCACAGGAAATATGCACTATGAAATTTGATATGTCAAACAACCATCAGTCTATGCAGTGTCAGTAAAATCCTCAGGTGCATTTATGGCAAAGCACTAAAAGGCCATACTCCTGTACACAACTCTGGGACCCCAGTTAATGAATACTCCATACAAAGTAACATGCTGCAAATGCTGAAACATCAACTCTCACAAATCCTTTGTTTTACTGTGGATGCATATGAAGTGTTCGAGAAAAAAAGTAATTTTATTTACCGAGAAGGTTTGGAAAGTTTGTGGTTGGATCCTGAGTTTTTTGTCCAGCTCAACCACATGGATGTGCTTGGAGTTCTGATTACCTTTATCGTATGAAGCTCTTTGGTCATGGCTGGTCTTCGCTGTATTCTCCAGATGTGCAGATATCCAGATGTGATTTCCTTTGTGGGGCACTTAAAGATAAGGCCTGCAGAATAAGCCAGGTAATAGTAAAGATCCTAACAGTGGGCTTTCCACAGTTGCATGCTCCTTCTTGTACATTTGAACATTTCTAGAAATAATGTTGTTTTTCCTGATGAAATCTGTGTGCCCAATTAAATGACAAGCCCTTCTTTTGCATGAACTGTCCATGTAAAAGTAAAATACAAACAGAACGGAATGGAAATTAGTGATCAACAACAGGCCGGAGCAGTTCCTGCCCTAGCAAGCAGTACAGGTCAAGCTTCCATCGGTAACCTCTGAACTTGGAAGAATTATACAGTTTAACAGCGAGTGACATGGCACCAAGCCATGACTCCCTAATCACTTCAAGTTACAGTGCAGGTTGAGACCAGTAGGTCAGACATCACTGATCTGAAATTGGGTTGGTGTTAGGCTGTAGCCAGGATTGTGGCCAAGCACTGCCAGGTCTTGATGGGATAGAGTTTTGCAGGACATCCTTAGTTCTCTTTGCAACAGAGACCCCAGAGGTTGCAGTGTAGTCAGTGAGAGCTGCATCACTCCTCCTGCAACGCTTCCTGCGGTCACTGTGGGGCTCACAGGAGGTTACAGGGCAGAGAGCTCAGGAGGTCCTTCCTCAAGTACGTGATCCGGTCACAATAAAAAGTCTTTTTAAGGGCAGCCGACAAGGTGTGGTAAACCTGGGTTGTTCCTGTTTACAATCAGACCAATTTAAAAAGAAGGTTAAGATTTTTAGTTAGATAAATTAGTATTTTATACCCCCTGTTCTACAAAAATTGACATTACGCAACAGAAATTTAGATTTTGCTGTAGATTTTTTTATAATACATTTCTTTAGGTTTACAGCTGATACATTACAGTTTGGTTGCCATATTTAATGTGTTTTTGCATGATTTTAATAATTATAGCACCATAAGCCAAACATTTACTAATTAAGAATTTCTTATTTTATTATTAATAATAATACATTGCTTTTATATAGCATTTTTCACGAAAAAGGGCTTATCCACTATATTGACGTGCAGCTCCCACCTGACTGATTAAATGATTGGGTTAAATCACATCTTCTGTGCGCTTTTCAGTTGTAAATTACTATAACCCCATGTGGACTTTTTTGTCTACCAGAAGCTTTTGTCTTCAACTCAATGGAAAATTGCTATCAGGTAACGTGTTTGCAATTTGAATCTGGCAGGTGAGGCAAAATTTTGACCTAACCCAAACCTATGTCTCAACTTTTCATGTTAAGAGAAAGAAAAATAGCCACGAAACAATTCCGTATAATGGCAAGTCTTGATCTTGAAGTGCCAAAACAGGTCGAATAGAGGTTTACTTGTGGATTCAATATCTCACCCGAAATTTATTTTTATTTTTAAAACCTTATGGTACAGTATTTTCAGTACAGTAATTCATTGGCCACATGCCTTGGTTATGTTTTCATATTTCACTGACACTCTGGGAATTCTTCTGATTTAGTTTTTAAACAAATATTATGTTTTTAAATTGTTACATCAGCTGCCTTGGTGTTAACTCCACATTTTTAAATATTTCCAAGCTTTCTAAGTGTGAGTACATAGTAAAATATGATCCTGTTTTCCCATTTCTGGACTCCAAAATGCTAGCTTGTAAACTAGCTTGTAGTTCACTGCATCTTTTCATGTCAACATTAGTACAACATATTGTAATTCATTATAGGAACTATGGATATATGCTTGTATATACAGTATGAAATACATATATACATGTTTGTATTTTTTGTCAGCAATGGACTGGTGTCCAGTTCAGATTGTTGTCCCATGTTGTGCCCTGTGCTGGGAATTTTGAATGCTTGATCCAGGTCTCCTTGCAGTTTTCTCTGTTCAAAGCTAACAAAATTCAAATCTTTTAGCCTGACATACTATGAGAATTCTTAAACACTGGAATTATTGATATGTCTGAATTGAATAGATGTAAGATGTCTCCGTGTCTTTCACAATGGCTTAGTATTGGTTTAGAGAGTACATGTGAGATTTTAAAACTCTTGAACAGTGGAACTCAGGAACAGCTGTACTTCATCAACAGTGCTCTTCAGCAATCAGAGGTGTCCCATGTAGATATTGATTCATCACAGAAAACACATTACCCCATTGAGTTGGATTCTGGTGGATGAATTGGTCAGCCCATTGAAGTCTAGTTTGGACGTGCCTGAGAATAAGATGCAGCTGTTAAACAGGTTGACAAACAAGGATTCCTTTTCACATAATTGACAGGAAACTGTTCTGGCACCTGTCCTGTAATAGCTAGGTGCCGGATCCACACTTTGATGGGAAAGTTTGGTAGGGACTGCAAAACGTATCGCTCCGCTGAGCCGGGTTGAGGACAGGTCATTTTGAAGTATAACTCGCTATATACTCTACGCACTCTAAACACCCATGAAAAAGTTGTGATACATGGGAATTGAGGAGCCTGCCTGTCAGTCAAGGGATTTGATTCATCCCAGCTTCCAAAGACCTTGGCTAAACAATGACACAGTTAAGCATGAAGTCGTGTGCCTGTAGGAGATGAGAAAATAAGCGAGACGACATTTGCTTTCTCCCACTTCGCCGTAGAGGAGTCTGTCCCAGCCCCGGCTCTGGAGCACTGCCCTGTCTTCTGGTTTTCATTCCAGCCCAGCTCTTAACCAACAAAGCTTATTGAAGTGTTAATTGCACTTAGTCTCACAAATCATTTCTTTCACGTGCGTCATTTAGAGTTCTTCTCAATACAGTGAGTGGAGATCGGTCACGTCCTGGTTTAGTATAGTTACACCTCTAAAGCTTTCTATGACACTCTTATCATTTGTGGGTTGAGGATGTGCAGACACAGGTGCAAATGACACACACACTCAAAAGATTGCTAAGGAGAGCTTTAACCCAGTATCTGGCATTATTTCACGTTAAGTTCTGACCTTGTTCTACTTTGTAAGAGCTGAAACGGTTTTAAAAGTGTTAGGAAAACTTTAAGGGCTTGATGACTCAGACTAACAGTGTTCAGCTGGAAATAAAAAACAGGTGATATAAGGAAGAGAAGGACCTGCTTCTGAGAGAGAAAAGGGCACCGTTCAATGTAAAAGCAGTACGAGATTTTTACTCTCACTTAACTGTAACAGGTCTTCTGCATCAGATTAGACGACCATTTCAGACCTTTAGCATCTTGTTTCAAAGGCAAGAACATCCGAATTTCAAATTCCAGAGTTAATTTATAGGCTTGCCCTTTTAAAGAAAAACAGTCGTTAAGCAGAAGGAAATTAAGTGCTACTACGTAATCTACCTGTAGTGAAGTCGGAAGATGTCTGAAGCTGTTCTGCATTGTGCGCGCACCAACACCAAAGAAATTCACTCTACACGCCTGCATTTAACAGGATCCCATTTCTGTGTCAGATATGCAGGGACCAAAATCTCACTGTGTGCAGGCATACCTGCTGTCTTTATTTTTCACATGGGGAGTCCGTAGTTTATCTGCTGTGGACATTTGGACCTTAGATATCTAATTCGCTAATTATTGTTTCTTCATAAGACTTGAGCACTAAATGGTAAATGAATGCATTTGCTGAATCAAAAGACTGTGAAGACTTCCACTTTCCAAACAAGATGTACTACTTTATTCTACACATACAGTATTTTTATGTAACCATCCTAATATTGATTCATATGTATCTGAACCCAGTCTCAATGTTATAATACAGTTTAATTAAGAATTTTGCATATCGTATATATATACCGTACAGTACTGTGTCTTCTACCTTGCTACTTTATAAGATGCCCTGAACAAAAAAAGCTACTAAGCAAACAAACACATTTAATATTGCAATCTATTTTTGATCAGATGGTACCTGTTTAGTTTAAGAGCCCACACAATTTACTTCTTTAAAAAAAATTGAACTTTATCATTCTGATATATCGGGAAGAGTTCTAAAGCCTGGAAGTCTTGGCTGTAGATTTCTTTGTCAGTTGGTTTTACAATCTTTCTTTAAAGTTTCAGGTCACTCGCTGCATGAATAATAAAAAAAAAAAGCAAAAAACAATCTGATAAGTGTGTGAGACGTTTGATAACATTAGATAATAAGAGCTCGTTAAAGAGGGGATTCATTAATGTGTATTGCCTTCTAGTGTCAGTTATTGTATTCTGCAATCTACAATTAGTGTTTCTGTGGGAGGGATGAGGAACGGCCCGAGATCCAATTGGACTGTTTCAGGGACAGATGAAAAGATCGCTGTTCCATGTTTTTTTTTCTGCTTCACAGGAAAAATGTGTAATTTCTTCATAGACTGACAAAATACACTTCAGAAAACCCTTCATTATAAATAATTATTTCTGCCTGTACGCAGCTACATGTGTATTCATGTTTAGGCATATTTTCATATGTAGTATGAATGCATTTGGCACATTCCTTTTTATTTTGTTCGGCTTAATGCATTTTAAAAGGAAGCTACTGTAGACCATTTGTGGGAACCTGTTACGTTTTTTTTCGTCATTATTTCCACATCAGCATTGCTGGAGGAATATGGGAGTTTTTTTTCCCTCGCTGTACATTTTCTCCTTTTTCACAAAATGAAAAGAACAAGAATTAAGGGCAGAGTTTATTTTTTTGGTGCTCTGCTCATTATCGTACATTCTGTGGACAGTCCCTCTTTGAAACCTCACCTCCCACAACTGTCTTGCATTTTTTAATTTAGCAAGTGGTAACAAAAAAGGAGTTAATTATGTGGTCTGCCTAGAAGCCTCATCATGAATTGTGGTTTTTAATGGAACCGCCCGTAGAAGACAATAGATATCACTGAAGGTGTAACACAAAAATGAGTGGGAGCTTCTGGATGTAAGACTCTATTTTTTTCCTTTAAAAAATAGAAATAGCCCTGTTACCGAATAAGAACTACCCAAACAGACTGGACCAAATGACTGAAAGTCATTTACTTAGGGGCTCTTCATTTTTTGTTGTATATATTTGGTTTTAGCCATAATAAATTAGATAATTGCATAATATTTGTGTTATGGCTAAATACATTTGCAATTATAATAAATGTCAAAAACCCAGTATTGACATCATGCTGGTTGCCCATTTTTGAGTTTACCAAAAGCTGTTAAACGGGGATATTCTACAAGCAGTATGCTGTTTGTTTCAAAACTCTTAAAAAATCAGAACTGGGGGAGCTTCAGTTCCTTATATTTCAGAAATGAGTACTGTTCGGCAGGAGATCTTTGTTTTTGTTTAGTTTATTTGTTCGTGTCTGGAGCATTATCTTAAATAAGTAGGCACATGCTTTATTTTAAAGTAATATCTAAGAAGTTGGCATTGAGGTGCATCTAATTTTGGGTACTGTAGATTTGTCAACCTTCGTCAATTTGTGAAGTTTAACTTCCTGAGAACAAAGGCCAAGCGCATGGTAAATATCGTCATACAAATGAAAGCAAATCACTGACACTAACACAGTTAAGAACCACATATTTGTCCTCGTGAGGAAATTGGTTCTGACCTGTAGTTGTAAAACAATAATTAAGTATTCTTAGCTGGAAAATTAATATTAAAAACGCAGGAACACTTGCAGTTTGTCTTATTCATTTTTCCATGTGTATTTGAACAGTAACATTTTAATTTCCCTCCTCCTTGCCGTGACGGATTTTGCTAATACTGTGCTGTGCCCAGCGATAATCTGAATTGCAAATGCATCAGGCAGTGCAACCCTTCTTATTAACAGCATTTCAGAATTGTCCGTTAAAAATAGCATGTGCCATAAATTGTTTTACTGTTGATGACAGCTCATTGAAAATGCACGTAGGTTTTAAAATAAACGGGCCAGGAAAAAAGGGCATTGCAAAGAGCTAAGGCATTTTTGCCCACTGTATCTAAAAATATAAAAGAGATTGCACTCAATATGGTTAATGAAAATCAGCCCCCTTCATAATAAACAACCTAACACTCCAACCTCATCAAACTATGACATTTCCTTGTACATGTTTTAATGGCTTTTTATTTTTCTGGTTTTGGTACTCATACATCAGGAGAGATTAGAGATAGAATGGATGACCTCTTGCAAATAGCTATTTGTATAAAATGCATGCGCTAAGTCTGAATTTTCTAAGGTCTGAGGTTCTGTTAAATATGCTGTACATATGTTGGCTAGTGAGACAGAAGAACAAAATACATTTCCTTTAGTTAATTAAGACAAAATTCGAATAAAATATATATATTATTTAAAAGATCCTAACAATTCTTTTTCAATAATCAAGTCTGCTTCTGTGTGAAATATACATGTATATACATGAATTTTTCATGCTATTCTTATTTTTCTCCTTTGTATTATACTACTGTGTAAGTAAATGGATGAGAAAGGTCATACTTGTACATTCTTATACATTTACCACATTCTTTTGTGTGTACCTGCTCTGTTGTTTTATTGTAAAGACATTTTTTATTGTTTTGAGATGATATTGTATCACGAAAGGCACTACATAAAAAAAATTAAAGACTATTTCTCCTACTTGTGAAAGGTGAGTGATGTTTTATTTTTTAGTTTGGATTTGCCAAGCAAATATCCTTGACAGGAGATTCAGTTACAGGGCATCTCTAGCATAGGTGTAAAGTGATCTCCATATAAACTGCATATTACACAATTATAGTTAAATAGTCTCTCTGTCTTATATTATGTTCTTGTTCTGTGTTTTAAGAAGACAATAATTATGTAATGCTTAGATTACAGTTCACTGAACGAAAAATAGGATGCATACTTCCCAGCCAAAAGAGAGAGAACCAAACTAATTACTGTGATCCAATTACTGGCTGCACCGCACTCTCTTTAAAATATCTGCTTCAGGTTATGTGCTTCACAAGTGCAATTTCATAGAACAATATAGTTTGGCAAGCTGCGTTCCAGTCCATGAAGAACTGTCATACGTGTGTCCCGGAATACGAAAGAGATCGACCGTTAAAATAATACTTTTGAACAGCACAATGGTGTTTTTGTAGAAGCCACATGGCTGGCAGTTCTAGAGACACAATATGGCCAGGCCCTGTGAATGGGGACAGGGACACAGACACTTACAATAATGCATTATAATGTTAACATTCCTGCATGTCTAATAACCTGGGTCTGCCGCAGCAGTGTCCTAAAGCAGACACACTCTGACAGGCCCTGTACATGCATGTCAGGGAATCAGCGCACAGATTGAATTTAATGATTTATTAATCATTTCCCTCATCTAAATACTCCAGTATTAAAGCTCTCTTGTATTTTGTTTCTGCTGTCTGCTGCAGTGTTTATTATACACAGTATGTTAGGCTGCTGGCCTGGTGTCTCTAGCATTACTCACTCATCAGCATATTTGTTAAGTGTGAAGCTGTGATACTTAGCGCATTAGGGAAAAGTGGTTGTTTGATCAGTCTAAAAATGTTTTAAAAACGATTTACCATTCAAAGAATGTGTTTTTAAATATATTTTCATTCAGTTGTGAGACTGAGCTGAACCAAGATCTCCAGATGTCTGTTGTGTAATTGTGTAACTGCAATGCACAATGCACACAGAAGCATGTGTTCACTTTACTTCAGAAACAGACGAAAATGCAACAGTGAGAAAAAAAACACATGAACATGTCTCAGGAGGGCTGGGTTAAGATCGTCTTCTGTGGATGTTACACGCTTTCCTTATTCTATATTTCCCAAGAATCCTTATATATGTTGTGTGGGTACTGGGTGGGTTTATTTTATTGGCGTCTTTTGTATTTTTTTCTGCATCAAATGTCAAGTTAATTTACAGGGTGCTATCAGTGGTGTGTTGCCTTGGTTTGTGGTTTCGTCTGTAACACAGGCAGCTGAGACCAAGTCAGGGATTGGGGGAGAGAAAGCCAAGAGCACATACAGTATGCCAGTGTCTGCAAATTGGCTGCTTCTGCTGTGCTGTACAGAAGGGAAACCTCAAGCATTCATTTACATGCTGCAGAATATCAGGGATTTGGCTGTGCTGATTTCATAGTGGATCTAGGCCTGACATTCATTTTGTGGTTTCCAGACCTCCTGCAGAAAAGTTTGTTTTCCACTCAGAGATAAAAGAAATATTCTAAGGTAAACTATCAGTAAATGAATACCCAGCCTGTAAAATTTGCCTCAGAGAATTGAAATGGTTGCCATCGTATCATTTTTATTTTTGCTTCTAGCATGATGGAAAGAGACTTTTTTATTATTTGCTGTTGTATATAGATATTCAATATCAAAATCGATTTCTACAGCTTATTTTTTTAGTCTATAACGCAAACACTTCCCCCAGATAATTATTATTTTTTCTGCTAGAAAGATATAGTATGCAAAATAAGTGATGTTCCTTTAAAAAGGCTAATTACTTATTTAATGTGACTTACATGTCATCTGTTTTATACAGGCAAAGGTTATGAACCTTATTTGAATTGAAAGATATTTCGGGGGATGTCCTGTTTTTTTTTCTTAAAGGAAAGAGATTCAAATATCTTACAATTTCAGGGCCTAAGAAGGGGTGGCCAAATGCAAGACTTTAGTTGTATACTGCAGTGCAAAAAAAATCTTGTTCCTAGAAACCCTTTTATATAAACACTTGCGTCACAGAGGGCAACCAAGAATATTCACAACTTCATTGGCAAAGGTCTATGTAAACAGACGTGTCTTACCATCAGTTGCAATAGATGCTCGAGCAATAACTATATTAAAGAAAACATGGGGGTGCAGATTAACGTCTTCTTTGGACATGTTTATTAATGTGGGGGATCCCATTTGAACACATAATCAGATTTCCTCCTCAACAAGATTGTACTTTACACAGTCTGCCTCCTTAATGCACTAACCACTTGAATATTCCTTGCCGGTAATGGAGAGCGCACTGCATATGTAGGTTTTGTCTCTCCACACAACAATGCAGATGTGTATACTATACATGTGTATACACATATGTGCATTATACCCATAATACTGTATTGTTGTTAGTTGTAGCAATGTACGCATTTAAATGCTGTTACTTAAGTCAGGTAAATAATTGACCATTTTTAGATTTGACATTGAGGATGCTACTGCAATTTATAATATATTTGCTTTGTATGTATTCTGAATGACGCTAAGAAGCGTTCCATAAATACCCTGTGTATCCTGGACATCTGTGTATAATTGTGATAATTAACACATGCGACTCAGCTACTAAGTACAAAATAAAAGCTTCTCTCCTTACTCTTCCTGTCTGTGTGTCTGTGTGTCTGAAAGAGAACAAGCTGGGGTATGCAAAAAGACAAGTTCCTAATACAAGAAATTGTATATGGCCAATAAAGCGATCTTATAAGTTGATAATATTGCTGATCGAATTCCATAAATGCTTAATGTTTAGTCTATTGTCCTACGCAAAATCACAAATATATAGATTTCACATGCTGTGTATTTCAGCTACTATTTTACGACAGCTGATTTGAAATTTGCTACAGCATTGTACATTATCATGGCAAAAACAGACACTGCTTCTCAACATTAGCATTCACCCAATTTGAGTGTGACACTCTTTTTATAATAAACTCAAATGATTTCCACTTGCTACTACTGGTTGTTGTTCCTAAGCTTTAAAATATAACTTTAAAGTCCAAAGATACTGGTACATATGCTATTAAGGCACAATGCTTGATATACAGTATGTGTGTACATAAACATACATATTTTTATATATGTTTATCTTGTTAGAAGCATTACTAGCTAAGAATGGTTTATTTTAAGACTTGGTTTTGAATTTTGCAAATAAATAGTTAAAGTCTTGGTATCATCTTGATATAGACAAAAGGGAAAATTTAATATTCTCAGCGCTATTGTAGCAATGGCAGGATATTTCTTATCTGACATCATAAAAAGAACGCAGAATTCTTTTTTCTTAGGCCCCGTGCTTCAGTTGGTTGTATTTGCTTCAATAAGGCTTTTTTGAAATCATATCTTTGTGTGTGTTTGTGTGTTTATACAGTGCATGAATATAAGGTTTGTGATTTACTATCTGTTATGTGAATTTTTAAAAACGCATAAACATGTAAAAGGCAGACATGAAGATATCGATAGAAAATATATTGATACAAGGACGTACATTGTAAAAATCTGTCTGTAAATTTTATTTAAAGAAATGTAAGGTGGAAATAGTGGTTAGAACATTCACATTTTAATGGGAGGCTGCTGTTCTACCCCTGATCAAGGTACTATTCTGCTAAAATAAAGGGATAAATGCATACTGTACAGTAGTTCTGCAGGTTTACAGGTATCGTAGTAAAGACTATCCGTTCTTAATTGGATTATCCGGTTATAAACAAATCAAGGTTTACTTTCTATCTTTCAAGCCTATTTCTGCTACACATACTATATGCTCCTTTGCTGCTGTAAAATTACATTTGTGTATTTCTACTACCCAAAATCTGGCTTAAATTGTGAGAAAATGGAACCCTGTTTTTGTACACATGCTCATACAACTATGACTTACACTAATGTATATGAAGGCTGTAAATACAAATACAAATACAAATTCTTATTTTTTCAAGAAAGACCGTTGTTATGTATTGAAAATAAAATGATAAACTAGCTTTCAAGGTTAACTTTGCGGGACAGTGTACAAATTAAGAGTCTGAATTAGCCTTTTATTTTTTATGCTTTTGAAATACATTGTTCCTGACTAATTATTTTTTATGTACATTTCAGGAGACCTGTAAAATTCTATAATGTGGAGAAAAGGATTCCGTATTTGTCACTCTCACTTATGTTGATGTATGCTTCTGCCCTACAAACGTCACATCAGATAAACCAGAAAAATTACACCAGACTCATATAACTGCACATATTCACAATGCTGTTTTTGTATGGCACTTGTAGAACATTTAACAGTGAAAGAAATAATGCAAAGATAAGATAGAAGACAAAATTAAAATTCCTTTCATGCAAATGTAATGGGGTGAGCGTAGTGCATTTCAGTGCTTCTGCAACCTTTCCTTTGTTTGATTTGTGAAACGCCTTGATATCGTACAAACAGCTGCTATATGCCACCTATTTAGTGCTGATCGAAACCGTAATAAAGAACCAAGCGGTGTGTAGAGGTAGAGGGTTCATTAAGACAGTTTTTCTATGTGCAAAATTTCTTATGGTTCCCCCCCGCTGGTGTAATTTCTTTTTTGCAACGGTAGGTTTTTTTTTGTGTGCATTGTGTTGTTTTTCCTTTTTTGCTCCTGCTTTCCCACACCACGATGATTTGTTATGCATGGGCGTTTTGCATGCGGCAGATGATTCGTGTGCAAATCTGGGAAGCAGCGCTCTTGCATCTGTGATGAAGATCAGGCCTCAGCCAGATACAGTAGGGAAGGGGAGAGAAGAGGCAAGAGAGAAAGGCAGGAGAGGAGAGGATGCCTAGTGGCTAGCTCAATAGCTCTTTGTGCCGGAGCAGAGAGGAGAGTTAATCAGGAGCCCTAGAAGTAATTAACGACAGAATTTGGGTAGTACAACTGCTTGGGTAAACAGCGATTGTTCTTAGCACAGGATTCCAAACACAGGCAACAATGCTAGCATTGTCCTCTGCTCTCATTAAGGGGATTCAGGGGTGGGAGCAGAGTGCTCAGAGGCAGGTGGGAACCTGACAGGCAAACAGCACTCTGAACGAGTCTCCCATGATCCCATTACAACAGACTCTGGCTTTTGGCATCAGCGGTGCCAGCTGTGTTGGGAGAAGCCAAGCCTGTCATGCCATCTTCACATCAAAATCCTCTGTACGCTGAGGAAAAAGCCCAGTTTGCCCTTAATGAAGACAGAAGAAACAAAATACAATGGAATATATTATGTCTTGTTAACAGATGCATTCAATTAATGCTGAAGAAGGCATTCTCACACACTATTTGTTCATTAATCTTATTCATGAAAATGGAGGACTATATGGTCTTTGTCCTTTCTAGTACCTCGGCTACCTTTTTCCCTCTTAGGTTTCTATTTTTTTGTCTAATTTTAAAAGGCATTCCTCATCAACAGTGGGGGAAAAAAATAAAAGTTCCTTTATTTCTAGCTGACACAACATGTTCACAGATTTTTCTGAAAAGAATCTTTTGAAGATCAGATTTTAGCCAGCGGTTGAGTGTTTGCAGCAGTGTTGCTATATATCTAGAACCCTAAACTTTTCAAAGTGTGAAAGTAAAATACAACAGTGACTTACTGTAGCTGATCTTCATTAAATCCTTCCAGATGTTTTATGGTGGGTTTTGACATAACCCGGTGCTGTATTAATTCTTAATCATTGCCGTGGATAGAATTTTTAGGAATATAATTTTCTGGTATTATTAATACACAATTCTTATGTTGTCCTGTTCTTTCTGGACTTTGTTGTACTCTACATTTTTCAATGAACTGTATTTAGTCTGTCATAGTTATTTTGTTGTGTACGTACTGAAGTTATATGCCTCTAATGAATGATTGTGTTATAATGATTTAAATTGTGTGATGCAATAGCAGTCAGGGGGTTTACTTTGGTACAATCAACATTATGAAGAGTGCGCTTAAGAACAGAGAAAGTTTTCATTTGTCTGTCTTATCATAATTGAAAGACTAATGTCGTTTTCTGTATGCGCTGTCAGTCTCTTTCTTTGTATTTTTTGGGCATTTTTCATGATGTATTTATTTGTACCTGAGGATAAAATACCTTTTAATTACAGTACAGCTGTATATAACTGTAATATATATATATATGTGCTGTCCTGTAATTTAAACTCGTATAATAAGTTTATGCAGACATAAAACTAGATTAGGTTACTAATAAAAAGCATGGAGTTTAATTAGAACTTTATGTAACGGGTCTCTTGCGTGTTTAAGAGAATGCAGACTGGCTATCAGTTGCTTTGTGCTGCTGCTTGCAATGTTGTTGCTCTGCTGGATGCCACTGTGGACGTGTATCTACTGTACATGGCACAGACACACCATTGAGTGGACCTGTCGCCATCATCTGAGCCTGCTGCAGTGACATACATCCCTGCAATTTTGCAACACCTCTAGCGTTCTGTCTTGAGAATGGATATTCCACTGATGTAGGGCATAAAGCTGGAAAGTATAGAAGTTTTAATACTTCGGTTAGTTTTTCTAATGTTTCAAAGGAATCAGCTGAGTCTGTGTGCAACACAACACAAGTCTGTTTCAAATAAAACCAACTGGGGTAGCAGTGCGGAGTAGTTGTCTCCAGGCTCCAGTAGTGGGGCAAATAAAGGAGTACAGCTGTTCTACTCTTCAGCAAGGTACTGTGGTCAGATTTCTCCACTATGATATTAATTTGTATGAGTGGATATAGAGACATTTGGATTAAGGCATCAGTTAAATACATTACTTATTGATAGCTTATTCTGATTTTGTTACATTAAGAAGGGGGCAGTCCTTTCTAAAAAGCTCTTTTGAATTACCTGTTGAGTACCAGATCCAGTCTACTAACCTGTTAGTACTTGGAGATTTTTTTTTTCTTTTCATTCCCCGTTAAAAAAAACAAAACACCCTGATAAAGCACAAACCGAAAAGTCTTCCTTTTAAAAAAATGTACTTGCCTTTTTAAAAAATGTTTGCCCTTAGTATTGAAATTCTCTAACTCTGAAGTGCTTTCTTCTATGCTACTCTTAAAAGCGTGTAATAAAGCATAGCATCTTGGTGATAGAAGATGAATAAGGTGTGGTTAGGTGTTTTAAGATTTTGCTTTTCTAAAAACGGTGTTAAATAGAAACATAAATGCAGATTTGAAAAGGCATAGCGCCCTTTAGGTTTGAAGAGAACAAAGATCTACAGTAGGTGAAGGTAATTTGCTTTGGAAAGGATGAGTCAGAAATCTAGGTTTGGGAATAGAAGTGTTAGGCTACCAGAAATTCTCTATTCTTTTTTAAACCTGCAAATGAAACCACAGAGTATATTGAATGGATATCAGTGCAGTGATGAGCTGAGACACACTCTGTTTTATGTGTTATGTGGTAGCTGCCAAAAGAAAAGTTTTGCTACAATTAAAGATCATGCAATGTTTTTTTTTTCATAACACTCAGTTTCTTTATCACATTCAGTTATTTGCACCTGCAATAACTGACATTTGCATGTGCAGGGCTAACTGGCTGATTGTAAGCTGGTAGCCAATGTGATTAATTTGATTGATGCCACATTTTCATTGACCAATTAATCACTCAATTGGCCATTCAAAGGATGCAGAAACTTCTTATTGTAGTTTATTTTCATGAAACCTCCTAAAACAGTTTTATTTTTTAAATTATTTTCTTCTTCATGCCTCATCAATTAGTCACCATAAATTGTTGCAAAGATGATCATTCTGTGTTAAGGCACAAAATAATGGTTTCATATAAAGGATATCAGAAGAACAAGTGACTGTACTAGCCAGCAATGTCAAAAGTATGTTGATGGTGTTATAATAATAATTATAATCATGATTAAAATAAAAAAATAATCTTTGCAGCATGAAAGGGAGTGCTACTCTACAGATGTTCCATGTACTGTATGTGCCAAGCCTTGTCCACAGCAGAAGAAGGATAAACAAAACATGGGCAATGAAAGCCACTACCAAAAGAGAACCTTCTTTTTGACATGATTCATCTAGTCAGTAGAATGACTAGTAGAATAACTAAGAAATGGAATATAGGTGAATTGTAATAGGAAAGCCTCAGTATGGTGTTACATACTGGAGAGGGTGCATATGGGACTTGAACACCCCTACAGTTTCTGCACTATAAATGTGACTAACATGTAATGGCTGAGCTGTACTGTGATGGTTTATTATAACAAAGGGTATGATAAATGAGAAAACTGAATATTGGCATGTTTGATGAGTTCTTCCACCTTATTTGATTTTTTTTTAAGTTGAGGTTTGTTTTTATTTGAATGCACAGTAGTGACTGTCATTCAAAATACCACTTGCTATACCTAAACAAAACAGTATAGAATGTCGTTTCAAACATCAGTCCAATTGTCTTCCAGTTTTGTTATCCATTATGTTGCATCCTAATGCAAACCACTCAGGCCAGAACAGCATGACACGGGTCTTTTCTACAACTCATCCCAGTTTGTGCAGCTAAAGAGTACATCTGCAACCTGAAGTCATTAGGCATGGTTGGGGAATATACAGTTTAAACATACAACTATTCCTATCTAATAATGAAAAAGAAAAGCAATCGTCAGTTCCAAATGTACATGTATAAGTAATCGTAATGGAAGTTTGTTTAAATGTGTATTTTTTTATGTGTTAAGCAATTAGTGTTTAAAGTCATGGATTTCAATAACATTGGTATCGCAGCAACAATCATAAAATATATTTTAGAAGCTACCCCATAATAACAGTTACACTTTTTTCTACTTTTAATAATTTTCTATGGCCTAATTTTAATCTTTTCTGCAGACATTTGTACTGTAGGTTGAATTTGGTTATCAAAATGTATTGCTTTCATTTGAAAAAAAAAAAGGTCTACAGTCTTCATTTGAAAGAAGATACAAACCAAAGTCTAGCACAGTGAAATTCATATTTTTTTGCTACTGTTGTTTTTTTTAAATCTTTGGGCAAACAGAGATACTTAATGTTTGAAGTATTTGTACTTCGTGGGTAGTATGTTGAAAGCCCTTTGTCACATACAGTATATATCTCTGCAAACCTTGCTGATTTGAATGTCAGTGTCTAAAATGTTGGTATATTTGGAATACACTGTTATTAATAATAAAGCAATAAGAAGGAACATAAGGAGAGGCTTGGGGGCAGACTTTTTGGTGGTGAAAGTACCCAAAATGTGTTTTGAAATGTGTGGAAACAGATATAAAGAGCAGTGATGAGGTGAGACCCTTTCTGTATGTTATTTGGGATGTAATATCAGTGCATCAGCTTTAATTTCACTGCCAAGGTACTGAAATGTAGGTTAAAGTTCATAATTCTGTAACCGCAAAATGTTTTCTGCTTGCGTTTGTGTGTATATAATCAGTCAGCTTACCTTGTCATATGCATATAATAACTCTGTTTACCTTGTGTGTAAACATAACATGTTTTCCAGTTTGATTTATTAACTCATTATATATTAATTTGGTTGGAAACGTGCATTTGTATAGTCAAAAGGTACATGTCGTAAAAATGTTTCCTACATAAATACTTGGTTCTATATAAAACGTTGATTTGTCTGTTGTCTGTTTCAGAAGAGAAGCAATGCCTTTTAACAAGCCCCTAAAAGGCACATCTTTCAACAAATGACATTTCTGGCTATTTCCCAAGGCAAAATGCTGTTTATTTTCTGAGGTAATTTATTGTATATTTTAGCAAACTGAGAGCAGTCTCACTAAACGGAGGGAATTATTTAACCCTTTTTTCTGTGCTCCTTTCTATATTTTCCAATGAGCTCAGTAAATTCGTTTCCAAACAACCTTTAAATACCAGTGTTTAACTGGTGAATTCAGTTTTGAAATATTTTTTTGGTGTCACCTCACAATAATTTTTGGTGTGAGTTTTTGCACGTGCAGTGATTTTTTAAATCTCCTTTCACTTAAAACCACATATACCAAAACCTGAAATATGCATTAAAAACCAAACAGTTGTGATGTGGTTTCAAGATCTGGAGACTCTCTCTTATAAAAATGAAAAGCACTATTAACTGCATTGTGCAGAATTGGAAACAGAATTATTTTGCCTTTTTTATTTTTGGTAAAAAAATAAATAAAACATGTGTCACTGGCAAATTATTCTAATATAATATGTTATTTTAATTATGTATCTTACTACAGTACCAATATGTATTAAGTATGTAGATCAGGACGCACATATTTACACAAAGGGTTGTTGGAGTATAGAACACGCTACCCAGCCATGTTTGATATCCTGCCTTTTTTAAGACATGGCTGGCTGAGTTTTTTAGAACAATTACTTACTAATTACCAAATGGGCTAGGCTCAAAAAGATTCCTTGCATTTTAATGTCCATAGTTTATACAGCCTCCTCTTCATATAGTACGTTCAGGCCCAGATAGTATTTACTCTTTCTTCTGAAATCAAACCCAGACTGTATTTAGTGACAAAACAAATGATATTTTTAGGACTTCTAAAGAGCATTTCTCCAAAACAAAAGGGCAAAAGAACAGTTCTACGTCTGGTGTACATGAAAGTATGTATTTTTGAGCTGAGTGGGAATATTCAATGTGATGTTTATGTGGACTGTTTTCTTCTGTTTCAGACATATCCATAACACATATGTTTTTAGTTCTGCCTTTGTATTTAAATACCAAATACATATCTTTCAAAAATCATTTGTGTTGCCAAATAATGAAGAGTGCAGATGGTTTACAAGTCCGGTCCTTTAGTAACTGGCCGACATCACAATAAAGACAGTCGTGAATAGGTGTCTGCTATATGACTGGTTTCATTGTACATAGTGTCCTTTTCTCCTTGGGTCTGAAGTTCTGCAGTGTTTGTCTACCTTGGTGGGTTCCCCTCCCCAGTTCTTTAAGGCATTCGTTTGTTTCTTCTCCTGCATTATTTATCTGATGGTGTATTTGCATATTAAACAGCAGCTCTTTTCATAGTTGGTCTACAACCTGGAATGATGAAAGAGAAAGCTCTGCACGCAGATCCATTAACGCCAGACAGTGCTGAGATCTCCTTTTCCTATTTGCGTTTTTGAATCCACTACACAGTGCATTTTTTTTTTATTTGGCAAGATAATACTGTTAAGCTTTTCCATTAAAACATTAGTGAGTGAATATGCTTGCTTAAATCACAGCCTCCATCCTTCACAAATAGCTGTATCTTTCTGGATGAGTAAATTTCAAACACTTCTACCCAATGGTTTATTTTCTTTGATTTTATTAATCTAATAATCATTCTGATTAGGAAACCTTCTGTTTAATAATGGCACAACCTATTCACCTTATAGTAACACCACAATCCAATGATCATTCTAATCACGTCTTGCCGTGATGAAAAAAATCTCAGCAGATATTTTCCTAAGAAACAATTTAATTTTTAATATGTGCAAAATTAAAAACCTGCCACAACCCTCCGCAGGATGAACAGGAATGGATATGAATGGATGGATGGATAGCTGCATAGATATTTCAAACATGCTTTGCTAGCAGGTCACAACATCTTGTCTACACATAATAATGATGCCTTTAAAAACATAAATTGATGGTAAGATTTAAGATGGAAAAACATACATCTGATTAGCATGCATTCAGACTTTCACCCAATGGAAGACACCGTTAAAATGATGCACATGATTTGCATGTCTATACTGTAAACAGCGCTCCCATTCCATTAGGGTGTCAGGACACCAACAGTTAATTTCTTGCATGTTTTGCGAAATGTTTCCGGTGTGGGGTTTCCTGAAGGCTTCTTTTGTTTAACAAAGCTTTTAGAATTCAGAAAGAGGTGCAGCGCAGAAGGAAATGGGATGAGAAACAGGAGTGTTGCGACAATGAAAAGGCAGCTGCAATGTCTGAACTTAACCCGAATTTAAGAATGCACCGTACTCTAAGCGTGCTCTCTCAAGTGCGGTGCGGAGAGGAGAGAGCCACTCGCCAATCACCTCTCTCCTGATCAACTCTCTCCTGCAGCACGCAGTGCCAGACATCTGAGCGCTCCCCCCCCCGCCCTCCTCGCGCTGATCGGCTCTTCCATGTGGGAGCCACACATTCAGATCTGTGCTCTCGCAGCAGCAAAAAGTGCGCTGGTGGGGAACCTGAGCTTGATTCGCCACGAGCAGACACACCTGTGTTTGACTCTGCTTCAGCATTAAAAGCAGCTATTCAGATATTCTCAAATTCTCAAAATGTTCAATTCTGCGTCTAGGCAGTACCGGATGAGAGAAAGGCCTTAATTTCGAGAAAAACTCTATCCTCTATTTCTTTAAAAATCGGAAAGAAAATACTGCAATTTTTTTGTCCTCTAAATCTCACATATGTTCTGTATACGTGGCTGATTAGAATGCCGAGCATACAGTCTCTCCTCACTAATGGTGGAACATTCATTTACACTCATTAGCCAGGTCTGGGCAATAGGGTGACACTGTTGTCTGGGAAAAGCACAGAATAGCACACAGAGGAAATGGCTGGTGATGCAAAAGGCCCAGCTGCAGGCCCATGCACCTCCTGTTGCTGGAGCCATGGGAATGAAAACTAGTTGGGTTCAAGGTCATCGCTAACATTCAGCTGCCATGGGCTGCATTGTCTGCAAGCCCTCTCTCCCTTGACACCTTCAAGAGTTCTTTCTGGCGACCAAAAAAGAACCAGTCAATTGATACCATTACACTTCATGCACACACTGTCTACAAGCTGGCTTTGAAAGTCCTGAGATGTATTAAACGCAGTTTCGTTAGCGGGGAAAAAAAACAAATCTTGTGTTTTCTGTCTTCCCCAGCCCAACTCTTTTCAGCTAAAACCTTTTTTTGTTTTCATTTATCACTAAAGCCTGGATTCTCTTTTTTTCCTTTTTTATTGGCATAAAAGTACAGAATGAGGCAACTGTTGAAAAGAAGGAGGGGACAAAAGAATAGGACAGGAAAAAAGGAGGTGGAGGGGAAGGAATATTTATCAGTTAAAGGAGCTCCAGGCTGGGAAGGCAAATTGCTAAGAAATAATATAAGACTCAGTGGTGAAAAGAGAAAATATAAGCTTAGATCAGCAAAGAGACAATGATTAGCTTCATTGTTGGAGGCCTTTTGAGCTTCATTGCTCCCAAAGAGTCCCCACTAATGAATCTATCGAAGGTTGGCAGAACATGCATTGAAGACAAACTAGGTTATGGTGGTCTTCCAAAGCACTGTAGTATGACATAATGATGCAGAATACTTGCACATATGGTGTCCTTAATCTGGGAACAAGACTGGATTTTCTGATGTATTTAATTAGAAGAACTCAGGCCTTTGTCTGTATCCAAACTGCTTGAACCTCTTTTACAATTTAATTGTAAAGTATACAACTGTTGTACACATTGTATATGTAATGTATTTATCTATAGGTCTATAAAGGTTTACAGTGTATGTATATATTACGTATTTTAGTGTTCTGACTTGTTTGTTTTTTAGCCAGTGTCTGACATTTAGTCAAAGAGACATTTCCCTTCGAATTCCATGGCAGAGAAACCTCAGGGCTGTGTTTTAGCTTGTGCAGCCTAATGGAAACAAGCCTGACATATCTCAACTTTATTTGTTTTGGGTTTTTAAAAAAAACCCACACAAAACAGTAAACCATTGGTCTAGGTTTCTAATCCATCTCTTCAACACTGTGAAACTTGAACTTTCCAAATTTCTCAGCACATCTGCAAATAAAGAGCATAAAAAGAGAGTACAACAGGATAAATCAGCTTGCGTTTGAAATCCACTGCAGCATATTAAACGGCACAGTTTCATTGTAAGTAAGGGCGACCCCGCGGCGTCTTGCGGTTTGAAGCTAATTGTTTTCGTCAGGATGGGGACGTCTGGAAGTCCATTCCAGTGCCCCACCAGCAAAGCTTCAGTAACTGAGCTGGCCTGCAGAGAATGAGCCCACTTTGTAGCGACACAGCAGGCTCAAGCACCACCTATTCTGCTCTCCAAACTGTCATGCATAACAACTTTATTGTGCTAAATTGAACTTGAAAGCAACCAAAGGCTATGAGAAGGAGAGGCTATGAGAAAAGCGTGCTGTCAGTGCTGGCCTGGAAAGAAGAGCCTGAGACAGGAGAATAAAAGACCTGGGCCCATGGACACAGCACATTGTTTCATTTTGGAGTAGGATTCCCATAAGGGGGAAATGGCAAATGGGATGTAAATTTATTAAAATGCATTCCCCACCTCCAAAGTTTGCTGGCTGCGTCCGCTGGACTTTCCCAGCTCCTTGATTTGTTGCTTACTACAGCACTATAATGACATCCAGCCATTATTGTATCAGATGCTTTTTGCAAGGATACAATAATGATTAATAGCCAGCTGAAATTTTTCTCATGGGCACTGAAGCACGAAAGTGTTAAGCAGCCACAACACTCCTCAAATCCCCCTTTTCTGCTGGGCTGAAAAAGTTCTCTTGTACCTCTGCATCTGGGAACAAAGAGCTTGTTAATTCCAGTCAGCTTTTCTTCATGTAAAGAGAACTTGTTTTTTTAAGTAACAGCTTCATGGGCCTATTTAACAACGCTGATCTTATTTCTTTCTTTTGCATTTTTATCTGATCTCTAAAGCCTTTTCTAAGGCCTTCTGCTACTATGTTTTTACTATTATTAATATTAATTGGTAAGTTTCCTTTGCTGTTTTAGTTCTTGCTAAGAGTTTATGATTGCACAAAATTAGATAAAAAATCTGGTCCAGGCATAACCCTGGGGCTTGTTCAGGGTGCTGTGAGAGTCAACAATAGGCTGGCTCTATTCATTGTATCACTCTATGTTCCCATGAGAGGCTTACTACTGAGAAGGAGTATATCAGTTTTCCTGACAGGGGTGTTTATTCATTATATGGTGGTAGGCACCGCTCAATGAAAAAGATTCACCTTACGTTTTGATGTGTATGACACACACTCTTAAAAGACCAAGCCATTCTTGGCCATGATGAATATAGATTAATTCTCTTATGTATCTGTCTGTTGCGTTTTGATATTATCTGCCTTTATGTTATAACACCCACATATTTGTAACAGGAATAAAAACTGGCACTTTTTACGTGTGGCGTATGGCATATTTACCCACCTGAATGTTTTTTCTGGACAGAAGTAATTGATATGATTTAAAGAACTTCGGAAAAGCTGTCCTGCAGTTGGGTCATAATTAATTTGCTAAAAAAGTCTAGATTAAAGGGTTTACTCATAGACTTTGAATTGTAATATGAATTTTCTCCTTCCGACCAGTTGCTATGTTTCTGTCTTATTTAATTTTAGTATTCAGATATTCTGAATTGCATAAGAATTAAGCTGAGAAACTGTGAGGTCCTGTTTCATGTTGACATGAAAGATCCTGGGACATACAGCTGACTTGCTAACACAAGGGTGTCCATTATCGAGCGGAAAACGTTTGTACAGACAGACTGAGGAGCTGCCTCAATGTGCAAACTGCAATGGAACAAGGAGAGGTTAATTAACACAGAGAAGTGCTCCGTGCCTAACCAGATTCAAGTGGTAAACAGGAAACACTAAATGGACTGTTTCAACAGCATTAAAAAGATGGAGAACAAATTACAATTTAGTCAGTTCAAACCAAATACTGTGCAGATGCTCACAATTCATTTAATAGCAAAAGAGCTTTTAAAAAAGTGAATACCTCAGTAGTTTCTGTCTGAAAACACAGAGTCCTGATGTTCAGACAGGGGTTCAATGCTCTTTATTGTTGGGATGTAACCAGATGCTGCTGTGAATTGTTTGATCCTCTGTTTCAGAATTGAAAGACCCTTTAAGTCAAAGACAATTCTGGGTGAGGGGAGAGACCCTCCCTTTCCTTTAGAATAGGAATACAACTGTTGGATTACCTGTTTTATAGTTATTTGACTCTCCATTTAAGAATATGTCTGTCAATGGGTTTTATCTTTTTTTTTACTATTGGCCTGCTTGATATATGATGCCAGGCAGACCTGAAAAAACAGAGAACTAAATGTTTTGTTATGATTTCCTGTCAGATAGCCTGTACACACTAATGTGAACATATTTCTGAATCCAACCGGCACTCTCCCAACTCCCTCTAAAGTATTTCTTCCCAATCTTGTGCCAGCATACGACTTCATCAGCACCGTTTATGGGTTTAAATTTGCTAGGAATTAATTTTACTACAGTTAAAACGACATGCCGAGCACGAGAAACAAGAGATCCTTCATTTAGTCTTGCACCAAGGGGAAACTCGGCATTAAATGATATTGATGACAGGGCACATAGCCATTAGAATAAAATGGGTTTCGGTTTTCTCATGCTGGCTCTGTCAAGCTGATTTTACTTCCTTTGGTGTCCCTGGAATGTAAAAGATTTATTATTATATCATCTTTTGTTTCAGTTTTTAAAAAAGAAAGCTCAGCTGTATTGCTAAAAGTGAAATTGTTTGTTTGAAAACCTATCTACAGTACTCATCCACACTGAGCCGAAAAGAGACATATTGAAACGTAGTAAAATGTGATGCGGGATGTTCACATTTTGATTTGCAGGGGATGGCAGGAGGCTTGGGCAGGACGATGGGGCTTTGGCTAGCTTTGCTGGGGCTCTGGGTTCAGTTCCCGGGCTGTTATCTGTGTGTTCTCCCTTTGTCAGTGTGTGTTTTCTCTCATGGCCCAAACACCTGCTGGTGGGTTCATTGGTTCCTGAGAAAGCTGGGAGTGTATATGTCTGTGTGTTGGTGTCTGTGCCCTGTGGTGGACGCTTGTGCCGTCCAGGGTGCAGCCTGCCTTGCACCCTTTGCTTGCTGGGATAGGCTCTGGATCCCCTGCAAGAAGAAGGTTAGAAAATGGATGGATGGAAGGAGGCTCAGCTGATAAAGGTTTTCACGCCAAGCGTAGGCTGTGCTCTATGACCCTAGTGGAAGCCTGGGTCATTCCGCTAACTGTGACCAGCATCCCCCAAGTAGCAGGGCGTCTCGGCGCCTCTGGTGAAGGGGTTGGTATGAGTCAGCCAGGGCTCTCTTGGAGAAACAGCGAGCTGCGAGACTTGACATGTTCCCGCAGGCATGCAGTGAGGAACGTGGTTATCTGAATCTACCGCGCTACGCCGCAGGGTTTGGCCTAATGTGTGGGCGAGTCAGAGGTGGCTATCTGCATTTTTCCCTCCCCCCCGTGTGGGTACAGGGGTCATCGCGTCGAGCCCACACATAGGGGAACATCAGAAAGTCTGCAAACAGGAGGACGCCAGTCAGACCATCCAGCCCACTGGTTGCTAGTAGCTGATTGATCCAAGACTCCGATGTATCCATGTCCGGAAACATGCCAGGGTACTGACTGGGTCGCTTGGTCTGTACTCCCACAGCCCTTTGAGTAAAGAAATGCTTTCTACTCTTGGTTTTTAACCTCTGCTCGTGTCCCCTAGTTTGTCTTCACTGTTGACTCTAAGGCTTGGCTGTGTCAATGACTGTGAGGCTTTTCAAACTGAGGTCTCCCTCATAGTTTTCTCAGCTCAAGACTAGAACATTCTGCTCTCCTACCCTGTCAGTGCAGGACTTTCCTTTGAGCCTCAGAACATCTCCGACTGCTCTAATCTGGACTCAGTCCAAAACAGCAATATCTTTTTTGTATCGTGGCAACCAGAACTGTTGAGAATATTCTAGGTGATGTGCTAGTGCACAGTTGTGCTATTGTTACTATACCATCTCTTGATCTAAATTATGTCATTTTAACTATATATCTTTGCCTTTTTTACAAGATGAAAACATGTCAACATAAACACCTATATCTTTTTCTTAGGTGGTTTATTCAAACTCAAGGTTTCCTATTTTAAATTTATAGGTTAAATTATACACTATATTCTACTCAACTGTATATACTAATATCCTGTGCATTTTGTGAACAGACTTTATACCAATTTGAGCTCTAAAATCTTTCTTCTTGAACTCAGCTACCAATTAGATACAACCCGTTTGTATTTGAAAGTCCCGTTTCCACAACTGATAACGCCAGATTACTAAAAGACAGATTTTAAGTCAGCTTTTCTCTACTTAACTCTAGAAAACCTTGCAAAAAATACTTTTGTGAATGTTGTACAAAAACCTTCAAGACAGTTTTGCCTCTATTGGTGGGGTGTACTATAGTTCATGCTGTCATGCTAAGCTAATGAAGGAGTAAAGGTTTATTCCATGCTGAAAAGAGAAGAAAGGAAACACAACGTTTCGGCTGTGGAACCTTCACACACCCGAAGAAGGCTCCACAGCTGAAAAGTTGTGTTTCCTTTCTTCTCTTTTCAGCATGGAATAAACCTTTACTCGTTCCTTTGCAGGAACAAGTAATGTTGGAGTAATGCTGACGCAGCTCCCTGCTTGAACTGCTTTATGCTAAACTAATGTTTAGTCTGGTAGATAAAAAACATTTCTGACTGGATTTAGATAAAAAAATTCACGATTATTTGTAAGCATACGATTAGAAATGGGATATTTATTCTCGATGCTACACATCCAAGCAATTTCTTAAACTCACTGTAGATATTCTACTTTAGAGCTGAATTTGATTTTACTTTCCTGTACTCAGTCTACTCTGAGATGTCTTTCCAGTGTACAAATGTAGTTTTTAGAGAAATAGAACAACCTTATTTTCCTCTGCCTTCCAAATGTCTGATGCATTGGCATATTGGGCTTTAGTATGAGTACTGAAATGGGAATTTTATACTGAATATAGAGAATAAAAGTCATCCATATTAGGACCTGCTGGGAAAAACTCCACTAAGAAGAGGGCAACGATACAGATGGCAATGTTTTCAGTAATGTATCATGGGCTACTGTAGTGCTTGTATTGTGCACATTGAGCTCTGCAGAAAAGAAGGATGCAAATATTGTAGTTGGATGAGTGCAGGCTTTTTTGTTCGACCCTGACATTTTTGTCGCATCGAAATAAAAAGGGCAGTGTCCGTTGAAGATTTGTGTATAACCATCTGTGGTATAAACCTTGGGAAACGTGAGAAACTGTAACTCGATTAGCATAAGAATAATTGACACATCAAATTAGCTGTACAATCACAGAAGGTTATTTGTTGGGGTGGGCACAAGCAGACAATGCTGCCGTCTGGAAAAAAAGCGCAGAGACACCGGGATTAACCCTTTCACTTCTCCTCTGCTCTGAGGAGCTAAAGCCATTCTGACGAGCCACTGCAGTCTAGCAGAGTGGGAAAGAATAAATAAAACTGGGGGTGTTGGCATTGTTAATAGCACCAGCTTACTTTCTGAAGACAAAGAAATATGAAGATTCCTTTTTTTCCCCTCATTTTTTGTCATTTTCCACAGACCTTTTCTGTCAATAGACTGAATGTCTAAACAAGGCCTCTACATTACGCACACGCAAGCACATTTGAGAGCGTGTGGACTCCTAAATATCATTTATGTATTTTCCCATTGGTATGATCTGCACTGAGGGAAAATGTAGGTCTAAAAATAAGTCTGTTTTTATTGGATCCTGTTTTACAAAATCAAGATTAACAATTGATCAAAGCTGCTAATTTCGGAAATGAGGTAAATCTCAGCGCAGAGGTTTGGTTTTTTATCCTTAATGACAGGTGTAGCAAGCATAATTTATATGATATTTCTGAATAAAATCTTAATGCAAAAATGTGATTAGATCAGACTACAGGCTGGTTGGTATATGTACAATATCAGAGAAGGTCACCAGCAACACACAATGACAATTCAAACCGAAATGCACCTCATAGATGAAACAACATACAAGACCTTTAGTAAGCAGATTAACATTCATAGCGCTGAAGCTTTAGTGCAAGTTACGTTAAAGAGGACAAAAAAAAATCCTTTTCAGTCACCAACATTTCTTTTACTCGTATATAATGTATACTTTTCAGTTCAGTACATTATATATGGTGGATTGCGTTCATTACTATGCCTGTGAAATATATAATTGTATGTTTTCTATATGAATATTCTGTATATATATATTTAGTGGTGTTTTATCAGTCTTCCATTTGCAGTAACGGTCACGAAAGGGTTAACCTGCAGCAGCCCGTGGCTGGGTTAAATATAAAGAAATGAGACAATAGCTATGTACAGTTTTGTTTCATGGCAGCAACAAAGGCGGTCCTTTGGATAAGATGTGTGAACATATTTCTCAAAGAAGCTGCATACATAATTGAGGCCCCATGGAAGGGCATTCATCCTAAGTTGCCAGGCTGCCTTCATTTCAAACACAATTGGTATTCATTATCAATTTAAGAACATTTTACAATTCACGTACGATACAGCAAAATGTTTCGCTTTTAAATATATTTTCCCGAATTTGCTGGGATTTTACACAAACATTCTTTACTGATACTGTTAGAATCAGTAAATAGTAAGCGTTTCTGTATCCTAAATTATTATTTTAATTTATGAACAATTAGGAATTGTGTTTGGTTTTTTTTTCTGCGCTTGTGCGCGTCACCTGTCTTGCACTGGATATACTGCTCTATATGATATTAGTTAATTTTCAGGAAATCATATTACCAGACACTGTGCTTAACACCTAAGACTTTAAAACAAATGGAAAATAAACAGAATCAAAAATGCTTTTTCTGCTGCTTCTGCATTTCACAATTATATTTATTTGTTTTTCCTGTTAGGTTTTTCGATGTTCTTTTGACACATAGCAGTCTGTACAATGAGCCTATTATGCTCTATCATTTGCGTTTAACTAAGTGCTCTGTAAAAAAAGAGATACCAGTTAATGCTGTATGTTTGTATTTGTATCTTAAAGTATAATTTTATTTTATTACAGCCTTCTTCACCTTAATAATAGTAATTATAACATATTTTATTTAGAGATTTTATTTAGGATCATTTGGCAAAGTTTTAGTTTAAATGTGGCATTGGCTTGTTGGTACATGGTTAAAGTAAATGAATATGTTGAATATTGAAAATGAATACGTTTTAATTGTTTATAAAGCCTTAATAGATACTATCCATTCATTGATTGGTATGAATATTAATCGACTCTTTATCCAATCACATTGTAACGGGCGATTATTGGAGATTGAACTCTTAACAATCATCCAACTCCGCTTTTTAAAGTTTCTATAAAGTTAAAGTTATATATATATAGTTAATATAGTTATACTGTATAAGGTCAAAGTTACAAAGTTACTAGAGTCACATGAGCAATCATCAAACACAGAAAATCATACTGACCGGATCAGCGTTACCTATCCAACACTGATAAGATACATGGGTGTATTTATGCATCGGAAAACTCCCACACTTCTAGTTTAGGGTGGGAGCTAAGAGCAGCAAAAATATCGTCAGGAGAGAAAAGTTCCATTTTATGGCGGTGGCATCTCCTCTTATGCTGTGATTGGATGGAGAGGTCATTCAAATGCATACCCATAAGTCATTGCGACTTTAAGGTTTGGACCTCACTCTGAAACTTGCTCATTCTAAGACAACTATATGTCAGTTCATTCATTATTATGTTGCTTATTTCCGATAGGGTGACCGAGACCCTCTCCCCGGATTACAGGGCTCAGGACAGGACTACACATTAACGGTGAAATGAGAGCGTCTTTCTGTGAAATGTGTGTCTATAAGGATATGGTGGAAAGACACCTGTATTATGATTAATAATTACCAATAATATTTATTAATAATTCATAAGAATGAACTCAGGTGTACTTTTTATATTACATCCATGTGGCTGGCAGTGGCTGTAGCTTTCACAGATGTGAGGAAATTCTGTTTTCAAACTTACAGAACCCGACTTTGTATTTATATTCTCTGCAGCGAGATTACTTCTCTTGAAAATCTTACTTTGTCATCCTAGGTTTTGCTGCAATCCACTTGTACAGAGAACTGAGACTGATGTGTTAACATCGTGCCGTTAGATACAGGGAACAGGCATTTTAAATTTAATTAATATTTCATACACAAGAGGAGCTATTGAAAGAAATTTGTAACTTGTAAGTAGGTTAATGATGATCACAAATCTTGACCTACTTTTACGACTTGCACTTAAAATACGCATATACATCTGTATCATTGGTAAGCATGGTTTAATTTTTTATCATTTTTAGCTCATCATGTTACTCATAGCAAATTAATAGTACCATGGTCTGGGTCAGCCTACTGAGGAGCTCTGATTCACACTTGTTTACTGATGGTAGAAGTGTCTTTGGGTATCCATGACAACACTCTCGTATGCCAAGGATATACCAAAGCTATTCTGCCAAGGGCAGCTGTGGATTTGAAAGAACAAAAAAAAAAAAAACAATAAAAAGGTATTTTAACTCTTTGTTATACCTTTATATAGACAACTTAATTCAAATACAGTAACATTTCTGATGGTATTTTTCATTCATCTGCAGCATGCGGATATTTATACTTTATAGGCTTGTCCTTCTTATCTAAAATTCCCTGTATGTGCTGTGTTTAACTATTTGATTGTCTATCACATTGCCCCTTCTGTATAAAATATCCGTATAAACTATATAGTGGAAAGGGGTTGTTAACTCATTCCTCTAATTTAAACTGCCAGCTACAGTATGTCTAAAAGAGAATTATTTTCTAAAAACCCACACAAGCCTTACTCGCACTTTGACTGAAGCATAGTTACTTGTGCTCTCTCTTTAGGTGGATGGGTAGTAATCTCCATACAGTACATTCTGAATCATTAATGATTATAAGGTAGGTTTACATTTGTAGAAAATAAAGAAAAATTAAGATACCGTATTCCTAGATGTCTCCAGTTTATTATAATTTAAAAGTGAATGTGTATCTCCTAACAAGAAATGTTAATATACAAAATTATTGCTTGTACCATAGCACTACTTCTACATTAAAGCACTCCTATACCACATTACATGTTAAAATTACATTATAACACAGCTGAGAAATGTTTTGTTTTGACGAAAACTATGCTAAAAGTGAAACTATAGCAGACAGAACAAACTAAAAATAAATATAAGCTTTAGCAGTGTTATAAAATCTGTGAAGCTAGTTTATTCTGGGTTTTTTTTTTACATGATCGTTAAACTCTTAGGAAAATAAGTAAATGGGATTTGGTTCTGATCAGAATGTCAGAGAGTTAAAAAATAAAATCTTGCAAAGAGAAAAAAAAAGGAGAGTAAATCCCAAAAGGTTTGGTGCAGCACATTTTTCCTATCTGGTTGGCGAGCTGTATTAAAAATTCTGTTTCTTCTTTAAATCCTTCTCATCATAATCATGGCATGTTTCTTAATTGCATTGTACAGTATTCATGCCACAGGATTTACATTTCACATATGGTCTCTCAGGAGCGGGAAGGGATGAAAAAGGAATGGGGAAACGTAGTCTTCTTGCTCTTTTCTCCTGCACACTTTTGTGTATTTTTAAAATATTTTTGGCATTCCCTCTCTCATGGAATTGTATCTTTCTAAGTTCAAGGTAAATTAGGGTGTTTTCAAGGGTGAAGACGAGCGTTTCAGTTTCGCAATGAGCGATGTTGTTTTCCCTTTTTAATGAATGCCCGTGTTGTAAAATGGTAAAAACATCATATTTTTATTATAAGAAATCAGCTGCAGTGACCAAGGCTATTAGGAGGGTCAAGGCTGTGGAAGTTCAAATCCAGCTCATGAAGTTCAGAGCCTAGGTATAATGAAATCACAGAGAGCTTAAAAAAAATCTCAAGTCTTTTTTATCTAATTTTGTAGATAACTAGCTTTTCATGAGGTAACTATAATGAAGAAATGGACTGAACTCGGACATGTCGGGTCTAGGATGGACTCCTGGATTCTTCACTACATTGATCTCATTCTAAAGAAAAGTATGATGACTTCCTTCAGGAGACCGATATTGGTAACATTGTGGGAGAAGATGGTAAATGGCATACGTTTTATAATGGATGTTTTGCTGAAAAGCCATGCAAGAACAGAATCAGTCCCTGATAGAACAGTGATCGCTGTCGAACTCTGGTGGGCACTGTAGCTCTGCTGTTTGTGTTCTGGAATTGCAAAGAGAAACAGCCAGCTTCAAACTGCACATGTACTGGACAAAATGTGTGGCCTTCCCCGCTCTAACAGGCAATTCGGGCCCACAAGCAATTTGCATTTCCAAACTGAGGGTAAAGAGCAAAAAACCACTGCCAGTTCCAAATCACAGGAAGGTGAAACCTACAGCAGGCTTAAGCCATGGTTAGTCTGTGTGTGGAAATGTGCGGAGACAAAGACTCTTAACTCAGGAAAAGATCCTTGTTAAGTCCTGTCAGTTAATTTCAGAAACTTGATTTCATCCAGAGAAGCATGTCAGTGGTCTGCTGTATTCTGTGGGTTTGCACGGACTGCAGTCGAGTGACACTGGCCTCATGCTTCTTGTAAGCAGGATCCAGCCGACAGCATTTCCACATCCAGGAAGACAGACAGTGGGGCACGACAAGTGCTGTCTTCAGATAAAGGAACATATACTGTACTTGAGGAAAGGTTGTGCCAGTGTTTGTGATAGACTGATATTCTAGATTCCCTGTGTTGAAGAGAGAAAAAGTGAGAGTCAAATCATAGTCAGGAAAAAAGAAGTTACGGTCCCTGTTGTACTCTCAGTTCTTCGCTTTCTCGATGAATTAGCTACAGTACTTCTGAGACTCAGGCTTTTCATGCTAGTGTCCATCTGTCATTTCTTTACCCTTTACCTGGATAAGTTTTGTGCTGATAATTAAGAAAGTTTCACAGCAAAAATGATCTTCCAGCACCACAAGGATCTAAATACTACACATAATTTAAGACATAATGAAATACAATAGCAAGGGCTTTGCCTGGGAGAATATATTGTACACTGGCAAAATGCAGATCAAACTAGGTTTAGGTATTTTCTGTGAGCAGAGTCTCATAAACAAGATGCATTAACTTTAGGTTACATGTCGTGATGTCATGACTTTTTACCATAAGCTCGGTGTTTTGCTGCTCAGTCGTTAATTAGGTTTTGTCTATCATACATTTTCATTCCTAGCAGTAAGTAACTGAAGCAGGATTTACACACTGTGATGTAAATGGGATCAACACAGAGATGTGGAGTTTCCTTGAAGGATCATTTCCTTCATGAAGTGAACAGAAAAAACTGAACTGAACACACAACATTGCATAAACAGAATTTTTAAGCTATCCATTGCTAAAACTACAATTTTATATGAAAGATATATATAGATTTATATATAATTTATTTAAATGCCGGCTAATTCTATTTACTCTTTCTTCTCCAGTACGTTCTTCTTCTGTCTTACCTGCATGCCATGTCTATGGAGACATAAAGGCTATTGAAAATGCCAGGTGCTGCAGGTACCTTCAAGTGTTATGTTCTAAGCAATTTTGTTGTCATCTTCCAGTGTTAAACATGATGTAATTGAATTTCAGCCTATATTGCTGTACAGCTCTCGTATGGCACAAACATTGAGAGCAGATTCCAGCTTTAGGATCACTGCCAGGTGTAATTTCATTCAGTTCGGATACAACCACCAGCAGAATAATATATTAAAAAATTTCAGTAATACTAACTGTGGTAATCTCCTCGGAAATGGTCCACTTCTGTTCATTTTCATAACCAGATACAGCTATCCACATGATCTCATATACCGGTACTAACAACGCAGCCAAAAAACGACCAGGTAACAGGACCGATTTCAACTGGGAAAAATACTGGATAAATACCTGGAGCTGTTTTTATTCTTAAAGACATCTGAAGAATATGAAGGACAAGCAAACAGGGCAGTCTCCCTCATATATGGGATTCTCTGCTCTTTCTTTGTTGTTTTTTAAGCAAGAAAGGTTTGTGGCTTTTTGCTATTCATTGGTTATTTAATTACATGACGTGCACCCAACTCTCAGCCTTCCCCCTGCGGTTCGGTGATTGTCTTCTGGCACCAGCAGCTTTTTCAAGTTTTCAAGCTTGTTGATTGCAGCCCCTTGGAGAAATACAATATAGATACAGGGTCTGGAAGCAGGTTTTATTATTTTGCAGTGATGTGTGGTTTGGAATGCATTCCAAGTCAAGGACTTTCAGATTTGAGTTTTTAGGCGATTACCCTGGTGTTGCTCGTGAACACAAGAATGCTCAAATATGAAATGTGAGTCCTCCAGCTCTTGTCCTCTATCAGTTGTTTCTGGTGTTGTGAATATTCTGTTTTATTGAAAGATGGGTGCAGGTAATATTTTTTTCTGTGTATTATTCCCTTACATATATATATAGACTGGGAACTTACAGGGCACCAGGTTAAGAAAATGGCAAATGGCCTCGATTAAAGTATTCTCAAAAGTCTGCATGCTTGTATACGCAGGTGTTTTCCTAAGAATGTGAAAACATGAACCCTCAATCAGCTGTCAATGGGGCACAGTGGTTAATAGTGCTGTGGTGCTGTCTATGTGGAGTTTGTATGTCCTCCCCATGTTCATGTGGGTTTCCTCCCACAGGCCAAAAACTGGTCGTTTTAGGTTAATTGGATTCTGGGAAACCTAGCCCTAGGTGTGTCTGTGTGCCTGCCCTGCGATGGACTGGCGTCCTGCCCAGGATGTACCCTGCCTTGCACCCGTTGCTTGCTGGGATAGGCTCCACCATGACCCTGTACTGGAAAGGGGTTAGAAAAGGAATGAACAAGAAACAGACTAAATGAGGTAACTTAGCCCATCCCTTTTGAACAGTTTGTGTCTCTATGTCACTAGCAAAGCAGCAGTTGCTCCATTTAATGAATAATGGGACATTCCCATAGACAGCTCTCCACAGTGTGTGAATGGGCAAACATCTTATAATAGAAATCAGAGTTTTGGTCCTCCTACAGTACAGTACGCTTCAGAGAGCATTTTTATAGTCTTTGGAAATATCCACACAAGCGATGCAAATATTTTATCGGTGTTATTTTCAGAATAAGAAAATCCTCACTAATGAAAGAAGTTCAGGCTTTCCAGTGGGAAGGCACGGGATCACAGATGAGGAAGTGCTGTTGTTTCTTAAGTAAACACAGGAAAAATTGCTGAGTAAAAATTTGGTAATTTAATTCTGGAAACTTTGGAATGTTTTCAGCCTCGCAGTTGAATATATTAATGAATGAGCAGCATTCTTCAAGAGCTCACACCCCAACAATACGAGCTTTGTAGCGATGGCCATCAATCAATTGAATCTGCACTATTTATTCAACAGCAAAGAGTTTTATTACAATTTACAATAGAAACAGAGCAGGGTCACAGGGCAGTGCAGAGGTGACGTGTTGGAAATTTGCCACCCATTCACCAGAATGTAATGTTTCACTATGATTCTGTTAATCAGCACAAATATCTGAATTTCATCCATCCATTCATTCATTCAAGTGCTTTTTCTTTAGAGAGCAGCAGCGAGCTGGGGCACTGTACTGGATAGCACAGGACAAAAGGATAGATGATAACCCATTGCAGGGCACTTTAAATTTTTGCAACAGCCAATTAAAAAAGTTGATTGTAACGAGGCTGAACTGTGAGTATAACCCAACAGAGGATGATGTTCCCGATTCATATGAAATGGAACCAATAGCTTTGGTATTTTGCTTGCATGGTCCCACCCAATCTGGCAATTTTTAAAGCAAGTCCAGTGCAGCTTTACTAAGGTAAAGTACAGTTAAAGGTGAAGTGCAGTCTGAAAGTACAGCTCTGTTATATGTGAGGAGTCTTGTTCTGAGGGCAAAACTACCCTTGAGGCACAACAAGACATCTCTACTTGCAGCTCTGCCCCCAGAAGATGAATCATCACAAATAACTAAACTGAGCTGACTGAAAAAAATACAGTAAATTATTTACAGGAGCCTGTACTCTTAATGTTTATGTGTATCATATTTGTTCAAATCACATGGTGCCATTCTGATGCACTGGCAGATTTGCAGTGGGTCCGGTTTTCATTCAGTTTTACAGCTTGATGACATAAAGCAAAACAATAACGTCAGGTAACCTGCCCAGATCAGACAGCGAGGTAGTACCTTGTTTCTTTATCAAACAAGACTCACTCTCACCGAATGCATTTTAATTGTGATTGTTTCATTTTCTTCCAGGAAAGAGGCGTCTGCAGGGAAAAATATAGGTGATGCCTTCATCTGAAGGAAATTATTTACTGCAGCTTGGGAGAAACATTCACTTCAAGTGAGTAAAATATTAAGCGGATTAATACACATATTCCTCATTCTAGAAGAGGAATATTGTAGAAAATGGCAGTAAACAATGTTTCTGAAATAACCATTTATATCAGCCTTGTGGTCTTCAGTTGCCTGGAACATTAAGTCTTCTCTTTGAATTAAAATGAATATAAATCTTGTTAGGAAGGGAGGAAAGTCATTATTGTCTGTTTACAATATGTTTTTTATTTAGAATTGAACTACCCCAATAGCAAAATAGGTTTCTTTCCCACAATGGAAAAAATACTGGTCTGAAACTTATCTAACAAATTAATTCATAACATAATCAGAGACATCTCGAAGTAAACCACTGGATTGATACTTTATCGATAATGTGGAATTCACTTGCTGATTGCCTTTTAAAAAACGCATTTGGCCAGTCATATTATCATTTAGATTGTGAGCAACATATACTGAGCATCTAAAGAAATGTATCACTCCCTGTGATCAGAAAAATTCTAAAACCTTTTTGTGGTCGGTGCATTGACATTTCATTATCATGGGTAATGGGTAATGAATGGGTAAATTCACTATCCTGATTAATATAACTCTTCAAAACTGTTGATTAACAGTGTGGCCAAGGGTGTGACTGTTGGAAGCAGTACAAGCTGTACATCTCAGACACCTGCTTTGCACAACGTGTAGTTTTCTGCCCCATTCCTTTTAGGACCGTGGACAAGCAAGTGGCTGATCACTGGTCTCTGAGTCCTCAATGCCACATGTACTCCCAGTTCAATACACAAAAGTTCAAAGGAGCCCATGGCGGGAGCATAACTGCGGTTTACCTGAGGTTTTGCTCTAAAATGTTGATGGCACAAAGGTATTGTTCTGTTCTGTTCATTATATCTGGACAGTATAAAACTGAAATAACACTTTCAACCAACTTCATGACATTGTTCAGCTGTTCACAAGGCTGATGGTCACCAGTTTTCAACTCATAAAGGTGTAATGCTCAACTTACACATTTCTTAAAAGGGACATTTCAAAATCTCACACTATCTCAAAGTGTCTTGGCTAACATGAAATCATAGGGTCACCCTACTTAATTGCAGGGACTGTGACCTCTCTGTGTGCCCACTTAGAACAATCCATACAAATCACATTGAGCATATGTATAAAAATATAAAAAATATCAATTTATTTATTTAGATTGTATCACCTCTTTAATCCTATTTCACTAGGAACATTAACACCCAAGATGAAAGCATCATGGAGTGAAATTGTGGCTTAACCCACTTGGCTGAGGGCTGGCCTCTGGCCAGAGGACAAGGAGGTCAGGACCCCCTGCAGGGTGACCGAGAGGCAGTCGCAGAGGGGGAGATGGGGTGGAGGTGGGAAGCAAGAAACATGCAAGAGAGAGATGGTGATCTCGTAGGTATTTATAGAGTTTGGGAGAGGAATGGATTGTCAGGAGCGATTGCTAATTACTGACAGCTGAGTCTGATTGAGCTTGGTTGTTGTCATCCCTCCTGAACTTTTGTTATCAACTCCATTTATTACAATGCTGTCCAAGGGGAAAATGCACAATTATAACCCTGTTTGGCCTAGATACCATAGGCTCCCCCCTTACAAGTCTCCAGTATGCACATATACCAGTTAGATTCCTTTGTCTCTGAAGTAAGCAAGCCATTACAGATAAACAGGTTCTGTCCATCATTTGTAAAGCTATTATTCTCTGTTCCCCAAAAAAATGACTATGTATTATTTGCTCTTCTGTCAATACGATGCACAGCATGGGATGCTGCTGAACAAACTTTTGGGATTTGCGTAAGTATTATGGTTACCAACTATGCTATTTTGAGTGGTCTGTGGTTCCCCATTTTGGGAAATACTGCTCCATCTAAGGGCAGTTTTACAAACTAGCAATTCTTCATTTTCTTGGAGCTCCACGATAAGGAAAAAGGTTTTAAAAGTGGCGGCTTGAGATACACTCAGATCCATGAGAGGCATAGAAGTTTTACGCAAGACTTTCTTGAGATGCTTTGTTAGAGGGATTGCAAGTGAGTTCCGTGCATTCCCATTCATTTTTAACTACAGTGTTTTCAAAGTGTACGGATTGAAAATTGCTCTGCTTCAGTGATTTTTGATCCACCCCCACGAGGAACAATGACACAACCATGCCATTTCCAAAGGGAAAGAAAGGCAGGACAAAAAAGCAGTCCTACATCGCCTTCCTAGATCTGGTACATTGGTATACAGTGTGTTCTAGCAGCTAGCGTTTTCACTCAAGGTGTTCTTTTATATGATCTTCTGATTCCCTCACCTTAAAACTCTGGCTTCCTTCAGAACCTAAACAAGTGTCACACCCTGCTGCATAGCAGTATTCAAAACTAAATGTTGAATATTACCATTAATGTGCTCGTGCAAAAAAATCCTCTATTAATCTTTTGATCCTAATCAGATCTTTTAGTTGGGTGAAAAGCTGTTCTTTCCCAGGAGAGATGGAGAATCCCATGCTTTCTACACCATCAAGAAGTGTTGTACCTTAGGAGAGGAGAGCTATAATTTTACTCCAGAATCCTAGCACAACATTCCTGCATTAAAGACTGTCTGCTTCCCATATGAATCAACCTGCAGCTTGAAGCTTTAGAATATTTCCTGGCCCCTCTTTAAAGACCCAAGCACAGGGCTTTCTAGATAGTATGATTATATTTGTAGAGGGCAAAAAGATGGATACTGTCATGGCTCCACTGTTTAAGGCAAGGAAGGTCCAAAGCAGTAGATCCTCTAAGGACTTCAACAATATCATGTGTTACTGTAATTATGAGTGTTTGATCTCCTGAAAGCATCGCTGGTGATTACAACATAAAGCAAAGAATCGTTTCCAAGTTTAGTCTCAGAAAGGTATTCATTCTCTCACGCTAGACGGCTGCTCAGAGGCTGTTCTTTAATACGATTGTCTTAAATTACTGATTGTAAAAACCAATTTGTAGAATAGTAAATTGGCAAAACAATGGACTTTTATCTTAAGAACATAAGAAAAGCCTGTCAGGCCTATTTCACAGGGGTTAATTGATCCAAAAAATTCATCCAGCTGTTTGTTCAAAGAGGACAGGGTACTGACTTAAACAGCATAGCTGTTACTTTTTCATACTCCTGCGTGAAAGAGGCCACAACTCGTTTGGATTGTTTTCAGCACCCAAAGTACTTTATGTTTGTGCCCCCTAGTTCATAGTTCATTGTCCTTTTTGAAGAAATCTGCTTGATTCACTTTATCAGTGCCTATTAGGATTTTAAACAATCTGGGATATGTCCCCTCATTGATTTCTCTGTTCAAGGCCAAAGAGTTACATTTTGTGTTTTTTCTATTTTTAACAATTTGAAATGCTTTCTATTTAATGTCATATGTACAGTACATAATATATAACAATTGTAATTTCTAATAATGAAACAATTAAAATTAATAAGATAACACTGATTTATTCCTTCTTGACTCATTCTGGGACATTGCATGATTTGGAATTCTTGGAATGTATATCAGGCGGATGTTTAGGTATGAGGTTAGGTATTTAGAATAACATGTCCTTACAATACAACATTAAATTACAATTCACAATCACTGTTATTACAGTATATTGAGAAGTATATTTGTCGTATATTTTAGGAGATCCCTAAGATATAAAAAACAGGTCAAATAAACTGGTGTGTAAAAGTGTTATATTCAAAAACAATGTTACATATACTGTATAATAAGGTGTGATATGATAGTCTGTCTCAGCTGTGTGCAAATGTAGAGTTGGTATTTTTTGTTATCTTGTCACCATTGAGCTGAAAATAACGTTCACTGGCTTTGATCCACAACTAACATTGTTCCAGTTCTGACTTTGGGTTTGGGAGATGGGGAAAATGTATCATCCTGGATGCTTTTATAAGCTTTCTGAATACATGTGATACCATAGGAATCTGGTTTGGTCTTCCTGCCGTGACAGAGAAAACCAGGGCTGTTGGTGTGTTCCAAGTGAGGCTTAGGGATGGTGCCATTGATGTCCCTGCAGGGATTGATTGGCAATCAGGATCAGCCTGCTGATGCAAGTTTTCAACCATGACTGCATTTCATATGGCAATCTTCCATTTGTACTATGGTCCTACAAACCCTCAATGACAGAGACATAAGTAAATGCTTTATGGTGTTATTGAGCGGACATTTTGGGTGGTGGACAAATTTTAATTTCGCACTTGCGCTTCCCTCTGCATAAAGACTGTCTGGCAGAACACAGTGCTGAGCTTATCTTTTCTAGCACTTGGCGTTTTGGTTTGCAGCAGATGTGTTTAAAACATATTTTCATTGCTCATTCGTTCCCACTCTTTCCCTAGCATCTGCAGCCTAGACTTCTACAGAAAAAGGTTCCCCTCCCACCGCTTTCCATTAGTTGGTGTCCAACTGGTATCGTACAGGCCCTCCACTCCCCCCTGTCAAAGCTTCCAGCTGTATACGTTGTTGGAATTTCTTCTTCTGGGGGTTCAGCTTGGAATAGTTTCTCCTGCATTGCATCTAGGAAACTTCAGCAAGTGGCAGCTGTCTTCCTGCTTTCACATCAGGCTATTCTTCCAGTCACCACTGCTCTTTTTGCTACCCGCCACAGGATTTTAATTTCAAGCTAGTCATCCTAGGTTCTGCTAGTGCTGCCACCTGTTCGCTGACTTTCATTCTGTCACCTGCATCATAGCTGCTTCTAACGCACTGCACATCATTCACATGAGCTTGTCAAACATGTTAAAACCCACATCGTATGCACTTCTCATTCATTCCATGCTACATGCATGAAACTGCTTGCTCTTGCGTCAGTGCTTGAAATCTGCATTGGTGTTTTGGAGATCCTTTTGGGGGTGAAGTGACAGCTTTTGATTTCTGATCAGCACTGTCAATACCTCAGCCAGGCGAGTTAAATCCAAAGTATTAAGCATGAATGGATGAACAAGGCGCTCCTTGCATCTTTACTAGCACCCCTCCCTTCACCCCAGCTTTACTGTGACAGCATTTTCTACTTGGCTTGTACCTTATGAGTGAGGGAGGATGTGACAGCATGGATTTTCAGCCAGCACTGTCATGTCCTCAGCTAGGCGAGTTAAAACCACAGTATTACCACGCTCTCCCTTCATCTTTATACAGTATATTATCTTTTCTATTACAGTTGCATAGAACCAGACCAAAATAGTTAGAAAAGAACATTTAATCCATTAGAACAAAGGCAATAGTTCCTCTACCAGTTTCTTTCATTATGAATGTAGAGATGATGTAACCTGAAAATAGTTTATTGTTAGAAATAACACCCTGCAGTAATACCAATATTGAATTTAATCAATTCAAAAGAAATTTGAAATTTTTAGATGAAGTTTGCTAGTTCCCAAGGATTAAATCTAGAACTGCATCTTACAGGCTTGCAATGACAAAGACGTGTGCTTCTGTACAGATAGCCCATACTGAATGAGCTCACCTTTTTTATCATTAGTCATCATTCTATATAGTTCCAGGAAACATAACACCATAATGTTGTTTTCAATGATCTGATGAATTTCTGAGTCTAAATATCACAGTCTTCAGAAGCTGTGAAACACTGACACATCTAGGATGGCATAATGTGATTTACAATTCATGTTTTCTTTTTCATTTTGAGTGTCTCTGCATTCTAGTTTCATAAAACACCTACCTCAATTAAGGCAGTCCATTAAACAGTTCCTCCAACTTCTGAGTCAAATTCTAAAACACATGTGAAGACAAACCATAGATATTAGAACACATGCAAAAGGTTTTTCAGTCATTCATGTTTTCAGCCTCTTCAAAAAATACATTTCTTTTCAGGTGGATGTAGTGGCCAAGTACAAGGGGTGAAGAACTGTGGAAAGCTGGAGGGAAGCAGTGTCGCTCTGCTGTCATCGAGGCTGCCTAGAAAGTAAGAATCTACCAACAACAAAAAATTGCATGGAATACAGTCTGTATTTATATCTTTAGCCTTGCTGGCAGATGTGGTGAACATGATATATTTATTAACTGATATGGTGAAACACAAAAAGAACATTCATGAATCTCTGTGGCTCTTTTAAGTTGATCTTACATGTCCTTAATAAATTGTGGAATATCCAATGGTGTGTCTGTGTGCTTCTTGTCTTCCATTCATTGCTGCCCTTCACCTCAGTTGAACCCTCTGAATAGCAAAATGCCCTACTGTAGGTCTTTGAAAGGGTCTTAGAACGTTCTGCATGTTCCAGGCACTTCTTGTAGCCTGTTTAAATGACCTTATGGTGAGATACTTAATGGCTGAGTCAGACAAATTCATGCCATTAAAAACAAGGCTTCTGATGTTCTTAAAGGTTGTGAGCCTGTGCTCACAAGTATAACAATTGCAAAAATTCACAAGTAAAAGCCTTTATGAATTGATAATGTGAGTGATTATGTCACCGACTTAGTACTAACATGGTCATTCTGGTGTCATTTGTATATTTTGTCCTGTTCTATAATTACTGACAAATGAAAATCATCGTTGCTGTCCACACCGTGTGGTATTTTGTTGAAAATATGTTGCTTTGTTTCACAAATTCACACAATTCAGACCAGGAATGCTAGGTTGTGGCATGATGCACAATGACAGAGTTTGCCATCCAAAGATCATAGATCTACATAGATGCACATACCACTACGAATATGACTTTGCTGAGAACAGCAGATTTTTTTTAATCAAAGAAGAGCCGTCATTAGGGTATGCCTATTATTACTTTAATGATCTTTAAGTCTCAACAGGTAGTCTCTGTAGTCAACTTTTTTGTTATGTTTGACTAATGCCTGCCAGTAAAACAGTCAACTGCACATGAAATCCCCTCTTCGATGCCTCTCAAGACCTGAAAGTCCCACTAGCAGAAACACCTGTAAGCTCTGAATGTTGGCTTGCTCCCACCTACAAAAAGGAGAAAGAAAAGATTTTCAGTAAGCAGTGTCATTACACTGCAGAATTGAGGTGGACGCTGGCCAGAGTTCAACTCCCAAAGAATCTGTGCCGCTAAAAAGATTCAATCTTGGCTGGGTGCAGGAGTTTTTCTTTGGTTAAATGACCAAAGTCTGCATATATCTTACCCATCATTCTTGACAAAATGTATCTAATAAAAGCAAGATCTGCACACATTGTATAAAACAATAATTTAACATCTTAATCACATCTAAACATTCAATGAGGGTATATCCGACAGGTACAAAGAGATCTTTCAGGACTTTTACACCCAGCAAATAATGTTGTACAACAATAAAAATGTTTTTGTTTTTCTATCAAGAGGAGCCTTCCTACAATACATGAGCACAAACACAAACATTTAGGCCATAAAGTTTAAACTGAATCTATCTGATGCAAGGCGAGTTTGTGTATTATTTATTGTTTTTCAAGGAGCAGAAACCTTTACAATTTACAATTCAAAGAGCATTTATGCAATTATTTTTTGTTTTTGCCTAAATGAATTATATTTGACCTATGTAAAATAAATATCTGTGCTTTACCCACAACCTACAGTATAAACAGAAATAAAGTGATACACAAAGAACAGCTATGACTTTGTATTACACTTTCCAGAAATAGTAGAGCAGTTTGCAATAACAGCTGGTCAGGAAGCCTTGTGTTATGTCACTTGCCTTCAGACTGCATCACCAAGCATGGGATTATCTAAACATTGACGTTTATCCCATCTTCGGATAGCAAATTCTTATTTCTACAGTAGGAAGCAAAGTCATCATCACAGCATGATTAGCTGTGGCTTTATATGAACTACCTGAGCAAAATGCATTTTAATAGTGCTTTTTGTTTGGAGCTTGTGGCACAGCGCAACAGACACACTTTTACTTCAGGAGATACAGATAAGCCCCAGAGAGCCTTAGAGTCAGGGAGGCAGCATGCTTGGTGAATCAAGGCTACCTGACTATACAGGTGACAACTTGGTAATACGAGTTAGAATGTGAGAACATAAGGAAAGTCACAAACACAAAGTTTATTGTCTAACAAGAACATGAGAAAAGATGAGGGGGTATACCCTTCCTGTCCAAGTCATGTGAGCCAGAGGTCTCTACAAGGGTGATGAAGATGGGGGTAGGAGGGGAGTTCCTTAACCAAGAACGCATCTTATTTACAAAAACCGAAGAGTAGGTGACAGGTATGACTGAGGCCTTATCTTCCTCAAGAACTTTTGTTGTGAACGTGTTGTGATTTTTTCAGGAGATGGGCCTCTCAATCACTGGGTTAAATGAGTGGATGGATTCTCTAACATTGGTGCTCTTCCAATAACTCATCCAATTAAAAACTATGTGAGTTTACCAGACAAGTAAATAAGTACTGTACTTTTAATCATTATGTTATTAGGCAGATCTCCTTTTCAGCATAAAGTCAGATGAAAGAAAAGAAGACTTCTCACACAGGGTTGAAAACCAATTTAAAAGGAGTTGGCACCAAGGTCATTATGCCTACAATGTGATGAATGTGTTGATTCTGAATGTAAGGAATTCGAAAACGTCTTGTATTATTTCTCTTTTCTAAAAAGAAAGATAATCAATGAAAATATGCATTACCGTATATCCTAAAGGCTGTTATATATACTTACAATGCGTATTTTGATTTTTACAGAGACCAGGTTTAACAAAAAATGCATTAATTGCCCTGTTTTAATAGAAAATTGTCACTAAAAACCTGATTACTTAATATGATATCTTCTACCTTGAATACTACATAGGGACCATCACCACTAATGTAATAATATGTAGATAATACAATATAGATGCGTGCCTACACAGCAAGTGAACTATGTGTAGTGTCCGCCTGAATGAAGTTAATTGGCTGACTGAGCAGCATGGGAATTTGAAGAATGTTGTTATCCCATTCGCTGCTTCATCAGTCCATTGACCTCCTGTGACAGAGGTCACACTATAATAAGAGGAGGAATGGCTTCATGTTCAGTAATATCTTAAGACTCAAGAGGAGCAAAGATTTAAGAGGCTAGTTTGTGTTTGGTTTTCGAAACAGTGAGAACTTGTATTAGATTGCTCGATGCTGGGAAAACATTAATTGCGTAATCATTTGCCTAAACCTTAGGCTGTATTTTGGCTGCCAACCCCAACATTATATTCTAATTTTTCTAAAATAACAATTCTGCAGTTTTGATGTCTATCATTGCTATAGATTTTTCTTTATGGGATATGTAATAAACATACATTTAAGTTTCCTTAAACTGTCTGCAATTAGGAATACAATATTAGGAAAATATCAAGCCAGAGGGGGAGGTTAGCTTAGCTTACAATTTCTCTCCACTGCCAATCAACCTTTTTATGTGTAATTTGCCAAGTGTTTCATTTTCATCTGCCAGAATATTATTTTAGTGGGAAAAATATTTTCTGCAAAATGTACTGTAGCCATAGCTTTAATTTTGGTGTAAACATAACTTTAATTTTCTGTAATAAAATCCTGCAGCATACCACACTGGGTAATATTATATAAGCAAAAGTTCTTCCATTCAATCCCAAGCCTGTCCTTTGATCTTCTGAGGAAGTCTAACAGAAGAGAGAAGTTTACATCAGAGGACTTATACAAACTTCTAAGAAGAGTTCAGGTGCTTTATTCATCATTAATAGAAGTTATGAATGCTAACTCACTGGATTTTTTAATCCAATATTGTAAAACAGGGATATAATGGGTTAGAATACATATAACTGAAATTCAATATAAGTTTCTTTACCTGTTTGTGTTGGTTTTCTATCAAGATTTATTGTGCATTCAAAGCTCTGGATTAAAGATTTAACTGTTCCTTCCTGGAACTAAGTTTCTTCTTGCTGCTTCTTGCCTGAACAATTGAATTGGGGAAAACTGAGCCATCGCCTGAGTAAGACCACCGCCTTCGAGAAACCACTTAGGATTGATCCACAATAAACTGATCAGCAAAATAAATGGAAGCTGACCGTTGACACTTGGAAAAATAGAAAAACTCGGAAAATTATACAAATCAATCGACAAGGTTTGGATATCTGCAGGGGAACACATACCTGTTATTATGAATTATGCAAAGCTGTGTTGCACAAATCACACTTAGTAAGACACTTAAGTGTGCATGCTGTAATGTGCCTGTGCCGTAACATTACTGGAAACTGAGGAGGTTTTGTTTGCTGTTTATATGGAGAGAGGCAGAAGAAGAGGAGCTGAAGTGGAATAAATAAGATAAGAATAGGAGTTCAGTGAACCTCTACTTTCACAATGAAATAAAACAACCACGGTCATTTTTTTATTTTAAATCTGAAAAGACCCGGCTATTTTTTAGAAAAGTGCTCAGTCACAGTGAAACGACATAAAATGGTGCAAAGGTTTATGGTTACAGGTCAGGTGGCCCCCCCTGAAAAATATTAGTGAGCTATAGGTTGTTAAATATAAACACAGTCAATACAAGCTGTTCTGTTGGCAGCATTTCAATTTTCTCCTTTAACAGCTGCTCAGCACTGCTTTTAAAATTCTTTACCTTTTTTTTTGTTTTCTTCTTTTGACTTTTTTATTTGGAAAAAAATGTTTTCTTACAGTCCAGAGTAAAACGCTTAGCCGGTGATATTTTTTTTCTGCTTTGCATTCAATTCCATCGTACACTTTGTTTCTCTGTTTCCTCTCCAAAGGAGCACTGGGAATGTACAGTACTCTATATTTAGAGAACCTAGGACCAGAGAGGAGTGATTGATTTCAGAGTGTAAAATACAGGCAGGACTGTGCTCCAGAGGGGCCTGAGACCATTTGACAGAGATGTGAGGTGAAGTTCTTTATGTTTTCTCATTGTAAGGAGGGCAGTTTATTGCTTTATAAAAATAGTCATGATATTCTGGATGCTCATGCTAAATCTCAGTCCTAGCCAGGTTAGCAAAACTTAAATCATTGATTGATACTTGATCCTTTCCAGCTTAATATTAAATGTGACAACAGACAAACTGTATCAAACAGCAGGTTTAATTCACAGTGAAAGAGTAGAGCATCAAGAGAGATTAAGTTTCTAACAAACACCAGCTCTGAAAGTAATGCAATTGACTGAGGAAAGCATAATTCTGTGATTCATTTAGAATGTCATTTCATTACGTTGTGCACTCACTACAGACAACAAAACAAGCTTTTATTTTACTTGAATCCGATTGAGATGCTTTGACTTCACTTAAGAGAACACCATGAAGCTATTAAGAGATTAGAGCTTTGTCTTCTTCAGATCAGGAGTTAGAGTCTTGAGGTATCTAAAGATACCAAAGGTCTGGTGCTGTTGTTGCCATTAGCACATCATTTGATAGGGCTGAAGAGTTCACATCTTAGGAAAAGGAAGAATTGCTGCAAGAGCGCAAAAAATTACTGATTACAATTTTGGATAAAAGTGATAAATTAGTACACTCACTTCACTCCAACTGATTTCCAAGCTATTCACTGAAATTGTGCATTGATATCTAATGGGAATTGCAACACATTTCAGTATAGCTCTCACTTCAACAATACATTAGAAATTGTATTGCCCGACAGGGATTGGGATGTCCTCAATGTGGCATCCGTACCAGGTGATGCACCAAGTGTGTCCCCTGCTGCTCAGTCTTGAAGAATATGACACACATCCGCCCAAGTAAAACCTCAGTGTCTGCAGGGCAGTGAGGAAGCTTCATGGCCCACACAGGGACAGAGAGCAGCTGCCTTCTCCTACTGAAATAACCACTGTATCAACAACTCTTTTTGAACTTCTTCTGTAGATGGACTCCTGTCGCTCAAAGAGCTTCTGATCTTGCTTTCTAGCATTTACTTTCATTTCACTCTGAAGTTGTAACTGGTGATGCTGGAAATGAAAAGCAAGGTCCTACCATTAAACATCTAGAGTACTTTCTCATGGAGAACAAATTGCCTTCCAAGCTGTCTGTGCATGATGTTCTGTTTTGTTATTGTGGAAGGAAAAAGAATCGTCTGTGAAAAAATAAAATGGATTGTTTGATAAGAAGATTGTTTAAAATTAGAGTTCTTTGTCTGATGCGTAGGACAGTCAGGCTTATATTTTGTGACGTTGATGCACTCAATCCATAGATTACCCCTCCTTCTCTCTGCTAGATACACAGGGACTCCTTCCGGCTAAACTGGGGCTTTCCTATAAAGACGTCTACATTTGTACTTGTGTTCTTTTTCAGCTGAAGTGGAGACTGCATTGAAATGCATTTGAAATGAGAATAGAAGGCATTTGTTATGCGGAAGATTGTGGAAGTGTGGAATGAGATACCCAGCCATGTTGCTGAAGCCAGTACCCTCGTTTATTTTAAGAAACAACTGAATGACATCATGGGATCAATTAACTTCGAACATGTTTTGGATGGGCGGATAGTAGTAGAGATTTGTCATTCTTATGAAGGGTACTGTGAATCATAACCCTTGTAAAATTTATTTAGATATGTAGGACGTGCTTTATCATCACTCTTGAGACTTGACTAAAATAAAAATGTTATCAATCGCTTGGATAATTAAGTTTATTCCAAATGGAAAACCAAAGGGAGACATGGGAAACCTACAATGTTGTGATGGTGATCAACACAGCATGCCTGTGTATTTTACAGTAGGTCGTGAGGCCTATCTCTTGGACACCATAGGGAATAATGGAAATTGTGCTGGGTGTTGCTCATTTTTCTGTGTTGAAAATCAATGTGCTGGACAGTTGTTTTTTGGCTGCCATTTCTGAGAGCTCAGAGCTCTCAGAGTCTACATCAGCCTCTTCACCTTAAAGCTGAACCACCCTGCAAACAATCCAAAACAAAATTGTTGAGATTATAGCTATAAAGGATGTTCCTGCATAAAATCCAGATGTCCTCAATTTTTGTGATGAACTTTGAGACTGTGAATCCATTCAGTGTGAAAATAAACATCTGTGGGGAACCGGGAATCTAGTCAGAGAAATTTACAAGATGTGTGTGATAGAAATTGCACACCTCATTTTATTTGTCCAGCAAAATAATTCAGACAACTGGTTCTTCAAAAATTAAAAATAAATGTGTGTTTGAAAATTAGTCATTAAATCAGATGTCTTCTCAGCTGTAAACAGACGGCTGGAAAAGATCCTTGGATCACTTAATTGCTTACTTGCAAATGGACTAGATAGGCCAAATGGCACCCTTTTGTTTGCAACCATTCTTATGTTTTAATGTGTAAAAAAGAGCACACCACAGTTATTATCCTAGCTCTTTTTTTATGAATTATGATATAAGTAACTTCAGTTTATTTTTCTAACTCAATTGTTTTGCTGTAGGATTCAGGACCAAGCAAGGACCTTGTTCATAAACGCTGACCGCAATCTTGTTAGTGCCTCACCTTTCCCTGAACCACGCAACAGGTGTGACGAGGTACACATCTCAACTAGGATGTCGTCTCTGTAGGGACCTGAGGCATCACGGTGGTGAAGTGGTTAGGTCTCTGACCCAACTCTTGGCTGAAACAATCCTTTTGTACCCTTGAGAAAGAACCTGCAACAGTAAATGCCCTGCTACAGTAAATATTCACCGGGTCATCACTGCAGTTCTGCAGTGATTCTATGAAAGCTGATTTATCTGCATAAATAAACAATTAAATGAGAAAAACGCTGGAGTTTACTTTTTTGTTTTTTTAAACCCAATGAATTTTCATCTTGGAACAGAGGAACACTTTTATGAGGCCTTTGCTGGTTTTGGTGTGTGCATAATAATAATAACACAATAATTTCAGAAGAAAGTCAACTCCCAGTTTCCAACAACTGCAGGTTCACTAAGGTATAAACAGGGATCTCTAGACCATTTTGTCCCAGTGTTGGTTACACAAGCACCCCTTCACCAGCCCATTGACATTGTCTGTGTAAAAACCCTCTGGCTCATTTTAGGGGTCAAGCATACTGTTACGTTATTGAAGTGCTTCAGGATCTAGAAACAATGAACACAAGAGTCTGCTGAGCTTTAAGGGGTCTGGGAGACATTAATCAAAAGGAATAATCTCGTTTACTCCAATTAATTAAGTTCTTGATAAATCATTAATAGTCATCAGCAGTCCAGGAACACAGAATAAAAAACACAACCTACAAGAAGAATAAGGAAACGAGGAGAAGAAAGAGCCAGATAGAGGAAGAATGTCAGGCAAGAGGAACTTTTTCGAATCAGCTTTGAGCTCCAGATTCCAGCTAAGTATCTAAACCTTCTTTAACAGAGCTTATCCTCTGTTATTTTAAGAAACTCTGATTTCTTTTAGAAGGAATTTCAAGGCTAAAGATATTCTCTCCAGGTTAGTGATGTGTTTTTAGAATAGGGAGGTAGGAGTCATATATATTGGAAGAGAAATTTAGCTCTGGGTTATATTCTCATTTATTTATGATGCAGTTCCTTTGATAGCTCAGTTGGTAGAGAGGACATGACATTTATGATGCACGTTTACATCTCTTGAGGGCCTTTTAGTCATTATATAGGATTTTTTAATATTGGGTTAGCAGTCTGGGTTTTAGGTCAGGATGTAGGTCTCCGAGACGCCTTGTTTGTAAACAGGGTAACTTGTATTTCTTATATTGAGTTGTGTGTTGTCTAGTTTGTGGTATCTACATTATTAATAAATATTTGTTTGTGTTAGTTTGCCTCCCATTTATTACTCTTCTACCAGAGCTGTGCCAGAGTAAAAAGAACTGAAGTGCCACTGACATGACTATACTGACCGCTGTGGTATAGTCTTGTCATATCTTCATAGTTTGTGGGTTATTTAATTTTTGATTATCCTACTCTGTATTTTCTCATTTCTCTCATTTGTTACTGTAACATTTGTAATGTCTGAGGCTACTGCAATAAAACCACAGTGTTTTCTCATCAAAGAGGGGTTGTACATCTCCAGACAAAAGTGCTCACTGTGGATGCACTATGCACACGCAAGACTGGTGAAAAGGACTCCCTTTAGATACAGTGCACAGTCATGAATTCCATTCAATATCGAAAAAAAAATTCTGGAAATAAATCCAGATTGCACTGTTTCAGTTTCAACAAGCTCAGTTTGGTTCAAAACAAATTCAAAAACAGTTTTTGCATTTTTTGCATTCACATTAGTTCAAAAACAAATGCGAAAACGTTTCAACTTAATTCCTAAAACAGTGACATTTTTGGAACTCTAAGAATATAAAACACCTCTTGAAGCACCTTCATGTGCTGTTTACAGATGCACAAGTTAAAACTGAAGACGAAAGGCTTCTTGATTGCTCTCTGTGATAAAAAGGATTGGACAAGCGGAATACACTACATATTCATGAGCTCTGCTAAACTCACAACAGCCCAAAGCATTGCCCTTTGGAGCTATAATACGGAGAATTCTTGTGCGTGGCCTTCTGATAAAAATGAAGACGGGATAAAAGCAGAGAACACCCTCACTTCTATTCTCTTTTCAATGTCACATTTCAGTGTTTAACCCAAGTAGTGAGGAGCCTCTTTTATTTTTCAGGAGAGCCCTGTGGCTTCATGATTTAAACAAAGTGGAACACTTTCCTGCTTTCAATTAATATGCACCCTGCAGCTTTAAACCTACAGTACATCTGGAGTAGATTGGACTGAATGTTAAGTCCCCTCCACCCGAAGAAGAAAAGCAATGTTTTATTTTTGAACTGACTGGCGTCTGTGCTAGAACTGCATTTTCCAGTCCTTACATACCTCAAACATGCTTACTTTCCATCCCTTTACTGTTGAAATAAATGGCAGGCTGCTATGAAAAACTCAAAGACAGTACCCTAATAAAGTTGACAGGTCTCTGAAATATTGTTACTTTTTCTCCTTTAGTGTATTGCTCTTTTGTAAACTCATCGTCTCTGTGCTATAAAAGGGACGTCCAGTCCTGGTCCTGGTGTCTGATATGTGTTCAATTTTATTTCCAGCTCAGCTCTTTATGACCTAAATCACCACCGTGATGTCCAGTTTAAACTCTTTCTTCAGGTGCTGCTGACCTAGAAAACGTGCAGACACACAGGCCCTCCAGAACCAGGATTGGACACCCCTGCTCTGGAATCCAACCAAACACTTTAAAACAGTAGAAGTGCCTCTTCGTCTTCTAAACGTTATATCTTCTAGTGAATTGTGGTGTCCTAACTCTATTCCTGCTGGACGTACTTTAATACAATGAAACAAACTTACATCCATTAGTGTTCATGACTATGTTTTCCATTACGTCCCAGCAGGCCCACTAAGCAGCAGATCAGACAGAGAAGTAAGAAACTACTTCACCTGTTGAAATAAGGCTAATTTTATAAGGCAAGAGTATAAGTCAGGACACTAGGGCTGACACCCCTGTTCTTCAGGAGGAATGTGCAGGAAAGTGCTGCTGTGATACCCCGGTTGATTTTCTCACAGAATTCCAGTATTCCCTGGTAATATATCCAGACTACAGATTATCTCTAATGTCATCTGTGCTATTGTGCAGCTACCATGTACAGGTTTCTCAGTCTCAGGCCTTTGGTTAATCCTGATACCTTCGTGCTTAAAGGGTTAAACACCATAACACTCACAGCGTCTTGTAGCTTGGCCTCAGACCAGGGCTGGTGTCAGGTAATCCTGTTGGCAAGGGGGGCTTTACATCCTTTGGAGGGACAACGATAAAATCAGATTACTTTATTAGCTATATACAATTTTCTTGCATTAGGAATTTGTCTTTTCACAAACTCCAGCTTGCTCTCCATGAGACACACAGACAGGGAGAGAAGCTTGGGGTCAGAGCACAGGGTCAGCCATTGTACAGCACCCCTGGAGCAGCTGGGGTTAAGAGCCTTGCTCAGGGGCCCAACAGAGTAGGATTCCTCTGCCAGGATTTGAAACCGGTAACCTTCCACCCGCAGGCGCAGATCCTTAGCCATAGAGCCACCGCTCCGCCCTACAGGTAATCCTTTAGAATCCTGTAATCCAGTAAAAGGTCATACAGGTAATCATTTTCTGCCTTCTGGAGGGTCTGCATCTAAACTGCATGTGTTAGGTAGTGTTCTTAAAGCATTGCTTCACCAGTGCTCGTTTCAGATGGACAGCGCTCTGTGCAATGGGTTCAAATACAGTATGTACTTCAGCACATGGCAGTAGTTAAAAATATAAAGATGCCACATAGATATCACAACTTCATCTCAAATCTCTTATCTTGCCATATTCTCTGGGATTCCCTATTTTCCTATTCACAGACTCTGCATCTTCTACAGACCAGTCACAAGATCGCACACACTGCTAGTGTTCACAAGTCAAAGCAACAACTCTTTCACACAGAGAGCCCAAGAGGCAGGTTCACTGGTATCATTCTACTCTTGGTTATTAAACCCAGACAGTGCTTATCACGTCTGTACTATAGCCAGCTACAGGATCTGTTTTATAAGCAGTGCAAGGAGGGTGGTAATTCTCTTTCAATGACACTTTTCCAACTGAATCCCTGTACATTAGTAAGCTGAAAGAAATGTGCATAGTGACTAGGGAAATCATTTATTGTAGACATTCCTGTTCTTTCTTTCAGTGTATCCTAATTGTAATTATTAGCTTTTAACAAGCAGGGTTCCATGTTCTGGCCTCATTAATAACCGTGAATCTGTCACAAGATTTAGCTTAAACTCCCTCTGACAAAAAAAAACCCAACACAACAGTATATCAAAACAAATACAATTACTATGATGGCTGCCACAAGTAAGACCACTGTATTATTTTAGTGATTGTCACAAAGTTGCTTTTTAAATTAAAATAATGTTTGGGTTCATTAACACACTTTACTTCAAAATACATAGTGACATCTTCTGAAGCTCAAAGCATACAACTCTTCTCAGTCTGATTATTTTTGTCAGGGATTCAGTTCACTTTTTAACTACAAATAGGTGGCTCTTTTTTTGTTCTGAATTTAAAAATCCTAAATGGTGCGAGTCGACGTCTAAACTGTGTGAAGGTACCAGTAATCCATCAAATGAAGATAACCCTAACAAAATCTTTATTTTCTGCCACATAAAAGACCCAGTACTTAGCTACAGAAACACACAGTACATGTGTGGGGAATCGGACAAAAGTGGAGGGCAGCCTACACCAAGACAAAAATGAATTTTGCTGGAATTTTGTTTTTTTGTATTACTTCTGTATGTGTTTTTCTTGTGGGAGGAACGGTTCTGGATAATTTGCCCTGGTATAAACCTACATCATTTGCGTAAGACATAAATTCCCATAATTTACAGCAAGGCACACTCTTAAATACATATCCTAACTTAGAAAGGTGTTCCTTATGATTTTCTGTCTAGGAACTAGAAGATATTAATTCCACAGTGAAAACACACACACACACACACACACACACACACACACCTGAAGACGATCCACAGCCGAAATCTGTTTTTTTTCTTTCTATTGATCATCTTGGAAACTCGATGTTTCTTTACCACTCACACACCGATACAGATCCCCACTCTTGTCTGCCTATTCTGAAATAATCGGTCATGAAAATGAGATACATGGCATATATAAAAAAGTGTCTTTATGATAAGTGAAAAAAAATCGCATGAAGTGTCTTAAAACTATAATTATAAGGAGGCGTATTTTCCTGTTCATTTTTATGATCATCTTGATTTCAAAGGGAAAAACATTACATAGCACTAAGTAGCTGGTGACAACACTGGTGGGCAGGCATGGTGTAAAGGTGATGTTTCTTGCAGGACTCAGTTGTCGGGCTGCTTTTAATCTGCTCGGTGTTCAGAACTTGTTTCTGTCAGGCCTGCTCAGAGGCAGGAGAGTGTGGCCTGGCGATGTCCAAGCACAGGGCAAGCTCACACATTGAGGCAGGACAATGAAGCTGAGGGAACGCATCTGATCCACAAAGGGGACCGTCTAGACGCAGTCCCATCACCCTGCCCAAATCTGGCGTGGGTGTTCCCAAAGGGGCTGTAATGTAATTGTTCTGATGTCTGTGTTCATTCAACTTGTCCAGCACTGTGTCAGATGTAATTGCTTCTGAAATACAGCGTGCTCCCAACATGAAGCACCAGGAAGACAATGTTATTTGGGGAATTATAAGGAGTATTAAACAACAGAAAAAAAAGTATTTAAAAAATTTAGGGCTGTAAACGATAGTGTTCAAATGCCCATAGTTTGGTGATAAAAAGTTCTTCCTAACCTAACAGTATGTCTGCTAAGTACAAAGCAGTTGAACGGTGATAGTCTGAAGCGTCCAAGAAAGAATAAGTCAAAAACAATAAAACAATTTGTGTTTAAAGTGCTTGTCAAGAAACTGAAAACAAAAAATAAAATTGTTCTCCTCTGAACTTTTATCTACTTCATAGATCATGCTTTAATAGAAATGTTCTGATGGTAACAGATTTACCATCGATTTAAAAAACATAAGAATCCTGTGCAAACACCTTCTAGAAAAATGTTAACAATGGTTTATGAAACGTTTAATATGGCTAGATAGTATGTAAAAACATCATCACTATCAGATGCATAACTAAAGAATCACACACATGTTTAAAATTCTTATTTTTATTATAGTACAATAAAAACATAGCTGTGGAATTTCAAATACATTAATATTTCTATTATCTCAGAAGTCTGCAGTTTGAAATGAAAACCAATGGCTGACACAGACCTACTGTAGATTTTGATGTTATTATATTGCTGCAGTTTCCCTTGAAGGCACACACTTATGTCTTCCTTATAACTATGAAAAAATGCACTGCTGTTTACACTAAATTTGATTATTGACAGAAATATTAAATATAGAGCCGCAAATTTCATCGGAAGTTGCACATATTTTCATAATGGAAGCTATTAAATAAAAAACCTTAAAAACGAGTGCCAATCTCTGTGATTCCTCCTCGTTGGAGAAGAATAACATTAAAAAATTCATGCTTAGAAACTACTCAAATGTACTAAGTTTTTTGGGGGTCTGCCACGATTCAGCAGTAACAATAGGCAGGAGGTGTAATTTAGCCTAAAACAAAGCCCCAGACAGGCCTGACACATTTTTATTAGACAGACATCTACAGATGAGGCAGAAGCAGACAACCCCTATATACAATGACACACTTGGGAACACTGACTATAAATTCACAATGCACAGATCAGGTTATACAATCCTCAGTACTTATCTCTCACCTAACTGTCTAGCCTTGTAATGTCCCCGTGTCCATCTGTCCTTAGCTCTGACTCCACCTGAGTCCACATCCAAAGCTATCTGGTGAAGTAGTCCTGCATTTCGGGGGGGGGGGTTCACCTCTGATGAAGACATGAAGACATGAAGACCCACATGACAATACCCCTTGGAAGATACAACAACAATAATAATAATAATAATAATAAACTTTATTCTATATAGCACCTTTAAAGGTGGCTTCTCAAAGCACTTACAGAACAACAACAAAAAAATACACAAGATTTGCACAATGAAAATACACAATGAGAGGAGAGAGTAGATGGGGGCACTGAATACAGTAGGAGCAGAGGGGTGAAGAACAGGACCAGTTAAGTAAGGGCCCTTCTAAAGAAGATGGTTTTGAGTCTAGAAAGAGACTCTTCTTAAGGAAAACACGTGAAAAAGGCTGGAGATGAGAAGTGGCCATTTAGCTTTTTAAACAGAGATTTTAATCAAAGTTCATGGCAGATGGTAGCAGCCATTTTCCATGACGTCAAACTCGGAAAGACGGCAGTAAACCTCCCTCCCTTCCTCATATTCATCTTTCTGCATCCCTCCTTACCCTGCTCCCCCTTGGAGAACTTTGCTTTGCGTACGTGTCTCCTGACTGCCTCATCCTTCAGCCAAGCGGGTTAAGCCACAACTTCCTATGCCTAAGAAAATTAAGCAATTTGGTGAGGTCATTACTTGTGAAACCAACACATCGTCCGTTCTTCCAGCTACAGCGACTGGCTGCTAGTGTGCTCTGACCCAACTACTGTCTCCAGTCCCCCATCCAGGCTCTGAACCCAGAAAGTACCACTTCCGAGGCTCGAACTCCTCCTGCTGTTCTACACTTTTCTGACAGAACGTCCCTACAAGCCTCCAGGACTTCCATCCTGCTGCAGTCAGGTGGAAGCCAGGTTTATGCTTTTCCTGGTCTACCACTTACTCCCCTCCCTGTAGAAACTGCATGAACCCTCCCTCGAAGTCTCCTGCCTCTGCCACTCCACCATTGTTTTCTGGGGGGGTCCCTGGGACTCAGGCACACCTGCGCCTTCATTAAGCTAAAAGAGTCGGCCTGCTTCGCTGAGCTGTTGTACACATGCTTTAAGCAACATCCAGTGCACTCTGCTCTCAGTTCAGACAAAGCCCATCCACAGTTAGCACAGTAGCTGAGGTGAGGGAGCCAATCACTTCAGGCTTGATTATGACTCAGCTGCTAGTCTGAGTCATATGTAGAAATTAAACATACACACATGTGCACAAAACACCAGCCCTCTCTGCCACTGCCTGCTTTTCATTTCCATCCAGCACTGCAGCTCTGTTACCATTCTCCCCAGCTCTATACCTGAAAGACCTGGGAATCTGCTGCTATGCCTATATAATAAGGAGTCAATTTACACCCGAAGCAGACATAAGGAGAAACCCACGACATCTTCTCACAAATCAGACAGATGTAATTACCAGGCCAAGACTTAATTACAGCCAATCCAGGAATTGTGTATGGTGCAACACTGACACTGCTCATTCACCGATTCTGCATTCAGATTCCAAAGACACTTCCTTTAAGGTTAATTCAGAATTTTCTCCTGTAGCAAATTTACCATATTATTAGTCCCCGTAGACCTGAAGGATGAAAGAAAATACAAGATAAGAATCACAACAATTCACATCATTTAGAATTTAGCAATATCTTAATGGTAAGTAATGAAGAAAAGTATTGTTTAAAAAGCAATCTGTTGCAGGTAACATGCCTAACAGATTACTTCTTGATATTAACTGGAGGTGATATCTTACCTCATATAGGAGCTATACACACTGCACAGATCACTGTTACCAATGTAAATTATTTCCAACCTCTAATTAATTTGATAAAGTAATCCCTTAAATAAGTAAATTGTAAATGTTATAGATTACTTTTTACAAATACAGTTCTCCATCACTGGTTGTGGTTGGGTAAACCACAAGGAAAGACTGTTCAGAATGCACTCTTGACATCAAGAATTTGTCTGAGCTTCATAAAAGCGCACATTTTATTATCCATCCACACATTAAAAAAAACCTTAAACTTCAGAACCTACAGTAAAAATGAACTTTCATGCAGTCTACTGACTTGCAAATTATTGGGTTCATGTGCTGTTTTTAAAAATATCCTTTCCCTCTATTACAACACTGCTTTGAATTGCTTAATGCTTGGACAATTATTAAATTCATATCCTAAGTATATTTTTCCAAAAGGCCATAATTATAACAAGTGTTTTAGTTTTGTATAGATATTTAATCCAAATCATGGTTTAGTGTTAATGATATCATAGTGATGATTATCACAACGCATTTCTAAAAAAACAAAAAAACCTCTATATTTTATTAACTAAACTGATAAACCGAAATATCTGGTAAAAAAAACCACTGCATTTTCTATAATTGGTTTGTTTTGTATACTTTAGAAAAAAATATAATTCAGCTGCTGTCTTATTTATTTAGAAAATGAATCATTTGAAAAAAGTAATAGCAACAATATAAAGAAATGTATAATGTTTAACACTGTAGGGCACAGGTACAGTGCTCGACATTAAAGTGTAGCATCACAGGATAAAATTATAAGAACAGCCATATTGTGAAAAAATGACCAATAGTAAATTTAAATGAAAAAGGAGGAAGAGAACGTTTCTAAAACATTAGAAAAAGGGAACCGGCCTATGAACAGTAAATCTTGTTGTACCAGTTAACCGTGAAGACCGTTCATGTAAAGGCTATTTTGCGTCAGCCTATAAGTTTATCGAACTGTAACCCAGTAGTAGAAATGAATTATTTCAGTACATAGGTAACTGGGGGGGATCACTAACAAATATACATTATTTATCGTCTATGCACCTTTAATTTCAAGTCAAACCGAACAAAACGTGTCGCCTGGCCTGTATGGCGCAGGCTGTGGTTTACGTACCTAATTGACGCAGAGCACTAAGAGGCGACAGCCAATAAACAGTTAACAAAAAAGTCTTCACAAAAGGTTTTGACGGGTCTGAAAGAAACGGTCTGCGTCGTGTCTGGGACTGCTATTAGCTAAATCTTTAGAAAAGGGGAGGGGGCGTGAGTGCGGGGCTCAGCTAGCCGCGGCCTGTTTCATGACTACTGGGAGAGTCGCGGCATTGTAATCGAAGAGCTAAATCCGGCCAATCTGTTTTCTGCGCCTTAAATTTCAATTTGAAAGTAGACTACCTTTTAAATACACTGCCGAGAATAAAATACCCTTTGGAATCGGTTAATAATACAGGCCCGACATAGCCTAGCGTGGCTACAGTGACAGGGAGGTGAAATGAAACTGAAAATAATTAAAATGATGTATTTGCTAGGTTTCTTCGTAAGGTTTTTCAAAACTGCCTCGGCTTTTTCCGGGTGAGGCTCGGTTCAAGGTTTTCACGTCCAAGACGGCACCCAGGCGGAGGACTCTTAATTGCGCTAGCCCCCGCCTTTTCAAGCGCCATGGTGTTGTTGATATTCCCTACATTTCAATTCAGCGGGGCGAATTCTGCAGCTGCCTTTCTCGGGGAGCTGAATAGAGGGGACTTTTTTTGGGGAGGAGAAGCTGTGAATGCTTTCCCGATGAGAGATGAGGCATATTGAAAACTATATTAAATTACCCTGATTAACAATTTAGCCACGAACAGGGGAGCTTTAGGAGGATCTCTATAGGCAGGACTAGGGGCTATTCATTCTTCTAGCTCAGAGGTCGAAAGGTTTCTCAAGTTCACAGGCTCTGAGGCTTTGTTATGCTAACAGACAATCTCAAATCAGCTGCCTAGTGGAGTGTGAAATATAAATGATTCCTTGAGAACTTTCAGTAAGTTGTCATCCTGTGTCCCTCCAAATACCACGGCTGTTTGTTAAAATTCTGAACTTTTTTTGGGGAAAAAAAAAACTTCCCAGTCTTAATGAATGCTTCTACTCGTCCGCTAGCCATCCCATTGACTCTCTCCAGACTCTTGGCAATCCTGTCTTGGGTACCGGTTTAAATCCCATGCCATGATGCACTCTGGTTCAGTTATTACAGAGAAGCGAAATAAAAACGAGTAGCAGTGAGTTTCAGCCGCCCAGTGCCGCTTAGACAACTGATTTAGTTAAGTAATCAGTATCCTGGTCTGTATCCAAACTTCTAGGGCACAAAAAAAAAACAGTAAAAAAATAAACATTTTAAAACGCAAAGCAGAATTTGTTACTGTTGTTTGGCTATTGGAAATCGAACTTTTTTGTAAGTAAGAAAATAAAATAAATCAGAAACGCGGACTCAAGTCAAGAGCGCGGGTCAGCATTGCCCGTCTTAGCCTCTCTAAAAAGTTCTGAATTTAGAAGTGACAAAAACATGTTATAAAATCAATTATCATGTATAACCTTAAAAATACGTTTCGACCTTTTAGGCGATAATCTTCAAACGATTTATGAACATTTAGGCCTAAATATTTAGGCGATATATGAACAACTGAACTGATCAATTAAATCATAAATGTGTAATTGGTAAACAGATTGCAATGATAAGAATTCCCTATAGAGAGTCTGATCCCTGAGCTCCTCTGGCCCAGCACATTACATCACAAGGAAAGTCGAACCCCTCTTCCTATCGTCATACAATTTCCCTTTTTATCACTAGGTGCGTTCTTTAAAGACATGTACTCGCAAGGACAATTTGAAACAATAATTTTAAAACTATGTACTGAAAAGTGCTTTGAATGAATTGAGAACGAGCTTTCCTTCAAAACCCGATAATTATTAAGGTTATTTCAGAATTCTGTGGAATTATTATTATTATTATTATTATTATTATTATTATTATTATTATTATTATAAAATATCATTCTCCTTAACTTGTTTATGGTAAAAGATGTCCCTTCAAAAGAGTAAACCAAAGAATAAATAACACTGCACGGCATTACGCATCCTAACAATGCATTTTGCGACATTGTTGTAAAACTGAGTCTATTAAGTGTAACCTTTTAAAAAATAAACAGAGTTCTGTATTGCACATTTTATGAGTAGCAGTTATTAATCCGAAGAATGGACCTAATTAATGTTATCCTTTCTCGTCAGTACATCAATGCATGTACGTATTATTAGGCTAATATTAGTTGAAACCACAGTCAACGATTGTGACACTTTGTCCGTATCCGCAAATAACGAAGTTCTGAGACGTCTCTTGAAGAAGCGGAATACAGATGTAATTGGCAAATTTATTTAAAAGTGTGTCTGAGCAAATTAAATAAATATTCCGATGCCTGTACACCACGCACAAAAAACAATACCGTTTAACACTACATAAGTACATTAAAGGCAACATAAATAGTGTGTATCTTGCATTGCATCCCGAGTTGCCGTCCTGCACATAACTTATCGTGGTTATTTTAAAAGTCTAATAACGTATTTACATATGTCCGCTGAATTTGCTCATTAAGAGTAAATGTGTCATAAAAAAATACTGATAGCAAGACACCATGAATTTCAGTTTGCATATACAATACCGATTTGGGAATGAGTAACATAGATTGCATCCAGCGAGTAAGGCTATATACTGGGTAGAAAGCACACCTTCAGTGCCAGAGGAGTCTGAATTAATTGTTCTGTTCACTGATTTTAAAAACAAGTCTTATATTTCACTGGCAACCAATGCAAGGATGCTAGGAAGGGAAAAAAATATATAATGGTCAGAGCTGGGTTTGGTTATTACCCGTACAACATATCGCTCGTATATATTGGATAGAGCGGCTAATGGGGACTGAAGATAATTACTCCAGGAAGTTACAGAAGAGATCAAACACAAGGGGAATGGGCATCAGCAGAGGGACCTTTAAAAGCCATAGCTGGCTAAAGAAGACCTAGTCAGACAGCTAGAGAAGCTGGCAAAGAAGGGCGCTATAATTCAAGCCCTTTACGTCGTGGATTTTCTCTAACGAATGTGTATTAGATACTAAATTCTAAAAAAAAAAAAGTTAAATGAAGTCGACAGATTTTGCAAGAACTTGGGTAATGTGTTTGTTTTTTTCACACATTGACTGTGTTGAAAAAGGGTCGAGGGTGGTTGATTGACAATAGACAGTAAAAACAAAATGAATGTAAAATATGCGTTCTATGGCGCGTTTCGTGATAGGAAAAACCAAGCTTTCTGACTTCATCGGAGGACACATTTGTGTTGCATATCCCCAAATTAGTATTACGAGCAACAGCAGAAACAACAGCCTTTAATGTTTTTAAGACCCATCCATGGAGCTCTATCCCAGTAACGTGTGGATAGCCCTGCATCGCCGTGCGTGTTTACAATGAATTCAGATGCCATCGATTTGTTGTTGAATCTTCCGATTAAGAGAGAAAGTTACCCAGAACATCAGGTCTGCCTTTGAGCTGTTAACTTCTGGGAAACGAAACGAAACAGGATATACATTCATAATAACTGGTTCTGATGGAGTGGTTGAACGTGTAGTGTCTCTTTATCGGAAAACACAGAACCTTGAAAGTATAATTATCGAAAAAGAAAAAAACGATTTAAGATGAAATGATAAATGATTTATTCCACATATTTCTATCCTAGATCTCCAAACGAGCTTTTAATTTGACAAACGAGAGAGCGCTAATTAATATAATTGTTTATTCCAATATTCACATTAATTAAAGCTTAATTGCGCGATAATTTACATAATACAAATAATAATAATGTAAGAACAGGAAGAAGAGCCCAGTATCTGCCACTAAAATGCTAATTCATCTAAATATGTCTGAATTCCAATTAATGAAAGAAAACGAGGGGAAATACAGACCTTTAACAATTCAATGATAAAGATAACTCTTTACCGCCACGTCGTTTAAAACAATAGCCTATACGTTTAGGAGTAAGAAAAAAACAGCTAATAAGGATCTAAACTACTATATTACAAATGGCTTTTAAAGTTGGTCGTTAAAACGCGTTCATCTTAAAATAAATCTAAAATTAGACCTTAAAATGAAGCTATACATTTGAGTGCAGGTGAATACAAATCAATTAAATACACCTTAAATTATTTTTCGTCCTAAATTATTTTTTAATGGAGATATGATATCAAACATTCACTTGCTACACGCCACCGCTTTTTAAATTCCCTCACAAGCTGTCCAAAATGTGGCAGATATCCGCTCTTCCATTTTAAAAAAGCGCGGTTCTCAGACCGCTGAACACGCACAAAAATACCTTTTCCGCCTCTTTAAATGACGTGGACTGACAAAGCAGATGAGCATCCTAACGTGTATTTGTCTCTGCAGGAAATTCAACAAATACATTATCTGAAGTCATCAGGGAGAAGTAATCAATACAAGTTAACAAGCAAGGGTTGATAAGATAACATTTATGAGAGGTCAAATGTCAAACGCCAGTCAAAGACTCTTAACCCCCTGGGTCATAAACCCTCACACTTAAACACACAGATTGTTATTTATTACATTTTCACAGAATTTAATACACTACAAATGGTCCTTGTAAACATGATTTTTTTGTCCCTTTAGTAAAGGTTATTTTTATGACATGAGAAGGATTTATAAAGGGTTCAATTTATTCACACCACCTTCGCAATGCCGACCCATCAAGCACGTAGCACACGCGACTACCTAAAATGGCCTATTTAGCAATCTGTCCGCTTAATTAAAAAAAGAATGCAAATTAAAACATTTTAGATTTTTCTTAATTGGGAACTATAATATATGAGAGTCTGCATGTTTAAGCTTTATCGTAAAATGAAAGATCTTACTAGTCTAATTACGAGGTTTAAATCGTAGGTAGCACTGATGAGCGGAACAGTTAACTGCAAACAATTCAATGTACGTTTTTATCGTCTTGAGTATGAGGTTACGGCGCATTTAATATCACACAATCAAGCTCCGCTTATGAGGTTTTTTTTGTGTAAAAAGTGATCGAATATATTGGAATACATTTTTAAAGTCTGTCTGAGTTACCGGTATTTTCTAAGCACACAAAGGCCAGTGAGCTCCAACTGGATTCAAACGCCAAAATTTTATTATTTCAAAATGTGTTAATATTCTGGAGCAGCTCAGAAATGTTAGTGTTTTCGTCGTCAAAAGTAATATATCAGAAGATGACTTCGGAAAACGTTTTTTTCCTTAAATCTCATTACTAAGCTTTCAGTAGTTCACGACTAAAATCTGGATTATTGCATGTCTGTCGGAATATTTAGAACAGAATATTAACTACATATTCCAATGAAAATCTTCACTCACCTTTTGTGGGAGATCAAATCCAGAAAAGTCCATTTTGCTATAAAGAAAAACACACGTTCTCTCATACCTTTCTTAATAAACACACGCGGGCACACATGCCATAGGCTTCACATAAGAAGTCATTCATTTAGTAATTTTTGAAGAAAAAAGGGAGACTTTAATCAGCATGCTGATTGCATCGTCAAGCAACAAATAATTTACCAGCTCCAGCATTGCGTTCCATTAAAACCTCATTAAATTTTCTGTTCTCCAATGGGAAATTCAGTTTTTGAACAACCAACATTGGTTCATATGGTAATCACTAATTTGTTAAATATCTGAGCTAATGTTGCATTTTTTTAAACCGTTAACAAATAATATATATATATTTCTACATTTTTATGAAGGAGATCAATTGTGGTTTTACTGAATAGGTTCCTTTGTTTAAAATGATAAGAGCTTAAAACTATTGCTATGCTGTCCACAACAATTATATCTTTACTTTGTCAACATGATGGAAATTAAAGAGGGAAATCCGTAAAGTACATTACTCCAGTATTTCTTCCTTTCCCTAAAATATATTTAAATTATTAATTGCATCGTTAGCCATAAAGGAGACGGCGAATTACAAATGAAAAATTCAGCATTTTGGGCTTCGTGGTGATTAAAAAAAAATAGCAATAATAAAAAAATAAGTCTTTAAGCACACAATGCTGAATGTTTTATTAGTAATTTTATTTCAAGGGCCCATAGGTGAGGCTCATGGTGGGAGTATGAAAGTGCACTCTGCCAATTAACATCGACTCTGGACTGCAAGTTGTGCTCAGTGCATATTTGGGTCATTTTGCATGAGTGACCACAACCAAGTCAGTGTTAAGACTGCCGTACAGGCAGCACTGGAGCAGTCTATTTCTGAACGCTCTTGTTCATTCCGGGCCCAGTGGTTGTGTCAGGTGCAGCTCTGTGTGATTCAGTAGCTGGCACATCCTCGTCAGCTCAAAGCCCTACAAGCAGCAATCCTGGGGAGTCCTACAAACCCCAGCTCCCAGACAGCCCAGAGCACAGGCGTTCACCTTTAAATCCTGTTATCTGACATTGGGCTATAACAGCTCCATATTAGCCCGGATGGGGTCAGCTTTATTCAAGGATTAACAGCAGTCCCTTGTAACATCCCAAACACAGCTGACAAAAATAGGACACTTCCATTTTAGGTGTTAGTAATTACTTGATTAGGCGTGTTCTGCCCTACCCCCACTCTCTCCCTCTCTCTCTCAAAAGCACATATGCATTGTTTAAGAGGCAGTTGAACTGCAGTCCGCAGAAAACAGAAGACTGAAAAAGAGATATTTTTGTTATCCAGGTAAGTGATTTAAAAACATGTGTCATAGGACTTTGCAGACACATCTGCCTTCAGCTGTATAGAAAAAAAAATTAATAGGGATGTTGTGAGAAAAATCCTCCAAAATAAAATGTTTCATTCATCACGTGGATTTGCATCACAATAATGCTCTCCTACTGTATATTTGCACATGCTCGTATTATTGTGTATATTCTTCTTCAGTCGTAATCCTCACTGAACGTGTGTACTAAGGACACCTAATTGTAACAAGAAATCTGCTCATTTAACTTCTTGAAGCTTTTAAAAAGTAACAAAAATGTACAAATATTGAAAGAGAAAATTACGTCAAAACAAGCTGGTGTTCTGCTGGAACCTTCATATTGATTTCAGGAAACAGCACTTTCTGTGTTTTTTCAGATCAGTGGTTACACAAATAAGAGATACAATGGCATTCTGATGATCATGTTTAATTAATAATGAAAAAATCGTTGAAAAGGTATTTCTGCTACAAAAGCTGGATATTTAGGACTGGTAGAATTTACTCTGAGACCAGATGAGCAGCATTCTTGCATTGGAGACACAGCCTTAAAGTATACGGGAGGTTCATTTTAACGTGGAGGTAATGACCCCTTAGTTGAACTGCTTTTAAAAAAAAGGTTGTGGTGGGTCACTAGGGGGTATAAAAAAAGCCCATCCTCTTCACTAATAGAAGAACCTGCTTACAATTGCGTCCTTGTCAGCACCTACCTCCCACCAAAGAAAAATATTGGGACTGTAAGAAGTGAAGTCTCCTCCCCTACCATTAAGGCAGCACTCAATTGAAGCAGCAGGTTGGGGCAAAGGGGCAGAGACATGCGAGAGTTCTCAACAGGGGTCAATCTGACCAAACAAATTAACAAAGGATGACACTGGGGGACAGTCTGTCCCATCTGAAGCTTCCGTGTAGCCTTACAGAGTAATGCAAGTTCACAGGTGGGACAGATCTTTAACCCTCTTGTACAGAAGCCCCCTCCCCTTCACAGTTTCTACACACTCCATAGCTAATTCCGCAAGGAAGGGGAAAAAAGAAACAAGCTCGCAAAGACATTTTGAGCTCTACATCCGTGTTAACACTGAAACTGTTAATGAAATTGCATAATGACAAGGGCTTTGCAATTTCAAAGATCCAATTTTCCCTCACAGTCCAGATTTCTTTAATGCTGGAGCTTGAGAAGTAAGCATGAAACTAACCCTTCATGTTGAATTTAACATGAAATAATGTGTGATTAGTGAGAACTGAAAAATATGGTGACTACCGATTTTGTGGAATGCTGAAGGAGATTTTATTTTCTGGTGGCTGTGACAATTCTGGCTTGTAGCCTGAACTCCTTGGGTCTCAGAAGCTAAGCAAGGTAGGTCCTGGTGAATACAGGGTTGGTTGCTGTAGAAATTGCTGTTGGTGTACCAGTGGTGCCATTCCTCCCTGTGAGCAAAAAACGTCCCAACCAGATTTCTAAAATAGTGACCATGGTGCTCTAGAAGGTCCTGACTACATGTTGTTGTTATCATTACTAATTAACTTTATTTAGTACCTTTGAAAGTTTAAAAGTAGCATCTCAAAGAGCTTTCCAGTAGGTGTAAAAAAACATTAAAACAAAAGAAAGCAGTTATAAGAATAACAAATTACAAAATAAGCACATAAAAGTGCAGGAGAACATATATTGTCATTAGAAAATGGAGCAGACACAGACCCTAATTAAGTAAAAGCCTTTCTGAAACAGAGGTTTGGAGACTAGATTGGAATGCACTTGGGTTAGGTGATTCTCTGACTCACCTGGATTCCTGATAGAATTCAAGAGCTTTGGGCCGCAGCATGAGAAGACCCTGACAAGCTTAAGAGGTACAGAGGTGCCAAGCCATGTCAAGCCTCGTCTCTGAGCATGACGATTTCGAAGACAACTTGAACAGGAAGCCATACCGAGTGCTCAGGTGAAATTTGATCGTTTGCACGTGAACTGGTCAGGAATTCAGGCTGCTAAATTCTCAATATATTTAAGTTTGTTCAGACTTAGATACCGCAGTGAGCACTGCATTGCGGTAATCAGTTCTAGAAAAGACAAAAATGTTTAGGCCAGCTTCAGGCAAAGACAACTTAGTCCGCCAATATTTTTGAGGTGGAAGAATGATGTTTTTACAATATTCTGCAGGTGGAGGTCAAAGAACAAGCCAGGATCAAATATCACCCCTACATTCTTCAATGTGGATTGGAATTCAAGCATAGTGCTATCCACAGATAGGGTTACTATATTGGCTTTATGTACATGATGGAGGGGCTGAGCAGTGCGACTTAAGTCCTGTCACAGTTGAAAAGAAGGAAATTTTGAGCCATCCAGGTTTTTAAATCAGAGAAGCCGTCTGAGAGAATACAGAGACAGCTTTGTCAGTGTCAGGTTTAGTATGGACATAGACTTATGTATCAGCTCAGAAATGGTAATTCACACTTTAATAGTGTACTCTTAAATAGTGATGTCAGACATTCCAAACACAGTTTCTGTGCTGTGTTCTCAAAAAACAGATCAGAAGGGTTAAGAAAGGTTATTTGAGGTTATTGTTAAACTGCATTGAAACAGGACATTCTAAAACTTTCACAAAGGCTAGATAGAGGGTGAAAATTGTTTAGTCTAGAGCCACATTTGTTTTTTTAGGCACTTGAGTAACTGAAAACGTTTCAAAGGCTGTTGGTATGACTCCACTGCTCAAGGACTTATTTATTATGTTGAGGATGGTAGGGCAGATGGCTGGAAAACAGGATTTAAATAGAAGGAAAGGGATGTAGATCTAGTAGACAGTTGGTGGATTTTAGATGCATTGCCGGTTTATTAAGGCATGCAGAGTCAAGTTCAAACAAGAAAGTGAAGTCCAGAAACAGGATAGAGGAGGACCAGTAAACGCAGGCCTGCAGGGTGCTGTAGCAGTGGCAGGCGAGGGAGAGAGAATGTGATGCTTGTGTGTGAAAAACTAAAAAAAGTGCTGCAAAGCTTCCTGAAAGCCCAAGAGAAACGTATGGTGGATGAGGGAAAGGTTGTTTTCCTATTTCCCCACATACAGCACACCACTTTATATGGCAGGGCCACCAGGTGGTGGATTTGCTCTCATCGTTCCAAGGTCTTATGTACTCAAACATAGGAACATCATGATTTGTCACAGGGCAGCAAAGAGGAAGGCTGGTATAAACCTGAATTGGGTCACAGCACTTGTAAGAGAAATTGTATGCCACCCTTAACATTGCTGTAACAACACCACTAAAGAGATGAAAGGACACACGATCCCACCTCTGTAGATCATTGGTTGATGTCTCAAGTTTTTAGATGTTCTCCTATGTGCCACAGTGAAGGAAACAAAACTAAGAATGAAAATATGAAATATATATGTCTGCTGATTTTTGCTTATAGAAATCTGTGCTTATGCTACCACTACTACAGGGGTGTTACTTGCACACATTTGTAGTGAGACTAAAAGCAATAATAACACATCTAAGGGTTTAATATTACACTAAGGAGCACCGGAACATGTGGAAGAACTTTGTTTTTGTTGCTTCTACACTGTCATTTTAAATGTTAATAACCGGAATAAATTTTGCAAGCCAGGAGGTAAAAGTTGTAATCATTCAAAAATACAATCTGCAAGTTGTAGGTTCTTTGATCTGCACAAGGTACTGTAACATAGCCAAGGTTACAAATAAGAGGAGGCATATCTATCTATGACTATCACAGAGGCAATAAAAATAATTTCTGAAAGTAGGAAGGGTGTCTATAAGGCTTATCTAGCATAAGATGAAACAAGTGTTACATAAATAAGAATAAGAATTTTTTTTTTTCATTTGAAAACTGCAGACTTTCAACAATGTAAAAAAAAAACAGCTTTACCTACCTCCAGGGAAAAAAATACTTAGCTGTAATGACCACTGAAATTCCCTGTTTTCTAACAATGATTTGATCATTTTTACAACCCTGCCCACATTACTCACATTTGGCTCCTAACCAAAATAAAAATCACTGAGGCCACCCGAGTCCACCATGGATTAAAGAGTCACACGCAGCTTGTCGACTATCACTGCAGCTAGGAGAGAGTGAAGGGCCCAGTGCACTGTGAACAAGCTTGTGGTAATTCAAGAGGATAGGGTTTTGTGAAGGTCATAGGATACATGACTTGGAATATTGTAACAGCCCATTCCATTCAATTGCACTGCTTCACTTTGTCTCAGGCAAATTCCTTTCCCGTAAAAAGCCCATAACTTTGAAATGTGTTGATTTTTTAATTAAGTAGATCTGAGAACATAAGAATGTTAACTGGCTTCAAACAAGAGGAAACCATTTGACTCATCTAACGTGTTTGATAGCTAGTAGCTAATGCTTTCAACAATCATACCTAGCTCTTTCCTGAAAGCCAGGGTATCTGCTTCAATAACATGGCTGGTTAGCTTGTTCCAGATGCTCGCAACCCTTTGGGTATAGAAATCACACTTGATCTTGGTTTTAATTCACTTGCCTTGTGTCCACTGGTTATGTTATATTGCCGATTGTGAAGAATTCCCCTGGGTTGCCTTTCTCATTGCCAGCAGCCATATCTCCACTGACAACCCACTGAAGCTCAGCAGATGTGAGCCTGGTCAGTACCTGGAGGGGAGACCTCCTGGGGAAAAAAAAAAATGTAAGGCTGCTGCTGGGAGAGGTGTTAGTGAGGCCAGTAGGGGCTGATCACCCTAATGGGTCCTAATGCCCCAGTATAGTGATGGGGACACTATGTGGTAACAAAGGTGCCACCCTTCGGTCCTTTGAGGTCCTGCCTCTCTGTGGTCATTAAAAATCCAAGGGCATTTCTCCTAAAGAGTAGGGGTATAATCTCAGTGTCCTGGCCAAATTTCCCATTAGTCTTTACCAATCACAGCCTCCTAAGAATCCCCATCTATGAAACATCACTCTGTTCTCCTCCCCACTGAGAGCTGGTGTGTGGTGTATACTGGCACACTATGGCTGCCGTCACATGATCCAGGTGGGGCTGCACACTGGTGGTGGTGGAGGGGATCCTCATTACCTGTAAAGTGCTTTGAGTGGAGTGTCCAGAAAAGCGCTATATAAGAGTAAAGAATTATTATTATTGGCTTGGAGGATTTTGAATACTAAACCACAAAAAGGAACAAGGGACCTTGTGTTAGGTTATTTTTGTAGTCTTCTCTGTTCAAAAGGCTCTGTTCCTTCAGCCTGTCAGTAGAGAATACTCCCTTATGTCTGAGTATGCATCTGGTTGCTTATGTCTGGACTAATTCTAGGAACAATATACTGTATTTTATGTAACGGGGTGACTAAAACGATACATAATATTCTAGATGAGGCTTTGCTACTTAATTTGACCACTTAAACATGACATGCCGGAATTCTAACATTACTCTTTATATAACTATATATCCTAACATTTGATTTGCCTTTTTTTATTGCTTTCACACATTCTGTCAACATAAACACGCAAATGTCTATATTTTCTTGATGTCCTGCATTTCACATATAGGGTTTTAGGGCATTAGGTAAACTCTCAGAGGAAACTTTTGCCCCACTGTAACATTAAATATATAATACGTTATTAAACCTGTAGGTAGTATGATAATTACTGGATTTACTGTCTGTGGCTTGTGTGTTCCGCTATAACTTTCGACATTAATGAAGTCTAATAAACCCCAAGGATCAACAATGATATGCTGTCTAGATGAACACTAGAAGCTGAAAACTTTAAACTCCTATCTGCCAGCCACTGTCAGGTTTTCCTTTATCAAATATTATAATTTTCCAAATGGAGCTACAATTCGGCTTCAAAATGATTTTTTGTGGCACGTCACTGCTCGTAGAACTTTGGATAGTTTAACCATTTAATCATCTGTGATGTACTGTATCTGAGCAGTATTACATGGGACAAATGTTTTTAATTTCTTCCCAGATAAAATATTTAACCTTTAAAACTAATTTTTGTATATTTGTTGTATAGTTGCAGATGAATCTTAACATCCTCCTTTCAGATAATGTCCCTATAACAAAGAACTCAGATTTACACAAAACCTGCAGGATGATATAAACAAAATTAATAGAAAAGTATTTATATTATGCATGGGTTCACGCATGAACTATTCAGAATAGCCGATGAAAATATCAGAGGTATTTGTGCCACAGAGGTATTTTCACTGCCAAGGTGGAAAAACAGCCAAAGTTCTGTAGAACACAAAATGCAATACACAGCAAATGCATTCAAAGCCTTCTTATCTGCACACAATCACATGGAAGTTTAGAAAAATCTGGTTCAATTTTTGCAGGAGCATTAACAAAAACATGAGAATGGTTTACCTGAAAAAATAGCTTTCAAAAACGCCTGTCTCCCTAGTTCTTTACCCCCTTACCCTGTTCATCTATTTCAAAAGATTCAAAACTATTATTTCAAGAGAGTCTACATAATACAACTAAGGTACCCTGTGTTTTCTCAGTACGAGAGGAGACCTCCACATACAAACCCTTATTTGGTGAATCCACAGATATTTTGTTTCACATGAGGCTCCTGTGCCAGGGCAACATTTCTTTCTTTCTCTGCAGCTAACATATTTAGTAACAGGATTCATTCTGTATTCTTTCATCATGGGTAACAAAGCCCAAATCTGATGTCAAAGAGTATAATATTTTGAATAAATGAAGTATAGAGCAGATGTTATATTGAGAGAAACAAAGTAAGTGATGCAACTTGAACTTACTCCTTAACAGGGTATGAACACACCTTCACTCTCCACATTCCCCACCAAGAACAAAAGCAGTAATACGCCCATTCCCCAAGGAAAATCCCATAGGCAGCCTAATTGGACCTCACCTCCCAATCCCCTTCTGTGTTCACAATGAATTTATTATTTCTTACACCATTATGATGTGGTGGCAAAATAATGATGCCAACCCCTTACGATATGTAAAAAAGACTTCAAAGCAAATAATTCCATGCAGAACCTATCCTGAATGCTTATTACTCATTCAGACCAGCTGTGCCTCATTTTGTGGGCTCTTTTCCAATTAACAGGTGGCCATCTTGGCTCAAGACTACACCATCAGGCCTGTCTTCAGCCAAGATGGTGGCCTTCTCACAAAGCCACCTCCCACTGCCTCATGGGCAACTGCGTCTGATCCACCCTAAATGCAAGATCACACTTGAAAAAGTCTGTAAAGGAAGAAAAAAGGGATCGCTTTGCCCAACTTGATGGGATGACTCATATTTATAGAATAAACTCCTTTACTTCTTGCTTCAAGATGAACGGAGCACCTTGCACCCTTGCTTTATGAATGCCACCATGAAGGAATTTGAGCCCTGCAGGGTAAAGCAGGAAAGATTGTTTCCAGACTCTCCAGCTATGGAAGTCACCACAACCAAGTTAAGTCCACTTTTAAAATCAGTTGGTCAATAGTTCACTCCTACACTATCCACAGATTGGCCAATGTGGTAGGCCCAGGAGAATTGTCAATAGAAAAAAGGGGCCCAAGAATCAGCTTTTTCTGCAACCCTTCTGTCTCTGGTGGATCGCTAACACAAATACTTTAAAAAAGCCTAATAAAAAAAAGGGTTAGGCAGAAGGAGTCCCAACTCTAATTTACCATTCCAGCCTACCATGCACATGATCTCCAAACCAGTCATTTACTGAAGAAAGACAGGGTATTAGCTCCAACAATGTGACTAGGTAGCTCGTTTAAGGCTACAATAATTGACATGGAATTTACTGAATGCACTAAACACCCACAATACAATGCCAAAACTTTAGGATGCTTCAATATTTCAATGACTGAAATCACAAAAGATTGTGAAACATTGATTAGATCAGTAAAAATGCATCTGTGTGTATACAGATCCTGACCATTAACAAGGAGTGCGTTTAAGTACTGAGGTCATGTTTACCTTTGGGGGTAGAACCAAAAGTTGTATCTTATTACAATAAAACAGTAGATGGCTTTCTATCTTTCTATACAAAGGAATCTCTACTAATATAATAATTAATGAATATATAGCATGAAAAACAAAAACAACCTTTTCCATGTGTTGAAGGCCTGTTCTTGACCATATAAACTCCTTACATGAGTGTTTTTTGTCATTATTTCAACAAATGTGTGAAATTAATAGCAGAAATATTCACAACAATAACTATTATAAACTTATCAATACTGCTGCCATCTGCACTTTTCACAAAAAAACAGAAAGACAAAGCAATGTAGCAGTAGATGGAGATCACATGGTTGATATCCCAGGATGGCAAACCAAAGAGTTGAATATGATAATATTGCTGGCTATTTAAAAAAAAGTAATCACTACGTGGTTTCGAAATCTTGCACAGCGAGAGTTCAGCATAAAAATATCTCATGGGATGTTTGTGAGATCATTCTTCTGGAGGTCAAGACAAACCCCCGGTACTTATCGCCAAACTACTTCAGCTCCGATACACAGCTCCTGTTGAAAGAGCATAGGCAATCTAGCCCTGTTTATTCAGATGAGGGATCTGCGCGACATCTTTTATTTGGATATAGTCTAGCAACAGCCCAGCAGCAACATGCCCCTGAGGGATGTTTGCTTCTTATTTGTTCTGACGTACTCTGCAATGCTTCAAGTCCTCCATGCTGAAGGAATGACCCTGTGGTGCAGGAAGCAGGAGGAAATTCACTGAGGGGATAATCCCACTATCTCTATGTAATCATAAGAAGACCCTGTTGATGTATGCGAGTTAACAAAGTTCACAGAAGGACAAATATTCTGATGGTTGGTGGCTGGATTCTGGGGCGAGGAGCACTAGTATTTAAGGTCTTGGGTCCTAACTGAGTCAGCTTCATGGAGTAACAGGGGGAGGGGGAGCAGAAGAAGGGACTCCCACCAGGGGCTGCCCTCTGTTCCCATCACCTGTATGGTTTGGGGGAGTGGAAAGGGCCATTTCTGTTTCGGTATTTGTTTGGGATGTGTAGCACAGTGGCACTCTTCAAAAGAATTAGACTATGGAGTTCGCCTCTGTAACATGTCTCTTTATTTAGATTTTACAATGTCCTTCATGCACTCCAGATGCCCATCTCCCGCTAAAATAGTTTAGTGTTTTCTGGAACGCTAAATTCTCCTAAGCTAAATGTCTTGGCTGTTTAGATTAGCTGCGAATACATACAGGAGTGTCATTCAAAACAACAGGATGTTTTTACATTTTGCTAATATTTTGCTAAATACTATCATGAGGAAATCTTTTGCAGAGAAAAAAAAAGAAAGTATTAATTGTATTCCAAAGGAATTTCAAATGTCTTTTTTGGGGTTGATAAAGAATTTACTTTTTTGCTTAAACATAAATTGTATTCCAGAAGTGGGTTTGTCTCACAAGCACAAAATGTCATAGATCTACATTTCTTTTTTTACATAAGAAGGAAATACCACTCATATCGGATTATCACATCAATTTTTGCAGATTTTAAGTGATAAATCATTGTATGTCCCCTGCTGGTGTTTTAAACCACAGTACAAAACAAAATGTTTTTTGATGTGGTTTTAAGCTAAATTGGAGGTGTTCAGCTCCCTAAATGACTCCTACATTTTATGAGAAACATTCAAATGATGCATTTAAGATAAGCATGTTTTGGAAATGTAAAATAATATTTATAACAATAAGCAGTTTATGTCTATGTAAAACTGTCTAGAGAACCAGTGATATTTTCTTTTTAAATGTTGACAAATGTTTTCTTTCTCTATCTCTTTCTATTTCTTTGAAACTTTTAAAGAACTTTCACAATGTGAAATACTATAATTTCTGACAGGCATAAAGATCACAAGAACTGTCCAATGTATTTCAATGGGAGAGCTGAAAGATGTTTACAAAAGATACCAATTGAAACCAAACCAGACAAGGACAAAACTGCAAAAGAGTCCACTTTATTTTAGAATCTACAGTTTCAAAGACTCCAGACAGCATTGTATAAAAATCGGTTTGAGTTCCATAAAAATAATCAAAAAAGTGGAATATTCATGTTAGCACGTTTACTTAAAACAGAAACAAGAATCAATTCACAATAATACGTCATGCTAAAAAAAAGAAAGTTTGTTTTTAGAATATCTGAACATTTTTTCTGTAGGACCTGCTGTCGACAAGGAGTCTGATGAACTTAAAATGGGAAAGTGGGGCAGTTGTGTTTTGTAGGGGTGGGACAGTGAAGTACTAATGGAAAAGCAGCGATCTTTGGTTTTAATATTTAAAAATTATTGAGTTCTATTTTTTGATCAATGTTACATCACAATTCACAAATAATTAGGCAAAACCAAGCTAAATATATATGTAGTATAAATAAATTAGCTGTACAGAAAGTCCTCTTCAGATTAATCATGATTCAAATCAACATAAGGCCACAAGCCCATGGAGTGCAATAATGACTTCACAACAGCAAGGACCCAAGGCCCCTGTTAGAAACAGTTTATTATACACTTTCCCTCTACATTTTCAAATCAAGGTTTTCTTTAAAAGCAAACTAAAAAAATAACACTGGAGAGCAAAGGGCTTAAAAAAAAGCACTTGAGCTTCTATAAAGTATTGATACCTATTTATCAGGATACCTACTGGTCTCAAGAAACTGGGATATTAATTATGAATTGTTTATCTGTAACGATGAATAACTCTGAAAAACGTGCTTACGCTGACATTATGGCCAAATGTCCAGTTCTGTTAAAGAACAAGGAACACTTTTAAGCATTACTGATCATTATAAAATCCCATTAATAAAATCATATTAAAAGCAGTGGACATGCTGCTCAGTTAGGTGTCAATACTTCATATGAATATGCTCATGGGGTCTAGAAATGCAGTTTAAACTGAAAGAAAGTTCAAAGCACACTTCACTGGCCACCTCCGTGCCGGTCACATGACCTTTCCTAAGACACCACACCAACTTGAAAATTGTAAAGACTTGTGAGAGATTAACATTTCACCCTTTTTTGCCCAACCTTCTTTATTAGTTTGACAGTTTCCATTATAAACTAAGAAACGATTTGGAAGAAAAAACATACTGGTGACAAAGCCACTACGGTCATCTGAGAAGTGCCATCTTCTTCAGATAACTACAGAATACCCTGCCACATGGCACATGAGATGAGCATCCTCTAACTGTTAAGGAGCTATGCAGCTCTTCTGCAAAACTAAAGAATGAGTCTGCCAGGCTACCTGATATCCCATGTTTGTGTCTGCAGTCCAGTTTGTGCTTGGTGGTGGATTCCATACTGTACGTATTATTGTTGTTGTTTTCATTGCCACAACATTGCATAATAACTCCCAGCGAGAGACAATCATTGGTAACATTCCAAGAGAAAGCTGTCCACAATTTGAAAACCCTTCTGGTTATATAAGTCACTTTGACTATTATTTACGGTGGCCCTTTTAAAACAAATACGTTAAATAACTGGGTGACACTGACTAGCAGCTAGGCTTCCAATTGGCTTTACAATCTGCAATTTAACAGCAATTTCCAGTTTCCTTCACCACCTAATACCAGAAACTGAATACAGTTGGTATGCCAAGAAATACTTCAAGAAGGATAATTCTGCAACAGACCTAGTTAGGAGTAATACCAGGGAAGAAGGGGAAATAAACAGTCAATAGAAATAAACACAAACCTATGACTAAGAGGAGGCAATGAAACCCCTCTGCTGATCTGTATAATTTAAGGACTTTCCTTCTCAAGGAGACTAGACTAAAATAACACATGAGATCATGGGACTGGGCTCAGCTTCATTTCTGTATGTGACAACACCTACTCTGAAGTCACCTCTCTGTTGCTGAATCTGCCCAAATAATACTTCCTCATCCACTGTCTCCCCAGTGTGCTGTGCTCCAACTATTGTGTTCCGGTTTCAGAAACACCTTCAGGAATCTGAAGACTGCAATCAAAACTCAATCTAATCTTCACTGCAAGCTGTCTACACTACAAGTGGAAGCACTCCTTCCTTAAGTAACCTGTACTTGAAATAATGAAACCTCTTACGGAATTTAAAAACATGTTGAAAATGACTGATATTCCATTGGAAAATGCTGGCAGAGGAACTGTTCTAAAAAAGGATCAGTACTCTTGCGCCATTAGAACAAAATAGAAAAATATTTCCTTTAATAAAACCATGTTAGAACCACATGATGACCATGGACGACCTTCCTGGTGGTATTAATAAACAATAGACTACTCGTCTGGCCTCTTACCTCTTAAGGTGGGAGTGGGTACCCCAGCTTTCCTGCATCCAGCAAACAGGGACCATGTTCAGGGTGAAGGACAGGAACAAGGACAAACAGCCAAAGCAATCCTGAAGGTCTAGGAATTTCTCACTTTTTACAGGAAGCTCACCTGAGGTCATATTTCAGGGTCATAAAACAGCTGACCGAGTTCCATGAGCAGCTAAAAATCAACCATGAAGAGGAAGTCTACAACTTCATGGAAAAGAAGGTAAATGGCAAACTAAATCTATGATTTATTTTCAGATTCGGACACTGAAGAGGAGAGTGAAACCATAAAATAAAGCCTTTTCCTCACCCTCACCTTGAATTTTTACAAATCTCAATTTTTTAATCACGTTTGTTTTACAAACCCTCTGCATTAAACTGCCCGATCTAAAGCCAAGCAATGACCATTTACAGATTACAGTTAACATTATCAAACCAGTTACAATCAAAATCCAATAACCCAACCATATTTCACAACTAAGGACTTCATACAATGTCGACAGAATACAGAGATACTACTCTAGCTGAACGATCACCATGAAGTCACTGATCTCATGATAGCCTGTCATTATCAAACTGCAACATTGCAGTCAAGTTGTAATATTCATATCAAGTTCATACCAACTTACAGAGAAAACATAACCTATTAATTTTCTCAAATGGGCAGGCTATAATTCATTTAGGAATGGCATTTTAAGGAAAAGCACACTTTAAATAATATTTATTTAAAGTGTGCTTTTCCTTAGTGTGAAAGTGTGAAACCGAATCTGATTTAAAGCAACATCTTATAACTCAATTTATTGTCTTTTATCAGTACTGTAAATACAGCAGGAAGGATCACGTTAGGCTGAACTGAGAGGAAGTTGTATACTGCACAGACAATATGCAAAACTCAACCTGCCTCTACTATTTAAGAAAAGGCCATTGTTTCCCTTCTCAGATGGTGATATTCGTTAAAGACGTAGTTCAGGTGGGTAGCTCCAGCAGCAAGCATAGTCTACATAGGAACAACTAATAGGTTTATTCCATGCTGAAAAGAGAAAAGCCTTCTTCACCACACCCAAAACGTTACGTTTTCTCTCTTCTCTTTTCAGCACGGAATGAACCATTTCTTAAAGAGTTACCACACTAACCTTGCGCAGTGACAAAAGCTTGAAATTCTTTTGGACGGAACATTGCAGGCTGCCAATCCGTCACGGGACATTGTAGAAATGAGGCAACTTGAAAAACGCTTAGCCAGCAAGTCTTTGGGAGGAGGGAAGGAAACCAGAGGGTCCAAACCAAAAAAAAACTCCAGAGCAACACACAGAGAACATGCAAACCCCACACAGTGTGGAGCGTTCTGGACATGGGAGGAAGCACTACCCACAACAGTACCCCGCCAGCCAAACTGAAACCATTACTGGTTGATAAAACCCAACGACAAATTGCTCCTGCAAAGACTGTGGCCTCCTGCCAGACAGCAGATGAAGATCCCCTGGGTATTCAGGATTTGCTCTAACCTGAACAGGTCATGTCTGATTTTCTATCTCTTACTAGCGGTATTCTCAGCGTTCACCTGCCAACAACGCGATTTCAGAGGTCAAGGACGTCCATTAATTTAACACACTCCTGTTTTTCACATGCTTTTATTTTAACAGTACTAACACAAAGGTTCTCTCAGCAGGTTAACTTCTTGGCACATCTTGGCCAGTTGTAAGACTGGTGACCACTGCCAGTAATAGTGCACCAGAAACATTTAAGCACACAGAACTTTGAAACTTTTTACCAGACTTTTTGCGTGAATGGGAATATCATTTGATATATTTCTGAATTTTACCTGCAAAGGCTTTTACAATGTTTGTCCATGTCTATATTGCAAGTTAATCTATTTAAAAGAAATAAATAAAAATGGCCATCGTCTGACAGTTTAATCAATTCTTTGGACATCCCCCCAAAAAATCAAGCCATAAAGCTTTATAAAGAACAGGGACAAAGGAGCTATATGCAACAACAATCAATACCATAAGCACAAAACTGATTAACAAAACAATATAGTGTTAATATTATATACTGTTAACAGTTTTATTTTGCCTCTTCACAATTATGGGACTATGATAGTCGAAGATAAAGTGGCTCTATGGACTTTAAGCATCCAAAGTTTTACTGTGCACTGCTGACTGTCCTGCACGCATCTGATCATGTCATCGGCTCATTGCAACATGACAGGGAGCATCACAAGTTATCATCAGGCGTGGATTGATAGAACTCCCCTTCACAAACACACACAAGACCACGAGACCCAGACACAGGAAAAGCTTTTGTTCTATTTTTGTTCAGGACGCAGACTGGCAGGGAAACGGCTGCATGCTAGTCCACTCGACTAGCTGTAAAAAAAAAAAAAAAAGAGATTTACATAAGTGGCATTCTGGTCCGCATGTGGGCTACCGCTCTGAAAAAATATGAACCTAGAAGAGATCCTACAGAATGACGAACTGCATAAGGATTGATTAGCTACTAGCCACCACAGGGCAGATGGGTCGAACAGGCTCCTTGTCTATAACCTTTCTTATTCTGGTTTTGTCATCTGCCGAAGCTGACGACGAAGAAGGCAGCAAAGGAAAGGACAAAGGCAATATAAACCACGTACACTGTCTTGGAAGCAAAACAGTGCGGCAGTGTGGATTATGAACGAAGCAAAGTGACGATGTGATGTGCTGACTTGAGTGGCACAGTGCCCTCCACCCCACTCTGCTGTTGCTCAGCATGCTGACACCGGGCACAGCTCAGCGCTTTTTACTGTTGGCAAAGACTCCTTGTCGCTACCTACTTGACAACCTAAAGATTTAAATTACGTGAAGCCCTGTTCATACAAGGAACCACATAAAAAAAAAAAAGCCTTGTGTTTGGAACAAGTGTCAAGGAATCCGGAGCAGAGAGGCAAAGCCTTTAATGGATTGTTGACGCGCAACATCACAACCGTTGTACCGACAACCTTCCAAAGCGTGCCTGGTGCTTCTTCATGATCAATGAATTTCTAAATGTTATAAATAAAGATGGAATATTAGAACTATTACTCTTATGTACAAATGATTTGACTTTAGTAGGATGAAGAATCTTTGAGATTCAAATACTTGAGAACACATATCCTGCTTCTCTTTACTCATATTTCTAGAGGCTACAATATATTAGCGGTTACATACATACCTAAGAGAAGAAAGCCTTTTGTAAGGTGTATATACCCTATGGCTGACATCTCTGTGAAGAGTGAAGCCAAAACAATGTGATCTGGAGTTTAATGTGTAAATTCCTACTGTGTGAAGGTGTTTTCACTTGACTAAACCTGTAGGCCAGGAAAACACTAGATGGTATTTTTTAGCATCTGAAGGGCTTGATGAAGTGCTGTGCAAATAATTTTAGAACCACTTGACTCTCAACTGACTTGAAGCGGACCAACATGCAAATGTGTATCACCTGTTTTCTGAGGATGTGACTGCAACTTGAGTGCTCTAGCTGAAAAGAAGACTGGCCACTGTAATGCACAATTAGATTGGCTTGAAAGAGTTTGGAATGTTGTTGCAAACCTTGCTTGCTGAACAATTTCAGATCTTGAAATATAATTGCCAGTATAGGGCAAGATATAGATTATCACTTATGCAGCGAGGAGTACATTCATTTATGTAGCCAGTCGAACTGTTAAGATTTCTGAGAAAAAAAAGAGTATTGTAAATTGATAACATTTGCTTGATCATACAATTTTTATCTTGCAAAACCCAACAGGGAATATTCCACAAAACTTCCAAATATTCTTAAACAGGCCTGACTGTTACAACTGCACTGACTACTGTCTGACTGTCTATAAAAGAGTATTTTTGGAATCATCAATCACAATCTACAAAGCATATTAATAGACAAACCCCAAACTATTTATGGCCAGTTTCTACAAAAGCTGAAAAAATGTCCTCAGAGTAAATCCTGTTGACAGCTCTGTTTCAGGTCTGAAATTTCAGATGTTGTTGTAAAAGGGTGTTTAATATAAGCAGAAAAAAAGAGTAACTCTGGAGCTGCAGTTTGTCAGACTTGAGTAAAACCTAACAGATTAGAGGTAAAATGAAAATAAATATCTCAAGACTCAGGTAAGAACCATGGCAATAGCTACAGATCTAGCAACATTATTACTCAAAGCAAGAGGGGGATCATCCTGAACTTGGCACCTCAGAAAAATTCTGAAACTGCCCCTCGACATAAAACAAAATCTCATTCAGAGCAGGGAGCTGTGTCAAGCAGAAGTTGTTTAACTTCTTTAACTCTTCAGGAGTTAAAAGAAACAAGGAGAAGTGGAGGAAAATGTAACACAAAGTGAGTCTGGCTGGAGCCTTGTATAAAAGGGCCAGTGAGGATAAAAGACAGACCCATGCAGGGCTACAGTCCACTATTTATGTTTGCACAATCATTACACACATCTATGTCCTTTCACAGGGAGTCTGACTTGAGTCGTGTGCATTAGGGTCTCAATCACAGCAAGACAGGGGCTCGCACATTCTCAGCGACCAGCTTGCTGACACTCACACGTGCCACTTGTGCCACTCCTGCTTTTAATTCACCACCAGCCCGTCTCACATCCGTCTCCTTCATCTTCCTCCACCCCAGCTCCCCTCCTCATTCCTGCGCCGCCCCTCTCTTCCGCGCGCACCTGAGGGAGGCTTTGCAGCCACAACGTTGCGTCTTCAATTCTCCTCCTACGTTTCAGTGTGGGAATTCAGCGCTGCTTTTCCCAGTAGCGCATTAAGCGATGTTGAACGTCACCTCCGGCGCCTGAAGAAAACAAACTGGGGGATGTGAAAAATAATGATCCTTTCGGTGCCATTCTGATGATGTACTCGGCTCCACATGGTCGCGATTCCGTGGTGAAAATACCCTTTTGTTTTTACTCTTCAACACTGATATAACTGGCAGCACTCATGCCTGCATACAATCACATGAAAGATATACTTAGTCACACATACCATCATTTCTTTAGTCTCCAGCCATCCCTTCTTTACTGTAATATACAGTAGCATTACACTCCAGTCCTGTTGAAAATTTCCCTCACAAAGCTGAAGGGAATGAAATGTTTTCATTACAGCAGAAATATATATATATACTAACTTTGTTAAATATGGCTCAGTTTCTACTGAAACAAAAATGTAAAATCAAGGTGTTGCATTAAAACCATTGTTTGCATTCCACGAATATACACCCAAGGTGTCTAAAGAGATCCTAACAGTCTTGAGTGATCAAACACTTGAAGGCCCAGCTGCCCCCTGCAGCTTCAACCCCAAAGGGCTCAACTGCAATGACCATTTATTCACGTAAATCAGAAGTCCCTTTGTTACCTCCTCCTCAGACTACAGAGATGAGGTCATCCCTGCAATTCTGCTTAAGACTATATGTAATAGTTAAGATTTGTTTGTACACCCTGAAAAAATCTCACAGGAAGCATCGAAGTAAAAAGGTACTCTGCTGATATGCTTGCAACCAAAGGGCTGTTGGTGTCATTTGGTCTCGCCAAGTGTTTGCCTGCCTCGCCGTTCATGCTGTCTGGGAAGGTCCCATGGCTGTGGCCCCTATGCAGCAGTGAGATACTGGTGGTAGAAAAGCCCAAAAAGGCTTGTAGAAAATAAGCATGCAGCGATCCACCAGGTGAGGAAGGAGAGAAGGCCGCGGAAAAGCAGAGGAGTGAAAACGTTCCTGAGACCCCCCAGCGCTACAGTGATTTGCGCCATGGAGACCTTGGCCTTCTCTGGGGGAGCCAGAGGCTCAGAGGCAGCAGCTGCGGGGTCCAAGCCGGTCAGTAACGTCGAGGGCACTTCAGGTTCAGAGTAGACACCCCAGGAGTGACCACCTGTGGGAAAGAGGTTTATAGCCTTGTTACCAGGAAAGCTTGGGGGCAGATGGACACTACAGTTAAAGCACAGGCATTAGGTCAGGGTAGAACACCATTTCAACCAAAATCATAGGCCTGAACATTTTTTATTCATGGCAAACCTCACACATTTTAACTTTCATCACACTTTTCACTTCTCGACGATTGGCTTCTTACTGCCTGTCTGGTCGACTCAAAGTTGGAGAGCCTTCGCATTTAGAAAAAGTACACCACACAGGCACATTGGCCAAAACCAAAACAAGAGTGTTGACGAAACCTCGTCACCGTGCATGACATTGATCGATGCCCAGGCTGAATGCTGCAAACAAGGATTCCCTTTCAAGGGCAACACTGCTCTAATGTGAGCAAAAAAAAAAAAAACAACAAATAAATTGGGAAGAACTTTCCAGACCAAAAAACGTTCCTACCTAAAAAAGATCCTAACTAACTGGAGGACAATAGGTTACTGGATCTATTTTATTATTTGGAGATAATAATATAACAGGGATACAAAAAACAGGGAAGTGTCAAAGCCATAATCTGGTGAAGAAAAAAAATCACTTGCTGTTCAAGTGGGTGTAATTGTGCTCTGTGTACATCACATTTAAAAGTGTTACAAAGAGATAGTAAAATTCTTGTCTGAACAGGTTGATACACAGAATGGGGTAGTAACTACAAATCCATCAAAAGAAGATATGATATCCAATATAGTGGGATTCAGCCTTGATCTTATTTTTAGATTAGAGAGATACCTGAGTGTTTACACTGCAAGAAAAGTCTTAGTTTCAATCTGATCTTCTGCTAGGTGCATCAGTGTCTTGAGTCAACTTTACTGATCTCCCTGCAATTATGTTTAAAATGAACGTCCACAGAGAAAATATTTTTTATAAATTTTACAGCAGACAGAACTGAAATATGCTGCACGCTGCAGTTACTTTCAATGTCAATTAAAAAACCCAGGTGACCTAAAAGCAATACGTGACCTTTTTATTCATAAAGTAGTGTACAGAGGGAGTGCACTGAAGGCTTAAATAGGAAAACTTTTATGGATTCTCAGCAATGTTTTCATTTTCCTCCTTAAAAGGGAATTGGCACTTGGTGATGTGCCAGGCTCACAGGCAGGAGATCATACCTACTGTAGCACAGCTGAACACAGAGGGGAAATAAACACTCCCTAGCAAAGCTAGTGCCTTACTCTCCCCAATCAAATCACAGCACCATCGTGCACCAGGTCAAACACACATTAAACACTTTATTGCTACCAGGGACAGAACCTCAGTTCTACTGAAATGTAACAATAAGGAGTAGGCTACTTCAATAGCAATATTTTTACGATAATTGTTGATTTTGATTATTAATCAAACAACGTGTAAATCAAGCAGTAAAAGGATTGTAAATAATTTTAAAAATGGCTTTACACCTTTATGGCTTGATGTGAGGACAAACCAATATATATCTATCTACACCTAGCATATTAGATTTCTTATATATAAAATACAAATATTATTTTTCATTTGCTTTGCTGATATCTTACAAAGGGTGACTTAAAAAAGGAATTGCAGAATCTTTATTATGAGCACTTTCATCGATGTTTGTTTATAAGTCTGATCTCTTTTAGCATTTTTAACATTATACATATTTAAGTTGTAAATGCAATGTTATAAAATGATTATGATATCTTGAAACAACTGTAACAAACACTTAATGAATACTTCCTTTAATATGAACATAGGATCGCAAAGAGTTTTACATATAGTAAAGCACCACTTTCTCGGATAATGTGCATTAAGTGCATTATGGTGGATTTCATGTGTGACATCTCTTAGACTGTGATGGTCAAATAAAAATGCAGAATTAACTATTCTGCCTTCACTTAATTTAACATTATACGTGAGCAATTATTTTGATAACAGAATGCACATGGTATTCTGGTCACAATGGCTCTGGTGACCATTATGTGTATTATCTGACTGTAGCACCTGAAGAGCAGGGGACAAGCTGGTTAATTGATGCATCTGGGCCAATAAGGAGGAATTGGGTTACAAACAGGGCTGGAATGAAAAACCTGCAGTGTGTATACGAAGAAGGGCGTTTATTATATTGGGTGTTTTAGAAATACATGCATGTGATCACTGTCTACAAGGTTATTCCCCAGATATTAACAGCATTGAATGAACAATGGCATAATATATTTGTGTGAAATAGGTTACTCATGACAAAAAGGGGGAAAAAAACTTCCAATAATAGAATATCAGATATGGGTTTGATTTCTTCTTTCAGAAACAAATTTCAGTTGAACATCAAAGGAAGGGAAGAGAGATTTTCAACATCTAAAGACAGTATCGCTCACGGGACTATACAACCACATCAGAAACTTAACTTTTTGAGCTATGCATTGGCTATTTTTTTTCCTTTACATATCCCTATAACAAAAATTATTTAAGTCTAAGAACATGGTCTCCAATCAAGACTGAACTGAAAAATAGAAAAATGGCAATTCCGTGTACCACCCAGTCCCTGCTTTTAATGAAATCGGCCCCAGCACTCCACTCACCTAAGGTTTTTAGAAGCAATGTTGTGTGAAGCAGCATCACCAGAGGTGCCACATACTGCAGTGCTATTACACACAGGTAATAGAAGACCCGAGCAACCTGAGGACAACACAACCAGCGTTAAGACAGTCAGATGCTCCAAGCACAGCACAGGAGCACTGATCTACAAGGAGCGCAAGCAACAGCGAGCTCCAAATTCCAACTGAGAACCTGCTAAACCCGTGATCTTGAAGAAGTGCAAAGGAACACTCAAATCCTGAAAAAGCACTTCATGTCATAAGATGTGGAAAAAAATCCTTTCACACAAAAAAAACACCGTTGAAGTCAATCACAGGAAAGAAAAACTAATTAACGGTATGACGAGCTGAAAAGAATTTAACATCACTCTACGGAGGTTAAACAGATTAAAAATAGGTTACCTTCAAATATGTGAAGGCACTGGTAACTATTCTCCTATACTTCTGTACTTTGTATCAGAGGCAGGCTTTGTACAAAGTGCATGCCAAGTGCCATATTTCTGAAATATAACATTAAGAAACGTAATGTTGGTTTGAATGCTGAGGTTTTCATTTGTGGCAGGAGTTGACTTGGAACTTGTGTACTCGGAAGCGAGATTAGCCTTGTGGGGGCTGTCCATAATCGTCACAAAGCACTGCCACACACGTACTTTGAGATGGTCTGCTAGGGAGATGAAACCCTGGCTGAATTTTAGTTCTACATCCTCCTTCATTTGCATTTAGGGCAATCTGAAGGACACCAGGTACTCCGCAAATTGCAAGGGGGGGGTTTACAACCGATCTAGATACCCACACGGTTCAAACCTCAGCCCATACTGCAGCTTCCTCACCATTTTCTGCAGCTCCACGGTGCTGATCCTTCCTGCCTCCTTCTTCATCTGGTCCACACACTTCTGGGCCAGGTTCAGATAGGCCTGCAAGTGGTGACGGATCATCGCCAGCCTTAGCACACAGAGGAGGATGATGACCCACAACCGCAGAGTGTCATAGGTGGTCTCTGTCATTCTGGGGAATGAAACAGACTAGAGTCACCGATATTCCAGCATGAGGTTAACAGCCTTCAACATAGTAACTAAAAGTTACAAAGGTTCACCTAAAAATATGGTAGTTCAAATAATCTGAGTCAAGTAATTACAAAACCTCATTAACGTTTAAACAAGATTTTCAAAACGCAATTAACAATTTCTTCAAGGCAGTATGACCAATGCAGTGACAAGAAGCGTTAACTATGAAATGCTGGAAAGTATACAGAGGAGTTACTGCAGAGCAGCACTAACCAGGAACAGCCCTTTGTGTTGCTGTGGAATTGTGACTGGTCTATAACCTCCCTTAAAAAATCTGTTAATTAATGCAATCGTGTAAAACATATGAAATCATCATAAATTACAGCAAAGCAGGAAATACAGCTCCAAAAACATTGTGAAACGGATTGGAAGCAAAGAGTTATGAATATTAAATGTTTCTGTGTATGTCTGAAATTAGGACGCAGAACCTTACAGAAAAGCTCCATTACTACAACCTCGAGGGATGTGATGTACAGCATCATGCACAGAATGCAGCTTCAATTTCCTGATTATCTGGACACTGGAAGCAACACTACTGTTAGTGTCTTTGGGGAATACACAAAGAGTTTTTCAATTGTGAGTTTTGATGGCACTGATGCCAGTTTTGTATTCTAGCACCAGCTCTGAACTGTTCTCTTGTGCTGTATCATATTTATCCTTTATTGACAAAACAGTTGTTGGTTTTTTTGTGCCCTCGTTACACTGCACGGTGCGTAAGGCTTCCTTCTCCATTTTACATTTTGAGTCTCAAACAGAAAACTGTGTTTGCTCTGGAAATAAAACCACTTGGCCCTGAGCAACCAAGAATGTGGTGAAGGAGAACTTTTATTAAATTTATTAAAGTACTGTAATGCGCAACGTTACTAAGCTGGGTAAGAGTGAAGTCCAGTCTTAAAGGATCCTCAGTATCGGCAATGTGGCTGCACAGTCAAATGTTTTGCAATTTCCATAAAGAAAAAACATCTTTTGAACGCACAACAGAAAGGCGCATCAATAACACTCACAAAGGCACACTCTCTTTACCCAGCGTTGGGTTCATTATGTAGTCCTTGGTTATAGGCTTCACCCACAGAAGTACCATAATTAGAGGCGCCAGGAAGTTGATATGTAGCAAAGTCCTACAAAGGCAAAGAAGCAAAATTAGTTTCAAGGCTATTCAGTGATTGTAACAGGCTGCCATAATTCACAGTCATTATCTGATCTACATTTTTTGGCCCCCGTTAATACTGACATAATTCATCATTATTTTGTAAAGCCCCAAAAAGGATTATACGAGTAAACGCAAATAAGTGCAGTAACCACCAAGTATACTGCTGTTAGTTAAGGTTCAGGAATCACGCAGCTAAAACGAACAAGGAAATGTAGGTGTAAATCAAGATTCAGAATTTAAACGTGCTGCAAAATTGCAAAAGAAAAAGCAAATTAATAACCACGTAACTAGAACGAATAATGTTTCTAAATATACAACGTTCGAATTTCTTCATACCCTGAAAACACGCTCAAAAGGAATGTTATAACTTAATCCTCAAGCCAGATGCGTACTGAGCTGGTCTGACGTTTTGGCTTCTTGATCTGAAAAGCACTAATTTATGCAGCAGAAGACCTCCCTGAGTGACCGTACCCCTGCCAGAAAAATGAGAAGCTGGTGGAGAGGACTGCGACTGAAACGTTATCAAGCACTTTTGCCCGGTCTTCCCTGCGGCTTCTGGGCTCTGCTGAACCCAGTGGCGGAAGGAAGCTGTAATTGATCGGCTGGCCAGACCATGGAGCACACTGCCAGTATCTCTTAAGACCCAAGTTTTAAAGAACCCAGATAACTGAAGCAGCAGTGCTTTCACATATACTTTGACTGAAATTGCACAGCTGCAGCTGGTAACATAGATGCCCAATGAAAACCAATTACCAAAAGCATCACCAATATTTAAATTGTTTTTATTGTGAATTTCATTTGTTGGTTTTTTTTACTATAAAGTGTTATTAAAGCCAAAACACATGTATATCTCCAACTAATATAGTAGCCTTTACATATTGTTAGGTATAACTTAAGATATTAAATAAAGTGTATAACATGCTTGGTTACATGATATGGGCACCTGTACAATAACCATTTGCTTTTAATCCCCCACAGGACAAAAACAGCAGGAGATTAATATGCAGTTTAAGGGCAAAAGCATTTTGATTTGTCTTGGTGCAGATCAGTAACCTAGACTACAGCAGGAACATACTCAGTTCTTTGTAAGCATAGAATCCGATGTATTGAATTTCAGTAACAAGGAGTTAATGAACCTGTAAATCTATGGTCTCTTAAAAGAAGAAAGTGGTTTAGAATCTCTAGGGACTGCTTACTACAAAGAGCTCCCCCATGTGAAAACTAGTTGGGTTGGAAGTAGTAAGAAGAGATTTAAGGCATTCATTTGTATTACCTGTCAGTTTAGCAATCAACCTGCACAACAAGCTTAGGAAATGTTAAGCTTAAGGTGCACTGCGTAACTATTCAATCCATTACAGATCGTGAAGGTTCTTACGTACAAAAAAGGAACTAAAGGCAAAGCAATCAGTTACAATCACTATTGCAGCTGCTGGAAGAACAAATCACAACAGAAATAGGGCACAAAAATGTACAGTCAATTCTGGCAAAAGAGGCACAACCAACATCAATATCAGGGGTTTCGAGGGAAGACCAACCCATAGATCTGAGCGAGCAAGGGATTGTGAAAAATAATCCCTCGCTGAAGAAGCCCAGCGACTCCAGGCCTTGTAAAACACCAACCCAAAGGTGAACAGGTTATGGAAGCCTGCCATCACAAAGTGGATTATCTCTCCAGCTGCTACCAAGTCATGCATCTTATTTACACCACCTGACGCGAGGTGAAATGGAAACCAGTTCCAGCTGAAAAATAATCAACTGCTCTGTACAGCTTAATATCCTATTTTGATGGGAGCACCAAGAACGGTTCATGTAAGGTACAGGCCAAACGACTGTGCGGGTGTGGATTTAAAAAAAAAATCCTCTCATCGTTTTGCACAACGTGACCTTCCTCACCATCTTGTTTTCTTCTGTTTTCAGTTGAACGCTGTTTTCTACAATATAAAACTTTTCTGTCTGGAGAAAACAATGGTCATTCCCACCAGCAAGTCAAACGTACTATTTAGAGAAAAGACAACTGCTGTGAAATACAGTCCAATTTCCACAATATGCAACACATCAGAAAATAAACCCTAGACAACAAATAGTAGATAAGTAGAGAACAGAGCTGTGCAAAAGTTTACAAGTTCAGTGACAGACAATTAAGAGCTGCCTGGGAAAAAAAAATGAAAATCAGAGGAAAAACAAGACCTCACAAACAATGCCAAGAGTGAATTTCTTAATCCAATGAGGAATACCTATAAATCTCGTACTTCATCATAATATGAATGGTCAAATCCAAAACATTTCTGAAAACAGACTGTTTAGCAAACAATCTGTTATTTTCTACTCATCATAGGTCACAGTCAAATCATATAAGCCTGTCATATTAAAATATAGGAACAAGTCTATAGTCATTAGCACACTATATTTTAATATAGTGTGCTAATGACTCACTGAGACTCATTTGCGCACCATTGCGACCAACACAGTAGAGAAAAGATATTACTTATCCAGAAGATATATTCTCCCATACAAATGTGGTCAAAATCCTCAGAGACATTGACAAAGGCAAACCAGCACACTTCTGACCAGTGGAAACTACATGGAAGTGCATTTAAATCTGACAACAGAACTTATCCAAATGGTTGTGGGAGTGGTAGAACAAGCTGTCTGCTTGACATACCCTGTCTCCCTTCAAAACATGGCTGGCTGAAACCCGTAGGTCTTCTAACTATCAAACAGGACAGATGGGCTCAATGGACTCCTCTTCTATGTTTAGCTTGGTATGCTTCTTGGTCCTTCCTTTAATTTTATCTAACACCATCACACTTAATACTAATTCCCTAGAGAAATAAACCGGGCTTCTGTACCAACAGGTTAAATAAAGAGTACTCACTATAAAATAAACAGGAACTGTGTTTCTGTTCCTGAACCTTTTGGCAGAGATATAACTTTTAAAACACCTTAGTGTATTTGAAAGGTAAATGGCAGAAAATCTATGTGAGCAGAGCTTGGTTCTGTGGCCTCATTTCATTAAAGTGATCATATTAGTAGATTATACCAATTTCTAATTTAGTAGTCTTTCCGAATTAGTAATTCCCACCACAGCATTCTGCCGTAGGACTGATAACACTGCCACTTACTGTGTTACTTTTGCTGTTGCCAAGTTCAACGCATCCAGGTGCATCTGAGCTAAACGCAAGCCAGGAAATGTTAGGAAAGCACCGATGACGGAACACAGCAAAGCCAGGAACAGCTTGAATGTTAGCTTGGATATCGGGCCCCTACAAGATAAACAGATAACATTTAATATGTCATGAACACATCTCATACTCTGCACTCAGTATCACACTGAACGGCTGCAATGATAATCAGATAACTTACTGGGACTCCAGACCCTGCTTTTCAAGAAACTGCACAGCACTTTCAGAAAAATTGGCAAACCCTAGAGAAAAAGATGAACATTGTAGTTCAGTAAAAAGGATGATACATAGGAATATGCAGTTGAAGTTTTACACATTTACACACCGACCTCAAGTGAAATTCCAGAAGTATAACCCAATAAAGAGGAGGACTGAGGGGGAAGACGATAAAGTTTGCTTGTCACCTCATTAAAATACGATACAGTCTGTTCTTTACAAGTTCTAGTCCTTGACAGAAAACAGAGAACAGCCCACCATGTCCTCTTTTTTCTGAGAAAGGATGTTAGATCAATGCAGCACCATGCAAAATACTAAAAGTCTGCATTGACACTGTCCCAGTTCTCTACCTTTATAATAAAAAGTAAATGCTTGGGCTTCCCAAGGTGGCTCAACAGGTAAAAGGGTGCTCACCTGAGCACAAGTTGAAAACTGTGCTCACAAATTCATGCCTGGGTCATGCCATTAAAAGATGAGTAGATGACAAGTGGGCGGGGAGGAGGAGTCTGCCCACATTTTCTTACTCTTCCCCGTGTGCGGTCACAGGGTTCGTAACTGAGTTTTTTAAAACACATAGCTGCCAATTTCAAATCAGGTGGATGTAATAAATAAAACAACTGCTGAATTAAAGAAGTAAATGCAGAAAAAGGAGGCAGAGACAACAATATTACAGCTAAAACAGAGCCGTATTTCTGGAAGTAAATACATTTTTTGCATAAATTACAAAGCAATACGCTGTACAGTGGCAGCCCAGAAATAGACCACCTCAAAGGATTGTGGGTCACAGCCTTGAATCCAGTATCAGCCTTGGAGATCTTGAGAGATGCTATGACTGTACTTGCACTGCTGTAGCTACTGTAACATTTGTTTCTTCTTTCTACTTTTCATTGGAATTAACCTTCAGCTGTGAACTGCAGCCAATGCACACTGACACAGCTCCCCATTTGAATTGGTGGTGTACGTAACAAATAAAATATGTTTCTACTGTTGCATCCCTACTCCAAATAGGAAAGAGATAATAAAAGTAAAATGATTTAAATCAAATATCACGTATTTGACTTATAGGTCAATTAATGAATTTTAACTCAGTGCTTCACACAGATGTACTTGCTCATTACATGTGATTTTGAACAAAGTAAATTGGCTTTGAAATATCTTGTTGTGCAAAGCTCTACACAAACTATCGATCCAAAAGCCATGAGCAGATCTGAAGCCACATGGTGCCCACTAATTGCTTTGAACACATTTTCTCCAGCTCGGCTTCTTTGTCAATATATGTGATACAGTTCACTTTCCATTACCACTGGTGTTAGCTGTCCAGACACCAGTCTTCCCAGCTCATCAGAGACAAAAATGTTGCATTTTTTAAATCATGTCCCCTTGCCCCCTTTCCAAAGTCTAAACAATAGAGGAATGCTAATTCCTTAAGGATATTGGCTACAAATATAGCAAGTAAAGTGTCATATATATATTTTGAATTATAAACATTTTACAACATAAAAGGAAATGTTCCAGCATCATCATTATGGTAACTGCTTCCATCAAAAATGGAACAGCACAGACCAGCTCAAGTGACTGCAGGTCATCATACAGATGTTCTTGAAGCAATAAGCAATTAGATCTTTACTGCTGCTACCTGTGCTTTTGTAATCTGGTACTTTAATAAAACTTAACTAGAGCAGTTTGACCAGCATCTGTTTCACTGCACCAATGCCTCCTGCAGAGTTAGATGAGAGCCAGATAAAATTAGGGCAACTATTTTCAAAGAGACTTGAAAATGGCAGCCAGCAGCCATATCACCCTGCAACTCACAACTGGCAACCCACTGAAGCTAAGCAGGTGTGAGCCTGGTCAGTACCTGGATGGGAGACCTCCTGGGAAAAACTAAGGTTGCTGCTGGAAGAGGTGTTAGTGGGGCCAGCAGGGGGTGCTCACCCTGTGGCTCATGTGGGTCCTAATGCCCCAGTATAGTGACGGGGACACTAGACTGTAAACAGGCTCCGTCCTTCGGATGAGACGTAAAAACTGAGGTCCTGACTCTCTGTGGTCATTAAAAATCCCAGGGTGTTTCTCGAAAAGAGTAGGGGTGTACCCTGGCATCCTGGCCAAATTTCCCCATTGGCCTTTATCAATCATGGCCTCCTAACAATCCCCTTCTATAAATTGGCTTCATTACTCTGCTCTCCTCCCCACTGATAGCTGATGTGTGGTGAGCGTTCTGGCGCACTATGGCTGCCGTCGCATCATCCAGGTGGGGCTGCACATTGGTGGTGGTGGAGGGGAGTCCCCATTACCTGTAAAGCGCTTTGAGTGGAGTGTCCAGAAAAGCGCTATATAAGTGTAAGCTATTATTATTATTATTATTATTATTACTTGAGTGAGCCCATTTAAAGAGAGAACTTTGGGATTCCTCAACACCTCCGTGAGATCTTCAAGTTACTGTGCCAGAGCAATGATCTCTGGCAGATCGAGAACATGACATCTTCGGGAAACTTTGTTGCTTAATGGGCTAATTAAAGTTTGCTCTTTAATCACTTCCATTCATAAAAGTTTGATTAACAGCAATTCCAGAAGTCTATCTTTGCTTTTATAAGGAAATGTTAGATTACCATAATTTGAAAAAAAAGCTTGGTTTTATTTAATGAGAAAGCATTACCCGGATTGGATTTTAACCACAGGTTTTTAAAGGCAGAGCTGCCCTACTGATACGCATGATTATTTGTCTATCCGAAACTGATAGTACCTGTTTCGAGCCCAAACTCCAAGTAATTCTCCGTCACAATCAGAATCGCCATGGCTTTGACAAAAAAGAAGAATGCGAATGTGATGCAGACTGAGCGCTCCCCACCTTCTTCTACCCTGAAGTAGTGAGCGGTCAGTGAGAAGAGGACCTTTCTGGGAAACGGAAATGTTAAGGACATCAGGCACAATCCGTCAGAACAACATTCTTCTAAGAGAGAACAAGAACGTTCACAGAAACCGATACAAGATGCAAGGCTTCGGCTAACTCAAAAGCATGCATTAACTAGTAAAATATGACCCGTTTTCTTAAAATTAGGGCTCTTTCGGACTAATTATCGAGAAAAACTTTTTTATACTCCTAAATGCCAGCTTCTGCTCCTCTGTAACCCACATTTAAAGCCAATAAGACTAAAAACATTGGAGAATGAACATCAAAGGCTTTGTTTTTTGGGAAAACAGATCACAATCCAACCTGCATATACAAAGCAAAGAAAGCCCATTTTTTTATACAAATTCTACACCATTTTCTTTTTTAATGACAAATGTGGTGACATCCAAGCATTTCTATGTGCAGAACATTTCTAGATATCTGCTGAAGCAGAATGCACACTGTGACCATTCCAAGAACCAAACTTCAAAAAACACCCCCATTGCCATTACACAGAAGAGACTTTGGCCATTTTTATAAGATTCAGGAAACAATTTACATTCATTTTGACCCATGGATCCGAGTACCATCAGAAAAATGAAAATGCATTCTAATAAACCTTCCACTTTTCGAACTGTTCAGTGTTTGGGAATTGCAATACAAACAGCAGTGCTTAAAAATACAAACTCAAAGTCAATTTGTCAAAACTGGTTTTTCTTTGTCAAAATGTGTTCTCTGACCCTAAAACTGAAAATCACATTTTCTTCCCTGTTCAACGTGCATACAGCTGCTTAAGATTCGTCCACAAAATGATTACTTCCATTTTGAGTTCAACATTTCAGATACTGACAGTTTTTTCTGTGCTGTTCAGAGCATACGCTCAAGGGCGAATTTCAGTTTTTGTTTCCTTACACAGTACAGATCTCCCCTGTCACACACATGGAGACATTTCCACCTAAGGGTAAGAGCAAATCAACCCTATAGCACTGTCATGGCTAAATCAGCCACTATAAAGCTACAATTTTTGGAGATTAAAAAAAAATAAATTTGGAAGTAGCATTTCAAATTTCTGTTTTTAACTTAAAACTCTCGATGCTTTAACATAGAAGGATCTGGCTGGGTTTGCTCTTTCATATTTAGATAACTGCCACTAGTGCTGCTCTGTGCTTAGCTGCTGCTGGGTCATAATGTTCTTCAAATCAATCAGCGTACCCTTGGAGAATGATAATTTCCTTTACATGCACCAACGCCCACCTGAAATAATTTGGGAAACTGAACATAAGAAGGACTAACGTACCTACCATAGAGTTTGGAAAATGCAATTTAATCTCACTACAAAATCTGAGTTCCTTAAATCAGCAAATGGTTTCCTTAAAACCATTAATTAAACATTTGTTTTGAGATTAAGTTATCATTTTTTACAGTGGGCTGGACAGCTCCGTTGGCAGAACACAGTAATGCAAGGGTAGGGGGTTCAATACCCATCAGCTCCACAATGCCAACCTGCCCTGCCAGTGTGAAAAGACCTTCATCACACAAAGCACTGACTCCTTGTAGAAGGTAGTAGTTGAAACAAGTAACCTGAACTCTGTAACTGTTAGACAGACAAACTCAATTCAAAATCTTTAATGAGGAATAGTTCAATTACGTAACAGAGTTACACTGGAGAAACAATTGAAAGAGTCTGTGTACAAAGGTAGATCGGAGAACGAAATGCATTGCTGTTACGTTACTAAGGCTGTGACATGGCAGTGCAGGGCGGAGCAGTGGCTCTGTGGCTCAGGATCTGCGCCTGTGGCTGGAAGGTTGCCGGTTCAAATCCAGCAGCCTGCAGAGGAATCCTACTCCGGAGGGCCCCTGAGCAAGGCCCTTAACCCCAGCTGCTCCAGGGGTGCTGTACAATGGCTGACCCTGCGCTCTGACCCCAAGCTTCTCTCCCTGTCTGTGTGTCTCATGGAGAGCAAGTTGGGGTATGCGAAAAGACAAATTCCTAATGCAAGAAATTGTATTTGGCCAATAGAGTGATCTTATCTTATTTAAGGCAATCACCAAAAATATTTTTTACAACTGGGCTAAGGGACTCCTCACAGTGAAGATCGCCTGGTGAGATCTGCTGTACGTGACGAGCAAGAAGTGCGATACCGAAAAGAAAGCGCAGTGAAAACCCGGCGACACCAAGAGCTTCAGGGGAAATGGAACGACCCCAGAGGGCGCAGATCCTGACAGCACGGAGCATTCGTGTGGACGACGTGTGAAACACGGCAAAACATGGAAGCTGCACGTCCTTGAACAGCTACGGTACCGATTTTTTTTAAAGTAGGAACGTCATCTTTTGCACAGACTGAAGCCCAATGTGATTAGCAACAGCAGTGCAGTTTCTGAATTGCAGGTCCACAAGACCGTCCACGCTTTTCATTGTGGCTGTCATCGATCCGATGACTTATCAGTGTCTGCTGATAAACCACGCAGACAAGGAGCGAGTACTGTACTTTCATCTGACATATCTCATGAGATGAATGCTGTTAAGTCAAAGCTGTCAATGAGCAACATGCTGGTTTACTTTATTACTGTTTTTGTTTTAAACCAAGGACAGAGTTAAGAAAAAAGTCTTAACAAACAAGCAGAACAATTCTACACATCAGTGATCAAGGGTGCAGCCCTTAATTGTTTTGGTGGCAGAAACAGAGGTGCTCCCAAAACAAGAATACCAGAGATCCAGAACAAGTGCCATAACCACAATCCTCCCAGGAATGAAAACTTTGCCCTTTTGGCAATGTTTGGTTTGGTTCTTTACCGTACCAAGTCAGTCTAACATGAAGAATCACCCACCCCCTTCAAATCTCCAAGTTACTACTTTGTTTCAAAATATCACACCACATAAGCCTTTTTGAATCCTGTCTGTTACGTAAATGTATGTTTTAAAATAAAATAAAAAATTATTTGTCACACCTCACACAAGACACTACTTTTCTTAAGCAAAATGATAGCTTGCTGTTAAAGAATGTAATCCTAAAACGGCCTTATGTGCATAAAGCGAAGGAGAGGTCTTTAAAGTCTCTTGTGCATTTTATTTGATCCTGTTCGTTTCCAGGATGGATCTTCAGAGTGCAAACTAAAATCCGCGTTTTTGCGCAAAGAGATTTTTAGCAGCAAAACACTCCTGGAGACAACTAAATTTTACAAGGGTCTATAAACATGTTTACTGCACAGACACACTGCCCTCATCATTTCCATTACAAGTAAAGAGGATAGGGCTCATTAAAGGGCCTTTTACCACTCCGCTGTGTCAACAAGAACATTTAATAGCATGTTATCCCCTGGATAGATCATACAGGCACTGAACACAGTGCAGGACTGCTTCAGCTCCCTGGGGATAAGATGTGTACTGTGGGTGAAAGAGCATTTCGCTCTTCTGCCCCTAGCCTCTGGAAAACCTTGCCACTTTCTATCACAATCTCAGACCCTGTGACTGCTGAATTTGCTATTGCAAATCAACCCTCAGGCAACCTGTTACAGTCTGTTCAAAAATTTGTGAAGTACACGGGCAAAAAAAAGTTATTTTTACTAACATGATCAAAAAAAAAATAAATCGCTGAAAGGTTTTCGTCTTCAAATGCAGGAAATTAGGGAAGCGAAGTAGTGTTTCCATCTCCTGTCAAAATCATTGCTTTAATGAAATGAATGCATCCTGCATGCCAACAGGAAATCGGTCAGCTGCATTTTCAATTTATGCTATCTAGTACTGTATACAAATGCTTGTAGCTTAGGCAGACAAACTACAATGTCACTCAACACACTTTGACAATGAAGCAGAAGCACTGAAACACTACTCTGGACCTGGCATTCTATTCATAAAATGAGCAACTATCAACTGATTAGAAATCAGACCTGTTCGTAGTAAGAAAAGCTCTTTCAGTTTGTAGGACACGAAGTTCACTAAACTATTCCCACTTCCATCTACCACATTTCATCAGAAGGAACCCGAGTCACAAAAAGACAACCACAACAAATAAATATTCTTTACATATACTTTGGGCTTACCGACTTTATAAATTGCGATTCTGTTTGCCTTGTACACTAATTACTGAGCAGCAGGGCTGTTTATTAGGTTCTGAAGCAAAGTAGCTGACCACCCAGAGTAGAATCTGATCCAAAAATACATTCCAGAAGCAGGCTCTTAGGCTTATTTCACATATATAAATATAGGAGACCAGATACACTTATCAGAAGCTGGGGGGAAGTTTTTCTCACAGAGAGGCAGATGAAGCTGAAATTGAGTAGGCTGCTCATAGTACATGCAGCTATATCATCATCTCTCAAGCTTTTCAAGGTAATCAGCTTGGTGTGCCAGAAAAATTGGGTCTTCAATTTTCTGCAGCAAGCAATACAACGGTACTGAACACCTCCACAGCAGTGAACTTTTAACAAGTGAGATTTAACCTTCAGACTGTGGCAGGACTGATTCTTATGATTTGGTGACTAGTTAGTGGGGAAAAAAAAAAAACATTAGTTACAATTTTCTAGCACTACATTTCTAGTTGAGGGCTACATTTTCCTATCACCAAAAGGTACAGGATAAATTCAGTACGCCACATGCAATCTCTTCCTACTAAGGTTGCAAATCCCAGCAGACAAAAAAAAACAACTTTCAGACATAACATGCACTTTGCCTACAGCTGCAGTACAACAAGATTCTTCTTCCTACTTTCTGCTTTTGCCGCCATGTGAAGTCAAGAAGAAGCATTAACCTGCAATCATCAAAACACAGGAATCGAGGCAAACACAGAGTTGTAGCGTACTTCAAATTCTTCGAGTATAACTTTTATAGACAAAAGGTCCAATACATTTCAAATCATAGTAAATACATCACAGGAGGCTGGACACCGACCTGTAGTATTGTAATGGAGCTCTACGATTTTCCTCAGCACACCTCATCCTTGGCCATGCCTTACGCTTACAGATTAACTTTGCTAGCTGCGTAGAAGGATTCTTCAACACTGGTTTAGAGGTGTTCTTATTTTTGTCCCCCATTCAGTTTGGCATGAACAGCACCCTCTCCACACTTAAATTCAATGTCCCTGGTCTTGACATAAGCAATTGGTTTTTACGTGCATTTTGCTAAGGGCCTGTCTACTCTGTGGACAATGCCAGGCAACCCAACTCCAGGGAGACACGCATCAAGGACTCCGAATCACCAGCAGTGTACCATCGGAACTGCATTGTTTTGGGAATAGAGTCTCCCACCTCCACTACTTCTCCTTTTTAGCTTTTGGTGGCACTGGCCATGCTGGAAACTGAGGCTCTTTGGGATCTGTGGATGGTGTCCTGAGCTTGGATGACCGTTGCCAGGCTTGGAGTAGAATCAATCTGTTGATGTGATCTCTATCATGGTGTGGGGTTGTTGGAATGGGCTGCTGTATTTTACTTTCTTTGACAACCAGCCTCTCTCGGTTACTTACTTCATGTTGCAAAATTTGGCGGCACATACCTCCCCACATGCGGGACTTTTCATGGTCTTTGCTTTCAACATTATTTTCAACATTATTTTTGGTTGATGAGAAACAGCATGGCTTTTTTAAATGTACAAACGCAACTATAGTTTTATACTGTATGAAAAAATAGTAAATCCTAGACACATGGAAAATGTCTTATCCCTAAATGGATTGTAGCTTCTCACATTGAGTCCTGAAGGGCTTGTAGCTTCTTTGCATTCTCTAATTCACTGCTTATGGGTTTATATCAAGAAAACCATGGAATGACAAAAAGGCAAAAGTGTGAATTCAGTGGTCATGTTTTCCTGATTTCACTCTGTTAAGTGAACTTTAGAGGGAACGTCCTTTTTAGATGAGGATTTTTAGTTTTACAAACACCTTTCAACATGCTGCAGAGGCAAAGTAAAAAGAGTATTTTGGGTGAAGTTATTTTCTACTTCTAAGCCTGACACTGTACAAATGCTAGCTGCCAGATCTGAGGAGGCACTATATTATTTTAACATCAGAAGCAGAAACTCGTGCAGTTGCACCAACCTGAAAATCAAGCTGCCCGATGCGAAAGGAAATTATATTCATTACAGATTTCAAGCAGCCTGTTTAACTTTATTGAGCAGCTAAAAGCACGTCTGAAAACTCTGACTGCTTAGTACTATTTTTGGCTTTTTCATTCACGCCTTTTTTAATACCTAATAATAATCTAAGGAAAGAACCTATACAGAGAATCTTATTTGAGCTTATTTGAGCTATACCACTCTTTGTCCTTATTTTGAAGTAGGTAGTGTTTTTTTCCTCTTTTACTTTTCACTTGGGTTGTAAAAAGCAACTTACTAAAAGCTTGAAAGACAATCCATCAATGAAATAATTGTCAGAAGTGATGGAGCACGAAAAGGATTACAAACCCAGCAGGACATTTATTACTCTTTTTTAGCTGAGACCACAGAGTGTGCTCCATTTAATTTAATGACAAAATTACTAGATATTAAACTGGAATTCCTAATTTATTTATTCCTCACAATAATGGGAGCTAAATTCATGCACCTTTTAGAAGAAATGCTGTATGAAAAGTTATCCTAAGTGCATCCCATTAAATTTCACTTTAAAAAACACAGTGAAAGACTGCTGAGCAAATTAGCGCAGGATACAAACGCTATTTAAGCACAAAACCAATTTGAGGGAACAGAAAATCCAGGGTTTGTTGATATCGTTTTTGAAAACCCATGTTGAAAACAGCTAGTATATGGTTTTCAAAACGAAGTGTGCTTTAAAGAAACTGTTACTTGCAAACAGAGTTACATCGTTAACAGAAAGATTAAAAGCAGTGCATACAATAAAAGCCTTGACACTTTCATAAAGGATACATCACAAAGGCTAGGACAAGCAGGCACCAGATCACACTGATGTTCATCTCACTGGAGGGCTTCATCAAGCTGTAGTAGAACTCCGTAATGAGATACACTATCGTGGCTGCAACTGTGAAGTCCACCAGCCACTGGTACTCAGGGAAGTAATGCAAAGCTGAAAAGCAAAGAGGAAAGTTTTGAAATTGATGTCAGTTCCTTTCTCGGTATTGGAATTCACACCAACAATCGCGACCAAATTTGAGGTTTTCAACAAGTAACTCAGTGCAGTGCTGTTACGTAATCAACCTTTAAATCCAATTGCTGTGGTGGAGACAATCTATGAACATTTACAGCTTTAGTGAGAATGCATCCATTAAATAGCAGCAAGACGGAACGAAGAAGAATAAGTCCCTTATTTACAATCTTCGGCAACAAACACTCTGCTTTAAGCCAGAGTGATTTTGGAGGGAAAAAAATGGATTTATTTAAAACTAAACTGCAGAAGCTAGTAGTCATTGAGGGTCATGAAGTGGGTCATGGTTAAAGATATGTTTTGAGCACTGAGCCTTTCTATCCCTTCTGTAAAACATGAAGGGTTAAACAAATTGGAAAAAGAGTATTGCGGTTTTGATTTGGGTTGAATATCTACAACAGAGTCAGAAGGGGAGTGCCACGTGGTAGAGTTAGATGATTTCAAGATGGCGCCATCCCAGACGACATCCCACCTGTAGCTCTCTCTGCTTGTTCTTATGGATTTGTGTGCCACTAATGATAGCCCTACTTACATTTTGATTAATAAAAATTAATAATAAAATATCTCACATGAATAAGTTAGTAGGCACAGATTACCACCCAGTGTCATCCTTGCCCTTGCTGAGTTCTCCAATCTCAGGCTTGTAGCAGAGTCTGAATCTGCCTGGGTACCACTGTAGTCTTCACATTATCGAGCTCACAATTTGAAACCTTGGTACAAAGATTTTTCTGGTGAATAATTAAATGAAAATTTACAGTGGGGTGACCAATGATCTATACGAATACCTTCCTTTTTTTTTTAACCGAAGCATGGGCACCATCGGTCGTCACAGAAAATATTTTCTTGATGTAATTCCCTCTTTCAAAATGATTAATCGACATCTTAGTTGTGTCTTACCCTATGGTCGTGCCACGCATGGGTTTTAGGCAGCATAGCTCCTCTCCAATTCCATCCGAGTTACAGTATCTCAAGAATGGCTAACAACGGCACACTCAAGAGCACAAACAGCTCGGTCTTTATGTTGAACAAATCCATATTCATCTTTCCCATACGGCTGAAATGAGTGAACCCCTAAACTTTGATTTCTCAGCAAGTGACTGTTTGTCTAAAATGTCTGACTTAATAGTTCAGTGAGAAAAATGTTATCAATGGCAGGGACTGTGAGCTTTCCTGTGAAAATAATAGGAAAGCCCCGCTAAAAACAATGCAGTAAATAAACCAATGGAATTGTTTTTTTTTCTAAAGAGCTTTCATTGTCTAGCATGCTGCAGAGAATTATAGAACAGTAAAGTGCAGTTTTTAATTTCTTTGTGGCTTTTTAGATTTTTATTGTACGTGTCGTTATAAACCACTTTAGGTGCCAATAATGGCACACGTCACCAACCCTTCATCTACACCAATACCTTTCTGTATCAACATTTCTGCAACTGCAACATGCACTATACCATAAAATTACTTCCCAGCTAACCGCAGAAATGTCGATGTAGGATGAGACTCTTGCTGCTTATTTCTGGATTGTTAAAATGTAAGATACAGAATGTGAAAAGATAAAATACAACCAGCATCTGGAGAGAAGTAAAAGGATATCTAAGTAGTGTTTCAAAGGGTAGCCTAATAATAATAATAATAATTATAATAATAATAATTGCTTACACTTATATAGCGCTTTTCTGGACACTCCACTCAAAGCGCTTTACAGGTAATGGGGACTCCCCTCCACCACCACCAATGTGTAGCATCCACCTGGATGATGCGACGGCAGCCATAGTGCGCCAGAACGCTCACCACACATCAGCTATCAGTGGGGAGGAGAGCAGAGTAATGTAGCCAATTCATAGAGGGGGAGTATTAGGAGGCCATGATTGGTAAGGGCCAATTGGAATTTTTGGCCAGGACACCGGGGTTACACCCCTACTCTTTTCGAGAAGCACCCTGGGATTTTTTTAATGACCACAGAGAGTCAGGACCTCGGTTTTACGTCTCATCCGAAGGACGGCGCCTGTTTACAGTATAGTGTGTATAGCCTAGATTAAAGACACTTATTTAAAAATCTTTAAATGAAAATAACCGTTTACTGCATGCGTGGCTACAAAGACAATGTTCACATGAGACACACAACAGGTCTTAGGACAGGATTTCTAGGTTTGCTAAAGTTCATACCCCCTTACAAATGTCTCAGTATTCCAAAGATTTCAATAATCTTACCTAGTGTGTCCACTTCAGCGATTGACTTCGTCTCCAACTGTAGATCAATGTCTTTAGGAACGGTCATTGGCTTATTTTCTATATGCCCATTGTACTTCCTGAACCAGACAAAAAAAAGCACTGTAAAAGATTTGCGTTTTTCTTCGTGTTCTTTTTAGGCTTGTTCTCTCTGTCACTGCTTTGTCGTCTCAGCAACACTGGACTGAGCCTCTTAGCCTGGTCCTTAAAGGGTTTGTTCTCAACTGACTTACCTAAATAATTAAAGGATTATTTTGAGATGAGAAGCACTTACAAAACACTTGAAATTTTACTTCTGTAGTTGTATTCTGTCTGCTGGAAAAAAATATTTAATATAAAAGGAGGCAATTAAACCTCTGACTAGTTAATTGGCTGCTTAAAACTCTGGTGTGCTTATAATAAAAGTTTGAAAAATGTTTTTTTGTTCAAAGATCTAGAAACATCCCTATTCTTCACATACTTGCAGCTTTAATTCAGAGCTTAATCTGTAGCAAATGCCTTATGCATGCTTTGTAAGAACAAGGAGGCTATGATGAAAAACCACTGCATCTACCAGTCTCAAGGAGACATGGGGACAAATTTATCACAGCACAGAGAACTAGATGGGCCAAATGGCCTTCACTCATTTGTAACCACTGTTAAACAGGATTCTGAAGAAAAGGATATAAATAAGCAGGTCCTCTGCTTATCCTTCTGGCTTTTGCACATGCTCATTGTCCACATGAATAATGGCTGACATGAGGGAGCATCATGGTCACTGATATCCCACAATACCTTGGTGCCACGGTTTGCACAATTACCTCCCACAAAGTCTAAGAACTGTTAAGATCATTATTGTGAATTATTTCAGAAACCCTCACAAAACTATACCTTCAACTTTGCCTCCACGGTAAAGGAGCAAACAGAAGTATCTACAGTGATATGAAAAAGAAAGTCCGCCCCCCTTCCGATTCTATGGCTTTACATATTAAGACCTATCTGACCTTCATAGGGTCCTCACCAAGTCCTAACAGTAGATAAATCTAACCTCATGTGAAGGGTAACACACACATTTTACTTTGTCATTATTTATTAAACAAAAACAAAATAACCCAAAACTGTGTAGCCTTGTCTGCCGGTGCTCTCTTACTGCTTCCATATCAGTTAAGAATGTAAGCAGAATCAGCAGAACGTAAGCTAAACAAGTGCCCATGATTGGTTGGCCAACAAGTGCTTTCAGAAACAGTCAGCTTGGTCTGGAGCATTCAGGTTTGTGGTAACACAGCTATATGTGCGCTTTCTTGTTTTCTGAAGTTTTAGCTTTGCCTTATTTAAAGCACTGGAAGTTGCATTTGAAAAAAGAGCTTTAATCTGTAAAGATGATCAATGATAATGAAATTCATAAACCTGTCCTGTTAAAGCAAATCGAAACGTCTATATCCCGGTTGAGAGAACGGGAGGTAGAAGCACACCTGGCGATCTTGCGGTTGGCAATTGCAAATTGCAACAAGAAGGGAATCCTATTTTTCTTCCCTGTTCCATTCAGACTTGACATGAGAGACGAGACACCCATGGCGACCTTGCCAACCGAGCGACTGCGGGTGGAACGGGTTCGAATCGGGTCTGCCTAGCCCCTGCAGGCCTGGAGCGAGGCTGGTAAGAATCGGGCTCTCCCTGCAGTCAGTGCTCACTCTCTTGCAAGGCCCTGTGCTGCTTGCAGCAGGACGAAATGACGCGCGGCTCTGACCTGAAGGCGAGTCAGAGGTGTGCGTGCAGGTACGAGGCAGCGCGCGGGGCCGGTCCATTAACAACCGGCATTTCCAAACGTGTGCAGATGGGAAAAAAAAAAGAGAGACAATGGGCGATCCCCAATTGAAAAAGGGAAACAGACTCCCCCTCCTCTGCCGCCAACCCTGAAAAAATGTTTATAATTGGAAAAATATGACTAGGGTTTGTTTAATCTGCCCTTTACCTTTAGCAGGATACCCGAATTCACATGCACTGTGTGGCTAAGAACAGCGATCCCAGTCTGTAGCACAAGCCCACCATTCCTAGTACAAACTCTGCTGGGGAGTCAACAGCACATAAGTTAATTTGTGTATTTTTATTATTAGTGTCGGTTGAGGAAATCTTCCTGACACTTAACAGGGCCCTGTCTTTCAAAAATATTGTACCTTCTATCCAATAGATCAAGACTCACTGAATGGGTTTTCTCACCGACTGTGCCAGTGGCCGCCTGTCCAAAGAAAGCAGTGTCTTTTTTGTTGGAATAGCACGACAATACACATGTGTGACGCAACAAAAAAAGCATCATAACGGCCATGGCCTGGCTACCTTCAATCTCTGAAGGCTTTTATTTATTTATATGCAGCTGACACGTGAGATCTAAATGATCATTATCGTGTACAACAATAAAATGAAAAAGGAAAAAAAGATAAATAAAAACCCATAGGTTAACCCATAGGAGGACCTGGCTTCTGAATTGGATTTGCTCTAAAGGGTAAAGGTGTCACTTTAGAGCAGACATGTGCTGCAATAAGTATTAAAGTATATTTCCTTTGGCAATTGTAATAACCTGCCAGAAACCGCCATGAAATCAATTTAGTTTCACATATGAGTGTAATACGAGCTCATTAGTGCCACCCCTAGAACTGCAAAATCAGTAGGAGGAAAGGCCCCAACTGCTGAAGTCCAAAGCTACACCACAGGGGCACGTATTACTTAGCATGAAATAAAGCATTAAACACTTGTGCTCAACTGTTTTTATGATCTTTAAATATTTAAAATGGCTCTATTTATCTTGCATGAATCAGGCATACATGAACAAGAAGAAAGCACGCGCAACAATGACATTTTGTGGCTGGCTGGACTATATTTCCTTCTCGGAGTAAAAATCATTCGGCGTGAAAAACACTGGGCTTCACCTTGTAATGATGTCCAGGCAAGGCAAGGAACAGGCTTGCCTTGTGATGACAGCGCGTGGCAGCCAACATCGATGACACTGCTGTTTCTCTTTTTGTTTCTATGCATACATTTTCTTTTTTTTTTTTACACCCGCTTAAGCTCCAAAAGTTAAGCTTCTTCATTTCTCTTGGGCCTCAGAGTTAAGAAGATGCAAAGCACACTTAAAAAAAAAAGAAGCAACAGATTTTCTCCGGGGAAACAAAAAAAAGTCATTCAAAGTGGCTAATAAATGTTGCGAATGTCTGGATCAGCGGGCAAGTGGAGAAAAAGTATCATCAGGAGTTGAGGATCATGCCAGTCTCATGCTACGCCTGTGGTGCCCACAGCTGAGAGCCAGCTGTCTGTGGAACTTTGAAACCTTTATCCAGCCCTCTGTGCTGTTTGCTCACCCCATGGGCACTGGTGAGCAGGGCCTCTCATTAGAAAGCCTCTGTATGACACTCCAAACTAAGGAGCCGGGAACACTTTTAAAAAAGAATCTAAATCCTTTTAAACAGGGATGCAATTACAAGGGAACCTCTTAAAATATACACGGGTAACCTTGTGATTTTTTAAAACTGGATGAATATAAAAAGAATCAAGAAACTAAATGTCATATGCTCAGTTCTCGATTTACATTAACTGCTCTTTTGTGGTTTCTTTAACCCTATTCTGATTGAAAGAAATCTGAAAGAAATGAAGTGTATGCTACAGCTGACTGACCCAAGCTGTGCAGAGCTCAGTGCTTACATCATAATTCTGAGAGTCCAAAGGAGTCTTGGTTCTTTTATTAAACGAATGGGAAGTTAGTGAGAAGTTCAGAAGCGTGTTTGTATTTTTTGTGGTATTGTTTTATGCTGCTGTTATACACATCCTTTGTATCCTGACTGAATAGCAATTGTAAGCTGCTTTGGATGAAAGTGTCTGCTAAACGAAATAATATAATAGACACTGTTATATTCTAATGCTTAGCTGAGTGTTAATCACCTAACCCTCCATGAATTACAGGTGCATTAAAGGGTAATGTTAGAAATCAAAAGAATCTGACTTAGACTCCGCATTACAGTAACTTTACAGGTTGCTGTAAGTAAATAGTTAGAGACAATGTGTCTGTTTAATATAATTCACAAACTTCCATTAAAACAGCAAAAAAAACTTTTTTAATGTTTTTGTGGTGGACTGTCCAGAATTAAATTTTCCTATAGTAAAATAATAAACCATGATGAATTAGTACTATGTAGAATTATCAAGCTCAAAATAATTAAGGTATATACTGTATAAATCTAAAACAGAACTGTAATTAATGAGAGTACAAGGTCACCCATGCCCCTCTTTCATTTCAGCAATGGCAGTGGCAATTGTGGCACCGGAATCCTAGCGCTTTTTATATGAAAGCATTGGGTGGCACAGTAGCATACTGGCTAGCGTGGCTGCCTCAAAGCACTGGAGCCCTGGGTTAAATTCCTGGGATGCTAGTTGTCTGAAGTCTGTATGTGTTCCCCACATTTGTGTTGGAGCCCCCTGTGTGTGCCTCCAGTGACGGACTGGAGTCCCGTCCAGGGTGTTATCCTGCCTTGTGCCCAGTCCTTGCTGGGACAGGCTCCAGCTGCCCCGCCACCCCGTACTGGATAAAATGGTTTAGAAAATAAATGGATGGATATGAAAGATTCATCATTTAGAGCTCACACAAGATGTGTCGGAAGGCAAGGGAATATACTTAAAACAGTAATGTCATCACAATGACGAGCCACACAGAAGAAGATAGGGACACCCTTCTGTACAGCATAATGAAAGAAAACGTATCTACGCTTGCACAACTTACCTGTCTTTCTTGTTTTTTCCTTTCTGCTGTTTTCCTGCAAGGCTTCGAAGCTCATCTTCTGTAGGATGTTGATACCACCTCAGACTACACAACAGGAAACACAACAGAAAACATGATATGCATATATCATATATATGCAATATATGCATATAACGCACAATATTTAAAAGAACAGAACGCTACAATATTTTTAAAAGGTCTTTATGAAGAGCTTTACAAAGAGTAGAGGTGCTTTCTATGCTTGATTTAAAATATTTTCAACTTGTGATATGTGTAGTATCAGAAGATAAAGTGAGCAAAATATTGGCGATACTCCAAAACGGCATGGAGGAAGTAAACATCTCTTGAACTGTGCTAGAAGAGCCGGTTCTTGGAATTTCTTAAAACTGCTTTATTCTAATCACAGGTTTAACAGCCTCAGCCAGGACCACCAATCTAAAAATAAATGGAAAAAATATAAAATAATTAAGGCTTTGCCATGGAATACTGATGCATTATAAGAAATGCAATGCAAGATATCAAGCAGAAACGTTATCGCTCTTGTAGAGAATAGTTTGTTTAGTTTGTTAAATCTTGTGGTGCCACTTTAAATACAGATTCATTACTCAGCTTGCTTCTTTAAACTAAGATGTTACTGCACAAGGATGCTGCGTTTTGCTTTGGAGTTATGTCACATGTTTAGATACTCCTCATTTTAGAAATTCTGGCAAATTTCTGTTTCTGAAGTGTTACAAGTTATATTAACAAATGTCAAAATGGCATGGCTGCACATGCTGTGTAAAATATCAGCAGGTCTTTTCTTTACTCAATCTTCTTGATAGTGCACAAACACAGCACACTGCATCAGCATGCTTACAATACTTTCCAGATTAGTTCATACCCCCAGTGAAACAAGAAAATAAAAATCAAAAAACAAACATTATATTGCATATTTGATTAATATAAATAAAAGCAGTATATACAGAATAGCTAGTTTCATCTATACAAAATTGTTATGTTTAATTTACCCAGTAACCTATTTAAATTGAGAAAAGTATTAAAATCCAGTCACTCTGCCACTGAAGTCAAGCTTGTTTACATCAGGGAGCAGGTTAAGGCTGTTGAACTAGTCAATATACATGGATTCATCTCATGTCCAGTATTGTTCAAAGGATTGGATCCAGTATGTACAGAAAGTCTGGGACAAAGAACAATAATCTACACTGTTCTTTACATTAACACCCAGATATACTTTTTACAAAGTACCGCAATTATAGGTAAAACTGGTTTACAGAAAGTGACAACAGTGATGAGGACTAGTGTCTTATTAGTGTGACAGCAGCTCAATAGATCCTCCTTTTACCAAGCTGTATAATGGGGGAGAGCATGTTGTAAACAAGTTACCTCTTAGGCATTACATTAAATAATATCCTCTCCCAAACCAAATTTATTTTCTCTTCTGATTTCTGTAAGTGCAATACCTCCCAAAACGTAAGAAGAAATTAGGAGCAGACCAAACGCATATCTTAACATGATCTGTGTGGCAGCAGAGACGCTGGCCAGGTGTACATCTCTCTCAACAGGAGAAGCACAAACCAGAAACCTATGGACACACTGTAGCTGTTCAGAAATACAGGCACGAGCGCGGTAATCGAGGGATAGGAGTGAATGAGATTCACCAGTAAGGTACTGTGCTCATTCTCGTTGGGCGTAAGGGCTCTAGTCCTTTACAATAATTGAAGTAAATGCTGAGGCAAAACAATTACTATTCTCACACTCCAACCTGTGCAGCAGTCCAAGCCATACAACGTTTCGACTAAAAGAGGAGATGTTTGGCGGCAGTCTGATTTACACAATTTGGTCATCAATGTCTACTGTACACTAAAAAGAACAGCAGAAAGCTGTTGAAGGAAACAAAGGTATTAACTAAGCCGGCAATAGTGAGACTTGGTAATAGTAGCTCTTCTTGTGATGTAATGATATTATAGTGCATATGCAGGGGCAGTGCAGTGGCTCTGTGGCTCAGGATCTGCGCCTGTGGCTGGAAGGTTGCCGGTTCGTATCCCGCGGCCGGCAGAGGAATCCTACTCCGTTGGGCCCCTGAGCAAGGCCCTTAACCCCAACTGCTCCAGGGGCGCCGTATAAATGGCTGACCCTGCGCTCTGACCCCCAGCTTCTCTCCCTGTCTGTGTGTCTCATGGAGAGCAAGCTGAGGTATGCGAAAAGACAAATTCCTAATACAAGAAATTGTATATGGCCAATAAAGTGATCTTATCTCTTATCTTATATTAAAAGAACAGCAGAAACCTGTTGAAGGAAACAAAGGTATTAAGCTGGCGACAGTGAGGAGCCTGCCTACTGGTGCCCAAGGGCTTAATACACTAAACAGATTTCAGATCATTCTCCCCCCCCCCCCAACTTCAGTGTCTGTCATGAAGGAGCATGAGCTCTAAGCTCTGAACGAAGAGCTAACTGGACTCTTGTTGTGAAGACTCTGTGGTAACACAGAGTCTATATTTCAATAGTATTAAGCTATAAAACAAAAAACAAAATCTATTTGTTTTTGGAAACACTTATATAGCGGATACACACCTGTATATAAATGTGCACAAGGTACATATGCTGCACTCATCTGCATCAAAGAAACACTAACTACAAGTTTCAGATTTTGGCCAAGTATTTGCTTCTATTGGACTTACCTTCCACTGCAAAGAAGCCATCGGGCGAAGGAATAGTGAGGTATTATTTTCTGAATGACGCTGGCCATTACCATGGTAACCACCAGCTGCACGCCAATTATGCCCTAGTAGAAGGAGTCAAGAAAATAGTTAGTGACGTCTGAGACATCTGTTATAATGTAACATATGGTAATGGCCCATGATTTTATGGTGACATGCTGAAAGAGTTTTAAAAAATAGGAAACATTTGACATTTTTTCCCTTAAGGTACACATATGTGAGGTAAATGAACTCAAAGTCAGACATGACCTCGATAATCAAACACGAACCTGCAGCACAAAGGTAGCAAATAAGTCAATTGTTGCACCTGTCCAAACTTCAGAAAATCAGAAACTATGAAAGATCAATGGAACAGGAAAAAGCAAATTCTTCTTGCAAACTACACCAGCACCATTCAGAGCAAGAACACAAAATTGCACAGTAACACATTCCTTCATCTCTAGATCTTGGCCTGCCATAATGGGCCACGTTCGATGTTGTGCACAGTTGTGGAGCCATAGAAATTAGATTGATTCCACGTGACCAAAAACTTTCATTTGCATCCCTTTTGAATTGTCACACACAAATCCACAACAAAAAGAAAACATCAGTTGTCACCAGCCTCCTGGGAGTGGTCATGTGACCATTTGCTGCATCACTTCCTGTTACCATATCAACTCCGTTTCATCCTTGTTTTTATATCCAGGCTCCATTCTCCCACCTCATTGTCTTGTGAAGCTGCCTGACATGGTGTTGAGCACAAGGTGCTGTCTGTTTCCAGCACCGGGGCTGTTTCTCCAAGCTCACCTTGTGTCATCACACTGCCAGTCAGGAAGTAAAGTATCAGTGTCTAAGCTGCTCTGGGTAAGAACACACAAGCAGCTACCTTTCAAGCAGAGCTATTCTGTGCAGACAGAAGATACTAAAGAGGGAAGATTCTCTCACATAAGGTATTTGCTGCACTGTGTGGCCTACTAATGTAAGAGACCAAGGCAGAACTCCAAGAAAAGAGCTGCCATTCATGTGATTCATATGACCAATAATACCAAGTTACAAACTAGAAACTTAACTTATAATAGTCACCAGCAGCTCTATCATACTACAACTCACCACTGACAGCCCACTAAAGCTCAGTACCTGGCCTGGAGACTCCTGGGAAAAGCTAAGGTTGCTGCTGGAAGAGGCGTTATTGGGACCAGTAGGGAGCGCTCACCCTGCGGTCTGTGTGGGTCCTAATGCCGCAAGATAGAGTCGGGGACATCATACTGTAAAAGGGCACTTTGGATGAGACTTAAAGCTGATAGATGATGTGAGTGTACCGACTCTGGCTGTCGTTGCGTCTCCCAGGTGGGGGCGAAACGCTGGCGGTGTTTCGAAGAGGAGTGTCCGGAAAAGTGTATAAGTATAAGCGTTATTATTTAATAGCAAACTTTAAAAATGCTAAAGCAGCAGCTGTCCTGTCTTGACTTGCACAAATGATACCTATACGCACTAATACATACTGGGAAGTACACAACATATCAATAGATCGGCATATGAGATTTAACTTCAGCACTTTAAGACAAAATACCCATCAATAATTGTCTTTACACCATATACGGTAGAGAGAGCATGTAAAGAGGATCTTCTGAATGTCTACAGTATAAGAAAGGAAAGGCTACAAACAAGAGCAGGCCAGTTCCCTGCCAAGCTCTGAGTCATTTAGTCTATGACCTGGGGTTCACAGCACAGGAGAACGAACAAGATGGGGAGATTGGACTGTAGCTTTCACAGAAAAACCTTTCCACCAATTCAAAGAACATTTAGAATTAGCAAGCCTACATTTCTCCGTTTCTATGAAGTGGAAACATTCAGATCATCTGAAATGGCAGAAACTGACTGCATTACGAATCCTGAGCTACACGGAAATACTCTTCAGCTCATATTCATATCTTTTAGATGTATGCGGATCTGCTTAAGTGGGGGCGATATACAGCAGATATTTACAATTCCACCCATACCCGTATTACTTCTGAAACAACAGATCATTCTTTTTTAGAACACCTTTCAATAGCAGCACACGGAGATTGGAAAGATAAAGTGAATAACCATGGGTTCCATGACCTCAATATTCAACCATTTAACACTTTATTAACACAGTCATTACCTTTACTGGGAGTTTTATGCGCTTTTTACACCTTTATGCAAGATGTTATCAGGCACAAAAAAACCCAAATGGGTTCATCTCTATCTTAACCTTCTCTCTGTTCCAGTACAAGTGTGATATCAATAATGGATAGAAGAAATCCTTGTGACAGGAGTCAACTTAAGGAACACGCATCTGAACAAGTAAAAGGTGTATTCCATGCTGAAAAGAAAAGATGTAACGTTTCAGCTGTACAGCCATCTTCAGGTGTGTGGCTGAAGAAGGCTCCACAGCTGAAACATGGTGTCTTCTTCTCTTTTTAGCATGCAATAAACCTTTACTTGTTCCTTTGCAGTCTACACATGCTGATGCAGCTCCCTACTTGAACTTCTTCCAGTGTTTGCTGTTTGAGTAACAGTTTTATCCAAACAACCTATATTTGCAACCATTTACACAGTTGAGAATTTTAATGAAACAAAAAGAGAGCTGTACCTTGTATGCTCCACCTATGATTAAAGCAACCCACAAACTTCCAGTGAACAGACCAATACGCTAACCTCTGCTTCACAGAAAACCCTGAAAGGTTTATTAGGATGAAGAAAATCTATATATTACAATCAGGTTGATGGTTTATCTCACACACGGTAGGCACTTAAGGTTAATAGCTAAACACATCTTCTAATCTTCTAGTGGTATGCAAAAACACCAAAGAGTTGAAGGCAGCGAATCATAGTATGCAAGTATATATGTATTATTTGCACTACTGTTTTTTTGCTGTATCTAAAACAGCTCCATGAAATAATCAGCTGAAGTCAGAAGTATTAAAAATGTATCCTTTATATAGACATTTCCATTTACAGCAACATATTTGTATTTTAGATAATGTCGGATAATGTAGTCTTTATTTGTATTCAAAACGCAAACATTTTAGTTCATGGATCATTGATCTCTTATTTTTTTTCTAACAAGAACTTCAAGTTACTCACAAGCTGAATGCAAATTATAAAACCAAACAAAAAATGTTTTACATTCTTCAAACATTTCTTATAATGTTTAATACACAAAATATATTAAGTACAGTTTATACATGGGTCTCTGAGACTAGGGTAGAGGCAGACTAGGGAAAAGATAGGATATGTAAAAAAAAAAGCAATTACAGCATGAACATGTACTGTAGGATACAGTATAATTATGGCTCTAAAACCTACCAAAATGTTCTACTCTTAGTAAGCAAATATACACAACACTAAGATTTATGCCAGCTCCATAAAATAAATGAGTCTTCTCCAGACAGACATTTTAGGAGGAATAGTATTCCAGAAAAAAAGGGCTACCTTTTAGGAGAACCTTTTGAATACTGCACAAATCATGAAAGATGGGTAATAAACCTCTGAATCAACAAAAAATTTAGATTTTCTGTTTACTGAGAATTTACACAGTCTTTCTACACACCAAGAGTATTTAAAAATAACAAAACATCTTATAAGCAAGAATTTTCTACAGTAGGTCCTCTTTTAACCAGAGTCTGCCAAAAACACACAACTGTCATATTGTTGATGAACATTACAGGAATCAAAGTATATTCTCTTTAAAGCCTTCCCACAAAAAAAGGAGGCTGAAATAAAGGAAAAACAATAGCATACAGCACATACAGTATGCTTAGGAAGACTATTTTGTTTTTGATTATTGTACATAATGGTTAGTTATGTATTTTTGAAAAGGATTAATAAATCACCATTTCCAAACCAATTTTAAGAGTCACAAGACTATATACACCACTGCCAAAGCTGAGAAAGGAAACTAATTTGATATAAGGGTGCATGAAATCCAAGCTAAATAGATCATAGAGAAATATGTAGGCAAGCAATTACTTTAAACCCCATAAACATTTTACAGTGCTAGGATTCCAATGAGGCAGGAATTAGGCTTTTTTTTACAATTGTCCATTGTCTTGCAAAGCCATACAGCACAATCACTGGTATTATATTTAGACAAAGGCTAAAGACACACCTATACTTCTAAAACCAATATCATTTGGTCTGTTTGAACACTCCTCATGAACAGAAAATAGCAGTGTCCAAAGCGAATATAGAAATATGATCTACAACTGCAATAACAAAAGAGTCCATCTGTTTTATTGGCACCTCCAGAGCAGTCGAACACTTATGGGAACTGTTGTCAGATGATAAACCTTGTAAGTGTCATTCTTGCTAGCTTGTAATTCCCTCAAAACAGTGTGTTACTCAGTGAAAGCAACAGAATAAATCAGAGAATGAAGATTCTAAATTATGTGCTGTTGCAGCAACACTCCACATAAATAGAAATTAATCCTTTAAATTAATATCCTTTACTTTGTGGGTTTTCACTTAGCATATACTTAAACACACATTTAAATTTACAGGAAAATCAATATTTACATTATTTTTTTTTAAAAACACAGAGCCTTTCAACAAATAAGATCAGGATCCTAAAAAAGAGATACTTGTGCAAGCCCTGAATATGAAGAGAGGCACAACAGCATCTACTTCATTATAAGACCACTGGATCTGACCACCTGTTAAACTCGGTTTAGTTTAAAGATGGAACTTATGTAAACATAATCAAACGCTGGAGGAAGAATCCTAGTTTGAACAATGGGCAAAACAGTGACCCAAACTAATGTCAAGACGCTGTGTCACGTCACAGAAACAGATGTGGATCTGGTGCCTTCAATAATGGCAAGACTGATTTTGAAGATAAACACAAACCCAGACATCTAAGCACCCCCATGGATGAGAAAGTCTGCTCTAAAGAGGGCTCATCATGGGCGGCAGACCTATGAAAACTGCAGACATTGTCAGGAAACTCAAAACTCCCCTCTGCACCATGCACGACGCTGTTCATGGGGAACTGGAGAAGCACAGAGATACTCATGAGAGAAACTGAAGCAACGCCTGGTCGCCTGAACAGATTTGGAGACCGTGGAACAGTGATGACTAGGATGTTATCACTTCCATGGCTACACGCAGATTGTGTCAGTAGGTCTGTTTAACTATTCCAGCTTGAATTCTGCACACAGTTTTGAACATGGCTCCAGCCTGGAATAGACATGGTTTACAACTAAAATTGATCATAAATGGCAGCAATTAAGGAAGGAAAGAATGTATTGATGGTTTACAATTAAATGACAATAAAACATATTAAACCTTCATACAAGTGAAGGAGTTACTGTATGGTACACAAATAAACACAGAACAGCCATTTAAACAACCGACAGGCTTAACTATTCTTTTGCATCAAAGGAGTGGCTTTTTTTTTTAATTAAAAAGGAACAATGAAAACAGACCTGTAAGGAAAAATGTTCAGTAAGTGGGAATATACACGCTAATGCGTTTTGGAAATGCTGTATCTGCTCTCCAGGCTGAGGCAATTAAAGAAAATCATCGGTCTCACTCGCTTGTTATTACTGTTCACTTCCTACTGATTCAACAGTCAACGTCAAAACCAGGTGAGTCACCTTCTGGAGCTAGGCTGCAGAAAAAAAAAAGAGCATTCAAAATTCCATCAGGAGCAAGTCTAAATTACCATAAGAGCCCTTGTTACCTTATTTACTGAAACACCCCCATATTCTTCCATTAACCATAACAGCAGCACATACTCAGGGCACTCTTTCTGTCAAACTGAGGCCCACCTGGATGCGATCTGCTTTTCACTTCCAGTAATCATCTAGGGACAAGCGTGGGGTTAACGCAAGGAAACTGGGAAGCAAACCACATCAATTTCCGAACCTGTGGCTCACCTTTCTACGTTAAGTGCCTATCCTAGGTGTTCTGGATGAGCTAAGATTTGCTCTAGCACGCTAAGAGAGGTGCTCCCAGTTGTCACATTAATGTTTCCTTTAATGGCGTTAGGCACGCTGCACATTTTTGACAGCAGCAGCAAACTGAGTGGTGGCGAGGAAATAGTCGCCCTTGGACTTCTAACAATAAATCAGTCGTTTCTGTTTGTAGGTTTGTGTTTGCTGGCTGCAGTCTGTTAAACACTCAAGTTAAACACTGACTCTCCTTATTTCCTTCCATCTGATGGGGAATAATTATACAGACTGCATACTCACTACACTGGGCCTCCATCCCTGGATCCACGACAGCCTGTTTTTGTACCTTCCTTCTTTAGTCCCTCTGATGCTCCCCCTTTTAAAAAGAACAGCTCAACTGCGTGGCTGTCTTGAATCAGCCCATGTTCTGAAAGCTTCGAGCACTATTCAGATTCAGACAGGAAGGCATACGCAACACAAGAGACACAAAGCACAAGCCTCAACATGGAAGGGAATTAGTTTGACTGGGAAAGTCAATCTCAAGATGTCAATACAATCGAGAAGAAGAAGTAAAACAGTGAAGTTAGAAGACCCCACCAAGAAACCGATCATGTGAATGGGTCCCAGTACTAACGGTTACGTGAAATCACTGCTCTGAACACAAAGTTTGCTTTTGTTCAAACATGATCAAATGGAATTACTCAAAAATAAAGTGGATATTATATTGCACTTATCACTCATTGACTTTTCTTTTAGAGGGCATGGGAATTACTGTTCCTTTCTGGGAAGGTAGAAAGTTTGCAGCAAGCCGACAACCCACATGTTTTACCATGAATCCCCTGGCCTCCTGGGGGCTGTTTCAGAACTGGAGTTCCAAGGACAAGATGGCAAACTAAGTACAGCTTATCAGAGTCCTGGAAAATAGACTAGGAACTCCACTGATACATCTGCCCTGCTGATAAAGCCCCTGGGAGGTAGATGGGAAAATGTCCAGTATTACAGTAAATCACACCCTTCTGCACTGGAGAAACCAGGACACAAAGTGCCACAGCTCATATCTTACAGCAACACTCAACCAAAAAGTAAATGAAATAAAATAGTGAAAGGTATAGGCAAGGATGACAAAAATGTGTTACTTCAAGGAGACCGTAACACAGTAAAGCCAATGTAGCTGGAAATATAAATGAGAAAAACACAGATGCATTTCTAATTGATTCAGATACTGATCAATCCTTCACTGGGCACTGGAGACCGTACACATCACATTAGAAATAAATAATGTATTTTATAGACACTGCTATACTGCTATTTTGCATTGTTCTATTATTTCGCCTTCATTGTGTAGAAACAACCATGTGTTATCCTCCACTGTACATGTAGCTACTGCTTTAAACTAACAGTTTATCCAAATATGCATCATGTAAAACCAATACTAGCTTTTTAACTTGAAGGAACTATAAAGATACTCCTAGCATACTTCTGTTGTAACTCCTAATTGTAGTTGTACTTACACTTGTGTGGTGCAGTATGGAGCAGTGGTTCAGGCTCTGACCTCCTAAGCAAAGAATGATGGGCTCAGTTTCCAGCTGGAGGCACTGCTGTCCTGGCACAGGTGCAGTCTGTATGTGAAAACTCATACTGAAGAAAAGCAGCGTTCACAAAATGTTTTGCACATCAGAATAAGAGGAACAATTCTAAGTTCATTTTGGATTCATTACAAAATCTGGAGACTTCAGAAAATCTAAAAGAGCCACCATACAATTTTCACCCATGTGGTGATAAAGACAACATCCCCAAAGGAATGAAACCCATTTAGATTTAGAAGAGATTGGTAGTCTGCAGGTACTGTATTAGAGCCGGGATTCCAGCGCTGATTTGCCTACCCCTCAGAATATTCTGCTAAAAGGGCAAGCAAACCTTCCACTGGCTAACACTTCCAAAGGAGGCTCTTGAAGCATCATTTTCTGCTGCGAACTCAAAGTTAATATTAATGCTCATGAATAATATTATGTGTTCTTGTCAAGAGGGGCAATCTATAAATGCTGGTATTTGCATGGTGGATTCTCCTATTTAATGCAAAATTTCTTTAAATTAGAGACCACACCAACACATGCACGGGATACATGATACTCATAGGAACTCTCCTGCCAGAGGTGCTATTTGTGTCACTTGTGTCAAGGTACCCACTTACTTCTAAATGTTCTCTGCAGCTGGTAGGCATGAGCAGACTGCAGTGCAATCAAGGTGACACTATGCTGTACCAAACTGAAATCACACCTATGCTGCATTTTTATTGGTTTCAATGACCTCGAAATGTGGACGTATCTTGTGATGAGCAAGATAGCCTGGCATGGATTAACAATTCACATGCAGGAAAGACAGCATGAAATTCCAACTGTGTCTGCTGCAGAGGACTACTTGGAAGATGTTCCCTCCCTTCATGAGACACTAAGGGACACTGTGGCCAAGCTGGATGACAGCCCAATTCTACACAATGTCCATGCATATTTAAGCAGAGGATGGGCTTCTTGTCAGGTTACTTTAGCCTTAAAGGCCACACAGTTGCAGCACACACTGTCAATTTAGTTGTGCGTTAAAAATCAAAATGCCAACAATGGTAACATGCATAATGAAGAAAGAGCGAGAACAATGAATTTAAACAGAAGTGCTCGAATTCACATGAACTTCAGAAATCAGATGCCTGGAAGCACATTAAAGAGATTCGGTCCCACTGAGAAATTGTGCTGGAGCATACGAAACCTTCAGTAGAGACATTAATTAATACAGATTTTGCAAGAGAGATGAAAAGAATAGAAGACTGCCTAAGGTGTAATTAAAGCAAATGATTGTCTTGATTTAAGATTTTATATCTTCTGGTAAAACTTACCGACTGGTCTAAAAGTTTCTTTACAACAGTGGTGGTGAAGTGCATTTTCCATACAAAACAGTTTTTACTGGTCATAATGTAAGAAGCTTTACAAAGTTTTCATTTTAATGTGTCCAGCTGACTTTCATTAATATTGCCTTAATGCAGCTTATTACCTACTTTAGCAACCCCTGAGACAGCTAGTATGACATTATCACTTAGAAAACATGTGACTTTTAATAAGCAAACAAATATAAAAGCAGTTAAAAATCATAATATACTTATACAAGCACATCAAGTTGTTTCTCAGACATTTCAGTTCACTTTGTAACAAAGCATTCCTGTCTAAAACATTATTATAGCATGTTTAGTTAGTATGCTGGTAGTATGCAGCTCTACTGATTAATTGTCTTCATATATACCAGAGTTGAAGCTGGAATTAATCATTTGTGCAATCTCAATTTCCATACAAGACTATCACTATATACCAGCTTCAGCTCGGTTTCAAGATGAGACCTCAAATGTTGTTTTACTGCCTTTTAAGTGAGAGGTGCATAGATCAGAGTTTATAAAAGATAATAGAAAATAGGAGGATTAGCTAATACTGTAGAACCAGTGGACGAAATAAAATTCAACACCTAGAAGATGACATTTAATGTAGACAAGTGCATACTGGTCATAAAAACATTAACTATAAATACAAAATGGGAAAAACTGAACTCGAAAAGACTTATGAAAAAGACTCACGTGTTAACAGTGATACATTCCTTACATTTCCAGCATGGGAAAAAAAGAGCCAAACAAAATGCAGATGATTATTTAAAAGCATATAATTAAATCAAGGGAGCTTGTTAAATTGTATAACACACTAGCATGGTCTCATTTAGAATAATTCTTTTCACCGTGTTCTAGAAAAGATATCGTTGCTCTAAAATCTGTCCATAGAAGAACAACCAGATACATTCTGGGTCCAAAGGGAATGACACTGACAGGCTGAAGAAACTGAACTTTTTTAGTTATGAACAGAGAAAACTACAAGGGAACTTGTAACAAGTATGAAAACTCCTCAAAGGCTTTGGCCAAATCCACCCTGCAGATCTGTGTCCCAGAGGACCTCCAGAGAGACGTCCTCATTTACAACTGAGAAAGTAAGGGTTTTTTTTGTCCAAACTGTTGTGTGAGTAAGGAACAAGCTACCCAGCCTAGTCGTTGAAGCCAAGAACTTCTTTAAAGGCTTCTTTAAAGAAAGAGCTTGATGAGATCCTCAGATCAACTGATTACACACTACAAAACAGGCTATTTAGGATAAGGCTTTCAGCAAAGATAATATAGCATGGGGAAAACAAAGGCCAGGAGAGAGGAGGAGACAGGAGCAGGAGAGAGGCAGAGTGGCCAATCAAGTGGTAGGAGGTCGAGAGAGGTGGCCAATCACCTATGAACAATGGCCGATACCAAATGAATGAAGACTATCGTCCATCTATACAAAACTGCATGTCACCTCGCCCGGACCCATAGAAGGTGCCGGCCAGCTAAGACTGGATTTCAGAGCTGGAGCAGGCAGTTGGAAAGATGCCCCTGGGACAGGAACCCTGTAACACAGACGGATCTGACAGAGACCGCAGCGACTGATGAGCAACACATGAACAAGTAGAAAGAAGAAGAATGTGCAGGAACTGAACAAGTATGATGACATGTCCTCCAAGCATGACCTGGATCTTGGGCGCCCTTCCACCCATGAGCATGAAATCCCACTTACCGGCAGTAAACCATTTCTGCATCCTTACCACCAGATCCCACCTGCCCACTACCAGGAGATCCTGAAGCACCACTTCTGGCAAAAGACCGTATGCCTCCCCAGAGGTTAAGGTGCAGAAAAGGGACAGGTGCCTCCATCTATGCATGAACAACAGTCAGTTGAAAGCCAAGATCATGACGGATGTCTATCCACTGCCACGCACTGAGGAGGCTCTGGAGGCTTTGAGCAGGGCACGTTGTACTCGAAGGTCAGGTACCAGCTGTTCAAGGTAGAGGAGTCTTATCGCCCCAACACGGCCAACTGGTCCGTTTTAATCCAACAGCCTTCAGGTTACAGAATGCACCTTTCAGAGGTAATTTAATGGAAAGCATCAGACCTGGGCTGGACCCGCAGGATGTCACGACTGAACAGGCAGCTAAGTGACTCACTGCACAGAAACACTACAGGAAGTTACTTAGTGGGATTATGGGAAGTGTAGCGTACACGTGTAGTGCAACTTGCCTAGACCAGCCAGCCAATTTTTTTATTTAACCCAGGGATCTAAAATTTATATCAGCCTACACGCCTAGGCACGTAACACATAGTAACAACTGCTGCCTGCTATCAGGAATCTCTAGGACACGTTTACGCATGCTTTAGAAGAAACTCTTTTCTTACAGCTTTACTAGGAGAGAGAACAATAGTTCACTTTTCCTAAATCTCGTCAGTCTTTCAAATGTAAATCTGGACCTTCATTCTACATATTTAGCCACGCACATCTTCAGGAGCCTGCCATTGATTTGAATTTCCAAGGCAGACACCCAATACACCTTGGAATCAGACAGTTAACAATTAATAGAAAAACAATATTTCAAGAATGGTACAAATAGAGGGGTTAAGAAAACAGAGCACACCGAGCGGGATAATCAATAATTACAGTATATAACCACAACCCCTATTTTTTTAAAGATATATTCCAAGAAAATACCTGAGAGCAGCTGGTATAGTTAAAGGTACCCGAGTTCCTAGTTTTCTGGCACTGCTCTAGCAAAGAAGTAACAAATGATTGGCAAGCTAGGGTAAACAAACATTTATTAACAATGACACAAACTAAACAACACACAACAGCATAGACGTGTGTGTGTGTGTGTGTATCTCCCCAGCTTCTGCCTACCTGTATTTTATCCTGGGTTTCCCTCTAATGAAGACTCTTAATGATTTACTAGGGAGTTGGTTAGGATAAACCAGGGGATTCCTTTTGATATAGGAATCTCAGCCCACCTACAGCTCTACAAACATCTCCATCTTCTTTCCATTGTTTTTAGATCCTGAGCCACTTCCAATAGCCTTTCAATGTTTTCTGCACAAATCAGCCATTTTAAAATGAGAGGCAAGAAATACAAAAATGTGTCCACTTTCAAAACTTGGTACCGCCAGATCCAGCCTCTCCCATTTACACTTCTGGGGAAAAAAACGTCTCCTTAAAAAAATGATGCAAAGAGTATGTATGTTTTTTTTTAAAGAGAACTGTAGTGCATAATGGTGCATCGAATGTGTCATAATTACCTCTTGCTGTGCTGGTAATGCCATATCCCCTTCCGATCCATCACCCCAGTCAACTAACTGGCTAGACATTTTGGAATACATTAATAAGCATCATCTGTACGGTTGTGCTTTTCCTCTGGTATGACAACCTATCCAAACTTTATTATCAAGGACAGAAATAGTTATAGTGTAAAAGAAATAAGGTCATAAAAACATGCCGCGCAGAAGAGGAAATGCAGGTGAAAAGGTAGGTATTTTACTATTTCTCTTGACCGTGCATTTTTATTACCTAATTTTGTCTTCTGTCAGTGCTGACACAGCATTACTACACTGAAGGCTATATTTACTGAGTATAATACTCAAGGCAATGTGGGAAAAAACACTCATTTTCCCCCCACCAAAATACTCCGCATTAGAGAGATTTGTAAAGTGTGCTGTTTAGAGGTACTGCAGCGCCTGGAATGCATGGCTTATCTCGGGGGTTTAGAACTCAAGCAGATGGCTCAAAATACACTAGGGTTAGATATACAGTAGTTATTTTTTTAATTCTTCAAAGACAAAAAAGCCGAGGTTGTTGAAGATCCAACCCGGCATGTTTATGGAGATATTAAAAAAAACAAACATATGCACACAGCATATACCACCTGTGTGAAACTCGCAGGTCTCTAACTGTGCACCTTCGGATTTTTTATAGCCAACGTTAATTTCAGTTCCATGTGACTCGAGGAGTGAACTTGGCTGGGGGTGCAAACGACTGTAAGAGTCTCCAGAGGGCAGAGCAGGTATAGTAGCAAGAGTTCACTTGTCTAACTCAGTCACTATGACCCTAACCTGCGCAGGGGGGCAAATGAGGTCAGCAGGAGGCTGAGGCATTTCTAGCAGATTAGCATCCACGATAAAACAAAATTATAGGATATATCGTTAAAAGTGTTTGAATTTCAATCATAAAATATTAAAATCATATCAATTACAAATCAAGAAAATGTATATTGCTGCTAGGGAATCAGTCTAGATGCAAACAGAAACATTCCTGGACTTGAATGTCAAGCTGTCCTCCACTGACAGGCTGAAAGAGTGCACTCTTTTTAGTCTCGGACAGAGAGACTATAAGGGGACCCGATATGAGTATTCGAAATCCTCCAAGGCACTAAGAAAGCTCGTACATTGAACACCTTCGGAATCATAAACATACCAGCGAACAGGAGTCACTTCTTTCCAGAGGTGTGGGAACAGAGCCATGTTGTCTAAGATGACACTTTGGCTTATTTTAAGAAATGGGTGGCAAGACTCAATTCAATTCAACTTATTTTTATAAAGCGCCTTTCACAACAAGGCTGCCCCAAGGTGCTTAACAAAGCAAGTGACCATGCATGTTGTGAATACAGAACAGAAAAGACCAGAAGACAATGGAGGAGAGGAACCACAAAATCCTTAGTAAAGAGAAAAAAAACTTCTAGGGATCCAACTGGCTGCCCAACCTCTTTGGGCATGCTAACATTATACAATAATAAAAAAAATGAATTAAGGTATTAATCCGTCCATCTGTAGACCAGCAAAATCCTCCTAAACGATAGCTATATCCACGATGTCCCTCTTGGATCCATGGCAGTGATGCAGCATCCAGCTCAGATAGTGCCCAGCCCGGGCGCCATCCGCACATGTGGGGAGGAGAATAGGATAGTAGAGGAGAATTGATCCCTGGATCAATTAGCTAGTAAATGGGATAAATGGACAAAACAGCCCCCTTTCATTTGTAGCTCGAATGTGCAATTTTTAAAGTACATTTAGTTATAGAACATGGATCATCAGAAACAATTATTCTCCATTAAATACTTTAATTTTACAATTGGTTTTATGAAAATTATTATTTTTAATACATGTGTTAGAATAAATACAACCCTCGGCATGGTTAAAACACAACAGCTTCATAACCAGGAAAGTTTAAGAGTTGGTCCATATTTAAAATAACATGGTTCATGCAAATCTTAAGACCTTCATACTTCCAGGACTACAGTAACTTTCCAGAAAGATAGGATCAATCTTGATGTAACTGAATTGAGATAACAGCGCTGGCCTTGCATATCATTTGACTCAAACACTGGGTCACCTTCAACTCTGCAAGCTCACAGAAAATGGGGTCAGAATTAGACAATCCCCAGGGACACCAAACAGTCATGAAAATACTATGCATTATAAAATACAGTCTCGAGTATTTTTTGCTACCCAAAGCCAAATATTCACAACAGGTAGTCCAGTCTCTGTTAAGAAATACTTAGAGAATGTACATCTTCATGTTGCCGAACTGCTATTTTTGGAAAATGGGTTTGGGCATTATGTTAAACAGTGCAACAGTAGCTGTGATGGCTATAAACACACACCAATCTAACAGATCTGTTTTTGTTCAAAACAGGAAACAAGCAATTGCTTTTTTGCAACTGTGACATACTGTAAGTGATTTTTTGTTTCAAAGAAAGACCTAACACAGCATAAAACCACGTATTTCTGGTGAGTTGACACAATCATAGATCCAAGGGTAAAACTAAAAATTGATTTAGCAAAGTGTGAGGATGGATTTCCCTGTGCAAAATACCTTGAAAGCACATCAGCTCAGAGACCACATTTCTCAGTGACACCTCGAGGTAGTGAATGAAAGGTTGTGTAATGCTGTTTCTTCTCTTTTGAATATCAAGAATCTTACAGTGTTCTTTTGGGAACTTCGATTTTTCTTATATACCCCCTATCACCACTCACCCTAAACAGTCCACCATGTTCTGCTTACTAAACAAAGCAGGGCAGTCAGAACACAAAGATGTCCCAAAATACTACAGAATGAGTTAGGTACATATTTTTAGAGGTTAAACATATATATGTATGTATGTATGTATAAAATGGGAAACCACTTGTATTTCACCATGGTTTCTCGAAATCCTGGTTTGCTCTTGTTTTTATTGTTTTAAGGAGGGAGGAGACATCCCCTAACCTGGCAAAGTCAGTACTGGTGTGTCAAACCTAGAAGAGTTACTTCAATAGCATTTTTTCTTTCTATACTATTCATGCAATGTTTCTTGTTTGTGAAGCTGATATTTTGTAAAGGCAGTAAACTTAATAAACTGTAATGCAGAACTGATGTACCATATACAGTAGTTCCTGGTTATTTTTTCTTAACTAAAGTAGCTTCTTTCACAAATTCCATGTCTATGTCTTAGGTCGTTGGTGATGGGCTTTATATCACAGATTCTTTGTTAAACATTTTGTTGTACATCCATCACGCATGCGTGCAGGTTGCGTATCCTAAGCCTACAGTAAGTCTAAACACATTAAAAGGTGAGCTGAAGGGCAAAATGCAAGCCTTATCTACAGCATTTTATATTTTTTCACTTCCTGCTTATAACCAGCTTAGAAGCTTGAATGAGGCAGTCCCAGCAGACTACTTATTGCAGCACATTTCATCTTCAGACCCCTACGTAGGAGTTTGTGCAAGTAGAAGTAATTAAATCACTTGAACTGTACATCCTTCAGACACTTATGTGACTTTTAAGAAAGAGCAATAACTTAGATCATTTTAGATTCTGTTGAAAGAGTCAAGGCAGCACACAGATAGTCAAGAAGCTTTTATGAATCCTCCATAACCAAAATATTTTCATTCACAGACTGACCAGTTCTGGAATCCAGCTCTACAGCATATCAAGAGTGTGGAGTTGTGGTTAGGGCTCTAAACTACAGGCGGAGGGTCAAATCCCAGGTGGGATGCTTTCGTTGTAATATAATAATAAACTTTATTTAAATAGAGCCTTTAAAGGTGGATTCTCAAAGCACTTTACAGAATGACAACAACAATAAATAAAAAGAATACACAACATAAAACGCAAACTGTGAGTTGTACTCCCCGAGTAAGGTGTTCCATTCAAATTCATTTATTTGCTTATTACTTCTTCTGGCAGAACACATCCTGGGTGGGAAGCCTGTCCATAGCAGGGCAGGCACACAGGCTTGCACACACTCACACCAGGACCAATTTTTCCAGAAGCCAATGAACCTACTGGCATGTTTTCTTTTTTAAACTGTGAGAGGAAACCGTAAGAACACCCTTGTAGTTTGACCAGAAAAGTACCTCCAGGTGAGATGAGGACTATGGTATCTGTTGAACCTCTGGTACTACCGATGTGCAAAAGCACCGCAAGGGAACTGAAAGCAGTGGGTTATCGCTTTCTCTTACAAGTCACCTTCACATACTCTCGGTTACACGACAAAGTCAACACACTGGACGTCTTCAGAATGAACAGGTTAACACAAACCAATGAATGGCAACAGGTCAGGTACAAGTACAAAACATTCTCAGCTTTTAACTCTAAAAATACATTTTATTCTACACCATATTTAAATATAGTGTTAATCTTAATCTAACCCCTAGAAACAGAATCTAAACTAGGAACATCATCGCTGTGGTCCAAGCACAGAGAGACAAAGGCATGAAAGAAACTGTGATTTTCTTTTACAGTTTACCACTATGGCAAAATCACTCATTCCTTTCCTCAGATCTCATTAACCTCTGTTTTCAGCAAAGAAAAACAACGCAGCATAGTTATTATGGGAACTGTAGTAACTTATTTGCTGGCCTGTGAAATGGAAACATTTGCTTTTAGTGATTAACCAAGAATGCCAAACGTATAAAAAAAAACAGATATAAAGCACAGCAACGCAGAAGCACTCTGTAGGGCACACTGAGGTCACAGTCAGCCATGCCACAGGTGAGGATGAACTCTGACACCTTTCTCTCTGATCACCCACAGAATGCAGACTTGTGATTTAAGACTCTCTCAAGAAAAACAAGGGCTTACTATAAATTGTAAGCTGTTCCTACACAGCCGATAGGTAAACCCACAGACTCACAACGTTCATTGATCTAACAGGTCGACCACAGTGGTGATTAGAGATTCAAGCTTTTTACAATTGCACATAAAGGCAATCATTTTATAAACTTGAGTTTAAATTAAGAACCCAGATCGACACAACGTATATATCAATACGTATATGTATATGTATATATGTTCACATTTCAGAAAACAGTTATACGACCCTCCCAAGCTACCTGAACTAGGTATATGTACTCTACACACTCACCATGTTGTTGCAGTGCAGGACTGAACTGTTTAACACCGGCTGTCTCACTAAACACCCCAAGTCGGAAATCCAGCGGCTCAGTGCACATAAAGTCTCCCTGTTGTTGCTGGTGCTTAAAATCAATAAAGAATTTAAATAAATACCTCCCTGCCACAATTATTAAATTCCTACATCAGTAACCACAATTGATTCAATCCAGCCCAGCTCCTTACTGTTTTCAACTGCTGTAGAGGTCACGCTAAGACCCTTAGCACCAGGTAGACCAATGCACTCGCCTGTTCAGAATGAAGGACACTGGTCATTCATTCTTTTATAAATATTGAGGTCAACCAGTTTGGAATCACTTAATTTTTATAACAATGTTTATTTATTTTTTCTCTATGCCAGTAACTAGAACTCCTCAGGGCAGCAATGCTATTTTCGTTTTCTTTAATTTTCTGTTCTCAGGCATTTTGTGAGACACACTGGGAAAATGAAAGGACCCTGCCTTCCGGACGAGTTGAACACGCACACGTGACTTCGTTGCAGTCGTGAGTAGTTTGAGGACGCAGTGTGAGTGGAGTAGTGTTGTATCTATTACCAGGACGTAATGAAATATGTTTTGAATATTTTATTGGGTTTTTTTTGTTATAATCTTATAACAGGGAAAATAGTGAATGGAATTATTCTTACAGAGTATGCAAAATATATGTGCTGTTCTTTACCTGCGCCTTATGGTGTGTCTAAGCGGGGAAATCTGTAAATACCTACTGCTATGAAACATTGTACTGTTGTTATTGCTGGCGCTCTGCAGTGTACTGATAAAAAGTTGCTCGAAACGGGATGCAAAACAGTAAAACTTTGTCTCTTACGTACTGCATACATCTGTTCGTTTGATTTATCTGGCATTGCCTTAAACAAAGCTTTTATCTGTATGTAATATTGCTATTTGAAATGTGAAAATTCGTGTCGGCGGATGTACGAAATATTTCTACCGTATGAGTTGAGACTGCCTTTGTGCTAGTAATGGGATTGTTCTAGCTGCAATATTCATTCTTAAGCCACGTGAGTATGGTTAATGTTTCTATTAATCCATATTTTTTTCTGACTAAATTATTTTAATTGTATATTTGGCAAATGAATGGCAGCATCTGTTGGTCAGTGAGACTGTTCTTAACTGTGAAACGTCAACATTTGGCGGCATGTATCAGTATTACACTCATGCATCAGTATTAAACTCTCAGACCACTGTCGTGGTGATAGGTCTTGGCCATGTACAGATGCGTTTTGTCCTGTAAGGCTGAAGACGTGTTTTGAAGCTCATTCTTACGGCGTTCAGCCTGGACGAATCTGGGGTGATGCCTGCCATGGGACATACCGGATCCTTCTTTTAAGATCACTTTATTGGCCATATACAATGTCTTGTATTAGGAATTTGTCTTTTCACATACTCCAACTTGCTCTCCATGGGGTCAGAGCGCAGGGTCAGCCATTGTACAGCGCCCCTGGAGCAGCTGGGGTTGAGGGCCTTGCTCAGGGGCCCAACGGAGTAGGATTCCTCTGCCGGCCACGGGATTTGAACTGGCAACCACAAACAGCCACAGGCTCAGATCCTTAGTCACAGAGCCACCGCTCCGCCCAAGTGATGCTGTGGCCTAGCCAGGACGTCTGACGTACTGCTTACAGTACGATAGTGGATAGTGGAAAGATACTCCCTTGCCAGCTATATCACCCTGCAACTCAACCAGTAGCTGGATGGGAGACCTCCTGGGCAAGCTAAGATTGCTGCTGGAAGAGGTGGTAGTGGGGCCAGGTACTCTACCTGTGGTCTGTGTGGGTCCTAATGCCTCAGTATAGTGACGGGGACACTATACTGCAAAAAGGTGCCGTTCTTCGGATGAGATGTAAAATGGAACACCAGACTCTGTGGTCATTAAAAATCCCAGGGCATTTCTCAAAAACAGTAAGGGTGTTACCCCAGTGCCCTGTCCCCTGGCTTTTGCTCCTAATAATCCCCATCTATGAATTGGTTTCCTCACTCTGTTCTCCTCCCCTCTGATAGCTGGTGTGTGGTGAGAGAACTGGTGTACTAGGATTGCCAGGTGGAGGTGCACACTGATGGTGGTGGAGCGGAGTCCTCATTACTTTCCACTTTCAGTGGAGTGTCCAGAAAAGCACTATATATTGTATGTGTAAGGAATTATTAATTTTGTACAGTTTTTCCTCTCTTTGGTCAAGTGACCAGTTTTTGGCTAGACTGTCCCCAGAAATCTAGGATTCAGACTAAGAGCATTGCTTTACACAACACTAGTGCTACTTCATGTTTGTGTAAAAACTTATTCCCTGCTATCCATTAAAAAACTACTGTTTCTTTGGTTAACATTCATAAAATCACTTTTGATTCAAAGAACAAAATGACTGCAATACAAACATCGTTAGCTTTAAAAGGGTGTGTAAAAGAAGTCACACTAAAGGTATTTCCCGCATATTATTGGCTAGCACATTTGGTACATGTCACATACTTATTTTGTATGTGCATGTACTGTTTTTTCTAGTTTTTCTGATTCTACTGTAACTCTAGTTGGGAAGGAAGTCTCGTCTTGATCATGTTTTTAATTCCATTACTACCATTAGACATGATTTGATTTTGTTTCTTTTTTGCAAGTAAGATTGTCTTAAGCCGTTTAAGTCAATAGAATAAAAATACAAATTTTCATTACTTTATTTTGTATGCAACTCAATATGTTTTACTAATCATGAAATGAAACTATGAGAGTTTCCATATATAAATGTGCAAAAAAGTTTGTGGCACATGTATTTGTACCGCGGTACACCGCAGTATGTTTTCCAGAGGTGGTACCCAACCCTAATTTTAAATGCTTAAAATATCGTAATAATTTATTTAAGAAAGAAATGCATTAACTGTCATTGAAATCACTATTTCAAATGTTTAAACGTGATATTTACATGATCTGTTGGGAAAGTCGGTCCGCTTGTGCTGGAAGAGGAAAAGTAAGTTGGTGAAGGGCAAGTAGTCTAGGAACCACATCAAAGCATTTTCCAAAGGAAAAGGAGACTCTGCACCCGGGATCCTGGTACAGTGGCTCCTTCTGTGCACCCGCTTCTCCACAGCTGCAAAGCCTTCCATGCTTTATTTATTCTTTGCAAAATAAAAGAAAATGACAAATCTTCTGGTTAAGAAAGGGGTTAAAGCAATAACGCAGTGATGCTGAACTGGATTTATTTAGATTTTTCCAGCCTATACAAAAACACATTTTGTTTCCATATCAAACAGTGATGCACATATCTTAAATTGCCCCATTGGGGATGAATGAAGTATTTTAAGTGTTACATTATGTTATTTAGGTTCAGCAGACAATACTGAGGATGCACAAATTTAAGACCGCACAGCTGTATTTTGCACATACCATGGCTAGATCATGATTCTTTTGAGGCCTGTTAAATTAAGGTAGGAGGCCTTTAAAATGTATACTACTGTATATTCCTGTACAATAATAGAAACACGCCTTTTCACATTTCTACCATATTATTAATTGTTGAGTTCAATAAAGATTAAAATCATTTTTCTGTGCTCTGTCCTTTACTGCTATTGTTTCTGTTTATACATAAGAATGCCAACTCCACATAAGGTTTCATTGTGTGATTGAATTGCATTAATCTGACATTGGAATTCTGTGAATCAGAGAACTTCATAGTCCATATCATTATCTTGAAATTGAAGTGAAGGTGTGTTTTTTTAAAACTAGTGTCGCTGTTCCAGTTAAGGACATGTGTGCTCTTTATTTTGTGTTTCCAGTTCAGAAGACAGTTTTCTGTTGATTAGTGTGTTCATCACAGATTCCTGTAGCCAGACTGACCACAGATCTTTTTCTTTCGTTGGTGATGGCATTCACCTGGTTGTACCTACAATCATACACTCAAGTTCTTTCTGTATTTCAAGAGCACGACTTTTTCTTGTATGGTGCCTTTATTATACATTAGTAAAACTGGCTACAGTGCTCACTTTAGCTTGACATTAGCTTGCTTTATTCTTCAAAAAAAAGATGCAGTCTTTAATTTGCTGAGCTTAAGAATCCAGTGCTATAGGAGGTTATGTATTCTCACCAGTGATTTATTTCTTGCTTGTACTTATATAGATAGATAATACTTTATTAATCCCAAAGGGAAATTGATGTGTTACAGCAGTCCAGCCCAAGACAAGCAAAAACAGACTTCAGAATAGTTATAAAACAAAAGACAACAAAATAAATATAAATAAAAAATAAATACATAGGTGTGTGCAAAATGTGATGATCATAGTCACTGTAAAACAATAAAAAATGTGCATAGGTTTATACAGACTGATTGTCCAAAAAGTACAATGGAGCAAACATGCCGTCCATAGAGGAGCAAATGAAGGGCTAACAGTCCTAGCCTAGGGCAGTGTTATACACCCTGACAGCCGCCGGGAGAAAAGACCTGCGGAAACGTTCCCTTGAACACCGTAGCTGGAGCAGTCTGTTGCTAAAAGTGCTCCGCTGCCCAGTAACAGTCCCATGAAGTGGATGAGAGTTGTTGTTCATGATGGCTGAGAGCTTGGTCAGCATTCTCCTCTCAGCCACCACCTCCAGGGGGTCAAGGCTCAACCTAAACACAGAGCCAGCCTTCTTGATAAGTTTATTGAGCCTATTTGCATCTCTTGTCATGATGCTGCTGCCTCAGCACACAACAGCATAGAAGATGGCCGCTGCCACCAAAATTCTGCACGTTTTTAGGCTTTGAATGCTGAAACAAAAGCATGTTAAGAAAAGCCAGACACTATTAATTCTATTCTGAGAAATTCAATTGCAGTCTAAAACTTATCCTTTCTCTTCTAATTTTACAATTATTTGCTTATCAACCTTGTGAGTGTTTTGCTCAGACTCTTTCAGACAAGTTTATTCCTGTTGAATTTTTCTGTTTTTAGATATTTTGTATATATAAATGCAGCATTGAAACTACACAATTTGGGAGAGCATTCACATTTCATTTCATTCTGGTTCATAAATAAGGGTATTGTTAAATATAGAACATATCTGAATATAAATTTCCCTCTGTTGGCATAATTTACTGCGCCATTGCAAGCATTCGTCTCACAGTGAAGGATTTAGGTGAGACTACCAAAATTATTGTGCAAATTATTTCATCGTGTGAATTCACATGTACAGTATCTGGGTTTGTGCCCCCTCCCCCTTTAGAAGTAGAGTGAAACTGTTAAATAGAAAACCAGATCCATAGCATCATATGTGATTAAGTCTCTCTTGCACACATCTAAAGACAAGAAAGACGTCTGTCCAGGTCCTCCTCTGTCATTGTCTTTCTAAAGAAAAGCACTGCTTTGCTTTCACAAACCTTCATGGTGCCACAGGAGGGATTCATCTCACTAGGGCTGTGTGGCACATTCGGAGTGGTGCGAACAGCAGGAGGCTGAAAGACAGCTCATCTGAATACTTTATATTGACTCTCCGGTCTATTTAAAAATGTAGCCTTTCGGCGCGTCAGCTCTCTTAGGTAAAGTAATTTCTCACGGATAGACATTATTAAATACCAGTGACGATTTCACATACATATTCTTATATATAAAGTAAGTTTGTTGTGTTAAATATAGGAGAGAGGTAAATGTAGAATTGAGAGGTTTTAATTTTTTTAATTAAGGAAAGGGAAGAAAAGGCTATAACACTATTGAAACTGAATACATGGGTTTTGTTTCTTTGCTTTATGAACATGGTATGCTTTGGAGGTGACTGCCAGTTTTAAATACTGGCACTCTGATTTGAAAAAAAACGTGACAAAATGTATCCTCCCATATAACAGTAAAAACAATTGTTGGAATTTATGAAACAATTTGCCACAGTGGTTCATATGTAGCACTTTCCTATTTAGTATAAATTTGTATCGGTGAATATTTCAGAAACTATGAAACGGTTTTTCAGTTTTACCTATGCCTCAACTCTTGACCTTCTATACGAACACATATTGATCACAGTGTTATTTCTGAGAAGTCGATACAACACCTTCATTTCAAGGCATTGCTTGTTATATTTAATGACAGCTTTTTTTCAATTGTTTTGTTCTGTAAAGCTGGTGAAGTTGGTGACTTTCTTATGTTGATCAAGCAGATTGTGAAGTCTGTAGATGTGCCTCCTAGCTGTGAGGACGTCAACATAACACCCTTTGTGTACCAAAACAAAGACAATGGTTTCAAGTTATCAAAATCTGTTTATTGTTTTTTTTAATGCGATTCAAAGACCTTTGAATTATTTATAAATTTGTGATGGCATTTAAATCCACAACTGCTAACTCCAATTTAAATTTCTGGCTTTCTTTTGGGGTGAGTATAATTTTCCTGCAGCTGAGAAGGCACGTCTGAAATAACTATGTGGGTGAAGCGGTAAAGGTGGAGTGCAGAACTACAGTACTTTCATTACTAATTTCATCACACTGGGCTCCCCATGCAGTGCCTTGGAAAAGTATTCAGACTCTTGCAGTTTTCATATTTCGTTGCTTTAAAACATGCAGTCATGAAAAGTTGCAGTAGCAATGATATTTGTTATTTATGCAAGCTACTCCACACATTCAAAGCAAAAAACAAAACAAAACAAAAAAGAGGTAAACACAATGTGAAAAAAATGGAAAAGCAATTGTTTAAGTGTTGAAACCTTTTTGCTCTGGCACAGCAACATAAATTTCAATTCAACGGTTTCTGTCTGTGTGTAGTAAAAGCAGCTGTACAGTATGTAAAAACACCTGTCTGAGAAGTCTCTTGATCGGGTAGTGTATTTTAAGCAAAGATGCAACCATGAAGACTAACAGGGTTTTAGAACTACTTGGATGGAGTTCTCTAAATGCACAGATCAAGAGCAGAACATGAAAGAATTTTAAAGACCTTTAATATCCCTTTGGAAATCGAAAAGGTGCTGCTGTGGTGAAGTCAAACGTCAGGAAGTGGAACCGATCAGGCTGGCCCTCCAAACTGAGCAGCCGGGCAAGGAGGACGCTGGTTAGGGATGCCACGATGAGGCCAGCAGCCCCTTCGAAGGGCTTGGTGAGCTCAATGCTGGCGATGGAAGAAACTCCTGGCCCGGCTGTGTGGAGAGTGTGTAGTCCTCCACTGAGACTGTGGATTGGGCAGGCCTCTAGGACGGGCTGTATAGTTTGCTCCGTCACAGAGGAACAAAGGGAGCTGCTAGATCCTGGCCTGCTCTGTGAGTGTTTGATGATGTTGACCAGACACGGGCACAGTATTCTGCTACTGTGGAAGATAGTGCAAGGGCTAAGGTCTGGAGGGGGGTAGAGGCAGTGCCCCATGTTGTATCGGCACGTTGGGAGATCAGGTTGTTCCTCGGTTTGACCTTGGCTGCTGTTGCATTGCACCAAGCCTGTGTGCGATGTTGATAGAGACTTGACCGTAAAGACCTGCAGGTGTTATTGCTGCCAAATCTGCTTCCACCAGATATTGATATTTTCTCTTGAGTTTTAGTCTCTTTAGACAAGATGAGAAGATTACAAATAAGGGGTGAATGCTCACAGTGGGGTGATGTAATTACTGGAGTACAACAGAGATGTGTATGTATTTGGATAACTGCTTTTCCCGATTTATATCAATGATCAGATGGCTTAATTAGCTAATTAGTGAAGTGTAAAGTGAAGACTAGTGAAGATAATACCAAAATAGGAGGATTAGCAAAAACTATTGAAGCAGTGCAAACATTTGAAAAAGATTTAGATACTGAATTTAGAAGATTTTTCACTGGGGAGACACCCATTTATTTCAACAAAAACAACTTATGATTTAGATGTTGACTTTGACACTTTATTTCCATCTTCCAGACAAGCTCGGGAAGCAAACAACGTAACATAAAACGTGTGGCTGTATAGTTAAAAGTGTAGAACTGAAATCAAGGGATGTTACGTTAATTTTGTGCAATGCACTGATAAGACCTCGTTTGGAAATTATTGTACAAGTTCAGTCGCAATGTTTCTAAGATGATCTTGCTGATCTGGAATCAGTTCAGAGGACAGTAACCAAACATACCCAGGGGCTTGAAGGCATGCTCTACACTGACAGGCTGAAATCTTATAGCACTGGAAAGAGAAGACTTTTTCAGGGAACTGATGCAAGTATTTAAATCCTCATGGTGCCGAATTAGCCCATAGATTTCCTCGGAATGAGCAGTAAAACATGAAACAGGGAGAACCAGTTGTAACTACATTGAAGTGTATTCATCACTGGAAACAGGAGGCATGTCTTTACCCAAAGGGTTGTGGGGGTCTGGAACAAGGTACTCAGCCATGTTGTTGAAGCCAATACCTTGGTTTCTTTCAAAAAAATCTACAAGCTACCAAACGGGCCAAATTGGTACCAATCTAACAATGGCCTCCTCCTGTTTGTAACCTTTCTAATGTTCTTACATATGAAAGACTTTATAAAACACTGGCAAAATATCACTAAAACAAATAAAAATGTTTTTGTATGCATAATATGCAAATGGTGTACCTGTACCTTTGTGCTGTTCTTTTACTAGAACTCTTAAGAAGACCTGCTTAGTTGCTTATGCTCATTAGGAAATGTTAGTGAGGTATTTTGTTCTTAAAAGACTAACTTTAATGGTATTGACTCTACAAGAGTTACTTATAACTTATAACAGCTTTACAAAGCAAAAATAATACTATAAATAGAGAATATAATTTAGTAATGGGTGTGTTATTACATGTTCAGTAGTTTACAGGAGACAAGAGTGAATAAAAAAAATAACAAATATAAAATACCAGTATAAAATATGTAACATTGCATGGGACAGCAGCTATGCAGACCAGTACTATAGTCAATAGGTGCAAAGCAGATTATCGAAAAATTAAAAGATAAACTGAAAAACTAAATCAAAAGAATGTAACAAAGCTGGGGCATGTTTGCTTTTTAGTTCATGTAGTGCTTTGAACAAGTTTTAGAGCGATAGCACAAAAACCTCAATCTGACACAACTAAGAATAAATAATTATAGGTAAAAAGCACAGCTTTCTCAGCATTTGCTACAGTGTTGTACCTCTGCTGCTGGCCCTACACTCACCATGCTTCTACCCACAGGACACTATCGCCTGGTCCCACACTGATTCTGCTATTTCTGATGCCCTCTGATGCCCTCCAGCTGACACTTTAGATGCACTGCATGTCTGTTGTCTTGTTGCACATATTCAACTTTCAGACAAACTCAAACACGATCTCTGCTTGTACATCAACAAGCACAGTACATTGGACGTGGACAATTGTACTACAATTGCTCAATGAGGGTATTTCTTTTTAGAGATTTTGTTCAAAATATTTTGTTTCTCTATTTATCAGCACAATGAATAATACAAAGCTCTGTTTGTGCCAGATTCCTTTGCAAACTACTGTATATTATTGATCCTCTACCACCTTTTCCTTCTCTGTTGATTGTTGAGAGCTGACTGCTTTAGTATGTTACTGTCCATTTGATTCTAAAGTCTCTGCTTTAGTTCTCATTAGGGTCCAAGCTGGAAATTTCCAATTTTACCCCCTTGAAAAATACTTTTTTTTCTGGCCCAAATGAATTCGACAGGAATTTGTGACAGGAGCCGGTCCAGGCTCCCGTGAGGCGCAGTTCAGGACCCTATGAAGATGGTATAATCCAAAAGAAAGTGTAGTAGGACAACGGGGCAGAGACGACGAGGATCAGGGGAGATTGACAGACAGGGGGGTGTGACGACAGTGAACTGGTACTCGGGGGGAAGTCCAAGGAGTCCAGGGGGGAAATCTGGGGCGAAATCTGGGGTGAAGTCCAAGGTCCAGAACCGGGTGATCCATTCAAGACGAAACAAGACAAGGTTAAAAACCGGAACGGGATCCGGTACAGGGACGGGGAATAAAAACAGGATGACGAGGCCAGGTGCTCTGAGCCCCGGACTCAGACGGTCAGGACGCCATGATGAAGCCGATGATGTCGGGTCTCTCCTGGACCTGCTGGTAGGCGGGCTTCCGGGCGTCCGTCTCCCAGTGCTGAGCCAGGAATAGCGAGAGCGCCAGGTTTAAATAAGGAGGGGCAGGATTGGGGGCATGTGCGCAAAATCAGCTGAATAAGAACGAGCCGGAGCGCCTTAAGAGGAGGGATTACGATCATGACAGAATTACTCCAATCCCTGTCTTCTTAGAGATATATTACTTTTAAAAAGAACCAGTGGGAGCTATAAAGACAATAATTAGCATATAAAATCAAGTTCTTAATTTGTGGGTAACTAACATAGTCATGTACCTGAGCATGTAGCACCGAATAACAGATGTCCAGTTCTTCCTTTTCGTGTGCAGTGCTTCCGACAAGGGGCCCTAGCATCAGGCCTCCAACTTTCAATCAGTATTCTACCTGGCCTCTAGCATTCAACAGCACAGCTGAGAATCCAAGGTTTGCCAGCTGTAATATCTCCCTATTAACTCCAGTACTTGCTCCACAGTCCCTGACAACATTCACAGGTGTGCTATCATGTCCTTAGTGCCTGGCATCCCACAGCCAGATAACTGCCTACCACGTTACTGTCCTTGTAAAACTTTGCTAACACCTGTTTCTTCTGTCCTTATCTAAATCTAAATCTTGTTAAATCAGTGATTTATCCATCCCGATATCGACAATCCTATCCCTGTGGCATGTCCCTGGCCACGCCTTCTGTCATCAGCCCCTGACATCAAGGCCAGTCGCGTTTCTGTCCCCTAATCACAAACATCCTACTCATGGCTCCGGTGTCCAAGCATCCTCCAACTCGCTGCTTTTCCGTCCAGCATAGTATCTAATTGCTTATTCACCGTCGTCTCCATGAACCGCCATCGGTCCCCAGCTTTTCTCTTTGGGCCCAGATGTTTTCTCTGACCTTGGGATGTGAAGCATGCTTTAGATTTTTTTATTCCTGTTTCCCCAGAAGCTTTTTCTGGGTTTTAGAACGTTGTTTCCTCACTTCTCCTACACTTCCTTTCGAAACGTGTTCATCAAAGACCTGTGCTGAAAACTTTTTTCTCCTCATATATCAGCTCTCTGGGCTCCTTGGTTGCTCCCGGGCCTCTTCCTTTTGCTTCTGTGCCAGCAATGTACAGATCTCCCTCTCCTCCCCTCCTTTAACTCTGTCATTTTTTCAAAGGTGTTTGACAGTCTCTCAGTCAACTCCTGGATGCACTCGCATCACATCAAATCTGAGTTATTTTGCATTTGTTCCTCTCTTTAATAAGCCCTGCTGTTACTGTGTTTCTGGTGATTTGCGTGCCCTCTCCCTGCCAATAACCTTTGTAATTGTTAGTGTTTCCGAATCCCTCCTGTTTCGATTCTTAGCACATTCATTCCTGGGCTCACCCTTGACATGTCTTTCTACTTGACATGTGTATGCTCCACACGTCCTTCTTGATCTGCTATACCCAGCTGCTGGTCTGAGATATTTTGAAGCTGGTAGGTGGTAGGTGGGACTTCCATGCAGCACTACTGTAGTTCCCCTGTAGTTTCTACCTACTGTCCGATGCAGTTGGCCCCAAATTCAGCAGCTTCTCAAAAACGAATTGGGCCTGAGCACCATAAGATCATTTTCCACATGCTCTTGGACTCCAACTTGCTTCCTTCAGTGTTGCCATCGGCACATTTTAATACTGCATCTTATAGTGTATCCTGTTCTGCCATGTAGGCTCACTGAGTGACTTATTAAGTTGGGTTTGTACCATATCCTGCATTTTGCTACAATATCCCATTAATCAGTCAGCTACTTTATTACCTTTCGTATACAAATTAAATGCTTAAGGCTAAAAACATTTAAAGCCAATCTTGAGCTCACTCATGACTTTGAAAACGTTTCTTTAAGGTAATGGAGTACAGTTTGTTCCCTGTTTGAAATATATAAAAACCTCTCTTTTAATTCTGGATGCTAAATTTTATTGCTTGTGTTTCAGAAGGTACGGAAATACTACGGAAAGCCACTCCGGTGATTTTAGTACTAGGTTTGACAATTTTATTCAGTTTATTTTTGTTGAGGCCTCACTCTCCGCTACTGAATTGAAAATGTCAAAATGCTTTGAATGTGAATTTCCTTAGAACAATAAAACAAGTGTGGTATATACATTGAATTATCTTCACTTGCACATGAGATTTTTAAAGTAAATTAGCATTTACCGTCCAGTTTAATTTATTGATGATAGTGGTTTGTATTTGTGCTCTCTGACAATTGCTGTATTATCTGCATTAAAATGCAGTTAACAGACCCATCTTTGTTGTTCAGAAGTCAGAATTCATCTTACTTTTCTTTGCATTTAACATCAAGCAATTTTCTGAGCCCCACTGTCTAAAACGCTATCTCAGGTCTGTGATCTTGCTCCGTATCTGTCAGAAGGTGCACTGAAGCTGCATCATCAGCAAGTATTATAACACAGAAATGCAAGCAATGGCTTGCAGTCATTTGTATATGGAATTAACAGTACTGGTAAGATAATGCATCCTTGTGGCACCACTGCACTGCTTTTGTATTAATTTTGTTTGAACAGCTTGAATTGAATTTTGCATACTGCGATCTACTGGATTGAAAAATCTCAAGCCGTAACATATTTTTTTTTGTATTGACATGAATATTGAGCTTATGCTAAACATTAAAATAACTGTAACATATTGCCAGAAATGCGTGAGTTGTTTGAAATCCTGGGATCAAAAAACAATCCAAACAAGCAAGCTGATTCAATGAGACTCAATTAACTGTATGTCTAATTGGATAACTGTGTCAGCAAAAATAATAATAAACTGTAATTTATCTTTTGTACAATAGTCCCTATCCTGCACTTTTAATAAATATTTTATCTTTGTCTGCCTGATACCTTTGGATTGACTCAAAACCTATTCAATTATGAGTAAAAAAATAACAATTTTCTTTTCATCAGGTATCACTTCTCTTAGTATAATTGATAACCGCTATCGTTAATTAGATAGTTGCAGTATTTTTTTCTGAACAAGGTTAGACACGAATCATGTGCTTTTGCTTTGTTTAATACTTGTTGTGCAAAAAGAAGAAGGATCATTACGAAAACACTTCCCCCGGATTGTTTCTAGTAGCTGCGGTGGTTGTCTTTGCACACCGTGTCGATGGCCAGACCCAGTTAGAAGTGAAGGAAAATAGATATTTCTCAAAGAATCTCAGATTTCAGTGAAATATTTTGTTAATCCTGTATGGAACTATATTATTTATATCATTATCTTTGTGCTCTTAAACATTGGAGTTCCCACAGTGACTACAGGTATATGTTTTGTTAAAAATGCTCAACGAGGAAGGGTATGTTGTCACTTGAATACATACTACCAATTTTTTATATTCATACTACAATGCAAATACGATTATTTAAAAGCGGTCGACTCTGAAGGATTACTATTTTTTATTAGCAACAATTTTTAATTTGTTTTCTAAAAATAAAGTGTCTAAAATACTGGGATTGAACCGCAAATAATTGATGGATTATTCTGTTTCTGAATGCTTACATTAAAAAACAAAACAAATGAGGCACTCACATCTAATGTAATTCCTTAGTCAACACCTTTTCATTGCACTGTGTTCATCCTTGTAAACAAACAGAAGAAATTAAGTACAAAGTAGGGTGCTTTTGTTGTGAAATCAGACTGAGGTTTTTAAAATCATAAAGGCTGGATGTGGTCTTAAGAAGAATACAGACCTTGGTAATGATTCTGAATATTTATATTTGATTAAACCAGCTCTTAGCTGTACATTAGGAGGCTTGTATATTTGCCCCCTATAGATGTAGCAGGGGAGTGGAAATGCCAGTTAATTTAGCTTTTGTTTGTCAGTGGTTGTGAAAGAGGCAGTCAAAGTGACTTGCCTTTTTACAAGAGAAAAAGAATAATTTAAGCACAAAGCGCAAGAATTCGGATGTGCCACTGCCTTCCCCCTACAAAAAAGGGAGACATCCATTTGAGCCCAGGGTAATTAGCTGCGATTTTTCCTTAATTCACATTTAAATGCGAATCTCTCCTTTAAGGACAACGTAATGGCTTCTTGCCAGTCCCTAATTGCTGCGTTTTCGACAGACATTTCCCTTTACTTAAAACAAAGGAGGTGACAAGGGATCTGTGATGGATGGAACAGATTTCGGCTGGGCACCCCATAAACTAAAAATAAAAGCTGAGATGGAATATGTTAAATTTATCTGTTGTTAAATTGATTTTGGTAGAAAAAAATCATTTCCCTTGTTGCATTTTTAAAAAATGCTTGTAAATTATAATGCCGAAAAATGCACTTCTTTTCTGCATGAGTGAAATTTATTCCGCATCTAAAATATGTGTGGAATATCCCCAGTTCTATTTTTAAAACTGCACTTTTAAATTTAGATTAAGAACATTAAGCTATATAACATGCGTTATCTGAATTATTAGCATGTTAATAATACAATAGGGATTTTATGTTTGACTAAATCTAAACATGAAAAAATGAATTTTCATAGCACATTGGCAAAATTACAAAGACTAAACAAATATGTACGTGCTTTCAATTCTGTGTATATTATACACTAAATCCCATACAGTTAACTGACCTCAATTTGAATAGCAAATCTTTTTAATGAGTCATGCATAAATATCAAAGATATTATATTACTGTGCTGTCTGTTTTTAAGATTTTGATGCCAGGGTCTACACAAAGATTCCATTGGCTTCTGTGTAAATGCCATTCACATGTATGTTTCTAATTATAATCAATTAACGAAGCTAAGAGGAATTCGTGGTAAATGTTTTATTGTTTTCAGACTGTGAAAAACAATGTCCTGAAAATACTTGCATCTAGTTGAAATCTGAATCATCTTGGCATGAACCATAGAAAGAGTGTCTGGCCATGGCAGAGCTTTTCCATAACACACACTTATCTTTAGGATTGGGTAGAAGGGTTTTGTTACACTACAGAAACAACACATCACAGAGAAACGCGTTTGAAGTGCTTTTAGTAATTCTGAATAATCTAATTCTTTGAGGCTTGAACATTTAATTACTAACAACTGAGACACATCATCACAAATCATTTATTCTCCAGTTGAAATTCTTTATGATTTCACCTAAAATCATCTGTCCAACATTTGAAATCATTCTATTTATGGATTTCTGGATTTCTGGACCATTAACAAGCTTTTTCTCAGGACTGTCTGATAAAATGGTCAAATTAAAGTGAGAGCCACATTTGAGCTATATTTTGTTCTTATTAAATGCCACTAATAATAGGAATACCCTTTAAGAAAAGAGAATGACTTAAGCACTGTTGTCTGGAAAAACTGGCATGGTTCAATCCGCCAAGAATGAAATATTTAACACTGTGCTTGCATTCTTCGGAGAAAAATAAATGGGATTTACTGCCCCCTGCTGTTACAGTGTGGAACTGCGTGGTTCAGTGTGTTACAGTGTGGGAGTGGGAAAGAGCACAGACGATCAGCTGATGTGGTGAGTCAGACGCCTCAGCTTTTCAGAGCTGTCCAATTGCGAGCAACATGTAAATAGCATGTCCCTTCACCTTTTTGATTAGGCTAGATAACCAATGCACATGCATGCCTGATATTGTTCTTCGGTGAAGCGATTGGCAGTGATGCTGGTCTGAGTTTTACAATGCAGGCAGCCTAGAAGCATTCTTATTGTCCTTATATGGTCGTTTTGTATCCATACTGGAATATTCTTTTCATGTGGCTCCATCGTTAATATTATTCATCATCATCATAAAAACCGAACCAGTTTTTAGAAGATATATTTGTTGATTTATTTTAGGACAAATGCCCCTTTAACCCAGAAAAAGGATAGCAACAAGATTAAATTGTTACACAGAAAAAAAAGCGTGGTCGTTTAGCTTCAAATTGAAATGCACATTTTAATATGGCGAATTATTGTAAATAAATTAGTTCTGAGCCTCAGAAGTACGTTATTTATAATGGTTTAATACAACACCCAAATTGCACAAACAAACAGGCCTTATTTTCATATTCAAGGGATGCCTGTTTCTTATCTTTCTTATTAAACTGACTTGTAACTGCCAGCACAATTTACCTCATTAATAAAACAAATCCATTGTCTAATTAATCTGGCCACTAAGAGCTTGAAAACTATGGAATTATTTTCAGGTAGATTTAATGTACATTTTTTTTTAAACACAATTTAGAAACTGTTAAGACTGTGAAAATGCATGGAGGCAGAGGGGAAATAAATAATCTCACCAGGGTCCTCAGATGAGTATTGCAAGAAGATAATCCTAACAATTTTAAACACAGGATTATCGGTGTCATTATCTTCAGATCTAATGAACATCCATGGTAAAATGTGTAGATGTAAAAACATCTATATTCCCAAACTTTTACCAGGACTGGCTGGGCCTGTATAAGATACATATTGCTCTGCAAGGGTTTTTGGAAATACAGAAAACACAAAACAGGAGATTTACAGTATATTGGCCTGCCTTTAATAATAAAAAGGGTTATTTCAGGAGTGGAGCTTCACTCCCACAAGAAACCAGTTTCTAATTCTGGAGTATTTAGTGTCTGAAATTTCCACTCTGTGGCAAAAACTGTTGCGAAGGGCACTACAGTGAAATAATATTTGTAGATTTATTGATAAGTATGTGTCAGAGAACACACTGCCTTTGCCTTCAGTGGTATAAACAGACACACAGGGATTTGAGACTTGAGGGAGTGTCAGAGTTGTTCAACTGTGCAGAGAGATCTATTTACAGTATATATCAGTATTGTCCTTAAATTTCAAAAACAAATTCTGAATTTAATAGGCAGCCTCTGAGGTGAAGCAGGGAGTAAGTTAGCAGGCCAACATGTTGCAGGTTTTATTCTGATTATGTTTCAGAAATCCAAGTGGAGAAACCTGATTAATTAGATTAACAGTAATATTTTCCCAACTGGGTAGAATCTGACTTCTTGCTTCACACCTTATAAGGTCAGTGTATTTTTTTAATCTAAATTTAAAATAGCCAGTTTTTATGTGTTACACCCTCCGATTTGGAAAAACCCGAATATGTGTTTTTCACGTCTCGCATCTCTTGAGCTACGAACATTTGAGCACACCCAGAGTGTGAAGCAGTGTCTGCAGAGTCCTCTGACCCACCACTCACGTGTCTTTTAACCTGCGAAGACAGATCTCATCCTGCACATCAGGAACTTCCCTTGGCACCCTGAGTAAATCAAGAGCTCAAGACAGAAGCCCCCCTTCTGTTTCTAAAAAAACAACTTTTTTAGAACGTCTCTTGCTGCCCTATCGGCAATATTTCTCTAGGAAACATTTTCCAGATTTCTAACTTGACTGCGTTTCATCTTCTGGACACATTCACGAAAGGCGATGTCCTAGATAACAAGACAGACGTATTGCTGTAAAGTCACCGGGCTGTTAAAATTTGGAAATGATCTGCAAAATTGAAGCAGGAGCAGGTGATTTGTGTGTGTTTTTATTTAATCGTGCTTAGTTTAGAATTTCAAATGGATTCAATGAATGAATTCCTAAAGATTTACAGCTGGTCGTCTGTGAATTTAACTACTCTGTCTCTTGTGCTCTTTAACTCAAGATACCTAAAGGACATACAGTCTGGTAAACATTGTGTTTGATATTTGAGATATGGGTGTCATCTCAGTGTTGTCAGCATAAGGGAAGAAAAACAAACCTTGTTGAAGGTCTTAACATTTCCTGTTTAACCAGTTAACTGTAAGCTGACAAATTTCTAAGGGCAGTAGATCATTAGTCAATCAATGCCCTGTTCCCAGGGGGCCAGTTTGTTGCTGGAGTGTTTTCTGTTTTTTTCTAGAGGTCTGATACGGAGGACTACTTTTATTGCAACATCTGAGACATTAATTTCTTCATTCTGAATCAATATTTCCAGCCTGTACGAAATTGATTTTTACGATACAAGGCGCATCAAAATTTCGTTTTAGGGCAGACCCAGTGTGATATGCAAGTTTGTAGCTCAGTGGGGATTACTAATCACATCTTCCGGGCCCTGGTTTATAGCCGAAACATCTTCCGAGTTCTTCTAATGGAGGAGCTGATTTGCCCATGAGCTCAGAAGACAGAACGGGTTTTCCTGCCCACGTTTGTAGATACTTTAACTTTATTGAAGGACAAATCTGAGAAAAACTTTTTTTAGGAAAAACAGCACAGGTGGGGAAAAAAAAGGGTCTTTGATCAATATCAATCTGGCAGTTCATGAGTGAGCATAATTGCATTCAAGTTTTCCCCATTACTTGAGCAATATGAACTAAAAAGGAAAATTCCTTTTGAAGGTGTTTTTTGCTTTCCCCCCCTGACTGCATGGTACCGAAAGACTATTATCCGTTAAAGGGTACTGCTTATTAAGTCTAAAAAGCCTCCATCACTCATCCTGCACAATGCATGACTGTAAATTATGACATTATCTCTAGACCCATGGGAAGAAAGAAAAAAAGCTACACTGAGCACAGGAGCTGGGAAAGAGTAGGCCAAGACCTTCCAGTAGGCCTGTCAGACTTATTCCAAACATCAAGGGCTTAGTTATTTTATCCAGCCCAATACATCACAAGGTTGTCAGAGGTTTATGTGTGGCCATTGCCGGAGCAGGGCTGCAGCTGCTGTGCGGCTGGTGAGAGTCTGCCTCCAGGGACAGTTGCCGGGGTACGGAGACCGAAAGTATCTTCGCTCGTCTGGCATCCCAGGGTGCTGGCCCAGCAATGTTCTCAGTAAGTCACAACTGGAAGTAAAATGCTGTCACTGAGATAAAAGGGTTTCCTCTTCTGATCTCTGCACAAATAAGACAAAAAAATATACTCAGCCCATCACACTGTATTTTATGTCAATACTTTTTTTATATATTTAGCATGAAAAGGATATGCATGCATTGTTGAAGCCAAGCCCCCCCCACCCCCCTTGCTATACGTAACCTAGCAACTATTTAATTAAAACCGTGCCAGCTTTTTTTAGGGATGTGTTTCTGAGGTTTCGGATTTCCTATTTTCGGGGGATTTTAAAGCACACAATAAATGGGAATGTGGCATGTACCTGCCACATTTCAAAGTGTGCCACTTTCTCTTCCAGATGCCGCCTTTTTCATTTTCAAATCCCAGAGCGTCTGACATTTGTTTGGTGTTATCGTAGGAGCAATGCAGGTGTTAATACACATGAAAGCGATTCTTGGAGAACGGATTTTGACACTGTAGTCCACGCAACTAAAAGAGGTGGTACAAAAAGAGAGTTTCAAACTGTATCAGATTAAACTGAAGCGATCTTCAGATGATTCAAGTTAAGTACACGAACCTTTTCTTTTCTTTACATTATTTTTCTTTGGAAAATGGAAAATTGTATTGAGGAACTGCTGAATGAAATAAACCATATATAAAATATACAATTCTATAAAATGGGTATATTGAATTAAAAATCTATTCAAAATTAATGTACAAAGTCACATTTCTCTAAAATAACAAAATTTTATGACAAGGTCTTTTATTTCTCATAAACGCAGGACACACATTTATTTCACGAACGTGTCATTCATGAAGCAGCGCTGGAGGGTAACAGTTTACTCCAGGACAGGGGTGAGCTCTGTGTCTCCTGTATAATTGGAGAAAAGATTAAGCCCACACCCCAGAACCTTCATGGGTTTTTTCCTTCCTGCCTTTTTTTAATTCTGTTACAGTCTGGAACAAGTTGACTTTCCTTCTTGTTGAAGCTGATACCCTGGCATCTTTGACAGATTTAGTAAGATCCTTGGATCAATTAGCACCAAAAAGAGATGTTAAATGAGAAAGATGTCCCCATCTCTTTTATAACCTTTTTGTGATGTTATATTTCAACAACAGAATGAATCAACTATGGTCTTGTGGCCACAACAGACGTTTTCCTGTCTATTATATAACAAAAGGATCCTTGCTCTGATAATACGGTATGAGGTACTTATTACCTTGTTCGTAGAAGGGAGAGTTTCCTCAAAATATCCCATTTAAGTGGACAAACCGTCCGTTTAAATGGGATATTTTTATGAGGTACTAATGAATATTTTAAGGAAACTCTCCCTTATACGAATAAGGTAATAAGCACCTCATACCATACGGTATAAGCAAGTTATTTGTTAAATCACATAATGACTAATAAAAAGATAAGATAAAGAGGTTAGAAAATGGATGGGTGGATGTTTTATATAACAACAGGGTGTTTACATAACTGCTCTGCATCCACACTGTCTATATTGTTCTTATTGTTTCATTTCTCTCATGTGACCCTTGTGTTGCTCTGTCAGTCAGAGCTAAATGTTCGTTGTATTAATATACTCGATTGTTTACCTTTCTGTACCTGCACAATTACTCATACGTTTTCTTGATGCTAATGATCAGTATCTGAATTAGGCTGTGTACTAATATTTTTAAAACCTCAACCTCCAATTAAAAGCACTGACAATGTCATTTCTTATTCGTGGGACCAAAAGTGATATATTTGTGAGCATCTACATTTTGAGAACAAAATAATTATTGTTTCTTTACTGTTTCGTTAAAATAAGCCACTCTTGTGGAATACATTTACATTTGTAGCTGTATTCACATTTTTTCGTATCATTAGTGAACCTTTCGGTAAGCTAAGGATGATTGCAAAACAGACAGGTTAAGTACAGTACGTGAAGTATTTGAACTTCTGTATACACACATTATTTTTGCTCTGCAGTGCATACTTTAATATAGTGTAGTCGACTCCTTTTTCGTGCCTGTATGTCTCAGATTTACCATGGTATAAAGCCTTGTTGTATTCCCTGTTCTCTCTTTGTCAAACATGTTTTTAATGCAGTCTTACTGTATTTTCACCTTTGATAATGTTCTGGATTTATAATCAACAGGCTGTCCTTCTACCAAAAATAGCTTATGCACTCCAGTATAAACTAATGTAAGGATGTTTGAGGCAATGCAATTAGAGGAGATGTGAAATAGCTCTGCATGTCAACCCTTATTTTAAAACCTGTCACTCAAGCAACATTTGGAGTTTTTTTTTAAATAAAAGTTGTAGGGTCCTTGAACGATGCTGGAAATGTGGAGCCAAATTCTTCTCAGAGGAATAAAAATAATTTTAATGATATACAGGGGAACAAACAGAAAGTGCCCAACAAGAAATGATGTAACTCATTGCTCCGGTAAATAAATTCACTCTTTTGGGATCCTCGTAAGCACTAATACTTTGTTGTTGTTTTGTCTATTTCAGTTCACTTATTCCACATTGCGTTGGGCTTTTCTTTTCTAAATTAAATTAAAGCACAACCTGCAAAATGGTCAAAACTGGAAGGCTTGATTTTCTGATTTTATTGCTTCATAATGGTGCATGTGCAACATATTTTCACAGTTAAAATAAAGAAACACCATCAGTTGAAAACATTAAAGGCATGGGACTTTTAAAGATGTTTTTATTGGCTCTTTCGCAAAATAGTTGGGATCATAAATGAGCAGAAATACCACAGGATTTTAGTTAATGTACAAAACTCGATACATTCTGAATTTTGAGGTAATCTGGTCAATATAATCAGAGCTATAAAGCAATCTTCATTAATAAATTGGCCAAAATGTTCCTTTGTTACTATCTGAAAATATATAAAATCTGACTGTGTGCTATTCGACAGCTTCAGTTTTACTGTTAAAAATGTTAAAGCCCTGGTTTAAGTTACCTGTTTCAAGGTTTACATTGGTTTTAAGTTACCAAATTACAATGAACCTTGAAAAACAACAAAGAATACAACTGAGTTGTGTTTAAGGTGCTACACGTGTAAAACAATAAGACATTTTATGGGAATGCAACAGTAAATGGGAATACTTTATCGACTTAAAATTGACCTTTCTGACTTTTCAAGCACTATGGGACTTAGCCATTAGCAAACTGATATCATGTGATTATAAGTCGAATAATTAATCTTCACAAGTCCAAGTCCAAGTTCAGGTATGGACGGGAAGACAGAGTGGTAGAGATGGACAATTGAACCCACAGTCTGAATGCTGCAAGCTTGTTGTTCTGTTTTGTGGGCCAAGACAGACATCAGGTTAAAGGGTGAAAGCATTTGCAAAGCCTTTTATCATGCAAATGCACACAATTGTTCTTCTAAGCAGCGTGGGATTTCCATCTTGAGTGAATATATTGGTCACATTATTCGAAGTGTTCTGGCACAGGAACGGGCTTTTCTCTTGCACTATGTAATTTAACCACTTTCGAAAGAAATGTTTCAGTTTGACCTCATAGCATACGAATTATTAATTGGCATTATGTGTGCTGGGAAAATAGGTGTTCTTTATCCCCTGTTACTTTAGAAAAATGTAGGTGAATGAAAAGATTGACTAGCATTGAGATTCACATTTTTATATTTCACATACTAAATATACAAAATGACATTTACCGTGTTTTAAGATAGATACACATGGGCTACATCCATACTTACGTGAAAACAATATTGTTTTTCTTTGAAAAAAAAATTACTTGCATTGAGCACTTTTCATAACAGTAAGCCAATGAAAAAAAAATCATGAAAACGATTAGAAAAACATTTAAAAACTACCCCCCCCCCCAAATTTTTTTTATAAAAGGCTGCATTATGTAAAACAACCAATTCAAATTTTAATTTTATTTAAAAGCAGTTTTTGAAATGTAAGAGTGTAACATCTTGTAACACAGCTACAACACTGCTCAGTATTCCCAAAATTAACATTACAATTCTCCATAGTTCAGCTACTGTAAAAACTGTAACTGTCTACAGTTGGAGTAACTAGGTTAGAGATTCTATAGATTTTTGTTGGAATTAACAAAAGAAACAGCTCCACACAGAATTCCTTTGTTCTCAGAGCGTAGTCCCATTCTTTTCATTCTTGTCGTATTTAGATATTAAGGAACAAGTAATAGGTTTATTCCATGCTGAAAAGAGAAGAAAGAAAACACAACGTTTCGGCCGTGGATCCCTCTTCACGCGTATTGTTCAATGTAGTTCAAGTCTATAAAAGAAAGGAGGCATATATAAAGCTTTTAGTGTTTAATTTTTGTAATGCAAAACTGTATGTATATTTGTAATATAAATTTGTCATTCTTTATTTTTACATCCTTTGTTTTGTCATTGCAAATATGAATCCACAGGGCAGGGTTGAATTACAATTTCAGAGTTCTAAAAATGGAAAGAAATCTTCAACATCTTTAAAAAGGACGTAATTAGGAGTCAGTAATATTTACAAATGATCAATAAAGCATTAGTCTTATCATTGTGAATATTGTTTAATCACCAGTTATATTCAGTTCTTTAGAAACTTAGCACAGCTTCGTTTTATTATCTTTATAAGAAAATATAATTTCAATAGGACTTCAGTTATGAGTAAAAATGAAAGAAATGCATCTTTTTCAACAGGATCTTTAAAACACTTTCACAACAAATTTCTTGGTCCACTTTACTTTTGTAGTAGTAGAAATAGGGAATTAGTTACATTCTCTCAGGTCTCTCAGTTCATTAAATATAATTGTTGCATAAACAGTGTGTTCTTTACACATAGTGTATAACCTTCTATTTAGCCATGTTGTATTTATTTTTTTTATGTGTCATCTATGTCAGAAAATGCTCTCAGGTCATTAGGTACAGTATGTATTGACAACTGGGTTTAAGGGTTGTGTTTCTTGTTTGATTTGATAAAAGAGGAAGGGATAAAATATATATTGACCTAAAACAAATGCCTCATCAGAGAACTGCTTACTATTGATACCCCCTCTGATTAAATTGAAAAAAATAATGAGATTTATGACTGATTGCTGTTTCTTTCCTGATGCTTAATTTGTTACAAATGCTTCAGCACACTGGCTTCATTTTGAGTTTGCTGTGCCTGATATTTCTGTAGATAAGGACCAGAGTGGCTCAAAGTGGCCTTTGTGAAAGATAGAGGATCACACCTACAGTACCTTGTGCTGATCTCCAGACAATGGCTGTCACATTGTCCGATATACCTTCCTCCTTATTACCAGCTTTTGGAAATTGTAACCAAAAGAATGGAGCCAAACAATCACACGAAGAACAGAACCTTTCTCACGGTGGACACTCTTGCATCATTTTCTGAGAAGAATCAAGGAGTCCTCATTTTACATCTCTGATCTCCAGACTGTTCAATCAGCATCTCTAAACAAGAGCAATTTAAATCCAGCATCTGAGTCTTTTTTCAAGATTGGGATTAATGTTTAATTAATTTATAAGACGTTAGACCTTTACGTTTTATCAAGAGTCCCTGCAATTCAAATACGTTTCAGTTCACAATGCTTTTCTGTACTGTTCATGGCGCTTATATAAAAAGGAAAACGGTACAGATCACCAAATCTTTATTGAAGGAGTAAAATTAGATTTAAAAACCCACCTCCCTCCCCCAAAAAACAATCTACTTTTCTATTTAATGTTAACATGCTAACATATAGGAATGGTCTCCTGATCATTTTTTTTTGCATTGAGCACTATAAAATTATATTAATATTTCTTAGTATCATTTGTGAACAACATTACGATAGTATAAACAGAGTTTTGCTTAAGATGAAAATGAAAGAAAAATATGTTACAGTTCCAAACAGCTCCACATTGAGTTTTTGGTTTAATTGTGATGCACTAAAGGAGCTACTAGACTGAAATGCTATTCTGTCATTGTGAAATTTATCTGTGCATCTCCAGAAATTTGGAATCACCAATTTATCAAATAATTCAGTTTCCCAATGTCTCTGCGCCGAATTCTCCATGGCTGGCTGAAGATATCTATACAACTCCAGCTGTGCTTGGTCAGCTGTATGCCACCTCTTGGGTAATGCTAGTATTTAGCTAATGACTTACTCCAGACTCAACCCAGAGATGTCAGCAGTTCAACCTGCACTCAGCGCATGCTTTAGTGATTAAGTTACTGAGTATTTTTTTACAGTAAAGCTTTCAGTTCAGCCCTGAGTTGTTCAAAAAACTTTGAGGCATGGGAGATCAGAAACAATGCAGAGTCTTAACATTGTCGAAATACCAGTTATCCACTGCAGTCACTTAAACTTGCACTGCTTACTGATGTTAACAGGAATGGGAATAGATTTATGATGGGTCGTAATGTTGAAATTATGAAGTTTATGAAGACGGTATTTTAAATGTGCTGTGCTACATGCACTATTTCCTGCCTGGAAATGTTTCTGTCAAATCCGAATGAGGCTAAATGGAGAAGCATGATAATACTGTAAAATCTTTAGATTGTGTAATGGTGGCTGTAGCATAGGTGATCATGTGGGTCTGACGTATTAAACAAAAATGTGTTCAGTTGAAGAACAACAGGAAAGCAGCTTCACTGTCTGACACAGTGCAGATATGAATAAGGAGAAAGATCTACGTAAAAGGCCCTTACAGATGAGCATCAATATAGCTGTACATTTCTGTATTCATGTATGTAGCTTGGCTTGTTATACTCTGCAAAAGGTGCCCTGTGGTGTTTGGAGAAGCGTCCAGTGCCCAGAATTTGAACTGTCTCCCCACCATCAGGAAGGGAGTGTGCCGCTCACCTGGAGCTATGAGAAATAATAGTACACCATTTTCAGGGGATCTTTACACAAATACTTCTGAGTTACAGGAAAACAATAGCAAGCAAGCCAGAACAACTAGCACAGAGCAAATCTGCAAATATACCAAACGGTTCCCCATAAACCTAATTCAGTTGTTAAACTGTGGTGCAGGCAGTAAACACTAAGCCTCACAGTGAGCTATGAGGAGGATTTGTTCCTCCTGCCACAGCCTGAGGAACAGTGAGCCTGTATCCCAAATACGCTCCATATGTTTATCTGTAAATGTCTTATGATAGTTCAGGTGGGTAGCTGCGTCAGCATGCGTAGGCTGCAAAGGAACAAGTAATAGGTTTATTCCATGCTGAAAAAAAGAAGAAAGAGAACACAACGTTTCGGCCGTGGAGCCTTCTTCAGGTGTCAACACCTGAAGAAGGCTCCATGGCCGAAACGTTGTGTTCTCTTTCTTCTTTTTTTCAGCATGGAATAAACCTATTACTTGTTCCTTTAATGTCTTATGATTGTGTCTTTATTGTAAATGTCGGTAGATTTTTGTTTTATGTTAATTATATTTGTTTTGCTTTGACACTGTTTTTACTCATTAGTCATGCCAATAAAGCATCTTGAATTGAAGTGAATTGAGTTACTAAATGTTACGATATTTGAAAATTGAACCCTCTTGACTTCTGGAAATAAGCATGCCTTGAGATTAAGTTGCAAAGTGGAAATCTGGAGAACGGTCTGTTATTGTTTGACAATAATATAATTCATGTAATAGTGAACAGCACAGGGGACAATTTGCTCATGTAAAAACATTAATTCCTAATGATGCCATAATCCAGAAATTTCGTGTATCCAGGATGTGTCACAGGAGTTTCACAAATTGCTCCTCTATCTAATCATTGACTATTTACCACCTACAACACAATACATGAAGTACACACACAAGCAGCAGGGCTCCACCTGTTAAATTCTTGTTTCCAGTTACATTAATTAGAATAAAGCTAACCCCAGAGCCAGTGAGTCACACCCTGCTGTATGCATTAATTAGCATTCCACTAACCAGATAACCCCCAAATTCCCACCCCCAGTGATATTAATTAGCATATCAGTAACAAGCTACTGCGCTGAACCCACCGACTCATCCAGAGTCTCTCAGGATGTCTGATTAAAGAAGAACCCCTTGGACTGAATATTCAGCTTCTTTCATCATAGCTGATATCTCACTGGGAGAAAATATTTTACAGAGACCTCAAACTGTCAAGTGTACCTGTTCTTTTGGCTTGTCCTCCACACAGCCTACAATCCAATCTAATTGTCGTCTATTTCCAACAGACCCCTGTGCATTTGTTTCTTATTAATTCCACCAGGCCTAGCCGACAGTAGAAGTGGGTCAGTCTTTGTGCCTCAGAATACCACCATATACTGTACGGACAACTGTTCACTACACTACCTAACCTACAGCCACATGCTCCAACACACTCAGTTCTGTTGAATCTTCTGTCAAAGAGGCTGCAAGCTGTATCTGATCCTCTTTATCAGCTTGGGCCCAACAGGCCTTGCCCTGTTTTCAAGGTAAAGTGTCTCATTAGTTCCTCTCCTTGATGGGTGGGTCTGCTGTGCTCACTTACAGATTCTGTTTGAAAGAAAGCTCAACAGATTCCAGTCTAAGCTACTACTCACACCACTACTACCATTCTAGTAATGTGCTTTTGCAAAACATTGTTTACTGAGGGAGATTCTGTTAGTTTGTGCTGTGCTGCTGCAATGCACTGGTGTTATTTCACAAAAGAACATGTGGGAAGATGTTGAATCTAATCAGCCAGGTTGCTGAAGTCCTGCAACGTACAAGTTCTGCTGCAAGACACACATGGAAGAGATCCTTGGATCAATTATCTACTATCAACTAAACTGGATAGCTGGCTGAATGTCATCTCCTTTGTATCCTTTCTTAAGATTATAACGTTCTTATCCAGCTGTTTCTTGACACTCATTTGGGTGAAGGAAGAGCTGTATTGTCACTGTTTCGAACCTGGATCATGACACCCGTCAGCTGCGACTGGGATTCCACAGCCAGCAGTGATGTCATGGCGAGATGTGCTTGTCCCGCAGTTGGGGCCGGACCTTCGGTATGGGATGGCAGTGCCAGTGAGGTGTTAAAAGACAAGTGGCCAGAAGATGGGTCTGCCTACACTTCCCCAGTCTCTCCTGTGTGCAGTCACAGGGTCACGGTGTGCGGTCACAGGCTTTTCAAAAGAAAAACAGAAAAAGACAGAAGGAGTTCATTGAATTGACTTTGTTAATATCTATGAGGATTTTCAATTGGAAATATCCTTGTAGTGTTCTCCACTCCAGAGCACAAAGATTCAGTTCTCTTAGCGAGTCAGTGTAGGACTTTGCTGTGTCCAGGAAAAGTACCAGGTCTTTCTTCTGTGGACTGATTACAAAGCAATTAATTATTTTTTTTGTAACATACAGTGTCTTGCAAAAGTATTCATCTATTTCCTATGATGTCCACTTTTGTTGAACTGTAATTTATGTATTTTCGTGTTTTAAAGTTAATATTCTAATCAAAACTGAATTTTGTTCTGGTCAAAAGAAGTTAAATGTCAGAATAAATTGCACAGAAATTTCAGGTGCACAAAATACATTGACAGGTCAATGTCAGAGATAAAGTTGTAGAAAGGTCTTTAGCTTAAGCATTCAGGTTTTGAGAAATGCTTGTATTAAAATTAAAACAAAGATGTCCCCTGTAGGCGTTTCTTTTGAGAAAGACACTAAATTGTAAATAAAAATCATTTTTTCTAATTCATCCATTTTCAGTTGCATTCTAGTAAGATTATGTGTGTAAATGTACAAACCAATATGTATTTCTATACTTGTCCAAGGCACTGCATGTATTTTATCTACCAGTGTAGATTCAAAAGAAATAAAACTTGATAAAAATTAAAAACGTAACTTTAAAAAGCTTCAACTTAAAAAAAGGTTGCACATGTACCAGAATGGGACACTTTCTGGGTAAAATACATGTCCTGCTGTGATTTTTCCCATTGAATACTGAGCCATATGGTAACATATCTCTGATTCAGTGGAGAGTCCTGTCTGCACCTAAGATCCCCTTCAGGGGGCGCTACACCAAGAAGAGCAAATACATTTTTCTTCATCTGCAACATAATTCTTCCTGATTATACTACAAAGAAAAAAAAAAGAAAAATGTTGTCGCAGCCGTGTACCCCCTTTACCTCAAATGCCACCAAACTGTTTACTCTAATCTTTTCTAACCTTAACACAAGGCTGCGAAGACAAGTAGGGTCAGTCTAGCTTCTCCTGACGAGGCTCGTTCGAGCTGTGGGGCTGTAACAACACTTCTAGTGCTTTTCATCTGTGGTTAGTTACTCAGATGGATTAGTATCTAGGCAAGCTGGGGAGTGAACGCTATTGTAGATCAGTCTCCAGTCGCCACGACCGTCAGCTTCATGCCATGCCCTAGAAATCGTCCTGGTCTCCAACTTTAATGATCGATGTGATTAACCTATCACATTGCCTTTCTCAAACCTGATTATAGTACAGCCTGAGTTGCTGGATGCTCTCCATCGAACCGCCCACCATCTGTTGTTTATGAGAATCCCTCTCCCCTGGGCAGGGTCCACCTGCCACCCCCCGGAAAAACTTTCACCTCAGACTCTTAATAAAGACTCCTGGGATCCGGAGGGGAACCGAGGGTAAAATTGCAGGATTAGGGGATTAGGATATAGCTTTTCAGAGACATTAATCTGTTCAGGTGAGGGAGTGAATTGTAGACAGTGAAGTATCTCTGTCTGCCTGATTACCTACAGTACTTACCACCTCAGAATGAGGCCGATTGCGATTAGACCATCTTTTCACAGGTCTGTTGAGCGGTACTTGTACACCCTGGCTAGGCTGAGCTTAATTTTGATGTTTCACAACAGATTAGACACCAGATATTGATGTGATTGTGCTGACCTGATGCTACCCCCAGAGCTTGATTTGAGTTTACCAATTTTAACGTGGTTTTACTTTTGAGAGTGTCGCATTTCATGAGGTTGTACTTCATTTGTTTTTACAGTTACATCTCTTGTTCCATTTGGCTGTTGGCACTTTAATCATTTTGTTAAATACATTAAATTATATGTAAAATATTGTTAGTCTTGTGCATCAAAGTCATTTATTACATGTATGTAATTATATCTGAATAATTATGACATAAAATTATAAATCAGTATGTTTTGTTATTCATGTGCCATTTAACTAATGCATTCAACAGTTTAGCTACTACCCATATACAATTTTAACTTACCTTGAAGCGCCTACCGTTATTAGACTATTTTTAAAATGAGCAACAGAGGTCTTGAAAGAAAGACTAATGAAACTATACAGGGTGTAGTAATAGCACACATTAGTAACTGCTTTTCAGATTCACTCCTGGTCTCGCCTTATGGCTTGCCAGAGGCAAAGTGCTCCAGAAAATCAAAGAAACAGCTGAAAGACTTGAAGGCATATAAAGGATTAACATCTCAGACAATCATGAAGGCTGCTGCTGATGCTCGTGTCATTTTAGACATGTGCCAGAGAGGAAGGAGTCAAGTTGGTTAATGAACCGAATGTCTTCTTTAAGGAGGCAAAGCAGAATTTGTCGACTTCGCTCAAATGGTCAGGGTTTGTTGTACAATCGAAGGTTGGAAGAGTTTATGTACCTTGAAAACCTTGAAAAAGTTTTCAGTTTTGTCAAAAGTGAGTATATTTTCCCTTATGTTATCCTGAAAACCTGCAGTTTTTGCTGTTTTCTGATTTTAGTTCCTCTGCTGGTACACAGGCACTATTAACAAATCAGCATGATATGGCAGGGTTATATGGTTTGTGTAGGGAGAGATATCACAACTTGAGGTAGATCCGTTCTACTGGAACAAGGACAAAAGGGCATGGAAAATGTAATAGTTTATTTCACAGATTTAATAAATAAATCTTTCTCTTCTGACAGCTTGTGTCAAAAGAGAAATCTTCATGGATTCAGTGTACTTTTTTATGTTCCAACTGCGGGTTTTCATTTCCTAAAATAAACAATACAAAAGAAGAACGAAGATGCAAAGGACAAGACCGTTCTCATTTCTCACTGATTAGTTCATTTTTGTTTGTTTATATTACTCATGTACAGAATATTCTCCATTTCTGTGGTCAGATTTAGCTGTATCACACTAATGGACTCTACGAAGAGAAAGTAGCTGCCTATGGTTTCTAGTTTTAACCTCATACTGTATGTATAACATTTAAAATTAGACATAAAAAATAAAATTATGATTTTGCCTCTCAATGGATTATGGGAATGAATATTAATTATCTCTTGCCATTTCATATCAGTTAAACACACGCATAGGTACTATACATGTTTCTCAGCATATTTTGAGGAAATGTGCTTATTACCTCATAAAGACATAAGAAGAATCATTAATAGTTGTCTAATTTTTGTTAGGTATGAATGGCACTCTTGCTGTGAATGTATTGCATAGTCATCACATCCCTGTATTAAATGTCAGAGACACAACTGTGTTCAGATAACACAAATTTAGATTTCCCACCTCATGGTGAAAAAAAATGGGAGGTTGCAATGTTTTGTAATAGACTAGGGTGAATAAAAGTGTATTAGTACCTAATTAATTATTGAATTATTGCTCAATACAATATTTGATAATCACTGTTTGAGGAGGAAAGTCAGTACTGCAGAATAGATTAAAGAAGCCAGTGTTGCCCAACCAGTTCCTTAGAAGAATCATGTTTGCCAGCAGAACTGTTCCAATTTGTCCTCGTTTTGTGCTAATTGAAGGTAGTGGCAGAGCCAGGTTGACTAACAAATCACAGTCTAGTTCCCCTTGAGAGCTCAGGACACTGGTTGCCTGAGGAGCTGTCAGTAAACACAGATGCACCCACTTCAGCTTCACAAAGCAGATACCAGGGGGAATTTAACTGTAAGGCATATGCTGAGGATACAGTAATACAGTCAGTACAGTTCACATCAGAAAAGGGGAAAAAAACAACCAAAGCTGAAAAGCCTAAAAGTCAGTATTTCCTGTATTTGTTTGTGATGCTTAGCTTCTGTTGCTGTATGAGGTGTGTTTTAGTTTCGAGAGGTTTGAGAATTGTTTTAGTCTGGGTTGCCTGTTGAGGCCCAAAACCATGACATGTGAAAGTAAGAAGTACTGTACGTGGTACAATCCAATCATTTCTTTGATCTTGTTTCTCTCCGGCTTGTGTTCCCGTCCAGCACATCTGCATTTGGAGTCACAACTGCACCATCTTTACCTTCTGAAATCTATCTTTCCAGACCGCATCTATGATTCCTGCATCCTGCCCCCATTTCTATGAGCTGAAATGCACTGCTTACTGTCTCTACTACTTGTTAAAAGCAAGTAGCCTTTACTCCTAGTAGCTGTTACACAAATAAGAGGTTAATAGATTCATGTTCAAGTCATGGCCCTTGAAATGTGACATGCAGTTGACTATTAAAATGTTGATGTTGCGCAGAAACGTCTTTCTTTCATGAATGCTGAAAACATGATTAGGGCTATTATAGGAGATTAACTGGATGTATACATCTCTTTGCATTTGAAATGAATGCAAAGAGATCATCATATACTGTAGGAGGGGACCCACTTCATCCACCACTGAAGTGTAGCCCCATGTGAGCGACAGTGGACCCAGCAACCCCAGTACAGGGTAAATTAGGTGAAGAAGTAAAAAAATAAAAAACCTTCACCAGTTAAATTAAGGAGATGTTGGGGGAAGGCATGAAAGATTGTTCATGCCCATAGTAATTTAGTGAGGACACCAGAGTTTAGTGATGTCAAATCTGGTGCTTTGGGGCAGTGCCATCGCATCTTTCACGACCAAGAAGTCAGGACCTTGTTTTAACATCTTATCTGAAAGTGTCCCTGTCACCGAACCGGGGCGTTGCTTTGGAAACCGCTTATAGCCGCTCTCTGGTTTTCCATCCCAGGAATAGTCGCAGGCCAGCTTATGAGATGTGTCAAGGGTACAGCATAGTGCTCCTATAAAGTGGTCTTTTACTCCTAGTTGCAGTTACACAAATAAGAGGCTAAAAGATTCATGATCATGGTTGAATTCGTGGCCTTTGAAATGTGATATGTAGTTGGGCATTAAGGTTTTGAAGCCAGTGGCGATGTTCTAAGGCACGTTCTGCAGACCTCAAAAGGATATAAAAGATTTTAACTGGGAAGAGGCCAGTTTGCCAGTCTACCGGTAGCACATATAGTGACTACTTGCTAAATTGAATCAAGGATCTCAGCCTCCCTCCTAAACTCCCTGGGCCAACAAGTGTCTCCAGTTCTCAGTTTTAAATGCACTTGATTTCAAAGAAGTGCAATTCTTAGTGCTACAGGTGCCAGAAGTACATGTGACACTTTGCACGGTGGATAATAATATAGTAAACATGGCCTAAATGACTTCCTGTAGATGTGTCAGAACATGTAATTATCTAAAAAAAAAACAACAGATGTCATCTTCACATCTTGGCTTTAAAAGGAAAAGCAGAAGAAGGAGTTCACTTTTTGGAATACAATGTTGTACCTTTTTCGATTTTCGGATGCCAGGTATTACAGATCCTATAGGAAAGCTGTCCTAAACTCGAGAATGCTGATATCATCCACCATGCAATCAATAAGACTGTGCTGTTACTTTGCAAAGTCTAACCATCCCCATGTTTTTTTTCCAGAGTAGTCCTTTCAATTTTAGGTACCAGCCTACTTATCTCAGCCTACTGTGTTATCTGTGAGTGTACAGCTAGCCGAACTGCAGGTTTTGTTTTTGGTGTTATGGAGTTCAAATGCCCTTTTCTGTAACACATTTGTCAAAGTAGCCAAGAGTTTCCAGAACAGACAGTAGCTCAGTTCACAAATAATGCATCACATTTGCGTCTCTGTAATTTAAATTAGTTCACTTTTGAAAACACAAAAAGCCCAATTTAAATCCTTGCATTACACCCTTTCCAATAATTCTCCTGCATGACTGGATTTCAAGTCTTATTGTACGTCAGAAATCCTGAGGTGATCATGATCGTGTCATTACAAAGTCCTTTTCAGAGTGCACATTAGCAATATGTTTCTTTTAGTCTTTATGCCTGATAAGTATTAAGGACTGCTGCTAGATTTCCTGATTAAAATATAACTTGGTGTCCAACTAATGAGCACAGTGATCTACAGAATTAATACAGGTGTGATAGATCAACAGAGACAAGACTTTTTCCAGTACAGATTCCTTACATTTTCATCTTTTGACAGTGGTTCAAATAAAATAGACTGTTAAACTACACACTTCTGTCTCTGCAGATGTCCTTGGGAAAATTACTTTTCACATCCCTTGTTCTTTGCCTTTACAATGGCATTTGTAAGGGAGTCCTGCAGGATCATGAGACTGTTGTAATTTTTTTAATTGCACAAATATTGGGTTTTTCATTTTAGGACCAGGAAGACATAATTAGTATTTGTTATCATGAGAAGAATAAAACCAAAGAAATAAACATTTCCTTTCATGTGAATATTTTTATTCTGATTATTTTTACCCTCTGTTTTGCTATTGGGTACAGTGCAGAGCCTTGACCAGTCTCAACATAGAGAACTGTACCCTAAAGCAGAGCCTAGATTATCTGCCCAGGCAGAAATAATTAACCATCTTTATCAAACAAACTGTAAGATCCTGATTTTAAAAAGGTAACTACTCTGTACCAGAAAAAAAAAATGCAATCAAACCTTTTTAGCAAAAAATAAAAGAAATATCTAAAGAGTTTACAAGTTTGGTAGAAAAAATATCTTGACATTTAAATGTTATATCAAAATCACACCAGAGATCAAGTTCAAGTGATAAACCTTTATTTTAAATGTATCTGTTCTTGCTGTTTTACACTCTGCCCTGACTGTGACCCATTGAACTCACTTAGACACTTAATGGTTAAATAGTGGAAAAACATTTTCTCACTGAGGAGCTGATCCTGGACCTGTGACTTGTCTGTTGTCAGGAACATCTGTCCTCAGTCCAGAATGTTTCACTTGCGCAATTCTGCCGTCCTCACAATCAAGACAGGGCTTTGTGTGGGAAGGGCAGAGAAACACTAAAGCTTAGGCAAAGTTCACAACCGGGTCACACTGAATAGAAACATCAATCTGGGCAACCTCATAGTGACCTTCCCATTCCTTCAGACACCATCGGTGTTCTTTTGTGGACACAATAAAGCTTGCAGCTATTAATTTATATTTAGAGGGGAAATTAAACTATCATCTCAACAGTTTATGTGAGGGAACGTAGAGGTTTTGGGGAGCAAGCTGGGAGGTCCAGAGGCTCTTCACAAAAAAGCCCTTTCTCAACTTGTGTACCAGTCATAGCCTGAATAGGACAGACAGAGACTGAATGTGACTTTAGAAGAAATGAAGGGAGGAAGGTTTTTGAAGCAAAGTGTCTGTGTGTGTGTGTGTGCTCGTCTAGTTTTAAGGGTATGTTTGGGCTCATTAAATTGCAGGACAGCATAGCCAGTCAGGGCGAGTAAGGAAAGAAAACTGTCAAGTTCAAGTATAGTGTAAGCTATGATAATTAGGATTTTTTTCTTTACAACACATTAGACCTTGGTATATATTTTCAAATCTAGATGTGACTTTTTCTGTATGACACTTAAAGGACAATGGCATGGGCTTAAGTTATCAGGAATTAAGTTAATTAATAAAGGAAATGTAAATTAGAGAAGCATGCATCAAAATTAATAATATCTGAATACTTTCCCAGCTCAAGTAAAGACTTCCTTATAGGAGTTACCTGAAAAAGCTTGTGTGCTTATGTTAAAGTGAATGTTAGCATGCATTTGTGTCTAAGAGGGAGTTTCAACTCTATATTAGGCTTTAATTCAATTAATTTATAAATCTGTTAAGATGGAATCTCTCGATATCACAAAGAATATTATTTCTTATTAACAAAATTCATATGCTAATGTACATCTCTGCATAATTTGTAGAGAATGCAAACTATTAGTGAAGTGATCATTTCAATGCCCTGCCTCGTAGATATTACTTTGTATCTTTCAAACAAACAACTAATATTTGGAATTTTGTTTCAGAAGCCTGTTGTGGTTCCTCTGCTCTCACAACACCTAATCGATGATATGCCACAAAGGGAGTTCATTAAACTGCTGAATATCCTTTTTGAAAAGTCTGGTGATTAATCCATTACATTTTGAACCAAAAATTACTTTTGAATTACGTATACTACACATCATTGAGTAGAGTGCTTTGGTGAGCTCAACGTGTGTAAGACAATAGTATAGTAATGGAAAAATAATGCTTATGTCATAAAAAATCACCAATAATCACACACTTGCTAAAGTAAAGAAAGACGTCTTAGATTCCTTTTAGGCATTCAGTTTAATTCCTTTGACGCCGGTGAAGAATAAAATCTGGTTCTCTGATACAAAGCCAAACGTGAACACAAGTTGTCATGCACAAGTCCCCTTATTTCCCTGTGTTAACACTTGTGTTTCAGATTTAGGTGACAGAATGAGAACAGGAAAAGACTCTGGGCGAAAGCCAGATATGCAAAGGTAGAGCTTATGGAAGGAGGGTACTTGCTCATTACAATTTCAAGAAATTGATTCACAAATTTTACTTGTATGTGTTGACTTAGTCACAGGGTAAAAGGAGTTTATGGATAGCGTGTTGAGCAGCAAGAGTGCTGAAGGTCACCTTTGTGAAAGCCACTGTTATTAATACGTCCAGTTCAGACCAAGAGTGCTGACATCAGACACTTTTGGGAATGGGGAGGGGGAATTATAAATCTCACAACTATTTACAAGACATGAAAGATGTGGTTTTTAAGGGAACGATGGGGCAATCTGATCTTCATATCTCAATAGCAGCATAGCCTTTAGATCTGAAAGCTGAAGTCCAATCTTTATAACTGAACGTAAACAAGAGATTTTGTTTGTTCATTCCTGAAAAAATCTGTTGTCCCTTCTTCAGAAAAATATTACTTGTGGTGACTGCTGTTTCAATATCAGTACAGTGATAAAGATTTCAGGTATACCTTTTCAACTTTTTTCTGCATATAGTTGTCCAATCAATCTATAATCATATAACCAGTCTCTCCATTCTAGAAACAATGTGCACATGTGCCGTCATCAGTTCAAAACTGCTGTGGAAGTTTTAATCCATCCTTTCCTTACTTCAAGGATTGATCTCTGCAATGCCACTGAATCAAACTGTCCCTACCTTTACTCTAACAGCAGCCAGGATGTTAAGAAGTGCTATGATTGATAATCACATCAGTCCAATTTATGCCTAAGAATAAAACGTTCTGCTTTCATGGCTTTACCAAGACTGGTACCTCTTTACCACATTGAACCAATTCATAGTAATGTTTCAAATAGCAGACTGAAAGTGACCTCCTCTGGATGCCTTTTCTTTAGACTGTGGTTTTTGAGCTCATTCTTTGTAAAGATCTGCTCCAAAGCTCTGAAACTCTATACTTAGAGATACTAGAAACTTATTTTCCGATTTTTAAAACCTGGGTGAAAACGCTGATTTTATCTAGCTCACCTCAGAGTCTAGAAATGACTTCTAAGAAGAATAAAAATGTACCTTTCTCAGTTGCAGTATTTGTGCATGATTTGCGTGCTTTCTGATTCTGATGTACAGTAACTATGTCGCTATGCATGTGACACAGTTAGACATTAGAGTGCAGTTTTGTTGCGTGATCTGTGCTATTTATATCACCAGAGAACTGTGAGCATAAATTCTGAAATGCGCTCCTCAAACAAGAAGGCAACAAACAAAATATTCAGGAGAAAATAGACTTCAAATATTTTTATCAATGAGGGTGGAAATTTCTTGTCTTAGATTACAAAGGAAGTGCAGTATTGTATAGAAAATATTGGTATTGGTATTCTGAGAGCAAATATGCATCCGACTATATATATCTTATCTGCTGAAGAAAAAACAAAGAAAACAGATGAGATGTTTGCTGCAGTGCAAAAGGAACAAAAATCTTTCAGAAAACTATCAGCTGCACAGATTGGAATTATGAGAATGATCTATGTGTTTGTGCATGAAATCACTAGGAGCAGGGCACCAAACTCAGGAGGAATTTATAAAGGCACATAAAAGTATACTTACTTTTTTTTTTCGAGACTCTGCTTCAGATTGGCGCCCAAACAAGAAAAAGCAGTTCAAGAACAAAGCACTGTGAATCGTGTCGCGCGCAACTCTCGGAACCTGGACATGTAGTTGAAAGGTAAGGTAAATAATTCCTCATGAAAGCTGTGATGTCAAAGTCTCAACTCAGTTGTGGAGTATTCTGTAGTTCAAGGTTTCACTGAAAAACGTGAGCTCACACAAGAGCTGGCATCAGTGCTGTCAGTGAATGACACACCAACTGGAAAAAATGATCAGAGGCTTTAAATCATAGCATATTAAAACTAGCAGTAGACTGGAACCAATAGGTGAGAGTCCCCACTCAGAGTCTGAATTTGACAAAAATGGAGGGATTGTTTAAATTAGTCTGAAAAAACACATCCGAAATACAGTTAATAATAATAATAATAATAATAATAATAATAATAATAATAATAATAATAATAATAATAAAGTGATTATACAGATAAATGCCCCGAACGTGATCCAGACTCTAGTATAGTTAGTAAACCAATCACATATGCAGATGAGACAAAGTCGGGTGGAGCTGGTGATACTCCTGATCGATTGGACATCAATCAATTGATTTTATTCTTACAATCCAGAGCATTCTCAAGGCACGTCACATAAAATATACATAGTAAGCAGACAAAAAGAGATTAATATAATACAATATATTATGCATGTGTAATAAACAGATTCAATGGAAAGAAAGAATAAAAAAATATAAATTGAGGAACGTTTAAAACAAGTTAGTTTTGAGGTGAGAAAACATGAGCACAATTAAAACTGTGAGAGGTATTGCAAACAGGATGCAAGAACATACATTTATATACAATATAAATACAATACATACAATTATATATAGTGAGTGGCATTGAATTAAAAGAAATAATGTGTGATATAGATCACATTTTATGCTTTTATGTTAACTCACCACTTTCTAATCTGCACAGTGTTGGTAAGCAATACGGATAAATAATGCTAGGATATATTATTAAGAATATAAATTAAATCCAGGAAAATAATATTAACATTTGAAATGTATTTATTCAGTTTGGGCTATCATGCTGCTCGAAAGATGTAGTTCTTTAGATCATACAGCAAAGAAGAACCATACTAATTCCTGGACTAATAGGAAGGAGATGACTATGTTTTATAAAGGAAATACATTCTCATAAAGGGAACTGAATCTTTATAGTCTGGAACAGAGACAAATTTCCTGGGGACCTAAAACTCTTGGAAGGCATTGGTCAAGTCAATTCAAGATCAACAACAATGAAGGTACCCAAGAACACAACTGGAAAGTACGCCTAGGAGCTTTCAGGGCAGAACACACTTTACCCAGACAATGTAAGATCCTTAAGAAACGAAGGATCAGAAGGACTCCATGGATTATTAAACTGCTGGCAACAATCAAATAATCCAAGTGACTTTTTTTCTCATTTGTGCCCTTTCTCATATTGTTCTAGTCTTAAATGGGATTTCATAGTCTGAGATCCTATGCAATCTTAATAATCAATTGAATTACGAACTTTGTGTTTTGTGTTTTGTGTTTTTTCCACTGGTTTCAAGCGAGAGTCAGATGTATTTAAAACACTAAACGGAAATCCAATTAGAAAAGAAGTGCTTCAGTTTCCTGGTGATGCAGGGGTAACGGCCGTGTAGGCCTATCGAAGGGAAGGACACAAGATAAAGTTAATGAGAGAATGGCACTGCCCTCCAGGACACCTGCACTGTGGGCTGTTTACATCCTGTTAGCTAAACGCCAGCAGGACAGAGAATTAGAATACATCACACCCCACTTACGTGGTGTTGCAATTACATGAGTTTTAGAAATCTCTGATATTGAATAAACACACATGAAAATGAAAGTTTTAAAGAAAAAAAAAACAAGCCCCAAAATAATGTTTAGTCATTTTCTAGAAATTTACTACTTAAACCTTATTGCCATTTCAAATGCTAGACATTCACTTACTGTGTAACTCAGAAGTAAAAATGGTTGCTGTGCAGACAAATTGACAAGATACACTGTGTTTCATTTAACATTTGCATTAATTTAAAAACAGGGGATCAAAATTCACTAAAGACTTTAAATGTGATTTGTCTACAAAAACAGGAGACAGGAGACATTCTGCTACCCAAAATGTTTCCTGTCAATGTCTTGTCAAAGGCTTTGAATCCTGCCTGTGTCATGCTTTTGCGTTACTGTTACTAGAGCCTGTCTACACTATGGGTGACAGGGCTTTCTCCTGTTCTGCCCCAGTGCTCTGGAACTCTCTCCCCAAAGATATCAGAGAGTCACCTTCTCTAAACTCCTTCAACTCCAGACTCAAAACCTTCTTCTTTAGAAGAGTCTTTACTTACAGTAACTGGTTCTGTTCTTTACCCCTCTGCTCCTACTGTATTCAGCACCACCATCCACTGTATCCTCACACTGTGTATTCTCATTGTGCATTTGTTGTATTTTTATTTAATTGTTTATTGTTTTTGGCATTCTTTAAAGCACTTAGAGAAGCCACATTTAAAATAATTAAAGTTATTATTATTGTTATTGCACCTGCCCCATCAGTCCTGTTCGCAGCTGTGCTTCTATGTGGCCAGCTGTTGAAGAGAGGGGGAGAGGTGGATGAGCAATGGAACATCAGTATTGCTCAGTCTCACTTCAGTCCCGCTGTAATTAATGCACATTATCTGGTGTTTAACATGACTTGCAAGGGGACTTACAGGGACATAAGAAAGAGTGTCTGATAAAAAAAAAATCTGACACCCAATACCAATGTGATTGAAAGCATGGCTGCAATTATGTGTTGCTTTACAAAGAACATCCAAGGCTTCAGCAGCTGGAATGAATGTCTGGAGAACTTCAGGTGTCAAAGATGACACCCAACTGTGATACCTACTTCAGTGGTGTTAATCAGAGTTATCCTGAAGGCTAAATACACTTTCACTTGGTTCTAATTGCTAGCTTCACTTCATTTTCTTTGTATGTTCAGGTGCAGCAAATTTTAAGCCACTAGTTTTCAGGATATGACTGTTTAGTTAAGGTAAATATAGAAATCAAACTTAAAGAAATCCAGCATGTTTGCATAGTTAGTATCCCAGGAATGTGTCCTCTTTGATGGTTTGAGTTGCGGTAACTGATTCATTTATAATTTATCTTTTACATTAGATCACAAGTAATAGCTCCCGAGCGTGGAGTATAAGCACACAGAGAAGGAACCTGAACTAAATTTACAGTGCTGTTATACGCTGAATTGTGGTATTTAGAATCATCAATGCTTTTTTTTTTAAATAGGTGCATTGCATCCATGTTCAACAGTTCCACAGAAAGTTTGATTTAATTCGTCAGTCACAGAGAATTTTCCAGGGCAGGTGGTTAATCACAATAATTTTCCATGTGTCCTCACATTTTAAGGCTTATAAATATGTTTTCTGCCTATAATGATAAAAGTAAATGCCCATCATAAACAATTCAAGATTATTGCTTTATCACATAATAGTCACAGCTTTTCTGGAACTAATAATAAAATGATCAAAAACAATTTCTGGAATTCCCATAGTACAAAACATCGTGTCTGTACTTGCTGCAGAAGGTGCTTCCACTAGATACTAAGTTCAGGTGTCTGAATACTAATGCAATCAACATATTTCAGTTCTGTTTCTGAGGTTTTGTCAAACTTTTACTGTAACTCATCTTATTACCCTTAGAAGTCTTCAGTTAGCATTCAGGTTTTGAATACAATAGTAAGTTTAGAACGTGTGTGTGTGACAGTTGCGGTTCCGCGCGGGCTCCTGCCCTCGCCGCTCCACCCTGCCGGTTTGTCCCGCAGCACCTGGGCGTGAACCCAGGTCTCCAGTATAACGCAACAGGGAACCAGCCGAGTGAGCTAAAGGAGACCTCCCCCAGCCCAGGCGGATGAGGACCCTGCTACGACCAGGGAGCTCACTGTGCCCAAACTAGCTCCTCTACATGTGCATCATTCTGTAGTTTCTCCCATGGCAGGAGACCTGGGTCTTTGAGGCGTTGTGGAACTCTTCGCTGTCCGAGCACAACAGTGACACTGAGCAGCCATAGTGAATCCACACATGGGCTGAGCTCCATGTGCCACATTTACACGATCTTGGATTCCTCTGGCTTTTCATCTGCTGATCCGTCTTTCGTGTGTGTCGTCTACTTAAGGTTTTCCATTGCTGGAGCTCAAAGAAGTTAGGCTCAAAGGCAAGTCCAAACTTCTTCTATTACTGTCTGTCTGCAGGAACACTGTGTCATTTAGATGCTCTTCTGTTTTTTTTCCATAACATTACATATAACTGAGGTTAGACAGATTGGGCTGTAATTCCCTTTCTAGTTATTGTCTACATTTTACAAATGGGTATTGCATTTGCAATTTTCCAAACAGCAGGCCTGACTTCTGCCCTACGAGTTATCCAAAATATCTTAGTGATTGGTCTATGAATAACTCCCCTCATCTTTTTTCAATAAACGTGGATAAATGCCATCAGGTCCTGGCGATTTGTTTAAATTGGCTTAGTCCATTTACCACATCATCTTCAATTGTGCTGAAATCATTTAAAACTGAGTGGTATTTTACAAGTTGTTAGCTGTCATTAATTATAGGCCATTTGGACTGCATAATCAGTGGTAAGATTTTTTAAATAATGAAACCAAAGTAAAGCTTTGCAGAGCATAGACTGGTGCAGAAATATTGTCAAATAGCTTTTATGCAGTGAGCAGAATGTAGTACATTTGTAGTTTGTGTAATATGACTTCCAATTAGTGAATCTTTTTAACTGAGGCAGTGTTTAATATGTTATTGGCCAAATGTTAATCCAGGACTGATAAAGATCAAGTCTTAACTAAAACAACTCCTGGGGTGGATTTCTGCTGGCAATGCATTCTTTTCAGCAGCAGTGTGAAAAATAAGAGACAGTGGAGTCTCAATAGAATGCAGGAGTATCCCTGCTTGGCCCGCCACATGACTGTGCTCTGATACCAGGAGTTTTAAAACTCGTGCCTAAACAGATTTCAGTGGCTCGGACATTTAAAGCTATCCTTGTGGTGGTTGCCATTGCTGTTTCAAAGAACTGTTAGGTAACATCATATAAATATCCAGATACTGAGAGTCAGAAATGCACAAACTTATGATTCCTCACTTGAGCATTGTGCGATTCGTATTTGCTTGTTTTCGGGGTGTGAATGTTCTGACTATTAATTAGCATTTCTAATTGATTTTGTATCGCATTAAATAAAACTGCATCTCTGCTCGAGCTGCTTCAAGTGGATGACGGCAGGCATCTAATTCGATTCCTTCTAGAAATCCAGCTGTATAAAACGTTCCCTGTTTGTGTAATTGCTTTAGCATGTTCATCCTGTCTGTGTCCATCTGTGTTTCTGAGCCAAATGAAAAGTAACATGAGGTAAATCTGAAGTCTGCTGGAGGCAGATAATGGTAAAAAAGGTAAAAAAAATGTTATATTCATGTGGAGCACCTTGCCTGTCTCACTGGTTTCTCCCAGTGTGTCTTTTTCAGCATTAGACACTTCCAGCCTTTGTGAACTGATAGCAGTTCATGCACTTCCAGACTGTCATGTCTATATCTTGAGAAACTTGCAGCTTTCGGAAAACTGAGATGTTATTAAGTGTTTTTGCTACTACTTTAAACTTTACATGCAATAATAAACACTTAAATGGTGTTTAATTGTGTGCTGGTTACTCTGCTTGTTTAAAATAATTCAGTCATATGCATAACTGTGTTGTACTCTGCATAACTTAAAATCATACTGGAATAGTCAAATTGTAGTATATACATGTTGTATATGTTTTTAAAAATAATTGTGTAGATACAAGTGGATTATCAGATGTACCTAATCAAGTTCAATATGCACATCTAATTGGGAAAATGATCTTTCAGAGAACAATCTACCATCTATTGAACCATTGTTGTTCTGGTTCACCATTTATGACGATGGCTTCCACATCTTCCTTTATCCTGAATGACTTTCAATCCAGCTATACGTCAAAGATTTTTAACCTGTGCACCTGAGAAATAATGTTTTGAAGCAGCACCTTGGTAAGATCTAGCAAGACAAATACCGTATATACCAAATAATTGAGTGTCTGCTGACTTTCCAAACGAGAACTGTAACATATGAGGAAGAAAGAGAGCCACGTTCCAATGAGCTTCATACTCTTCTTCAAACAGGAACATCAAGTACTGTGAGCTCTAGAGAACAATGCAGTGAAGCACAGTACTGAACTACTCTGTCACTAAATTAACCTGACGCCTCTTGGAAGGCTACTTTAAAAAATGACAGCACTAGAAAGGAAAGGGGCCACAGTAGCACAGAATGAAAAAAACATGTTTTGTAGCAGATGCTTCTCAGAAGCTCTATTCCTCTTTTTGCACAATGACCCTTTCTTATGCATTAAATCTGCACAATTCTAAAAAAGCATATATTATATTACGTTGAGAAATTCGCGTGATAATGGCACTGTTGCCTTTATGTACAGTAGTTCTACTTGCGTTAGTCTGTGCGGAAAATGTTTTTCTTTGCCTTGTGGAGTCTCTGCTGGCTCCCAACACACTCATTTATACCTGCTGCATCAGACAAAAGACTCCTTATTTCAAGCATGTCCAACACTGCAGGTAAAGGTTATATGGGTAGGAAACTTCAGTTTTTACAGGCCAATGGAAAATTATAGCTAATACCTTTAAACTCCCCTTATGTTATATTTCTGAAAAAATGTCTGTGTTCCTGTCATTCTGTAGTGCTACAGGGTGCATTCTCATCTTCAGATCAACAAAGCTGCAGTCATGCTCTTTGTGCTACAAGGTGCAGAGCTGTGAAAGCCCGTCAGAGAACTGAAAGGAATGACTACATTAAAAACGTATGACCTCATTATATGTGAAACAGTTTATATTTTATGTGCAGACAGCATAAATAAGTATTGCCATGAAAAAAAAATATTTGTTGATCTTTATTCATTTATGCAATGGCTCAGAAAGCTGCCTACATTTTGAAACATCATATTATGTCCTGTAACTACAGACAGTGTACTGTAAATTATGATTCAAATATGCACATTATGGAAAATTCTGTTTCTGGGAATTATATTGAGATCATTATATTATATACAGCAGAGTACAGTGAAAATGTATTCTAATACAAATCATCTAAGAAGTATCACACCATTTTGCATGTGGAAATTTAAGTTAAACCCAGTATATTTTTATTGATGCTCACACCTCCACGGCCGAAACGTTGTGTTTTCTTTCTTCTCTTTTCAGCATGGGATAAACCTATTACTTGTTCCTTTGCAGCCTACGCATGCTGACGCAGCTCCCCACCTGAACTACTATTGTTATTGATGGTGTTTAAAAACGTGGGTGAACTAAGGTTACATATCAACAGTCCACATTTAAGTCATTAGTCAATGTCCTAATAATTACAAGAAGGTAGTTTTTCATTTACTTATTCTTTTATTTATTTGGACCACATGTGAGATACGGTAAGGAACGTTCTGTCCCCGCCCAGAGAAGACATGTGCCCCATTCAGCCGAAATAATAGGATCAGTGGTGTGAGACATGATTTTAGAAACCTCTAAAAAAGTGTGGAAACTGTGCTTTTTTGGTAGTTGCATAAAATGCAAGAATATTGCCCTGATACGTAATGAAGCAATGCATCGCATTCACAGTTAACACAGTCTCCTGGTGCAATTAACCCTCCAGCTACAACCAACATGGAATTAAATGGTACAATGGGCACTTTAAACATGGCTCTGCGATACACATTGTGCCTTCTTCAAAGAAGCAACAAATCTTTAAAAATTGTATGCAATCGAAACAAAGACTACTATAATCTTTTCAAAACTGATTTCGAAAGGACGCTTCCTGTACTTTGTTTTCTTAATTGCAAGGCAGAATTCCAAAGAGTGCTTGAATCTTTTCTCTTTTTGTCCTGATCCCACATTTATCACCATTTTTGTTGGCTTCGCTGTTACTTTTTAAAGCGCTCATTTAGCACCCAGTGAAAGCGGCAGTATCTTTTTCTCACCAGGGGAAAATAAAACCCTGGTGTCCAGCCACAGCCTTTTCTTAAGATGTATCTGCAGACTCAGAAAATATAATTGCACAGAACTGAGACTGGAGTTTCAGACTGAAAAGATATGTATAAGAAAAATGTTGATGTACACATTCAGTGGATTCTCTGTGGAAAACCTGGCTTTAGTACTGTATATTTTAGAGTAGGAATTAATAATTGCATCTTTTATTTTCTGTCTCAGATCATTTTTGTACTTCCCCCAATGTATGGCAGGAGTTCCCAAACTAATTCCAGCTAAGCTCTTTACTTCACTGAAGTCTTGATTGAACTGACAAGTTATTGTTTTGGAAAATGTGCGTGTTTATTTTTTGCTCAAAATGTTTTCATTACTTACATGTTTAAGAGCTGAAAATATTCAAAGAGTTCAAATTAATCATATCATTAAGTCAATTAAGGGCTCAGTTGTCTGAGTCTCCAGGACTAGGCCTGGGAGCCCCTGTGTTACAGCATATTACTGGGTTTTAGTACAGTGCATAGTGTACATTATGTAGGTGTGCATGGAAGTGTGTCTCCAGCTTTCCATTTTTTATAAGAGATTCTATCACAGCATTGTCACTGTGTGGCTTCATGTGCTGCCCATTCTGGAATGAATACAGCTGAGCTTTGTTGCTTAGCAGCTATTTCTTTTCCAACATTGAAACAGAAATTAACAGTGCTCTTTCTTTTCGGCTTTCATTTGCCCTTAGACATCCCATTGCAGCCCAGTTGTGATAGAGACACCTCTCCATGTCCCGGCTCTTGCAGGATGGGATTAAGGCATGTAAGATTCTGGGCAGTGATGGTAAATGGTTAACTTTGGCCATGCCCTCACCCATCAAATCCAGTTCATACTAGCACTAGATATTTCAGATGAATACTTGTTTGTGGTTATTCTAACTATAAGCCCCCCCCCCCCCCCCCCCCCACCACCACCTCCTCCTTCGCTGAACGCCCCCTACTCGCCTGCACAACACTCGCTCACAAACACTCAGTCTGTGTCCTTTCAGTCCGAGTCCTGTGTTCCAGAACTCTTTACAAAAGCAGCAAGCCGGAAAATTACCACACGCTGTCACAGTTAGCTCAGCCAGGTCTTGTTATTGCTGTTTCCAAGGGATCCATTCATTGAGTTATTTTACATACCGGGCAGACGCCCTGCCACTGAGACTCGAACCATAGTAACTTAAAGGGCCAAACGTTAATGGGGGCTCTCTGTGAGGGGACAATGGGGTTGTGGTACGTGGGAAAAAATCGTCAGACAGCTCCCTGAGACCAGCAGAGCACCTCTTGGCCCCCAGGGTCAGCCTATGAAGGGTCTTTATGTAAACAGGAGTTAGTAAAACAAAGCCTGTTCTCTATAACTATATTCATAACCCATATGAAACGGTTGGGCTGCTGTCTGGTTCAGACAGACTTTTTTTGAACTGCCTGTGTCTCAGGACAAGACCACACATTTTAATATATAGCAGCGAGAGTTTTTCCCATCACCATTCATTATAGAGACAGAGTTGCCTTTTACCATCTTACAAAGACCATGAGAAAATGCAGCAAAAATAAGGCATTCTTTTTTGACTAACAAAAATATCTCATTGCATTTTAAGGAGGTCCATATTCAGGAGAACAGAGGTGATTTCTGTTAATGTCTATTGTACATACAAGTAATGTGAGAGGAAGCATAAAAATAATTTGCATTTCCCCAAGGTGGGCAGTAAAGTTAAGCACACCACGCACAATAACTCTTCCTTTATCTTCCTTACCTGAAGTGAATAAAGACATTTTATTCATAATTGTCTTTCAATGGAATATGTGCCCTGTGTGAAATGGGCTCAAAGAAAAGAATAAAAATTGCTGGTAAACAGTGTCTACAGTTTATCTAGATATTCAGGGCACCACTGGTAATAAATACAGCATGTGGTTTTTGTATTCTTTCTTTTTTATTCTGATTTTTATTTTTATTTTCTTTCCTGCTTTGAGTAAAAACAAGTAATCAATTTGCTTTAGTGTGGAAGGCAAAGTTTACATACTATTTGCATGTTTACAGGCTTAATCGGATAAAAACAAACCGAGGGTACAATAAATATTAAAAACAGGTAGTTTCCCGACAAAAAACGACGGCATGTTTCCCCTTTTCCATTTTAAACGTATTTCCAAGAGCGTTTCCCTTGAAAAGGGTGTGGTGAGTCTTTAATGTGCAGGAGGAGGCAACAGCACACTGACAACATTTACAAGTTTTATTTTGTTGTAAACAGTCAATCACCTTCTGACCTAAGAAGGGTTTTTAACAATGGACTTAATTACCACCCATATGGAAACAATGCAGGTCAAGTGATGCTTATTTGAATGTTTAAGTATGTGTTGGGGTGGGAGGTCAGAATGACCACTACATGGAAGTCTTAGCTCAGTATTCTCTTCCGTGGCCACCTCTGACCTCTGTCTCGTGCAGCGCACTGGCCTCTTCAAACCTACATAGCGCTCTGGTACAATTTAAAACCTGACGGATGGTTATCAGTATCCTCTGGGAACATTAACCAGTGTTTCACTCTAATGCCTACATTATATTTCTGGAAAACCAAAGAAAAGCACAATGACTATGTAAGACCCTCAAGACCAATACATTTAAAATTGTACATGCTTTAGGATAAAAAAGTAAAAGCAAATGTTCTCGGTTTCCAGCCTGTTCACAATTTGTACATAAAACCCTCATTTATATATATATAATCCCCTATTTATTTGCAAAACCTTAAATTGAGCATCTGCACAGCAATAGGGTGCAGCCATTTTAAGAAAAAAAAACGTGTGTTATTTTGCTTGAATAGTGTCAGACAAAATGGGTTGCACAGTGCGACCTTCAGCTGTGAAATCACAAATAATGGAAACTGAACAAAAATCAAAGACATCTTTCAATCACTTACAGCTATCAAACCGCATGTACTTTAACTCTTTCACAGTGAGTTAAGGTCAGAATAGGTTAAGGTAACAGATTATTACATAGATGTAGGTACATCCAGTTTCACCCTCACAATGGCTGGTCTGTTTGGTGAGGGACTGCTAACAATCTGCGTCCCATCTGGCCCATCAGCTCATTTCATGTCAGAAAGGCCTTTTTCACAGTCTCTGAAAAGGTTGTGCCTTGCAACTCGTCAGGGGTAGATCATCAAGTGCTGAACCATAGAATACTTGGTCAAGAGCCAAAAAGAGAGGGCTAATATCATAGGTACGTGGGTTAGAAAACAAAAGTTCACAGCTACCTTTTGTAGACCCGTCTACAAAGAGTATACATTTATTTCTCTTTCTTGCTTTCTATTTGGCTGACTTGGTTTGATTATTTTCAGTTGTACCTATATATAAACATTTCACAACCTTAAGGGTAAATAAAGGTTCACGCATTATCACATGTGAGAACTATATCATTATGGCATTAGTATTGTCTTAAGAAAGCAGGTATGTTTTATGGATCAACAGAAACTGTTGAAACTTGAATCAGAACTGGAAAAGAAAACTCCCATTTTCTAAATGTATGCAAAACACCAAATAGATTCCCTTATGCTATTGTGCTTAGAATTATAGCTCCTCTCATACTAGTACGTTCAGCTTGTATTTCATATACTTTATAATGTACATCATTATAAAATTTGTGGCCAATGGGAAGGAAATACAGTCCTTGTAAGCCGTGCTCATGAAAACTAAAAAGAGTTTGCTGCAAAAACCAAAATGCAAAGAAGAAATGAAGTACTATATTGTTGCATTAACATATTGTTTAACAGTACCAGCAATCATTTGCCTGCATGGGCACCCAATTACTCAGTTCATTCTGGTGCGAGGTTTAGGGTTCTTGCACACACCACTCACTAGTTTTTGAGACATAGGTGAAGCACCTTGTCAGAGCCCACATTCGCCTTTCAAGACATTCTGTCATAGAGCCTTGTCTTGAAACCCAGTCACGGCTGCCAGTTCCACGGGTTTTGTGGTCAAACCTTTATATTCCAGCTCTGTCCGGGCCTCATCACAAGGAGGATTTAACAACGTAGTAGTTTTGTAGTGATTTTTGAGAACCTCATTAAGAGCAGGGGCTGACATGTCTCTTCATGTCTTATGTGTCTGGTTTCTCAAAGGATGAACTGGGACACTATAGCTTTACCTTGATGGCTCAAAAAGTGGGCAGCTTCAATATTCAGTGCTGTTTATGAGATAATTCCTTGTAAATATTTTGAGATAAAAGATGCTCCTACTAGTAAAATAAAAGGATGGTTAAAATTTCCTCAAGGTTTGGAAGTACTGTACCTCCTCAACAACAATGTGTTACATGGGTGGGTTCTCTGCAGTGCTCCACAGCACTGTCTTTTTTAATGTCAGAGAAGATTAATAAAGTTGTCATGAAATTAAATTAATTATTTCTGTCATGTCGTATTTTACTTCATCAGGGGTGATTGTAACAAGATTGGTTGGGTTTCACCATTTTTATCACTACATTTGCGAGAGAACAGCATTCCATATCTTAATTAAATACTTAAAATAACAGTTATTATTATGATAATGTTATTTATAATTTATTATTGATTGAAAAAATAATCAATATGCATGGAAACGTCACATTATCAAGTACTTTAGATGCACTTTATTAAAGGTGTATGTGCACTGTAAGGACCAGATCTAGAAGACTATTGTAAGACTTTTCACCTATTTGGAAAAATCCCAAAGCTAACTCTGTATCACAGAAATAAAACAAAACAAGCACTTGATTTAAATGCCTCATCTCTCCTGCAAATACATTGTGTGCATCGCCTATTCGCATACCTGTGCTTAGTTGTGTAGGGGTACATCGAACTAGATTCTTCTTATGATTATTCACATTTTCAAAATCCATTTTCATTCTCCTCAGCTTCGGAATTCTAATTCTCTACATCATCCCACATTCTAAATGTGAGAAAAGGCAACTGCTTTTCTAGACGTGGGTGTAATCTAGGACACAGAGTAAGTGAGACCACTCTGCTGGTGCCCTGCCAGAGTGGCCAATGTTGGATAAATAGATATAGGGAAATGTAATTGTTTTGTACCTCATCTATGTGATGCAGAGTGTCACACGTGTGTCAGCTGGTGTTGGGGGGATTGTGTGTCTGTGTTTCCTGAGTGTGGGGCTTGTTTTCACCCTCCTGAGTGAATTGCACTCCCTGCACGTCTCTGTGTCACAGCAGTGTAATAGTGACACTGGCCTTGACGAAGTACACTTCTTACAGGGCACTGCAAGCTCTCGCTTCTGCCTTTTCAAAATGTGAAATAACAAACCTCTACCATCTTTTGTTGTTGTTATTTTTATAGGGTATGTAAAAATATGCATTGGCTTACAGAAGATTCATGTACAAAAGACAAAAAGATGCAGTATATACCTATACATGTTCATGCATATGATCAGCTGGTTGTTTTCATCATTGTGTTGGAAAATTTCCCTTGCAGAATTTGCAAGTTTTTCCACATATAAATGACGATGTACTGAAAAATGAAGCAAAACAAATGTCTTCATTTGAGCCCATATGCAGTAAGGAACAAAGACAAAGCACAACAGGAAGGAAGGCAGAATTTAGTCTTGTGAGCAGTCACTCTCACGAGGTGGAGTACAGAGGTGGCTGATCATCTCTTGGCTGGTCCACCACCCGGTTGTGAAGTTGTTCCACTCAGACCTGCTGGATTATAATGTGGGTGTTGCACTCCTCCAGTCAGGCAGCTGCCTGGCTGCTCCAGGGGTTAAAGGGGTCAGGGGTTAAATGGCTGGTGTCAAAAGGGTCTTTAGCCATAATTGAAATTTGACTGCGGTCTGCACATCTTTCAAAACAAATTACAGCGTTAAATACTTACATGGAATGTTAAGCTCCCTGAAGTCTCTGACATGCATGAAATGCATTCGATTCAAATGAAAATCGTCCACTTTTGTATTTTAAAACAAAGGGTATTTAGGAAATTATTCATTTGTAATAAAATTGGCACCTCTTTCATTTTTTATAGGAAATGGTAATAAATTAAGAGACAAAAACAGTTTTCCTTTGCAGCATGAAAGGTTAGAAATGACATACAATGACTGCTGCTTAGGGTCTGCATTTTCAAGAAGTCAAGGTAAAACTCATGTTACATGTTTTCTTATATTTTATTAAAAACACACAGCATGACTGTTATGCCTGTTTTGTCTTTAATTTCATTATGAGGCAATGTGATTCATTTTATTCAGTATGTGCTATTTTTCTATACTGTTCTATATTTCACAGTAAACCTATTTTCTGCTGTCCCCCGTGGCATTGGCCCTGTGTTTTGGGGGTGAGAGATGAGATGTTTGTTTAGAACGTTTCATCTTTCAGGCATTAGTAGCTTCAGCTGAGATGGCAGTTTGAGCTCCTGGTCTGAATGTACTTACTGTTCAACCATTAACACAGTGCTTGGTAAAGTGAAAACCTGTTTTTTGGACATGGATTTTACTTGCTTTCATTTACTAAGACAGTGACCAAACCATATCATAGACAAGACATTCAAAACCAAAACAAAACACTAGTGGAATATTATTACTCAGTTCTCCTTTCACTGACCACAAACAAGAGGAAGTTTTTTTTGTTTTCTAAATACAAAGAAGAGGTCCTTCAACCTTCCCGTGTTCGAAGCTAAAGACTTATTATAAATCTGACAACAATTTAAAAAGTTACTGAATTTTGCAGAAGATCCAGCTAAAAAAAATTAAGAAAATGGAATGCTCAAATAATACACCTCCAACAAATCGGACTGTGCTCTTTTGCTTTTATCATCAACGGTGACTACAAATGTATTCTAGACGCCACCCAGGCTCCAACTTATTGTGAGGATCTTAAGAGACCTTGTACTAATAGGACTCCTCCATCCAATAAGATCAGAGCTCCTCTTTGACTTTGGCTTTGCAGTATCCAGCCTCCAGACTGATGTTTTGTTGATATCAACATGGTACTGTCTTCTAGAGTCCACAGGATTATACCACATCCACCTGCTGGCACCTTTCATCTCGGTCCAGCCTGGCAGCAGGAGAGAGGCTAGAGGGGATTTTTCTGAGGTGGGGAATGGAGGCACAAGGGCCCAACCCAAAGGCTTTGTCCCTTCCAAATGGGTGGGAAATGATTCTACAGGATTTGTGAACAATTATTCGTTCTGGGCTAATCAATTCACTCATTCTCCATGTGGAGTTCGGTTGATCCCCCAGAACAAAGGCCATTGTCGGTGGGGGTGTACCTGAGAAAGCAGCAGGCCAGTGCACATAGCAGGGTCGTCACTGCCCCTGCTGAACGGCGCAGAACCATATGGCGCTGCTATGAACTTATTAGCTGCCGGATTAGCTGAAACTGTTACTTGGGATCGCTCCATCACACTATCCCAACTGAGAAGCTGATTGACAGCCTGTCTAGCGCTCCGCAATCTGAGCATGTTTCCTCACCCTTTCACTTATCTATCAGTTAGGGATGGAAAATCACCAGCACACACCTGAAGCTTTGGAACAGAAATGAAGTGCTTTTATTGAGGCAACAACAAGAAGTGGCCTTTTTGATCCTGCTGAAGATGCATCTGGCTCCTTGCGAACAACATACAAGACTGTTTTTAAATAAAGTCTTGAATTAGTAACTCGTTAGTGCTGCTAAGATGTTTTTTTAAGAAGGCTGTGATTTGCCTCTCATTAGCAATACTACGTGGTGGCAGAATCAATAAATCAATTACAAAGTCAATAAATAACTTTGCAAAATCAATTGGAAATGTTACTACTGCTTATAATAGTCATAAATAGTACACTCACCTGGGACATAACATTTTATTAAACTATGTTATTTGCAAAAGCACAAAACAACAAACAAACAATTTTGTATTAAGGCCACAGAAGCACACTCAGGACAATGCTCAGTGTATGCATGTATAGACAGATCATGACGAGGAATATCAGTGACACATTGGCTTCAATCACTGTATATCTGCAGCCTGTCACACAAGAAGAAGAAAACGGAGCAGTCGCAAAATCCAACACATAGTTCCAAAAACCAAATATACAGTAAGTACGTATAGTATATGGGAAAGAAGTAAAATCCCATCTAAGAGAAGTGGCTCTGTTAACTATTATTAAAATGAAGAAAGCGTTTTTTAAGATTTAAGATTTAAGACAGTTCAATCTCAAAAGCTTCAGAGGCAGTGGGTGATCGGTGATCTCACTCGACCCATCAACACGCCCATCTGTGGATGGAAAGCCCAGCTAATACATCCAAGCTGCTGGTGTCCAGCTTTGCTGGTCCTTACCTGGCCCAGCTGGGTGTCTGGTCAGTGGATTATTACCCTGCTGTTATGAGTGTTTCAATCCCATCTGATAATCTCCTTCCTAAGAGTGGAAGCACAAAGCCAAAGGCCAAAGCAGAGCTCTCTGATGGTCCGTAAGACAAGATTAGCAACCCGGTATGATTGGAGCTGAACCCAAGAATCCATACTGAAGGTGCCCCACTGGACACTTAGAACCAGGAGTGGTCATTCATTATTTGTGACCTCTCCCCAACACAGCATGTAACTCTCACATAAAAGATGCCAAAAAGTGTTTCAGTAATTTGGTTAGATCCTAATGAATGCAATACTAGGCAATTATGTCTAAAGTATAAAAAAACCTATATGTGTTGGCAAGCAAATGTGTGCGTGATTAGGATCTAACATTCCTACAGAATTTCTACTATAACTTAAGTTATAGTTCCATGAGGGGACAAACAATCATTTTGTGACTTTTGTGGTCCTAATGACTTAATTAACCAGTTTTTGGTTATTCAACACCATATCTTTTTAGTTTATTATTCTGTTTCAATTTATACCTTAGTGTTGTTTCTGACTGCTTGTTACCATGCTACACTGTACTCCTGCAGAAATTGCTTTGTAAAAACATAAAGCAGCGATTAAGTATGACAATTAACCTCTTACTTATTAGTACATCTTGACTAGATCACACACAGTCATCACTGCTGTCTTGGAGTCGAGTACTGGCTTCCTCTCAGGTTTTGAGAGGACTTGTAACACCCTGCCTCCTTTCAGGGCTCCACACTGCTTGTTTCCACAGTATTTTGATAGTATGTTGTGTGTTTACTAACAATCATACAATCGCATGGGACTCTGATTTATTATGTGTGCCCACATTCTGTGACCCAGAGCTGCGTCACGAACAACGCATCAGGGACTTAAACGAAGTTGGGCCTTAAACTTACTTTGTTAGCCTTTTTGTATTCTCTTCCATATTTGCTTTCTTTGCTCGGCTTTGTAAACTTCCTTAATTTTATTTTACTGCATGATGTGCTTTGAGAAGATTGCTTTGAAAGGTGCAGTGGAAAATAAAGATTATCAATGCTGTGGCAGAATAAAAAGCGCAGAAAAATAACCTGAATCCCTGAATCAAACGCTGCACAATAAATGGGATAGTGTGTAAGAAGCAAGAACGAGCACAATTCCTCTTTGAGCCTCAGCTGATTGTTTATAATTTCTAGTTTTGTATTTCTTTTATTATTGGATGCAATGTTAGGTTAGATCTAGGTTTTCTCTTTCAGTTACATTTTGTATTCAAATTATACAACATCTTCCTAACTAAAGCAAGTCAAACACAATTATTTGGCAATAAAAATCCCATAATTGACCTTTAGTACATTTGACATGACCAATAAGTACATTTTAACAGCAGAATAATGATAAATTGTTGGCATAATGTAGCTGGTTCTGAAACAGTTAACAATTGATGGAGAAGGGAACCTGACTTGAAGCCACTTCATTTGAAAATGTTCTGTTACAGCCAGAGGGGAGGAAATTGCATTATTCAATAAGGTTAGTCCTCTTTAAAGCCAATAATGCTTTTAATTTAGAGCAGTGTCTAACAGCGATGTTCTCCACGTAGCATATATTTTAAAAGCCTGCTATAACCTGAGCTGCTCATCAAAACAACTTTTGGAATAAAGCCATAACAAAGAGCAAAGCTAGCCTCTTCTATTCCTGTGTTTAACAGAGGAAAAGTTCGCATCACTTTGAAGGCATCTCAGCAGAGCAGGGCAAGTGCTTTTCAGCCTCTTTCCCCAGTGGTGTCTTTATGCTGTCAGTGGGGTCAATTATCTGACAGTATGCTCTTGTTTGTGCTGCTATGCAGAAGACATCCAGATCTACCTGTCACTTCCTGAGTCTTGGCCTTGGGGGTCTCTGTAATGTCCCTGTGTCCTCCTGACACTGATGAATTATAATAAGTCTCCATGTCACAGATGTTGTCATATTGCAAACACCAGTCCCCTTTGTTGTCTGGCATTTTCTTTGCTCTCCTTCCAGTTTTTTCTGAAGGAGTTATCAACCTTTGATACTGTTTGTTTCCTGTAACACAGGCAAATAAATTATTCTTGAAGACCATTCGTTGACAATAAAAGAGCAGGCCCACCAAAAAGTTTTGAACTTGATAAAATCAGATTTTGAAAGATCCATAAGAAGTCGTATTGATAACTTTCAGTTTTCAACAACAGCGTTTCACTTGACTCACAATATAGCATGTTTCAGTGTACTGCCATAGCTTATAAGGCAAAACTCAGAAGACGTGTGCAAGTCTTTGTCATATACTTCATTATGATACAGAAAAAGAAATGGAGGAATGCCAAATGATAATCTGGGTATAGATAGCAAGCTCACTGACCCCACCCAATCTTGAAAGCAGTCACCGTTATACTGGAGTTGCTGATGGACAGTAACGGGCTTATTTATCACTGATGTCCATGCCTCCGTGCATAATCAAAAGTGAGGAATAGTATACCCATAGCAAAAATTAAATCCAATAATTATTGGAACCGATAATGTCCAAGCCACTGGGCAACAGATGCATTTTTAACTATTACCTATAATTTGTTTTTATTAAATGGGGTTAGCATCAAAGTATTTGCAGAAGGTCAAACCCAAATCGTGCCCACGTCTGGCTGCCTAAGTAATGATGTCCCACTCTTGCTTATTCGCTTGTGTTTCATTTTCACATTCCTACCTCCAGCCCCATCTTCTCCCCTGCAGCAGCTCCTTGGCTCATTCCTCAAGTAAAGGAGTGTTGTTGTTTCTGACAGCCCCGTCCTCACAGGTGGGCTGTGGCTTTCCTCAGCCAGGTCAGTTACCATAATAAAGCTTATGATTTGAATCACACGTCTTCTCTGCCTTAATTACAATTTGACCACTCTACAGTAACACAGACTGAAGTTAAATGTATGAAAACTCTACCCATTCGGTGAGCGTGTGAGGGAGGAAGAGAGAAATGTGAAAGATCCTGGGGTTTTTGCTTGCCTGTCAGTTTGTCTTACAATGCCCAGTTAATTTGAGATTTAGGATTGCTGACACTTTGGATATGTATAGATCCTGTACATTGACTCTGCAAACAAGGTGCAAGCACATTAAAATGAACAGTCATACTTTGTGATTAAATAGCAACTGCATTCCTTTCATTTTCAATGAATATATTCTTCTGTGACATTGGCAGTTGGTGAGAGTTTGAAATGTGATCGGACGCTAAAAAGAAAAAGAAACAAAAGCTTGGAGATGGCAAAAAAACGAAGATTAATACTTCATTCTTGCTTGTTATTTGACTGGGATATAAATAGTATGGGTGGCACAGTGGCACAGGAATTAGCATTGCTGCCACGCAGTGGCAGGGCTCTGCGTTCAGCTCCTGGGATGCAATCTGCATGGAGCTTGCATGTTCAGATGGGTTTCTGCCCACAGTCCAAAACAGACTGGAGATTGTGTGTGTGTGAGTACCCTTCACAGGACTGGCATCCAATCAAGGATGCTTCCCAATTGCGTCCAATGCTTTCTGAGATAGACTCTGGGCCACTGTGAGCCCGAATTGTTTAGGCGGTTATTGAAAGGGATGTGATTAATAAATAGTGTGATTGTGATCTGGAAGTAATGTTAGGAACGGAATGCAAAAATGTTACTTTTTATTTAGAAAATATCTGACACATCTGTTGAAACTAGGCAGCTTAAACGATCCCTCCAAGGACTCTTGAGGGAATGTATTTGTTAGCCTTTAAATTCAATGAAAATTAATTTATCTCGGAAAAAAAGGTTCATCTGCCATGTGAAGTGTAATATACGTGTAAATGGGTGCAAGTACACGAGTACAAGTGTAGAATATGCTCAAGCTGCTGGAACTGAACTGCTGGACGCTGAATTGTAGTTAAGGACTACAGGAAGACATTAAGATAACTGTATGAGAATATAAATAAAATCCCACTTCTACATCACCAAGAAAGACGACAAGACCCCCTTAGGTTCCTTATATATGATGAGTTTGAGCAACAGTGTGTTTCTCCAAATAAAACTAGTCTTAAAAACACACAGAGGATGCTTCCCAATTGCGTCCAATGCTTTCTGAGATAGACTCTGGGCCACTGTGACCCCGAATTGTTTAGGCGGTTATTGAAAGGGATGTGATTAATAAATAGTGTGATTGTGATCTGGAAGTAATGTTAGGAACGGAATGCAAAAATGTTACTTTTTATTTAGAAAATATCTGACACATCTGTTCAAACTAGCCGTCTTAAATGATCCCTCCAAGGACTCTTGAGGGAATGTATTTGTTAGCCTTTAAATTCAATGAAAATTAATTTATCTCGGAAAAAAAGGTTCATCTGCCATGTGAAGTGTAATATACGTGTAAATGGGTGCAAGTACACGAGTACAAGTGTAGAATATGCTCAAGCTGCTGGAACTGAACTGCTGGACGCTGAATTGTAGTTAAGGACTACAGGAAGACATTAAGATAACTGTATGAGAATATAAATAAAATCCCACTTCTACATCACCAAGAAAGACGACAAGACCCCCTTAGGTTCCTTATATATGATGAGTTTGAGCAACAGTGTGTTTCTCCAAATAAAACTAGTCTTAAAAACACACAGAGAAATCAGTAGGATGACGCTCCATCTCCTCACATAACATAACACAAAAGACCCCCCCCCCTGAAAACAGGACCGCCGGCTGCAGGTGTTTTGCAGTGAGGCGAAGAGTTTCTTATTTGTGCGTGGCCCTGTTGACAGCGCAGCAGCCCCCGCGGCGCACCCTGACCCGGCCTGGACTCCCGCTGACAAGACGAGCGCGGCGCGAGACACGGGCGGCGCGCCGCTGCCTCCGCGCTTTCCGCGGGAGGTGTCAGGTGGCGCTGACACAGATGAAAAGCAAAAGCTGCTATCAGCGCCCTGCCGTTCGCACCTCTGGCGGTCCTCGGCGGGGGGCAGGAGCCCCCGTCAGCCCCGGGTCCTGTCACAGATGAGAGGCTGGCTCATCATCGGCCCTTCAGCACAGCTGCTTTCCATGTAAAAATAGCAGCTGGAGCAGAGGTATCCTATTGTGAATAAGCGCTAGAAACAAGCTTCATGCATTTTAAGTGGACCATAGAAGACATACTACAGTTCTGTTAATATACATATATTTTTTCAAAATTAGTTTAAATTAGCTGTCGTGATGTACTCATAATCGTATGCATGGTGGTATATTGACCTGCTTTAATTATATACTGTACCACTGAAAAGATACGTGTTACAAGCCTTCAATGTTGCTCCACTAATTTGCCAGTCACTGGAAATGAGTTTCATTTGTTGGTGTGAAGATACAGTGTGCTGTCTGTTCCACAGGCTGATGCTGTCATGTTGTAACGTGCAAGCGCCAAACCAAGACAGAAGCCAGTGCAATCAATAATTTTGGAAAATGTGCAGGTTCTCCCCATGTCTGTATGGGTTTTCACTGAGTATCCCAGTTTCTTCCCACCTTATAAAGATATGGAGCTAGATATGGAAATATGATTTTACCTGGTGTCTCTAAATCGCCCCCGGTGTTTGTGTGAATGGACCGGCATCTTGTACAACATAGAGCTCCTTTTTTTAAGCATTTCGGGTTGGAATGCTATCATACAGAAGAAAACGGCATCACAAAACACCTTTTAAGAATGTAAGGAACACTACAACGAGGAAGCTCATGAATCCAAGGTTCGTATCAAGCTGCTTCTTGAAGGAAGCCAGGGAATCGGTTTCAATAACATGGCTGGGTAGCTTGTTCAACACTCCCTCAGCCCTTTGTGTAAAAACATGTTTCCTGTCGTCTTTGAATTCCCTTCGTTTCTGTTTGTGTCCTTTGGTTCATGCTTAGCTCTTGATTCTGACGAAGTCCACTGGCCTGACTGTGTCAGTGCCTTGGAGGATTTTGAATGCTGTGCTTGAACCGTCATAGTCTTCTCTGTCCAGATCCTTCAGACTGTAAGTCTAGGACATTCTTCTGAATATATATATATATGGTTACTCTTTTCAGGACTGATTCCAGAGTAACGGTATCTAATGTGGAGACCGCAATTTTTCAAAATTAGGTCTTACTGCAGTGTTACAATCTTTAGATGGCATTCCTATTTCATTACAGTGTCTCCAATTCAAAACCTGCATTACAAAAGCATTAGAATAAATGTGTAAAAAATAAAATTAATTGAAAACTAGCCATTCCTATATAAATACTGTATTTCAGGTATACAATAGCACGTATGCAAAGGTGTTTGTCAAAGTGCAACTGACATATTTATAGTTTTCCAAGAACAAATATATTCCAAAAAATTGTTCATTATATTCAGTTTATATCAAAATTCCCCTTTCAGCAGGACAATAATCCAAACACCAGAAACTACACTGGAGTGCTTAAAAAGAAGAAAGATAATGTGCCTGACTGGCTAAAGTCAAATTCCTGTTGAGAATTCTATTGGAAATCTAAGGAAGGACTTGAAGACTGCTGTCCATAAGCAATCCCCAAGCAACCTGAGAGAGCTTCAGCAAATCTACCAGGAAGAATGGGCACATCAAACAGGTGTACAGAATTACCACCAAACATGTTGCCAGCAAATACTGTTCATGAGTCTGAATACTTGTGCAGTCAACATATTTTAGTTGTTTTCCTCCTTATTTTTTTTTACATTTACTCTAATTTATACTACACTTAGAAGTCATCAGTTTGAGCGTTTAGGTTTTGAAGGTTTCAGTGGACATTTGATGGTTTTGACTGGGAGATGTGCCATATTGGGTCTGCACCAAAGGTGCAAACACTTGGCACTAAGACCTTTTAACACCTTGTGACAGTTATGCAGGATCACTGAGGTACTTTGGTGCAAACTTCTTGCTAGATAGGAGTTGGCTTTTTTTGCTCTGCCACACTGCTCATTTTTGCAAAGTGATCGGGATATTGTTGGCTGATGCACATTGTCTCCCATCTCAGTCACTGAACTCTGTAGCTCATTGGCTTCACAGTGGTCTCCCTCCCCAGTTTCCACCTTGCCTGTCTGCTCAGCTTAGAAGGATGGAGTGATCTGAGAGTGTCTGGGTGGTACAAATCGCCTTCCATTTCCTGATCATTGAGTGGTCTGTGCTCACAGGGACATTCAGAAACTTTGAGATCATTTGTACCCTTCTCTTGATCTGAGCTTTTCAATTATGTTATTTTTTACTTTAAAACTCTTTAGTCCTCATACTGGACACAGTATGACCTAGGTGGAGATAAGGGTCATTACAGAGAAGGGTGCTTTATTCTGAAGTCATGAGAACTGCTATTATTGTTCACAGAGGCTGCTCAGCTAATTATCTGGCTTATGAAGGTTATTTTCTGCGCCTACATTAATATAGGTTTGTCAGAGCAAAGAGGCTTAATACATATTTCTTATGTATTTAATATAATGTTTCCTTTTTATATTTAATTATTTACGTCTTTTAATTTTTTATTAGTTTTGTGGAGTAGGTGATGTATAGTATTTGAAAAATTGTATTTGCTTCTTTGAAATGTCTTGACTACAGGCCTTAAAGGAACAAAATGTGAAAGCTGTATAAGGTCCTGAAATATTGTACTGTATATCTACAGAGACTTGGGATCCTTTGGTATTAAAAGTGGTATAGAAATACTCTAATATTTAAATTATAATATAGAGAATTATATAATACTTTAAGATTAATGATAAGAACTTCCAGTTCATGACGTTATCCAGTCATTACATTTGGTGTGAAAAGGGATTTTGTTTTGCTTTTTGAAAACTAGGCCCTGCCATTTTGAAACTTTGCTCACTAAATTGCAAAAAAATGTTGACTTATTTTTATTATTCTCAGACGCATCAAAGTTAACTACAGCAGCCACAGCATGAACTTATCCAAAATCATTTTGCAGCAGTGAGTGAAACATCATTGAAACTAAAACTTTACCAGCTCACATGGACCAGTGGACTGAGATGTCAGCCACAGGGTGGAGATGACTAAGTTCTTTCCATGTCATAAACAGAGAAAAGCCGAGTTACAGAAAAGTGGGCGGGAGAAAATTGGACAGGGGAAACCGTTATTTGTTTGTACACGTGATTAAAAGGAAGTTCTTTTATTTAGAGTCTGATTAGGTTGAAGGTACTTGAACAACTATAGCAGTAATTCGATCAAGGTGTCTAAGCTACAGACAAAAATAGGACTAATGGAAGCTCTTAACTGAAGTCTGGGAGAAATGACGGCAGCCAAGTCACTTTTACCCCAGCTGCTCAAGTCATAATCATTTCTGACATCATTTTTCAAAAGCTGCAAGTGAACCTCTCTTTTCTTCTCCATCTTTGCAGCTCCCCCTAAATTAACTCTTCAGTCTGTATGGGAGTCTCAGCCCTCCTGTCTAATGGCCTTAGTCAAATTGGTTAAGTCAAATCTCACTATACCTAAGCACTCAATAAACAATTTAAAATACATTTAATTCTTGGGTAGCAATTTATTATTCATTAGGAACTAAGATTAGATTATTCCATAATGTTTAATGATAATCCTAAAACACACATGAAGTAGTGGCATAATAAGAAAAACATCCAGATCTTCCGCTAATGAAAATGTATTGCTAGAAGGCTACTCAAGTGGTGTGTTGTGTCCCTGTTGTTCTGTGTTGATTTATTCTGACTAGGATGTAGTTAGGAGTCAAGATTGGTGATCCACCCTAGTTCAAACTCTGAAATCAGTGACAGAAATCACTAAGGAAACATACAGTGGCATGAAGGAAATTTGACTTTTTTTTGTCACATAAATCATATGAATTTACTTCCAAATATTTAACATATGAGAAAGAAAATAATTATAATAATAATTGCTTACACTTATATAGCGCTTTTCTGGACACTCCACTCAAAGCACTTTACAGGTAATGGGGACTCCCCTCCACCACCACCAATGTGCAGACCCACCTGGATGATGCGACGGCAGCCATAGTGCGCCAGAACGCTCACCACACACCAGCTATCAGTGGGGAGGAGAGCAGAGTAATGTAGCTAGTTCATAGAGGGGGATTATTAGGAGGCCATGATTGGTAAAGGCCAATGGGGAAATTTGGCCAGGACCAGGGTTACACCCCTACTCTTTTCGAGAAACACCCTGGGATTTTTAATGGCCACAGAGAGTCAGGACCTCGGTTTTACGTCTCATCCGAAGGACAGCATCTTTTTACAGTATAGTGTCCCCGTCACTATACTGGGGCATTAGAACCCACACAGAGCACAGGGTGAGCACCTCCTGCTGGCCCCACCAACACCTCTTCCAGCAGCAACCTTAGTTTTTCCCAGGAGGTCTCCCATCCAGGTACTGACCAGGCTCACACCTACTGAGTTGCAGGGTAACATAGCTGTTGGCCATAGAAAGAAAATAATTATTTTGTAAAAGTTTTAAATTATAAGTATAATAAATTAAAACCTTAATGGTTTTAATTTAAAATGTTTGACTTTTAAACAAAGAAAATTGAACATTTTAAAATTTATATTTAATATAACTATATCTTGATTATATAAATAATAAATAAAATAACAGACTTCCAACTATATCACCACTATACCACAGTCCTCATGATATCATGTCTTATGTTAGGAATAATTTTTAAAAGTGGGTGTGACTGTATGGAAGATTTAATGTGAAGTTATGTGCATTAGTTGAAGTAAATGTGATTTTATTTCAATTTTAAAACATCTCAAATTCATTTTAGGTTTTCAGAATAAGTGTCATCTATTGGGATGTGTGAAAATTACTTTCTAGTCTAAATTATCTTTCTGTGAAATCTGACTAAAATTATCCAAAAAAATATTTGAAATGCTGGTTTTAGATATTGCTAAACGGACATGAAGTTAGATACCTTTAAATTATCTTCAAATGCTTAAAAAAAGGTAGGAAGATTTTTCTTCAGTATGAGATAATTTGCAATTAATTTTTAAATTTGTCACTAAAGTATCTGCAAAAAATAATTATATTTAACATATCTTAAAATAAATGTAAGTTTATTCAGTGATGTATTCTACATACTGTATCAGGACTTGCACAAGAAGTCGTGAACAAATAGATTAAAACATGAATTATCTTTAAAAGAGGACTTATTCCTTCTCAGGTGTGTTGAAATAAAACCGAATATCAGAATTATGCTTCAGCAATTTGAATTATTCTAAGAATACATACATGGATATTTCTAAATGTATTACATATTTTATGAAATGTTAACAAATTAATATGTGACAATTTCAGGATTGCTTGAATTAGATTTTATCTTTAGTTTATTTATATATGTACAAAAATATTTTGAAATATCTAAATTATCTGACTTATCATCTGATCTGGCACATACAGGTAACAAACTTGTACTCGGGTATTTGTTTTTTAATAGTGTTATTTAAAAAACGAAATGTCTTACTTTTTCTACATTGGGAAGACAAAATGAGGGTAGAAGACCCCAGGACAGGAATTCTTCTTCATTGTCTATAATAACCCCTGCACTTTGCAAACAACTGTTGTGTGACACGTGAGGGTTAGTTTTGTTCTATAAACCACATGATATTAGCACTTACATCATGGACTGAATATGTCATTAAAATAAAATACAGCTAATTAGAGCTTTGCCCTGGAGTTCTCAATGTGTTGATTTTTTAAAAGATTTTTGTCAAAAAGGGAGGCAATTATTGCTGTTCAACTCAGAACAATCATGTTCATTCTTGATTTTGAAGCCATTCCATTGAAGGAATATAAATTAACTGGTTATTAAAAAAGAGGATGAATAATCATTTGGAAAAAAATGATGTACAAAAAAACAGAAAGAATTTAGTTCTTTCACATCTTGAGTGTCGTAGTAGTACATGCTTAATTGAAACAAAACATTTTGATTGATTATTTTCATAAATTGTTAAATTTACTTTGCAGGAATAGTCGCTACCATCAGATTAAACCAGTGACATAAATTTTGTGAACATGATAAAACTTCAGATAAAAAAAAAATCTGCACTGCATTCAGACTAGAGGTACTCCACAGAAATGTTTAATTCCACAATATGTATATTTATCAAATGTATTTATTGAATACTCTTTTAGTTTTCAATGCAGCATATCAGATTAAAAATGAAATCAAAAGAAAACAGGACAATGTTGCAACACACAGAGAATACAAAGGAACACAGAGAACAATGTTGCAGCACCAGTCATTGAAATCCTTTGAAAATATACCCGTTCTGTTTTTAATGCATTAATTTTATTATCTTTTAAATAGTGATAATTATGCTCCATTTTTTCTGGCCCACTGTGCACACAAGGACCATGTCAAGGTTAACTCTGTCAATGTTTAAACAGAACTACTGTTTACTTCTGCTTTTACAAAATGTGGTATTTCTTTTCTTTCATGTCTTTTCTTTTATACACAAACGCATCAGAACATTCAGTAATGTACTATAGCTTATAGGACATTAATATAGATATTAATTTAAATTGTAATACATGTAATATAGGCTAAACAAGTTTAAGTAGTATGAATTTAGCCTTACAGATGTAACAAATAAGTATTTCGATAAAAAGGCATGTTGTGTTTTCAATACCTCTCAGTATAAATATTTACAGTAACTTAAATGAGTAAATTGATGTAAAAGCTTATTTTGTTCTACTTCTGTTCCAGTGTGTATATGTGTGGCTCAATGTTGTATCAATGTGGCTTCACCAGACTGAACAATACCTGCCATGTGCCAAATAATGTTATTGAGCCACATTTCGGTAGTCTCCTTGAGACACTGCCTTTTAGCTTGATTTAGTTTTGAAAATGTTGAATTTAGTACAGATCATTCTGCTGATCATTTTCTTGTACGGAACATTTTCTTTTTACTCTCACTTTTACGCAGAAGTAGTACGAGGAAAACATTTTTTGTGTGCATGCTCTTTCCTGGAATGCAAGCCTCTGATTCTTAGGCTTTGGCAAAACAAGACAAAAATAGAAAATCCCTTCTCACCTTCAAAACAACAAATTACGTCTGGAAAAAACCCAAAGAAAACACACAGAATGCAGAAAGGTCAGTCCCGTACAAATGATTTAATGCACAGTATCATATCTAAGGAGTTTTCTGAACTCAACTGTACTTGAACACCCCTGTGGGAGCGTTCTGTTTTTGTGTGTAGGGGTCAAAGGTTGGTTTCAACCTAGTAAACTGTGATAAAAATCTACATTTTTTTAACCCAGAACTGGTGTATTAGAAGAATGTATTTCCTTTAAGAACACATGATTTATACACTAATGCAAAGGCCTAGGTCTCCTGAATACATCTCACATGCTCCATTCCTACAAAAAATTATTCCGGACACACAACATTTACTACTCCAAAACTTTTCTGCTTTTTTATTACTTTTTACACTATGTTTGATAGATTTCTGAAATTATCTACAACAAAACAAAACTGGAAATGTTCACTTTAAGCCTCACTGTGAACCATTGAAGTCTGTCTCCTTTACAGACTCTGAGCTCAGTGCATGTTAAATACTGTACATGTAACCTTGTTGGGTCTGCAGCTTAGCCCCCTTTTAGCCCCAGTATTAATTACTGTTTGCTCAATGCATGGACAACCCCATCACTCAGTATTTCAACTGCACGAGAATCACTCAGTTAATGAGCTCTGAGAACCCAAAGCCATCGGGATGCACTAAGAAGATAGTAACTTTAAATTTCTGCTACAAGCCAGCCACCTCCCTGATACTCTCCCTGTGATACATGTCCTTCACCAGAGGCGTGACAGAGGGTTCGAAATCGTGTTTGAAATAGAGAAATGAAAGAAGAGGGTGTACTCTCTTCTTACTGTCAGTGGCTAAAATATAACTGAATTGTATAAAAAATGTTATTACTAGTATGGTATCAGAACCTTATCTTTCTAGATTACTAAAACATAGGATTTTACTTTATCCTAAAAGAGTATGCATTACCTATTTGTTAAAACATAGCACATTTTCAAATAACTTGCAATTTATAAACCAGCAATCCATTGAATACTTTTGATTCTCTTAAGGCCTTACACACGCCCTTTTCATTTACTTGGATTTTCTCACACGGTCATTTGTTTGGTCTTAATTTTGCTGTTTATTAATCAGTGATGTCTGTCCCACAGTGCTGACTTCTCTTCTAGCTAATGAGCACCGCCCCCTGCTGGTAAATTGAAAAACAGCGCGGATTCTTATCTATTATTAGGCCATCTGTTTTAGACATGTATCTTGTAAGGGTCTATTCATTTACGAGTGAGAACATTTAATTAATTGCTTGTGTATCTGTACATTTATTGTCCAAGAGAATGGTTTATGCAGGTTTCCATTTATAGAAAGACTGACATAAAATTAAATTGACATCATAATTTTGACGCTCTTTTATATACAGGCTTGCCAGAGGATGTGAACAATAAAACTAGTCTCACTTTCGAGAAAGGCGAAACGTATATTATTCATTGCAAACAAATGCCTTATAAATATACATATCTAACTTTGTATTCTGTGTTATTGTTGCTCTCTTTTCTAAAAGACATCAGGGTATGAAACTGTTGCTCACAAACTGGAAGATCAATAAAATACCAAAAAGATTTTATGAAAGTCATGTAAAGCAAAAATATTATATTGCGAGAAACAAGATGATAGCTTACAAGAATCAGTCTCTCTGTAGCCTAATCCACACAGAGACTACTTTTGTTTTGTCAGAAATATGTTCACAGTGATAATTGTCAGGATCCACTGTTTGGAATCTCAGCACCAAACAGATGGAGCCGACACTGATAGCTGTTTATGTTAAGCTGTTTGGCGTAACATAAATGTTTAACAAGCTCTCTCAAAGAATGCAGATGTGTCTTCCCTCTCTTACACACATGCCCAAAGCACACATTCAACACATCTACATCTACTATCCCACACCTCTTGTTACCTTTAATTCACGACAATGTTCTCATTTATTTTCCATTCCGTAAGACTGTGCTTGTTACAGGAAGACAATTAACATGCAGGGCAAGCCTCAGTTTGCTTTTACTGGTATTACTTTGATGTATTGCTAAAATACAATGCAATGAAATATATGAGATAGAAATCCAAACATTTGAAAATAATATGCTGTTAAGTTCTAGGTCCTGGAAAAAACAACAATTCTTTCTTTCTTGTTAATTGCTCTCTAAACGTAAATTAGAGACGGCATCCTTAAGACAGTTCTTTTTGCTAACAAAGAGTGTGTGTTCCCAAATTGTGGTGTGTTTCTGATGCTGTGATTCCTTTGACATTCAATAAGGTGGAAGGAGAGACTGTTGACTAGACAAAAGCTTGGGGTTCTGATGTTCAGACGAAAGCAACGTCAATCTGCACGGTGTCTTTTTAGTAAAGAGGCTTGTAGTTATTTTTTGTCAATTTTAAAATTGTTTAATTCAATTAAAACACAATTGCTGCACCCCTTTTTACTAGTGATTGTCACAGTTTTATTGATTATATTCAGTAGAATAAGGCAAAGTATATTTTTACAGCCCTTTTACCACCAGCCATAAGAAATAATTAGCGCCTTAGTAAATTATCACTTTTCAAAAAGAAGAGCTTTTAGTGTTCAGTAGACCAATAATTAGGAAAATAACAAAACCATAATGCATCACACCAGTTTTTTTATGTGTGTCATTAAAATATGATTAATATTTTCTTCTGGTCAAATCATTATTTGCTTAAATGATTAAATTATCTCCTCATTATTAAGAAACAGAGCACAAATGTATTTCTTATCCGTATTTGCGCACAGTGAGCTCCACAGTTCTTGGGTGCCTTTTCTACTAAAGTGTGTGGTATTAACTGAAACACACAATTGTTTTCCAACTAAATGTATAATAATCACCTTGCTGTTTTTTAATGCCATCCATCAGTGTCTTGGTTTTAGACTTTTAGACTCTTTCTGGTTGTGTTAAGGTGTAAAGATCTCAATCAATCAGATCTAAGGTGTGCAAACATCAGATTCAACTATAAAAAAAAATGTTGTTTGTTATAGTATAGAATAAATGTGTATATATTGGACACTTTGTGTATGAAATTACCGCTTTCATGTATTAATCCATAAAATATGAAGCTTACTTTAATATAATATGCTGTCAAAAGTGAATTGTATGCTACCTTAAACTGATTATTAACTGCATAGTTATTAATTTTCTGATTGTTTAAAATTCTGATATTTGTGATATTAACACAGTTGTCTTAACAAAGGGTTGTGGATGCCCCAGCCAGTTTTCAGAAACTGTTCAAACTTTTTTTAAGACTGGATGAGATCCCCCAGTTAGTTACTGAAAACCAAGTGGTTCAAATGACCTCTTCTTCTCTTGAAATTGTGCTACCTGTTTGTCATACGCTTATACAGAATACTTTGTAAAGTGTTGCTGGATTTTGTTTTTGTTTCAGTGTGTTCGTTCTCCTTTTCTTTGGTTTAACCAAACGTCTTAAAAAAACTACTTTTTTTCAACAATACCTTCTGTTTTGGATCATATCGTTTTCAAAATGCATTTCGCAGTTATTAGCAGGCGTTTCCTGTGTTTGCTTTTTTTTACTTTCACAACGCATGGCATTAATACGACCACTGTAACAAGACACTAACAACAAAATGGTTCAGTTAAGTGCCTGGAAGTTAAAAAAAACGTCGAAAATCGTTCCAGTCTCACAAGGAAAAAAAAAGTTCCTTTTTTGCAATAGACAACAGACTTCAATTAACGAAAAGAAAAAAAAAACATTGGCTGACAGACCACTTCCTGCATGTATTTTCATTTAAATTAGCCGAGTTAAAAGACAGTAATTAATCCTCCCTGGGAAAAAAACACCAAGAAAAAAATAATGGTACTAAGATGCAGAAGAATGAAAATACGTACAGAACAGGCACCTTTTCGAAAAAATTACACCAAGTGAGAAGTTCTGTTTTTATCCACAGCTACTTTCGGCTTCACCTAATACGATAAAAAAGTTTTAAAAAACGAGTATTAAATGAGAATTCTTTGTGACTAATTGTAGTCAAATAGTACGACACAAGAAGTGGAATACACATACAAAAGCAAAGTCATGCCTTGCATTTGAAGTCGGCACATGAAAAGCCGGTCTTACAGATCCACAGGGCTATTGTTGGTTTTAGTTTGGCACCCCCAATCAATACCTTACAGGAAGAGATTTAATACGTTTTTTTTAAATCTGGGAGAAATAAGGGGTTCGGGAGGTATTGTCGGTTTGTCAATGGGTTTGGAGGGGACTTTCAAGTTCCTTTGCTTTCACCTGCTGGGACCCATTTGGTCTCTTTCAGACACAAAGGAAAGGCAAAATGAATAAACAATACAGGGATAAGGGTTCCTTATGCAACCCCGATGGCATAATCAATGGGTACTTGTAATCTCCATTGTATCTCACAGGGGTAGCTGTAAAACAATTAAATCTTCCTTCTCAGGCATTTCAGTTCCGTAGTTAACCTGCAGCTCTGAATGCAGTGAGGTAATGCGGTAACTGATTTAGCTTCTCCTCGTTTCCTCTTTTTGTGTGCGCGCCCTGCAAGGTGAATGGAAGTATTATATCGACGCGTTTGTATTGGTTTATGGTTTTTTTTTTAATTGCCCTAAAATATGACGCACCTTCTCAAAATATTAAATTTCAAAGTAATAGATGCTGGACGGATAGATAGCTTAACCCATGATAACGAAAAATAAAACGATGGCATGCGATTAACTTTTTTTTTAGTTTTCCCGTCGGCCCCTCTTTTATTTTTATTGCAAACATTGCAAAATAAACCTGCTTTGCACCTCTATACAATTTTATCATCTAGCACGATTGCGACCACGAGTATCGAAATATATGACGTTCATTCATTTTCGCATGGTGTGCATTTAGTAAAATCTATCTTTAAAGGTACGCACAAATTGTGTGTATAAGCACATGAGCCATAATTACAAATCGTGTTTCTTTTTCCTGTATGTTATTTGCTTAATACTCACTCATATTTGCAGTGGTGGCATAAGTGTCAGTTACAATTACTCTTGAAGCAAATTATAATACAACTAGAATTAAAGGTACCCTGGTTTATTTGCCATTAGCCATGTAAAGGTGTATTTCATGGGCCTTAATTAAATTTCTGATCCCAGATTTTAAAATATTGCAGATCAACGTACGATAGAAGTGTTAAGTGCTTTTTAAGCACTAACTACACGTTTACTTGTCAAATAAGTTACTGCTGGATAGTGATACTCTTGTTAAAGATTTATCTTTAGTCATTATTTTAAAAAATAAAAATGCAAGTGTCTTTCCATGATCTTTCCCAGGCCCGAAATGGGTATTCAAAGATTTAAATGGGTGTTATTGGATCGCTTCGCATTATTTTAGAAAACTGCAACAAGAATCGCAGTAGTGCGGGCTGAACACACGTTCGCACCCAAGTACTGCGGCGACATCTCCTGGCACTTTTGAATATTGATGTAAGTCCTTGACTCTCCTTTCCCCTTCTTCTGTCGAACACGACTCTGTTAGAAAAACGTTTCACGTTTATTTTTATGTGCTAGCAGTATTTGTATTTAAACTAATTAATATTTGTGTTTATATACTCGTTTAACACAGGTTTTCCGACAACATCTGAAGACATAAGCAGAACATATTTTTGTGCTTTTTATTTAAAACTGTATTGAAGAGTTGAGCATGTTTCAGAGAAGTTAAATATACCTTAATTATCAGCATTAATTTTAAACTAAACAGAATTCTGAATCTACTTTTAATATGGAATACTCAGTTCGAATTGTGCCACAATGAAATGGACAGTTTTAAACGGGCTAATTTGAATGTAATGTTGTGTCAGGTGTTTTCTACTCATTGTGACTGTGAAAATGCACTTCTCTGTTATTCAGTTTAAAGTGAAATTGGGTTTAAATTTGACGAATATACTTCGTCAAAAGAAGCTAGAATGCACACTTTTTATTGACTGTCATTGCACATTTATTTGGGTGTTTTGACTCTATGTGTGTGGCATTAATTATGCACTCACTTATTCCAGGTGTAGTAAAAATAACTAAAGCAAAGCATGTCTGACCTCCAATGGTATTCTTTAGTAAAAGAATGGGCTCCATTTCAGGTCTGTAGAGCTCAGTGAAAGCTGATTCTACTAAATCTTCACTTACGCACTACTGAATTCTTAAATTATTGTGTCCAGCTCTCCCTGTCCATTATTTCGAAGGTCATTATTGTAAAATGTTCTGGTGAGAATGGGACTTCAGACAAAATGTAATATTAGAAAGGTAAGGGTATTAGTAAAGCTATATTTAAAAAGCCTCACGTGTGTAATACACAGACTTAACTATTTTCCATAATTTCCATATTCCGAGTATTAGGCACATGCATGTTCAGGGACCATGAGATACCCGTTCCACCTAAGTTCTCTTCACTCATGTCAGCAGGGAAAATAGAGGGCTTCAGAAGCAAGCTAATTGACAAGAGGGGAAGGGCCTTTCATTAAACAGGAAATATTATGAATCAACAACTACCTGTTAAATTAATGGGGAGTTTTCTGAGACAAACATAAAGCCCCAGATTTATTTAGATATCACGGAGGATGCTTTGTATGAGGGGATATGGTTATTTGAAATCAATACACTTTCATGGCTAATAATGTTTTTACACCAGCGAGCTGTGCTCATTAATTGTACTGCTGGGTGAGCAAAATGTCATTTTTACTTCCCTCTCCCTTATTGTACACCCATTTTTTGCAACAGCTTAAATATGGGCCTTTTAAGACCTTTTCCAAATCAGTCATTTTTTTCATTAAAGTAGGTTTGCGCCAAATTGATCAGGACAGTTCAACAGACTGACACTATTTACAAATGTGAGAAAATAAACTAGAGCTGGAAATACAATCTTCACCTTGGACTTCACCTCGGAGAATAGCAGTTGGCATCCCAAACTAGCTCTTGTGATGACACGTCAGGTGGGGTGCTTAAAAACACAGTTTCAGGGTGTTGTTAGCCTGAGCTCCACGTTGCCAAAGCAAAGAGAGAAAACCAAAATGGTTAGGCTCACTTCCACAGAAACACCCGCCAAGGCGGCTCCTAATGAACACTCGGTGCAGATCATGTGGATTTGTCCCCAGATTCTCAACCACGGCACTTTGTAGGTAGTTCCTTCTACCGGCCACATCTGGTAGAATGGGAGGATCAGCGCCTGTGGCTGGGAGGTTGCTGGTTTAAATCCTGCCGCTGGCAGAGGAATCCTACTATGTTGGGCCCCTGAGCAAGGCCCTACACCCCAGCTGCTCCAGGGGCGCCGTATAAATGGCCAACCCTGCGCTCTGACCCCCAGCTTCTCTCCTTGTCTGTGGGTCTCTTGGAGAGCAAGTTGGGGTGTGTAAAAAGACAAATTCCTAACGCAACAAATTGTATATGGCCAATAAAGTGATCTTATCTTATCTGTCCAGAGCTGGATTCCTGGACAGAGATCACAATACTCCCCCCAGATATGACACCAATCACCTACACCCAGCAATACTGGAACTGGTCACTGCTTAAATACCTGGTGGACTGGAGCAACAAGGGTGACGTACCTCGCTCAAGACACAACAGCAGTGCCTGCAGTGGGGACTTGAACCCACCAATTGGAGTCTGGAGACTCTACTACACTTCTCTGCCACCCACAACCACAGATCTATCTGCCCATTTTCTAAACCACTTTATCCAGTACAGTGTCACAGGAGGAGCTAGGGCCTGTCCCAGCAAGCAGCGGGTGCAAAGTAGGATGCCATCATGGGGCACACAGAAACACACACACACACGCACGCACGTCAGGGGCAATTTTACAGAACCCTGTTACCTGACAAGTATGTCTTCGGACGGCGGGAGGAAACTGAAATACCCAGGGGAAGCCCACACGAACACGAGGAGAACATGCAATCTCCTCACAGATATCTGCTCAGGAACTGAACCCAGGGTCCCACTGTGCCACCATGCTGCCCACCACAAATCCGTGTCCTGTTTATTCATTAACCTTGTTGTGTTGTGTCTTTGGATGTAAAAAAACATAACAATAAGATCAAGGTACTTTTAAACAGATTATCGTTTAGTATAGAAGTCATGGAAATTATTTGTTTGGGACATTTAATTCAGAGAAAAAAGACAAGAAACCTATCTTCTCTATGTTTGTGAGCTTTATGGATTAAAATGGGTTGAGCCATTTTCTCTTTCAATTTTGCTAAACTAAAGAGATGAGTGCACAGAATTACTGTTTTTAAAGGAGCATAAGAGATACACTGTCAGTTAAGCAAAGAAGAGGTTGAGTGCCCTTCTTAGAAAAGAAATCTCAAAATCATTTATGACTTCCTTTTCGCAACCAGAAAAAGGAATAAAAATAGATAGGAATCACTTACTACTCAAAAATCACACACAAATATGTTGTCTGACAAACAATACATATATATTTAATCAACAATAATATCAATCTTATGCCATTGCTGTCTTATTTTATAAAATAAATATGTAGTCTATTCACCCCCAATAGAGTCATCATAAAAAATCCTTTTCAAGTCTTAATTGAGAAAATTAATGAATCAGGAAAACAAATGTCTCACTGTCCTTTAAGGTAACATCTAAAAAATGTCCTAGGAAATTCAAATACCACCAGGAGGACAAGCTGATAAAGTAACCAATAAGACAAAGCAAAAGTTACTGCAGGTGTGTCGATGGCGAATGAGTGACATCTGTTAATCCACAAAGAGATCTTGCAGCATGTTGGTAAGGAAACATAGTCGAGTTGTTTCTGTTGATAAGAAGGTGACAGTGACAAATCAATCAACATAAGTCAGTTTTGCTTGTACTGTAGGTATGACAATCAGATTAATGCTCATCTGAGTGATCTTACCACAAAATGTCACTTGTTCAGCATTTAGAAAAACTTCAGAGTTTCTGATTCTAAATATCACAAAGCTGGCCTTTTGTCATGATAACAAAGTTAATATGTGTGAGATGGGAGATAAATGGCTAGGAGCAGCCCCAAGCATTTCCTCATCTTCTTTCTGTAATTTCAGTCGTTTGGTCAAATTCACACAATGACTAAACAAGCCTACGAATATAAAGGGAGGGAACAGCATCCTTAATTCTGGCTGAGGAAATGATCTTCGCCAGTGCTGTCACAGCCCCCTCACTTACAAAGAATGAGCCAGGGAGACAGTTTCAAGTGTGAAAATGGGGCAAAGTGAGAGGTAATTTTGATCATGGAGGGAGGAGTTTGTTATGCATTGACAAGCTTTCAATGTCTGAAATTAGTGCCATTTTATTATGCAGTGGGGTCATCTATTGTTGAATTGAAAATGAGTACAATTCTAAACATGCCTGTTTCACAAATTGCTTTACTTTTTCACCATGCATAGACCATTACCTGAGTGTGGAAGCACAGAGACTGTCTTAACAGGTTAGGTTTTGTCAGTCTGGATCACAGTCGGACAATGATAATGGTGATAATGTTTGACTGTCAGCCATTCAGGTTGAGAGAAGAGCACACTTTTGCAGTTTAACTTTTGAGATGGTGGAGTTTTCAACAGATAAGCGGGTCTATTGTCCATCCTAGCATGTGGTTAATTTTATGCAATCACCATTAGACAATCAGATAGCAACAACACAGATAGCAACAAGCCCAAATCTGAGATGATATATTTCCAACAGCATTAAGAGTTCTCATAGTCACAGATTATGTGCTATGCAGAATAACTTCACTGTGCCGGCAACACCAGGAAAAGCCCAGCACATCCCTGTAGAGACCTGTCATATGGCATAATTACCTCCGGGACTGATTTGGGGATGGAAGTCAATTTCCACACTTTCTGCTTTCATTTTGATCGACCTTCCATTATAGACAGCAATTACAGTCACAAACCATAAAGATGTATATACTGTTTCTGTGAAACGCAATTTCAGTTAAGAAGCAGGATGGTGGCCGCGCAGTTAATCGATCAATTTAAAGGCCTTTTAATCCCAAAGGATCTCAAACTGCTTCACATACTGTATAGGAGGGGACTCATTTCTTCAACCACTGGATCCCAGGTTCAGTTCTGGCTCACAGCTGTGATGTGTGCATGTTCACCCGATGTTTCTGTGGGATTTCTGCCCTGTGGTGGACTGTTACACTGGAGCAGTCATGAGCTCTCACCCTGTGCTTCTGGGTTGGGCTCCAGGTCAGTCACAAGCCCTTCCTGGCTTTGAGATGATGGATAGATGCAGGATTTCACTGGCTTTCTGGTTCATTGTTTAAATTGAACACAGCACAAAGCTGATGTTTAAAGTGAATAAGCATGTTTCTGTGCACAAAAAAGGTAGAGAATCTGAATAACTGGGACAGCAGCAGAAATAGACAGCTGTTTTTGAAAAAAAAAAACACAATGAAAATCTGTCTTTCAGTAGGAGAACAATGCAAGGCACACGCCACTAGAGGTCACAGTACATCCTGATGAGAACTGCAGAATCAAAGCAAGGAAATTCTGCAGTCAGTAAGACACAAGAATAGAATACAGACAGAATTGTAGATGTGTCAACTAATTGAATTGAACAAACGTGGAGCCCGTTGCTACAGTCTGTTGTCCTAATATGATTTACTATTATTGTGGTTCTTAATACTATAGGAAATATGGTATAAATTATGCTGCCTTGATAAAAGAAATGGCAATATACTGTAGCAATGGAAGCTTTTAGAATGACAAAACTACTGGAGTAAAGACTGTGAATATGATTCTAAGCAGATACAGATACAGACTATCAGTGTTACTCAATGTTATGAAGGAGTTTGGCCTCTGGACTTGCATTTAGGAGATTCTGGGTTTTGAAAGGCATTGCTATTATCCCCTAGAGTAAGGAGTAAGTAAAATGTCAAGCTGTATAAAGAGGTGTAAATATAAATGACATTGGATAGAACTGAAGGCCAATTAAATTGATAATAATCCCCCACGTAAATGAATAATAATCCCACTGTTTTTATTTCTTGTCTGTACCTTGTTGCAGCAGACATGAATATGAACCTGATAAACTTAATCAGTTATCAGTTCACACCCTCAAGAATGCATGAAACAAACAAAATCCTGATTATTCATTATAATATGGCATATCAAGGAAACTGTATATATTATTGACTGTATATATATATATCTTAACCCTGATGTGAATTACTATATTGATAATAATTCTTAGTTCGATGCAAATATTAAAGTTTTACTGTTTAGACTAGATGCAATGCAATTTTTCTTTGCATATTTTTGATTCAATTAAATACATTTAAAAAGAATGGTATCCTGATTTACATTTACTCCATATGCACAATAAGCATTTGGAGGCTTTTAATATCATTGGAGGTTTATTATTAATTAGTCTGAACACAAAAAAGAGGCCTTTTGGCCCATCTGGCCTGTTCTGAATCAAAGAGCCAGTTCTTGAAAAAAGCTCCGCTACATACTAGTGTAGCTTGTTTCAGACCCCCATAACACTTAAGGGTGGGTGAATTGATAATTAATTTATCCAAAACAACATTGTTTGTACCTGTTTATATAGATGGGTATTTTATTTAAGCAGTCTAAGTGAAGTGCGTTGCCCAAGGTTACAACAACAGTCTCCTGCCCACATTATAAGACTCTTTATACTCTGCTTCTATAGTACCACATTTTCATATAAAGGTTAAAAAACCTTCTGCAAAGTGGAAGTGGAGAATTTAAGCAAAACGCAGAGGCTGAGTTAACTTGTCTTTTCCTTTGAGAAAAAAAGACTGCTGATGAAAGCTTGACTAAATGTCATTTGCAAGATGAACTTTAATCACTGTTTTACAGAAGAACTTAAAGGAGAGAGCATGCTTACAGTAGCGATCCACGAGGACTCTCCTTGTGCTGGTTTGTTATTCAGCCGATTTCAGGATGAGAGAAATCGGTAAAAAATAAATGAAAATAGCTCCCATGCAGCTCATTAAGCTTGGCAATGTCCTGTAGCTGAAAGAAATTGGGTGCAGCCCCTGGTACAAGTGGATTACCACGTCCTTAATGAAGTACAAATCTGAAACAAAAATCTCTTAAACGAAAAAAAAAACATTTTTATTTTATTATTATTAATAATATATTATTATGTTCAAGATCCACTGAAGAGGATTTCAAGACACAGAGGAAAATGAATAATGATCATCAAACATCTTGCCTTGAAGGTGGAGGAGCTCCATTTAAAGAAAATGAAGGAGGAACTTTTCGCTGTGATTTCAGGGTGCGAGCGAGTCACAGTACAGGCTTCCATTAGCAATGGTGCCATGAAGAAGGAGCTCAGTGGCTCAGCTCCACAGACGCCTTCCCCACCTGCTATATCATGTCCAGGACTGGCACTGCCACCACCTTCTGATCAAAATCAGTACATTGGCTGCAAACACTTTCTTCACCTATTTAATTTTCTGCTGCCATTCCATGGAAAAAACATTTTCCAATAAGAGTGGATACAAAACCCCATGGGACTAAAATGAAAGTATCACCCACTGAGCCGTCCCTTCAAAAGCAATGCTGTAATCTCAGATTGCTGGAACATACCCACGATCAGTATTATCCTCTACTATACTGACATGTATTTAACAACTTGTTCTTGATTACAACCTTAGGGCAGATAAGCACCAGAGCCAGTTTTGAGAGGGGAGAAAAATGGTATGGTCAGCCTTCTTCCTCTCTTCTTATAGGAATGGACAAAATTGTCCTGTGAGGGACTTTTCAACATAATCTAGTCAAGTAAAGATGTCTTGCCAGTCACTGGTAAGTAGGAGGAAACACTGGAGCATCCTAAAAAACCCTGATGAACACGTGGAAACAGACAGACACCTAGTGCTGGAATCAAGCCCAGGATGTGGTGGCAGGGAGACAGCAGAGCTAATCATCATGATGTCCTGTAATGCATCGTTAGGAGTTATGCTCATTACCGATATTACCAATAATGTGATGCTCACTGCAGTTCACATGCTAAAAATATACATCTTTATGGTTCTTAGTTCAAACCTGGGTGCACATACTGTTAGCTAATAAAAAGATCTGGGTGGCCTCCAGAGTGGCTCAACTGGTAAACGTGCTCTCCTGAGCACTGTTTGAACCCTGTGATCATGGGGTCCATCCTGGGTCATGACACGTGTTACTGTCACATGGCACACTGACTGTGACCCAATTTCCCCCAGCTGGAGGAAGCACTGATGCTCGGTGACACAGTGCCCCCTGTGGCCTCCCCAGTACTTGCAGGCTGACACTGAACCTCCAGGACAGGGCTGTGCTGCCTGTGATGTGTGAAAAGACAAGTGACCTGACAAGTGGAGGGTTGGAGGAGTCTGCCTATATGTCTTCATTCTCCCTGGTGTATGGGAATGGCGCTTGTAGCAGCAAGCGGAGACGTAAAAGACGCACGATTTGCTATTCCAAAGTATCGAGTGTCATCAAAATTACTATCCAGTCAAAATTAAAAAAAGAAAAAAATAATATAGCCCATCCTTTGTACTCTAGAGCCAGAATGGGCCACTCTAGAATAAACAGAAGATCTTTGTTTTTTTATTCAGATGCTGATCTTTATTACTTAAACAACTAACTAGTAAAGTAAGAGATGAACACGGTGGTTTTGAGGTCTCAACTGTAAAACATCTTCAAATCCTGGATAATTATCGCCTTCAGAGACAGGAGCTGCCCCCTCCCTGCCCTTGCCCCAAAGTGAGACAGCAGATAGTGGCAGCACATCATTTAGTCATCAGGACTGTTTCTCATGAAATTCCGTCAAAGTCGGTATTCATGTCTGTTTTAATTCAAGTATTGTTTCCAAAAGAAGAAGCAGCAGCAGAATTATGGGTTACAGTTGCAGTGTAGTGACATTTAAATTGAGCACAACAGATCGGACACGATAGAGCGGGTATTTTCCAATGAGCACTGAAACAAAAATACTTAACAGGCCGCTGGAAGCAGTAGGAGGCCTAATAAATTTAAATCTATTTTCTTGAGAAAGCTGTAAAAAACGTGAGCAGAGTACTTAAAGGAAACCCAGGAAACACAAAATAAAGGGGATGCAATAGGTAAGCTGAAAGACTAGACACCACAAACAACGCCTTCAAAAATTCTTTTAACTCTTAAATAAAATGAAGAGGCTCTTTCCTCTAGCCCTGTCTCACCGACGGCCCCCATCTCGTTTCCGTGGCAACTCGTGCACTAGAGCTTGCGTACGAGGTGTGTTCACCATTCTCATTGTTGAATGTACAGTAAAGCATGTTGCTAAAATATTAATATACAGGAAACAGGGTGTTAGTGACACTGACCCAAACCCTGGGTTTGTCTGCTGTGTTCAATTAACACATAACGCAAACTGTGTTTTCTCTTTCATCGGTTTAAATGGCACTTTAATCTGGATGTGGTCATTGTGGCATGTTAAATTTCTGAAAAATAAGACATTTCTACTCAAATTCTGTGTTGCCAACAAGTACATTGCTGTCTATGAGAAGGGGGAGACAGGACTGAGACCATTGGAAACCATTAATTTGATGAGATGCATTTGCCAAGGACGGATATGCAGACAGTTGTTATTGTTCAGTCAGATTATAATCTGACATCAAAAAACACTTGTAAGAGTGAACTCCTAAAAGAAAGAGATATTTTTGAAATTCTGCTGGAAATAGAGTGTAAACATTTAAACCTTTTTGCCTATATGTCTATTGATAAGAGAAATGGATGTTTTACACATTTTATAAACTTTATATGAAATACATTATTCACATATGATTTTTTTTTTCTCTGAGTCCTTTTGCAGTACCATCAGATATGTTGTCATTCTGTGTGCTAGATGTACTGTAGCACTTGAGAAGTATCGACAAATATATTTCTTTAGCTCGTGTGATAAGAAACAATTACAGGGTTTACAAAAAAAGAACAGAAATCCACAGTATCTTGAAAAGGGTACTACAGTGCTAAAAACAGGACTCTTACTACGTAAAAGAAGCACAATAATATGCTGAAAACTGAGAGCCAGCTACAGAAGTATAGAATTAGAATGATCAAAGAATTACAAGTTATTTGAATTAAAAGAAAAGACTTCTTACATTAATCAAAATAGGAGACTTGATTCAGGGGTCAGTCCAGTCTTAGCTGTAGTGTTGAATACCAATCAATGGGAACTAAAGCAGTTTAATCTAATCTCCTTGAATTGTCCTAAATTTAAAGTTAAAAATTCAAAACCAGTGAGCCAAGATATTCAGCCATTAACAGCCCAGACTTATAAGACATTAATACACGGTGGAACAGAGACATTGTAAGTCTGACATCAGGCATTAGACACTCATTAGAAGGTAGTATAAATATGTTAAACTACACCTACACCCTATTTAACTCAAAAAGGGTATTAATGATTATATATTCAATAATTAGAAGCACTTTATTGATAAATAAAAGTAAAATTGATTACAAAGTAGGTAATATTGTCTAACACCTTTCAAGACAGGTATTTGAAATGTTTCTCAATAACCACTTTCAAGAGAAATCCAGAAAGTGAAAAACATGCCTGATGTGACAACTAAAAAAAGTGGGGTTTAAGAATGGAAAGATATGTAGAGATAACATTTGAGGGTTATGCAGTAGTTGACCCAGTCTGAATTTAGTGTGGACAAAATAGAATATTGCATTAAAAAATGGAATATTGCATTACAAGACTGTTCATAAACTTCATACTGCAAAACCTATGTCTGCAGAAGGTTGGTGGAAATGCAGTTATTGCCTTTGAATGGGACATTTCATTCTGATTTTTTGAAATGTGGAAAAATTACAACTGCTCTGTATTAATTTCACCTGCAAGGATATGTGTGAAAAAAACTAGCTGGGGGAGACCTGCGACAGACCAGGCAGCCTGGTGTTGTGTGAGATGCCCAGCTCTTCCTGCACTATTCCTCTTGCATACGTGCAATCTGAATTAGACGTTTAAGAAACATGACTGTTCTTCACTGACATGGGGAAGGAATCAAGACTATAACAGCTGTTATCAAGCACCCATGTAAGTCGTAGAAATTTATATACATGTAATTCCTACACAGCATTGTTTTAATTGCCAATAATCAGTACCCTCATTCCTAGCTACTGTATGTCATTACCAGGCAGCCACATATTCCCAACATACTTGCTGAAGCTGTAAAGATAAAAGACAAAATGAAAAAAAATGAACAATTATAGCCATCTCTTTGGTTTATTGTCCGCGGTCAAATTCTATTATTTTAATATGCAAACAAAATCATGCAGACAATTCACTATGAACGGAATTTATTTAACTATATTTCAAATAACTAAAAAAAAACATGTTTACTGAAGGTATTATTAAAATTACAAATGCAACCAAAATAACAATCACAAACTTAACACAGCATCTGATATTTAAACAGCTTCATCCTAATTGCTACCCACAAAATTGAAATTGGTATATGAAGATATAGTTACAAACAAAGAATTACAGAAAATAGACCGAGCAGGATTATCAATAATTAAATTTTAATATCCCCATATTGTAATGAGTTATTTGTTCTTTGATGAAAAGAGCAATACAACACCAACAGTGGCTTAAACAAATTTGTATTAATGATAACAATACACAATAATAATAACAACCCACACTAAGAACACACAACACAAAGTACAACATACAAGTTGCTTTATTTACAAACAAGGCATCCCAGCGGCCTACATCCAGACCAACCAAAAAACCCACACTGCTACCAAGTAATCAACTCCTATATCACAGGCCAAGGAAGATAAACATGCCCTCTAAACTAAAAAGAACATGACCCGCAGTTAAATCTTTCTCTCTATAAATCTGGATGCCACAAAGCAAATGGGGCACCTATCTCTCTATTCTAAAAAAATGCATCTACTAACCAGGAGAGGTCATTTTTAACCTTGGGATTCTCTACATAGAGAATCAAAGTTTCCTAAAATCAACAGAATTAACAAGGTTCAGATACTTACTGAGTCTGGTCTTAAAGGCTGATCGGAACAAGGACCTCTCGCCTGGCAATTTCTGTTCTCCTTGTGTCATGCTGTCTGTCCTCTCCCCTCTCATTCTTCACTTTTATCCTGTGCTCCTGGAGTATTGATAGCTCTTACTGATTTATCCAGCACTTGATTAACCAAGGTAAAGCAGACAACTCCTTTGATCAATGTGTCTCACACCAGTACAGCTCAGCAAACACCTCAGTTCCTTTCTTGCTTTGAAGCTCCCAAGAACTGCAAATGTTGACACTTTTATTGAACATAAATAAAGTAAAAACTTTTTATTTTATCACACCCGAAGAAGGCTCCACAGCTGAAATGTTGTGTTTTCTTTTCTTCTCTTTTCAGCCAGGAATAAACCTTTATTTGTTCCTTTGCAGCCTACCCCTGCTGACACAGCTCCCTACTTAAACCAGCTTTTATTGAATACGTGGATCATCACGGTTTGTGTTTTTTCCCAGTTTCTAGCGAGAGAAACACAATGACTTAATCTTAATAAACAACGATCTGCCTTAGCAATGATTTATTAGATACCATTTAAAATGATTAGGAAAGGTACAACAGGCTTATAGTTTTATTTATACAGTAGGTGCTTCAGTACCAAAACCTGTTCTACTGTAGGTATTTTCCACTAAATAAGAAACTAGTCTTTCAATTAACTTTTATCTACAACCTGTTACATTACTTAAGGTATTCTACCAAACATTGCTACCACAGTTTTATGTCTTATTTTTAATAATAATTCATGTATTTTCTAAAAATGAAACAGTATACAGTACCTAGCCATGCCAGTTATGTCATGTTTTTTTGTCTTCTAAGAACATATTATCCTTGTTACTGTATATTGTTCAGGTTTCCTACAGGGAAAAGATCTCAGGCCCAGATAGATTGTGTACCTTTTTTATTTTCAAAATTATGTGTCTGTACGAAAACCCTAAAATGCCCTCACATTTTTTTTATTTATGCACAGTATATTTAATGTTTTAGCTTAATTAAATAGTGTAGCAGGATATAACATATTCAAATAGGCAACTGTAAGAATATAAGTATGAAATGAAAATTCAAGAAAATCCAAAAATAATTTGGGTTAGGTCATATAGGGATATTAACATTTGTATTTGTTGCTTTAATATTTAAAATAACATTTCCTTACTGGTTGCAATCTGAAGCTGATATTTCAGAACTTAAGAAAAAAATATTTCACGGTATATATTTATTAGAGGGTAAATATTATACCACACATGTATGCATGTTAAAACTAAGCTGAACCACATTTATCTAGCTTTTTTCACTTTCTGGGGATGTCTCTTCATTAAACAAATTCCACATTGCTTTTGTTTATAGAATAAAAATGGATTTCAGTAATTATCAAGAATTTTGTCTTCATGAACATTTGTAACTGCTTACATGTTGCAAATCTAAGGTTAAATAATGCTATTTGAATACGGTCAAAAACAGGTACCCAACAGATTTTTTCTCTTATTATAAAAATACAAATTGAAATATTAGTCTCAATGATAACAAATTAAAATGTTTAATAGTGCCTTAGAAAGCAATTAAAAACCAAGAAAAGTAGACTGCATGTGTGATTAAATCCTAAGACACAATTTTGAATGAAGGACATTATGAAAAGTCAACAGAAAATTTAAATTTGATCTGCAAATAAAATACTATTTAAGGATATTTGTTTTCAGATAGAATTTGGAATAACTGGGCTTAGTAGATCAGACTATTAAACAGATTAAATTGACATCTAGTTGTGAACAAATGATTGTATTCTACATTCCTGTTCTAACAAAAATCACTCAAACTGATTGAGCTGTTTCTGTTTTGTCGTTGATTAATTTTTAAGAGCAGAGCACTGTAAATCTAAACAGACCTATCGCACATTTTGTCTTCCAAAAACCTATGACAATTTCTAAATACAAGTATTTATACTTTAATTACCTTGTAATTACGTAACAATCTACACTTACAAATGCATGTTAAATTACATATTAATGACAGATATGGTAAACAAATTATGAAATTACTACTTAAGATACAGGAGTTACAGATATAAAATGGCATGCTGTAAAAAAGTATGTTTACAGCTTGATTAATGGTTCAGTCTTAGGATTCATATTTGAAATACAGATATTCAAAAATCTAGCTGCACTGCAATACCAGCAATATTTCCAAATCTATGTACACATCTAGACTCGTGCAGTTATAATAATGGTCATATGATTTATATGTAAATATATTTCAATGTGTGAATGCTACACAATTACAGGGTAATTGCAGTGTTAATTCATAGTAAGTTATGTATTTTGAATTGTATCCAACTTTTTATTTTCGTGCTTGATGACTTATAAAACAATAAAAATCACTGACTAGTAGAATGAACTGGAGCACCCTGTAAATTAACACAGACAACCTCTAGCATCAGCATCAGTTGTAGGGATGCAAAATGTCACAGAATGCCTTCTGGTTTAGCAAAAGATCTTAATATGATACAAATTCCTATTAAATAGAAACATTTCTATCATAAACACACACCGAAATTCAACCAAAATCAGAGCTCTGCTTTGAATGTGGTTTAAAAATAACAACACAAGTGTCTTTTCATACGAAGACAAAGCTCTAAAAGACAACTTTTGGTATTTTATATCTTTATATTTGCAACTAGGGACCAATAAGGAATGGAAATGGATAGAGTTTATTTATGAGATTTTATTAAATACAAACTATGAACACTGTAAACATTGGGATCTGCACTTCTATATTTAACCAGAAAAGGTGGTTAATTCTTTCAAGAGGGAATTCTCACATGAATACTAATGATCAGGCAAATGTGAGGAAGGCCATTAGGAGTGATTTTATTAATTCTGCAGGCTGCCTGTTTCCAGAGGGCTGTGATAATTCTTATTGGATTGCCAAACAGCTGGAAACAAAGCCTGTTCTCCTGCTTTTGTTGTCATTGTTTTTCCCACAAATATTAATAGATAATGAGATATCGTTATCACCATGTTAGAATATTTTTATTCAGTTGTGTTGACACTTTGTATTGGAAGGTTTCTGGAGAAAATGTAGAATGTTTTCTGAAATTACCACTTAGTTTTCAGCAACATTAATGTACAGCGTTTTTTTCCCTCATGAATAGCATGCAGTATATAAACAAAATTTAATAAAATGGTCAATAGTAATAATCGAGTGAAAGCTATCCATTTCTGTATATCAAAATATATTATGGATAAAGATACTATATATTATTTTCTGACAAGTTATGGAATACTATTTTATTTTGTAATATAAAAACATAGCTAAAAGTCTGGCATGTAGAAAAAAAGGCTTCTTTATTATTTAATGTTGACATTTTATCACAGTTTCATAAGAACACTTTTTTCACAAACGTTGGGGAATGAGTTTAATACAAAATGTAACAGTCGGGCAATGACAAAATTATAAAGATGATAATATCATAATAATAATTCAGTCCTGATTTGAATTTTCACATTTGTTTCCCAAAATAACACACTGATATTATCAAATGAGGATCGTTTTATATTTTACATTAATATATTTAAGTTTACAGACCAATCACTAAAATTTTAGTTTAGATTGTGTTCCTTCTTATTACTACCATTTCTATCAAACATGCCCTGAAATTAGAATGAATAACTGGGAAGTACAATCTCTGCTGTATTGATCAAATAAGAAATGCAAAAGGATTTCTCCTTGAATTACGAGAGTGAAAAAGGTGTGTAAATTGGGGAAACCCATTGCAATGTCTCCTTTGTGATTATCTCATGACAGTAATACTACATCTGAATATATAAATCTCTTTGGATAACATTAAGCAACCTGAAGAAAATCCAAAACAAACAGCATTCTGAGAAACAGTCCTAGCTCTTTTTTTTTTAAAATAATGACAGTCTATGTTATGAAGATGCTGTCAGAACTTGTACATCTTGCACAGTACAAAGGGAAGCAACTGAAATCTTGCTTTTGGACAAAGATTAAAGAAACGAAACTCAGCAATTCCATGAAGATGAAAATGCAACATACAGAATCATAAAAGACTGGGCACAGGAGAATAGACACAGCTATCTCTCTAGTAATTTCACAGACAGGACATGCGTTAATAAGAGACTGCCACTGTTTGTCTCTTCCACAGACCAGAAGTAAATTGTAAACTGGTCCTGTCAGTATGATTTATTTTTTTGGTATGTTATACTTTTTGGGTTTTCATGATGAAAGGTCTATTGGTAAGTTATTGCTCTGATTCCTTTTCCAAGTGAATAATACGCACACATATATACTTCAGGTGGGTAGCTGCGTCAGCATGCGTAGGCTGCAAAGGAACAAGTAATAGGTTTATTCCATGCTGAAAAAAAGAAGAAAGAGAACACAACGTTTCAGCCGTATTATTTAACACCTTTGCACATGTCTACCATACTCTTTCAGACAACTTTTTACCAGTCAAACACAAGAACATAAGAAAGGTGACACCTGAAGAAGGCTCCACGGCTGAAACGTTGTGTTCTCTTTCTTCTTTTTTTCAGCATGGAATAAACCTATTACTTGTTCCCTCACATATATACTTGTTAACATTATACAGTCAAAGGTATTAGATAGACACGTGTGTGTATAGATAGACAGCATGTAAAGAAATAAATCACATTTTCAAACATTTCCTCTACTTGAGGTTTTTCAAAATAATAAAAAAAACCACTGAAAGCAATTAAATCTGTTTATTTCTTAAGACAAGAAACAAGGACAATGTGTAACATAAATTGTATCCCATTTTGTAATCCAGCTTCACAACCAGGCCATTTCTTTTTTTTTTCTTGAAAAAGGTCCCATCTCATTGCTGATTGTGGACAGCAACACATTAAGACTTCCGTTATTGAAATATAAAAAACATCTTGGCTAAACATTGAGTAGCAATGTGGTTGCTTTGAAGAAACAATAACTGATCATTGAGATCGATTAACAGCTTACTACCAAACAGGCTAGTTGGGTCTCAGTTGTAACCTTTCTTATGTTCTTGTGTTTGACTGGTAAAAAGTTGTCTGAAAGAGTATGGTAGACATGTGCAAAGGTGTTAAATAATACTGTTGGCCTATAAAAATGACAGATGTGCAAAAGGTAATTCTCTTAGATTCACGTCTGTTCAGTTAAAACACAACGTAATGAAAATGAACCAGTAAAGATTATGTGAACATCCTCACTTCCACTGAGATGAAAACAGTGATATGCAATGCTGTCATTTTTGATGTTTTTAATTTGACAAGGATAATGAAATCTGACCCATAAAGACTACGTTAAATGTCTTAAGAACAATAATTCCTGGCATGTGGATCTGACAAAGGATCCCAAGGTGATCAGGAAGTGACACATTCATCCCCCACTGAAACACAGCCACACTTTTCCAACACTAGCAGCCTGCTGCACAGAACAGGTTGAGGAGTGAGCAACTGCTTCACCAGTTAAATTAGGTGGGAACTGTAGTACAGTAGCACAGCTATTCCTGAATAAGATATGATAAGATTTATTGTCCCATTTTTTTGTGGACATACAGCACTTATGTACATTTCAATATAACGCAGAAAAAACAAACAAACATTGCACATCACTCTATTGCACATGTATAACACATAACAACATATAATATTTATAACACTTTACAAAACATATTGCACACAGGTGGATTGTAAAGGTCAAAAATTGTGTTTATCCTTGCCATTTGCATTGACAGCTTTAATGGATAGTGGAACAAAGGAATGTTTGTATCTGTTTGACTTACGTTTGGGAACCCTTAAACGTTTGCCAGAAGGAAGAAGTTGGTATTCAGAATTGAGGATGTGGGAAGGATCTGATAGAATTTTTCCTGCCTGTTTGATTATGGCTTTTTCAACGATTGTCTGTAGGGAGGGGTGCTGTTTCACTTCTATTACCTTCAAAGCTGTTTGGATGAGACGGGTAATTTGCTATCTTAATTGAACTGATAAATTACCTAACCACACTGTTATACCATATCTGCTCATGCTGTCGATTACAGTGTGGTAAATGAGTAGTATTATTTCCTGTAGAACCCCAAACACTCGTAGTCTTCGCAAGAAATATAAGCGCTGCTGAACTTTGGAGTTAACACTCTCAACATGAGTTGTCTAGCACAGGTTACTGTCTATGTGTAGTCCTAAATACATATATGGATCAACCTGAGTGGTAGGTTCATTGTGGATTACAACATGCACCAGAGTGGAATTTAATCAGGGCACTACTCTTTCAAAAGTTTCTGTGGGATCCTTTAATGACTAGGCTGTTAGGACTTCGGTTTAATGTCTCATCCAAAGGACAGCACTTCCAAAAGCCCATTGTTCCTGGTCAACACATTGCAGCATTTTGTGCAGAGCTTCTGGTTCAATGGGATGAGTTTCACTAATACACCTGTACCTTTTTCAAAAGTGCAATAGTCCAGTGTATAAAAGGCCTCACTTTTTTTCTCTTATTTCTAATGAACAAAATATTCTCAGGACATGGTTCATTCCTTTTTCATGGTGATGTACGAAGCAGAATTTGTTGATTAAGGATACAGTATTGGTTATATTGTAGCATTAGCATCATAACATAGGATTATGACAACATAAAAGAATTTTCTAGTGAAGGAAGTGTGATTGTTGTTGCATGAGGGATGAGAGAATTATTGTTTTGGTTTAATTTAAATTACCAGATAGAATTCAAGAGGGTGTGAAGGCAGTGTCTTGAAAAGGCTTTGATTTGGTGATGTGGGCTTTAAAGTGTGGACACCCTTGGATTAAAACCTCCGACCTCCGATCTTTTTAGCAAGATTTTGTCAATTATCGTTCAGGCCAGAGCAGTTTTCTGTTTGTTTAATTATTTTGAGACAAGCTGTTTTCGTGCAGGAGTCTTGACAAGCAGACAGCTTGTGTGGTTCTGAAAGAAACACCTGGCTGTGCTCATTTCTTGCTGAGGTCAAACAGGCATGTAAAGGCTTCAGACACACTAATCAGGTGCTGAATCTCCCCCCATAGTGAGGCTCTGCCTGTCATAATGTATGCTTTTCTTCCCCTTAGATAAGGTCAGCCAGCACCCAGAACAAAGCATACAGGAGTAATACATAACTCAGCCACTTGTATACATACATCTCTTCTTTTTAACAGGCCTCCCTCTTCAGAAAGGATCGACATGGCACCATGATATAAAGGGTCATTTAAAAGACTTTGCAGAGGCTGTGTAGTGTGAAGGATTGGATTTTCACTTGAATGCCTGCACATTCACATACCTCTTCCCACAGAATGAGATGCCCTTCATGAGAGTGCCAAAATGCAATCCACATGTAAACATACACATATATATAAATATATAAATGAATAGCAGTAACACACAAAATATACTGACACATGGACAATAGTCTCTATACTCTTTGCTGTCCTGTGGCAACTAAATAATGTGGGTCCTGTATTAATAGTTCTGATTTCCCACAGTGCATCAATCAAAAGTTTCTCATTAGAACAATAATCGATTTCCAATTTTTCCACCTAATCAGGTGAACGTGCCACAATACATCCTTATTTTTTGGCTGTAGCATGGTCTGTTTCGAGTAGGATTTTATTTAGTGAAATAAATTGGATACACATTATCTCACTGTGGGCCTGTATTCACACCAGAGCCAGCTGCCCTGTCAGGTACAACTGTAGAGTGTTGCATGCAGGGAGCAAAATACATTTTAAATATAAGATGATAAACACTTATCTTGAAGGAGCTGCGTATGAAAAAAAATCTATGTTCATGCTGACACATCATTTTACATCTGATATGTAGAAATGCAAACAGAATGTAAGGATAAATGGTTTAAAGTGTAGAGTTTCAATCAAGGGATGTTATATTAACATTTCACTATTTTGACACAACATTCCTTCTACACTACATTCTGATCCAGATTGTCGTGTGCAATTTTAATCACTATATTACATATAATATATTGTTGCTATGGAAAGTGTAGATATGAGAGTCCAGATGCATTTTCAGGCTCAAAGTCCTGATTGAACAAAGTACAAAACGTTACTTTTTAGACATGAACACAGAAGATCATGAGACCTGATTTGATTATTCAACATCAAAACAAAATGCAACAAACTTAAAAGTTGATAGTATACCCAGCCATTTTGTCAAAACCAGTACCCCAACTTCTTTCAATAAATATCTACATGACATTCTGAGCTCAATTAGCTGCTAAGAACCAAACAAGCTCCAAATGACCTCCTCTCACTTACAACTTTATTGTGTTCTTAACCACCAAAGCCATTCCAATCAATTGAACAACACTTCTTCTTTCTGCAGTATGTGATCGCTCATCTTCACATGCAACGCATCTCCTTTGTATCACCTGGATTTAAGTAAGAACAAGAATAGAAGCAGGCTCTTTGCAACATATAGGTGCATCAGAAGTCATTATCATCCATTTTCCTCCATTATTAAATTGATTATTGAATTCCTGTGCCAAATATATAATCTAACAACCATACATTTTTCATAATTACAAGTGTTCGTGTGTTTTATTTTATTGATTTGAACACATATGAACCATTGATAAATACTTATAACTAAAGTGTTGAGAATATATAGGAGGTGATTCTGTTTATCAATCTATGAATTGCTTCATCACTCTGCACTCCTCCCCACTAATAGCTGATGTGTGGTGAGCGTTCTGGCGCACTATGGCTACCGTTGCATCATCCAGGTGGGGCTGCACATTGATGGGGGTGGAGGGGAGTCCCCATTACCTGTAAATTGCTTTGAGTGGAATGTCCAGAAAAGTGTAAGGAATTATTATTACCTATTCATTTATTCAAAACAACACAATTAGGTTACTGTAATTCCTTATTTTCTCCCGCATGACCTGGAGTTTCCTCACACAACACTCACAGTGTACAATCACTCAAGTCAGTACATTTTCTAAAGAGTGTGAACCAGGCACGGATGCATTTAATACAATTCTGTCTTCGCCTTCCTAAGTTCACACTACAGACATGCTCAGAGACAGACCACAATTCTGAAATATAATAATAATAATAATAATAATAATAATAAACTTTATTTTATATAGCGCCTTTAAAGGTGGCTTCTCAAAGCGCTTTACAGGATGACAATAACAATAAATAAGAAGACTACAACAAATATGCATCTAATATGCATTAGATTCTCCAATTCTTATGCCTTAGCCTATCGCCACCAAACAGTCCCACCTATGATATGTGTATTTACTCCCTGTCCCATGTCCTTCAAGTAACCATGGACTCTAACCCCCGCAGGTCTGCTGTCTGACCAGAATAAGTTCGCCCACAAAGCCAGTCAGCACATCCTGGAATGCCCAAGGCACTGCCCTCAGAAATCTGTCAGCATGCCTCATGACAGCCTCCTCTCAAAACAAGTTCTTTCTTTAGCGTTTTACTTCGAGCACTTCATCACGTTATCTGATGGATGGGATTTGTTCCCCCGCATAATCACATTTTTCCTTCGTCTGAAAAAGAATTCAACAAAGCGATGCATATAAAAAGGAACCAGCTACTGTGCATGTTAGAAACCATACATTAAACTTCTGCTTTTTAAATGATCTTGGCCATTTTGATACCACACCCACTGGTATTCTGGAATTAAAATAGTAGAACATTTCTTAATTTACAGGCCTTACAATTTTTTAATGCTGATGGAATGGCACCGATGGTGATGGCATTAACACAATAAAGCGCAGTTTGTGGATATCTAATTCAATGGAACTTTAAAAGAAGGAGCACACAATTCTGGAGAGGGTGTAGTGCTCATAGGTGCTTCTTAGATGAAAACACGGTTCCAGCCATTTCTTTCTCCTTCTGTGCCCCTACATGCAAGCGGAGAACGCAGTCATTACTGTCACATTTGGTATGCAGATCACGCAAAATAGGTCTGTGGTTTTAAAGCATCCCTGCTCTGTACAGCTGGAGCCTTTAATGACACTTATGCAAATGGGTTATTCTTTTTTTAAATGAAGCCGAAGCTGACACAAAGATCAATTAAAAAAGGAAATACGGAAGAAAACCATGACAACGGTTCTTTATGAAGGGCGGTGGGGCTATAGAGAGATAAATGCCAATCTTAATACCACCAGGCTCCTATATTGGAATACAAAACATTTAATTATACAGGGCTTGGTCATTATCTTTAATAGAAGGTACTCATCACATGGTGTGCCAGATTCAGATGAGAAGTGAACCTTACCTATTGTGAACAAAAACATGATTTCAAATCGTTCTTGTTACATTTGATTTCTTTATGTTGGAATATTACTTCCCCGTTTCATTCAGAGCAGTTCACATGTTTTCAGAATAAGTGGTAAGGTTTGCAAGAGGTTTGACTGCTTCAAAGGTTATTTCCTTTGGAAAATGCGAGTACAGTCGTTCTTCAAGCGCTATAATATTTCTAATTTGGTGCACTAGTGGAAGAAAACCACAAGTTGCCTGATCCTCATTCTTCAGGCCCCCAGCACGCTGCTGCCATAAATGATAATAAAATTAAAGTTTAAATCTACAGTGCCAGTCTATAAACACAATAATGCTGAGGCAACAGCAGTATAGCAGGCAGTGGGGCTGTGCACACAGATCTACACTGGAAGCTTCTGTCCTTACAAGTGCATCTGTCTCACATCAGGCTGTGCTGCGTAACCATAACAACCAGTAACAGGTAAAGTAATGGATAAATTGGAGCGCATAGTTACAGCAAGAAATATGCATATCCTTTCATGTAATAAACCGGATCTAGCTGACAAGTACAAATGAGCAGGGAATGAGGTAAGGAGGGTGTTTTAAATGATTTTTAAATGGTATACATTTTAGCACGGCTGCAATGAATGTATTATTCTGCAGCGCCCTTTTAATACAATGTCATTTGCTTAATGCATGTTTTATTTAATTGTAAAATACTTTGAACTTTGTGTAGTATTGTGTTGAACAGATTGATCTTTTAGTTTTTTTCATGCTGGCCTTTTGTGTTTTGTAGATACTTTTTCTAAGCAAGGCTGTTATTCATTGTACTGTTTTCAGTGAAACATTCACTATATTTTTTAAGCAAAAATAAGATTTTGTTATTTAATGGTTCTCTTTTATATTTGGAAATAACTTGAAAATTTTGTTTTCTTATTCAGACTTAGTTTCATTTTGATAGCATGTTAGCAAAATCAAGATCCAACATAACTAAAATTCCTTTGAATTAAACCATGTCCTTCCTTGATTTTTTCCTTGAACGTTCTTGTTGCAGTTTTTGTCCTCTCTCAGCAGGTGTGTTGTCTTGGAAATAAAAGATAAACCTCATAGAGCTTAAGGGGTTTTAATAGTCTCTGTCATTTCCTTTAAGTATCACTGAGCCTTACTTTTACAATGTTTTGCAAGGCATTGTGCTGTATACAGGAGAGTAATACTGTGGACAAAAGTGGATGTTAGGAACAGCATTTCTGAAAACTCCACAGCCAGAGAGCACTGATCTGTGTCAACACAAGAGTGACTGACCAGCTTCTACACACCTTCATTACTGAGGTTTTCTTAAAAAATAAACTTCATTTTTGTTGTCATTTTGTGTTAATTGTTGGGGTAACAATACCAGTAAAAAAAATGTCGATGAATTGTTGCTTTTCCAATAAACACATTGATTGCAGTTTCAAATAACCTTGCCTTGGCTTATGTACAATTACAAAAATCCTTGATTCTTCTGGCCACTGTAACACCCAGAAGTCATGCACATTGTTTACTTACACCATAGGAAATGCACGCACCAAAATGTGGCACACAAATATTGAAGTTACTGTAATTAAGATCTCTTTCTAAACCTGGGTATCTCACAGGCCTGTGGGACTGTACAACACTTTGAGTAAACATTGCATAGGATGCTATATAGTGAGGAGGATCAGGAGTTGGGCAGGTAGGTGGCAACTACCATTGTTCACCAGGCCCGGTGATGAAGAAGTATAACGACAAGGAACAGGAGGTCGTAGCTGGATCAGGGCTGACAGGGAGTTGTGAGCAGATGGAGGAGGGAGGCAGTGCCTAGCATGATAGTAGCACGTCTTGTCACTGCAGGCTAGACAGTGTCTAGACAGACAACTGCAGATGAAGGGGTGGCCTGAGATAGGCAGAGGTAGGCCACTAAAATATTAGTGAAGAGAAAGACAGTTTCTATCTGTCACAGAATAAATTGGAATGAAGACGTATATGCTTCATGGAGACAGTGCTCAAGTGTAGGCTTCATGGAGTGAATTGTAAGGAAGACTCTGTGCCTCAACTCAGAGACCGAGAGAGAAGTATAGCACTGAGTGACCATAGAGAACATCCATACCATTGAGGAGAGGGTAAGAAACAAAGTAAAAGGACAAGAGTTGCAAGAGAATATGGGAAGATCTGAAGAAGGAAGCAGTCAGTTCAGTCTTTGCTGAAAAGGAACTAGTGTGGGATCTATAATCCCCACGGGGATCAGCCTGCACTGATATACTGTAGTAGTGTCAGCAGACAAAACACTTCAAAAACATATAGGGACAATGCTGCTGTAGGTGATGTGGAAGGCTACGAGCGAGCATTGTCACCCGTGTCTGGACATGAAGGCTGCAAAACCCTGCAGACCCATGAGCCGCGGTTGTAACTTGATTCCACATGACACTTTGATGAGCCAGTCTGTCTTGGTCTCCTGTTCATGGCAATAATGTCTGACTCAACAGCCTAGTTTAGCCCATAACATTAGTGCTGATCTCTAATCCCTGTGGCTGGTCACTTCTAGACTGTGTGTTTGGGAACATAAGAAACTTGGGAAGTGAGAAACCTTTGTCTTCAGTGACTATATAATACATTGGGTAAAATCTGCACACTGAACAACCATGTTTTTCATACCAAAAAACATATGAGTTTTAATACAGGTGTTAATGCAATTGTTTTAATGTATTTATTTTACCATAAAGTAATTTATACCAATTTGGTACTTGAAACACTTTTATATTATACTACTTTTCCGTATCCACTATATATGTATTGGTATAAAAGCTCAATTATGAATAAAGGCACCATTTCATAGTCTCCTAAACTCTACAGACTAACAGGTACAGCAGATCGCTTACAGCATTACACAAACAATGTCACTAATTTTGAGTTAAATGCAGCTGATGCCTATACAGCAAAGCTGTCTCCCACTCCCCCTAGTTTAAATCCCAGGGGTGCAGCATCTTCACAGCAGCAGGACCCCTTGTCTGTGAGCCCTAATGCTGCACTAAAACAACCGGTCCCTTTCAGGGGCCAATGCATTAGCTAGATACCGAGAAACTGTGCAGCCCTCAGGCTCCACGCTTAATTTGAGGTGGTACGAAGATGTGCTCAGCAGACGCCTGCTCAGAAATGGCAGGTGTAGAATGACTCCAGCTGTTTGTTTTCCCCCCCGTTTGGAAAAATAACGCCAGTTTTGCCCGCCCTGCGGGTTCTTCAGGATTTAAGCCAATTCACAAAAATGGTGTATGAGATGCACACGGATGCACTGGACAAAATGCCGGGTGCTTTGCAGATGGGAGGTAAACTGCGTCATCCAGCAATGGGGCGCAGCAGCAGCTGGCTGACGTGTGACAGCTGTTACACGACAGAGCAGGACAGAGAAGTGAGACACGGCTTCACCAATCAAATCAAGGGGAGGGGTCTTAAAACTCGGAAAACGCATCTGAAGCAAGGCACCTCCTACATCACAGTGTCCCCATTCTGTACTGCACTATTGCACTGGAAATTCTGAACTGATGATATATAGCAGCAACCTGATTTTCCTTAGAGGTGCCTGACTCCTCTCCTAACCAGGTCCAAATAATGTTGTTGGAGTGCCAGTGTGGAGCGATAGGTTAAGGCTTATGATCCTGATGACTGGAATTCATGGATCAAGGTTTCAAACTCACGCTGTACCCTCAAGAGAGTATTCGACATAATCTACTGTGTGAATGGGGGTACGAATCAGTATCGGAATAAAAAGGAAAAAGGGTATTGTAATTGCCTGAAACCAGTAAGATGCTTTGGATAAGAGCATCAGTCTAATGAATGACAGAAAGCTTTTGTTCTCTAAATTATGGTAAGATAATGGGTAGAATGTCAAAAGCACAAAAAAAGTAATTTGTTATTATGAAATAAAGAACAAACTACAAACACTGAACAAATAGAGTAATAGAGTAATCTTGTGTTGGTTGATAGACTGAAGAAAAAGAAAATTGTTGCAATTTAGCATTTTTTATATAATGCCTTTGTTATCTTTCAGATTGTGATTTCCTGAGTGACAGACACAATTAATACATTAGGTTTTCCTAAAACCTAATCTCTCTTTATGTCAGTTTCTTTTCATAAATTTCCAGACCAGGAAGACCAGTAAGAGATTTTAATAGCTTTAGTTGCTAATTTGACAATGAGCCTCTCTCTGACTTTGAATGACTAATCTCTCATGCTAAAGGAATATGTTTCTGTTTGATTTTGGATTGGCCATGGCAGAATACTTACACCAGTATCCACCAGTCTCATCCCTCCCCAGCTTGCCGGATCTGATGCTAAGCTCATCCAAGGTGGCTTGACTTCAGACTACAGGGCCTCATTGTAGAGGAGGGGAGACTTTTAGGATTCTTGATCCAACTTCAATAGGACTTTGCAGACATCGTTTCTCATCTTTTTATTTCTGTCACTCCTGCACACCAGGAAACTGCATCCTGATTCTTTGAGCTCATGGAAAAGTTGCCAAAGACTGAAAATCTGCCATTCTGCAGGTCATATAACTAATACAAACCAGTCAAGTACAAGTGAGATGGGTTGTCTAGTCCAGAAACTAAGTTAATTATATATTGTAGTGTCCTGGGATCATTTATTACTACATCCGACAGACATTTTGATTGTTGAAGATGACAAGTCACTACTTCTTTTAAGACAGGGCAGTTGATTTGATCACCTAATGAAAATCAGAAAGAAATGTTAGAGTCATTGTTCTTGCAACATTTCTCATGTCCTTGTGATCTGGGGAGTGTGAGGAGGAGGAGATGGCCCAGGCATATTCCCTTCACAGGGCTAAAGGCTCTTTGAAGAGATGACATCATATTTTCTTGGCCCCCCGCTCGAGAAAGCTGAGCTGCTCTATCCAATACCCCTAGAGACCTAATGGGCAAGATGAGTCACATGGCCCCCTTTCATTTGTTCTCATGCTCGCAGTCAGACACCAGAGGCCACAGTCAAGCCTGGGGCCTTGAAGCTTTGAGACAAACGTGTGGACTGCCATATCACTGGGCTGCCCTTAAATACTTATGCGCATGTTGGCACTATAATGATGGAACAAATAAATAAGAGAAATGATGGTCATATGGTGTAAGATATAACCTATATAATGTGTATGTTATATTCAGGAGTAGGACAATTTTATTGCCATTTATATACTGAGCATCAGAACAATCAGATCGCCATATTTAGGAGAAAAGGTATAAGGTCTGTGGGTTGGGATGCATGTTTTTGAAGTTATTGCGATTAATTTTATGACTGACTGAGTGACTAGGACTGCTGCATAAGCTGACCGGGCACAGGTGATGATCTGATTTAACCTGTTAAAAGTCAAGCCTGGTGCGAATCAAGCAAATCAAAGAAAGGAACCATGCTCCTTGCTTTTCTTCCAGTAATTTGGAGCACAATCTACAGCAGGGGAGGCCAGTCCTCTTCAGTCATGAGTCAAGATTTTGTGGACACCACTCTGTCACGAAACCGATACGTGGAATAGAAGGATCCTTATGCGTGACCGGAATCCCACAGGACACAGAGTAGCTAAGGGGCAAACCAAAAGACAAAATCCAAAGGCTGGGTCGATAAGGGAGGCAGAGGGTCCGGTAGCGGGAGAAATCCAAAACAATTCAAAGGCAAAATCCAGAAGGCGAGGTCAAGAGGCGGAAGCAGAAGATTCGTAACGGGAGATCAGTCAAAAGGTTTGGAAACATGCACTGGAGAATACTATGAAAGGCTTCTCAACAGTGAGCGTGGGAAGGTGTGCGAAGGGGGTTTAAATACTGAAAGGAAAGGGGTGTGATTGGATGATTGGTTAGGGAGTGAGAATTTGAGGAATCTGATGCATGTGAGAATGTGCTGGGTTCAATCAGGGATGAGATTGGGAAGCAGAGGTTCCGGGAATGTAACGTCGTTTGCGAGGGAGAGTGTGGGGCGTGACACACCCTGATGGACGTCAGTGAGTGTGAACGTTGAGCTGATTGCTGGGTGAAACAAACCCATTAATGGGGAGGCCTAAGTGTGATGGTCTGGGCAGGAGTGTCTACTCACTACTGAGCCTCACTTGTAGTGCTTGATGACAATGTGACTGCAAGGCGCTACATTGATGAAGACCTGGGACCTAATCTTGCTGCTCGTCCGGGGCAACATTCCAGCAGCACAAGTCAAGCCCCCATCCTGCTTGTGTTACACCAGTTTTCCTGAGTGGTGAGAATGTGAAAGCTATGGTATGGTTGCCCAAGTGTACCAGGCTTGCAGGATGAGCTGGGACAGTATGTGACAATCAGGGATCAGAGACCAGGGAACAGGCCTACTGTATACTTGTCAGGGCTCAACAAGAGAACCTGAGACTGGGGCAGATTCCCACAAGACAGCATGTGAAGCATGTGTCCCAGATGCACAGCTTATTGCTGCCAGCAATGACCACGCTCACACACGACTAGCCTGTGACCTTCACAGTAGTCCCTCTGTTGATGAGCCCTATTGCTGTCAAATGTCAATCAGCACAAATAATTTACCTACATCATATCTGTTCAATAAAATTGCACAAAACTGATTTGGTCATTTCCCTGATCACTTTTTGAATTGTTTGTAGTTATAAGTCGCTTTTGATACTCTGTATATTAATGTGAAAATTTATTTTACTTTGGTATACTTGCATCAACGGGCAATTTGCGTTAGACATCCATCATACGTGTGTCACTTTTTCATATAAATAGCCCATAAAAGTGTACTCTGTGCACCCGGAACACCTTACTATTTTCATTCTTTCCATGGATCATGGAGACCTACGAGATAAGCATGAGATTTTCTTTTAAGATATTGAAAAAAAACTCAAGCGCAAGTGAAATTTCCCTTACGAAAGAGTTATGAAAGACTCTTTTGTCTGCACTGCTTCATGCATATGGTAGTACATGATTACTTTTTATTACTTTTTTGCCTAATCTAGAGATATTGAAAAGAATATATTATCCTGCTATGTAATGCCTTCTAAAAGTAGGTGACAAGCAGCCAATTTATCATCACTTCAGTGGAATGCCCATCAAGAGCAGAGGGAGACGGATGCCATTTGCTCAGTATCACTGCCCCTACTGCGTTATGAAGAATAAAGACTTCATTAGAATATCTTAACGTTGTCCACAACTAAAAGAGACCGTTCATGAGAACAAAAGCCACAAGGTTGTGATTAGTGGTTGAAAAATGAAGGAGAAAGAAGATGGAGGTCCCACCTTCATTTAACTCTTAAATTTAACCAGGCTTCACAAGCTCTTGTCCAAGGCCTACGCTATACAGAAAAGCGCCTCACTTTGAAATAGTGGATAAGAACCAGACTGAAAAAGAACTCCGCCGTCTTAATGATCTAACACACAATCCCAGTGCCCCCTGCCTCAGGGGGAAAAAAAACGACGGAGGATCACTTTCTACGAAGGGAGCCCCTTTTCTCAGGTCGAGCTGCTTATTTTGTATCTGTCTGATTTTTTATTGAAATCACAGAGGCTTTGTAAGGAAACAAAAAAATAAAAAAGGCACAACAGTTATATAGTATACCCCCCCTCCCCCCACCACCACCTTCTGATACAGGCAGGAGATGAAAGAGAAGGGAAAATTGCTTTGTTAAAATAGCGCTAGACTATCTGATCCTCTGGAGCCAGTCCCCTCTGTAGAGCCTGAAGCTTTTCTAATAGCTGTTTATTAGCCATCAGACGACAAGCATCGCGGCCCTGTAGCTAGGCATCTCCCTCCCCGACGCAGCTTCTGTAATTTGCAGTTGCTCTTTTATTGACTGCGGGGGAAAAACCCCAAGTAAATAAAAGTAACCTGATCGGGGAGTCACTAATAAGATCTGTGTTTATCTTGCCAACCTGATAGTATCACTCCTTGAAGTACTGGATCTCCCATCACATGCAGACTGTCAAGATACATTGGCACTGCTCTTAATCACCAAGATCAGAACGTGCCTCTAACACCTTCTCCTTCACTCTCCGGCTCTGTTTTAATATTTATTGTCTCAGCTATGCGTCAGGCTGCACAGCCAGCAGTCAACCCCATTTATCAAGCAGTCTGTCTTAAAATAGGGAGAATTTTAATTTTGTTTCTGGGGAGGTAGTCATATCAAAAGGCTATGCTCTAAGAACAATTACCGAGCAAAGCCATTGATTGTTCTATTTTTAACTCATTTGCAAGCTCACCAAAATCGCTTCGCCAATTCAAAGTCAAACCATTAACTGCAGACAAGGTAAGTACTGTAACCAAGAACCGGATGCTTGCGGAAGTGTGCACAAGGACAAAATCAAACAAAAAAGAGCCCTACAGCTAAGCTATTTTTCCAAAAAGAGCAGGTGTGCAAACAGGCCAGTAAAATATTCAAGAGGTATAACCAGAATTTCTATATGGCACAGCCAGATGGATTGTTAACCTTTCTTCAATAAATACTGCACTTTAAATTCTGCCCAAACGATGAGTTTGCTAGACGTCCAGCCAGCTATGGGAAAAAGATCAAGGTGTCTGTGTGCAGTTCAGTACTGTTACATCACATTGCATAGCAAGAGCAGGCAGTGGTGCAGTGAGTTCTTTCCCATGAAAGACAATTATTTTGGGAAATATCTTTCACTTCTTTTCTTTTTAACATTTATACAGGAAAGCTTCAGAGGAGTCCATCAGAATGGATAACAAGTGAGCATCAGGTCAACCAACGAAATTTTAAAAATAAGAATGAACGGAAGTGCTTCTCCTACATACACTGCTGCGGAATGATCTGCTCAGACTGTGGTCATGAATTCCACACAATAAGCGGACATCTGAGTCATCAAAGAGCCCAACACAGAAAAAAAACAGAAAAATATCCACCATTAATCTTGCACAGTGGCCATCTTAAATAACAACAGATAGTCATTAGGACTGCAAGAGATTCAGCCATCCTTCTTTTGCTTTAAATCCAACTCCCAAAAAAAAACCCCAATAAACAGGAGGAGATGAAGCAAATTGCTTTTGAAGCAAATTAAAAATGACAAAGTAACTTTTGTTATAATGATGGTGCCTCCTGGTATAAGCTCTGATGACATTATTTTGAAATTGCTTAAGCCTGATTTTTGCTTTTGCATAACAATCAATATCTAGTATGAAGACGTGTAAAGAAAAGCTTTACAAGCCAAAGTGTTGCACGAAAACCCTCTAACTGTAAGTGGTGCCGCTGTTGCCCATTTCCTCAGCCTGAGATGGAATCACTTTTGTCAAGACGCCTGGGTTAATTCAGAGCAGGCAGATTTAAAGGGAAGCGTGGTAACCAATCCCAAAGCATGTCACCCATTCCAAACACCCTGTATATATCAAAACATAAATAGATAAATACATACAGTGCTCATCAATTATTCAGTGCCACTTCATGTTTATGCAAATTGCAGAAAAACGGGGCATGTATGCAAAGGGTTATTCTTTATTTTTTAATGCTGGCAATCCCATCCAAGCAGAATACCGCCAAATCTCAACAACAGCCCTGAATCTCGGCACAGAAAGGAAAAAAAACCCAAACAATGTTGCTGCTGAAATATTCATTGTGGAGAGAAAAAAGAAATACTTACCTGTTTCAATGTTTTCTTTGATTCTGGTTTATGCAGGTTTATAGAGGAGATGATAACACGACACACAGGAAATAAAACTGTAGTGCCATGGTGATATGCAAATTAATGACTCCCGCTGAATGCAAGGACCATTTATTATTCATAAATTACTCATGTTTATGCAAATTGGGATATAAGGACCTGAGGGGGGGGGGGGGCAGCCAGGCTGAGCATGTCTCTTGGTGGTACAGCAAACATTTCATTGCCTTTTTACCTTCTTTTTCTCAGAATTTCGACTCCATGATTAATATTTGCCATCTTGCTTTTATATAAGACTGTTCTGAAAATTCTATGAATACAAGCTGATGTTTTTTCAGGACATATGAGGTCAGAATCACTTTTTAATCACAATTTGATTTTTACCATAAAACAGGGTGTCAAACAGAATTCAGTGCAGTACCGTGGAAAAAAAGATCATTAAAGGAGAATCTAGCAGATGATGCGATTTCAAGGCTACAACGCCATTTGAAAGGAGTTGCGTTATTTTTTAAACCAGCGTGATAAAATATATGACCACAGTCATCTTCGAGAGAGGGATACATGACAAAATGTATCAAATATTTAACCAAATCATAATTCTCTGCCAAACAAAAGAGACAGATAGCAGGTCTATACATGCCTGATTGTGTTGGCCTGTACAGAGCTGGCTGTGTGAGGGAGAAATTGACTTCTGCTATTGCTGTTTCCCGTACATAAATTATAAAAATACAGATTGGTTGCAATGGTGGCAGATAGTTATGTTTCATAGCAAACGCTAAAAGATGAGGCCACCATGTTCTTAAAAGAGAAAGCCTTAGAGGAATCAGGCCACTTACAAAATGGTCACTGGTGTTGCAAGCAATTGCCTTAAACTGCAGGCTTAAAAGGCTCAATGAAAATTTGCATTTTCCTCATGGACAGAAATGAAATCCTTCCATGCAGTGCACAGTTATTTTTTTTTATTTGGCTTCATTTTATGCCTTTTTTATCTATCATTAGGAAGTTTCTGAAATACTGTAATACCTTCAAAACATAGTGAAGCAAATGTAATAATACTGTACATACACACGAAATTTAATATGATGTACACGTTTCAAGTTATTAAAATAGTAAAACATAGAACATACTTGATTTACTATAATTTAGATTTGTTCTATGCAGTATATCAATATTATTGTTCATATAGGTTGGAGTAATGGCTCAAAATGATAAAAAAAACATGTCTGGATTTGTGTTTTTTAGACGGAAAGTTGGCAGACTATGTCTTCCACTGCTGTGTGACTGTGTGCTGCTTGAGAAAATAAATAACTTCAAATGAGTTGCTCCTTTCCCTGCACTGCCAAAGGTTATGAGTGTCAGTGGGCGTCCTCCCAATTTACACTTCTTTACCAAACAGCAGCTTCTGCGTTGGCCCCGAGAGGAGTTGGCAGAATGGCCTCGTTGAGTCTCATGACTAAAGTCCTGCAAATTGTCGAGGAGCCAGCTTGTCCACAAACAGCACTTTCCTCTTTGTTTCTAAGCGAAACCAGAACACATTGTTTTATTTGACCTCGCGTCCTCCCCATCTCCCTGTCTCTCTGTTTCTGAGTCAGCCAATGAGGGGTAGACTCCCAGCACTGCCAGCCTCCTCCTGCTCAGGCTGAGACGGCACTCATTACATCTGCCTGTCAGCCTCCCAATCAAAGACCCATTGGATGCAGAGGGACTGTTTTTCTGGCTTGGCAGTAATTACAGTAGGAGCACATCATCATTAAAATGGGATTTCTTATCCCTGCTGCTGCTCATTGTGGCTTTTATGCTGGAGAGTAAACTGACAACAAAAGCAGACGCCTTGAACACTCACACACCTCGCAGACGTGTGCTTTCCACACCTCTCCCGGGCGGCGATGACAGTCCCTGCCTTTGCCACAATCTGCCATGAATCAACCCCTCTGCCAGAAAGCAAGAGACTACAGTGCTTCAAACCAGATAATACTTCAAAGTCCAAAAAGACGCACTGGGGACCCTTTGGAGAAAATACAGAGATATTTAGATCACATTAAAAATGTACAGCTCCAAAATGTATCCAGCTTAAAAATGAAAGAATGTGAATCTTGAAATATACGTGTGGACAAGCTGAGGAAAAAAAAACGTAATTGGCATGGATAAAAAAAAACCCTGTGAATTGCAGATAATTTCTTCCCCTTGTTAGAAGTCAGTAGAAGCTTTAATAGCTTAAAAAAAGAAGTGCTTTATTCACAAAATATTTTCAAATCATAAGTTCTAATGTACTTAAATCATGAATTTTGGACTCTTTGATTACGCTGTTTCTGTAGAGTCTGTATATAAATTATGAAACATAAATTATATGATGCCATATACTTGCAGCCTAAATCAATGAAATGTCAATATATGTGTATATCTTACTTATGAAACTGATTGGGGGACCATTTGCACAATGCAATTAGAAAAAGTATGAAATACAAATAATTCATACAAATGATTTTGTCCTATTCTAAAAAAGTGGCAGAGTGTAACTGAGTATTTAGTGCTCCAAATACAGCCACAATTTAGCTAGAAGGGCTCGCTGGTACAGTATGTCCATTTGCTTTGTGTACAAAGTTGATCAGAACAAAAGGAAGCACTTCACGAAAAACTGGTTTGTGAATAAGTTCATGAAGTTACATGGAAAACTGCTGCGGTGATCAGGGGAATTGTTGCTGTTTATTTTGGAAATGTACTATTTTGATCAGTAATTACAGCATTAACCTGAACTAATTTCATGTTCTTATGTGTGTGACCTGAAGTTTGTGATCACCCTAAATGACCAACCAAGTTCAAGTAATCGCCTGGGCCTTTGGACTAGGGTTTTGTTCACATTTTGGTGAATTAAAGTGGCACACGTGGCACTTTGAAGCAACAGTTAATATTTGTTAAATTCCAACAAATTCTAAACATCCAACATTAAAACATTTACATAATTAATATGAAAGAAAAATGACACTATCGCATAGTATCAATCATAGAAGTACTCAAACCCTTTATTGTGGTAAACCCAAATTATTTCAGGTAAACAAAATTAGCTTAGTGAGTTACACAATTTGTTGAGTGGCCTCTGTCTGGGTTCAAAAATAGTGCTTCACAGGGTTATTCCTCTCTGAGCATGAAGAGCATTCAGAACAGCTCATAAACACCAACATGTACAAAGGTAAAGATTAGGAGAGGGGTAAAAAAAAACATTTCAAATGACTCTTTTGAGGATTCAGATTGCACAAAACAAATCAATAAACACAAGGCAGGATGCACTTTGGTCGGGACATCAGTCCCTCAGTGGGCCCACTGGCACAAAGACACACACTCACACCAGGGCCTGTTTTCCCAGATGCATATTAACCTACCAGTATGCTTTTGGACCCACGCGAACAAGCAGAGAACATACAAACTCCACACAGACAGCACCCCAGGGCCCCAGTGCAGAGAGGCAGCGATGCCACCCCCTATTAAGTTTAAAACATTTCGTTGGATCATTTTGTAATTTCACAAAATTGGACAGCACAGTACAGGTCAGGAGTATGCTCTGTATATTGAGAATAACTGAATTGGTATTTGGAACTATGATACCCTGCAGTGCAGTGTCAACAACCTTAAAATATATGGTTTTGCACTAATACTACAGTCTAGATAAAATGCATGAAATGGAAATTATGTCTAATAATATACTGAGTTTTAACTGTATATTTCACTCTTCATCACATGCTGTTGTAATCTCCATTTCGCATTTCATAAGGCTATAACAGAGTGGGACATGCATCTTCTCTAGCTCATTTGGTTTTCAGCAGCTAACCGACTGAAAAGTTCACCCGTTTCTTTACAGAAGCCAGGGTATCAGCTTTGATAACGGGGCTGGACAGCTTGTTCCAGATCCCTACAACCCTTTGTGTAGGAATCGCCACCTATTCGTTGTTCAACACTAAACTTTCCACCCCGGCCACTATCTCCATAACCAGGAAATCTCCATATCTAGGTAAAACTAAGCAAAGTAGCAGATAAGTAACATTACAATAATGTTAACTCTCCGGATATGTTCATATAAAATCTGTAACATGATTAAAAAAAACATTAGAACCCATTCTTCAGTATAAACAACGTAAGATAAACAGTATTTTGTAGCGCAGATGGGTGTGCGGCTGTACTCGGATTTCTACGGTACTACTGAATACGTCATCATAACTGGAAGGACCCAAACGTTGCCTGTAGTTGTGCCTGACGAGTTAGTGGGAGTTTTTCTTAGGTTTGATGTAGTTTAGTTGCTGAGTTTTTTATACTAGAAACATTATACTGATATTTTTGTTAGTTAAAAAAGGAAGCGCAAATCAAAGTTCACGTCGCCATTGATACAATTATAAAAGGTAAACGCTTTTGGATTTTTAACTATAGCTGCGAAAGCAAAGTAGACAAAAGATTCTCGTCTTCGGAAATTAATGCACTGTGGTGTTTTTCCTAAAATGAATTCCACGCATGATAGTTTTAATAAGGCTTATTGTTATTAAAATTTAAGGTTTTAAGCGATGCATATGGAAAATGTAGTACTAACATCGCAGTGATCCAGTACGTAGGACATGATACTTTGTTGAATTAATATTTATATATAATGCAATGATACGCATTAATTTGTACAGCAGAACTGATAACATTGAATAGTTGTCCTGTTGGGGCTTTTTGTTTTGAAGGTCTTTTTTGACATGCCTTCAATCTAGGCATTGAAATATTTCTAGAGTTCTGTACTCTTGCTATTTGGTGAGAAGCGGTCAATAAGCTTTATGTTTTTATTGGTCTGCAAGGGCAACGAGGAAGAACACATCAGTTAAAATGTTAACGGACTTTACTTATAGTTCTCAGTTTAAGTAAATTAAAAGGAATACGACACGCCATTATTTCCTTAACGACGTACTGTGGTGATGAACAACGCACCTTCTCAAGTTTAAATCCGTGATTGTCTGCCTTTAGCTACTCCTTTACAAAGTTGGAGTCAAAAATTGTTCTGCCGTTTGTTTTTCGATCTCCATCGTACCCGTTGCCTACTGTGTTTATATACCTTATAGGAAATGTATCACAACAGCTCTCAGAAAAAGTACTGGACTTTCCAGAATGAAGAAGCGATGGACAAGCTGAGATATCAAGCCAATAAGAAATTCGTATCAAAGGTCACAGCGAGTGGAAAGGTAAAAATGCATTATGAATGACAAATGTGTATTAAATGAATCTGATTATATCGTTGAAATAAACTCACCAACACCTGTGGCAGCTCTTAATTTAGTATCTTTGTAGAGCATTGTATGGCACCATTAAGTCCCAGCTGTTTAAAGAGCTTGTAAGGAACAAACAGGTTAATTCAAAGTATTGGCTTTAATAACCGTAGCTTGTTCTATACTCCCACAGTCTATGGAACTAACGAAGGTAAAGAAGTTCCTACTGTTTTTGGTGTAAATGCGCTTCCACGTTTTCTCCCTGCTTTGTGGTTCACCATTCATTCTGAAGACATCTGCTGAGTTGAACTTGTCAATGTCTTTGAGGGTTTTCAATACTTGCCATTGCAATGACTTGTAATTATCTTCGTCCAAGAGCAAAGTACTTTCCTCATGTTTGCTCTAGTTATGACCAGCTGCAGGTGGTCGCTGACATTGATCTTTATGTCCTCAGAGAAATGCCCCTCTCTCCACATGGTGCAGCTTGAGTCCTGTCGTGTCCCAAAGTCTCAGTACCATGAGTCCTACATTGGGTGTTTAAGACTCAATATGATACCACAATATGATGAAAATATAAAGAACGTGCCTGCTGTGCTCAGTAAAGCTTTTCTTTTTATTTAATTCATCTTAAAGACGTCAGTTAAGCCTGCACAAGATAGCCAATGTGTGCCTGTGTTCAGGTCAGAATAGATCCTCGCAGGTTGATTCAGTTTTCCTCTGCATAAGTGGAACAACCTGCAGAACAAGCTGAAACTACAAACCACAACCGTCTAGGTTGTATGATTTAATGTTTTCTGCCCGATATTTGCACTTCTTAACACAGATTTGACCTGTCAGTAATCATTGAGTATTTTCTTTTTCTGCGATGCGATAAGCTTGTTTTTTAGGTTATTATGAATTAGAATTTGTTCTCAGCTGCATTAGCTGGTTAAATAAAGGCCTGTTGCTGTCTTGGGTGAAGATGAAGCTGCAGGTACCTGCAGAACAATGTCATTGTGGTTTGCTTGAAGAATGTACTTCATTGATGCTGAAAGCACAGCATGTGTGGATTTAGGTTCTATGTAATGGCAAATTGATTTGCATTACACGGTGTCTTTCTAAATCTGTGTTCTGTTTTGTCTGTAGGCTGGAATAAATGAATCCTTATTTCTGGATCCCAGGGAGGAAGATGTGATATTTAAGCATTATGAGAAGAGGCTTCTGGACTTCTGTGCATTTTTTAAGCCAGCAATGCCAAAATCTGTTGTGGTAATTCCTACATATTCCAAACTTCCATGTAATATACTGTAGTACTTCAGCTAACAGTAGCCGCAGTACAGGGCTGAATTATTGTATTGAAGTACAGCTGCAGTGAAGTTATTTAAAAAAAACATATAGGGTTAGAATGTTATATTAAAATGGTGTTGCAGCCCAGCAAGTAGCTTGTTTTAAAGTTTCAGATTTTGTTCATTACCTTTACAAAATTAATATTTAAGGTGTGATATAAATTAGCAATGCAGCGGTGACTAAAGATTTTCATCTATAACATCTTAATAACAGTGTCTGTCGGGAAAGTTTTTTAATAATTGCTTTCGTTTTTTGTACTTAGGGCACAGCAAGTATGTATTTCAGGAGATTTTACTTGAATAATTCAGTAATGGAGTACCATCCACGGATAATCATGTGAGTACTTTGGATTTGTCCTTCTATAGTATTGTTCAACAATTTGTAATAATTTGTAATAAGTAGATATCACATCAACTGTAAACTGCATTGTTTCGTATATTTAAATTAGATATGAAAGTCTCACGCTTAAAGATGATGAAAAACTTTTTCACAAGAAAAAAAATAAAGAAAAATCATTAAGGGTAACTGCAATGCTGTTTTCATATTTCAGGGTTAGAAACGATCAGCACTGACGAGTGCATTTCAAAGCAGAATAAAGTCAATGTGCACAGTAACTTGTAAAACTTCCAATTTACGTAATTAAGTAGACAACATGTCCAGGTCTGCACAGCGCCATGTCCTGCCATTCAGAACGAGGCAGCAAAACGCCCTGTGATGTGAGCGGCCCTGTGACATTGTTTACAAGCAGGCTTGTGAATGCATCTCTTTTAATCCAGTAGAAATATTGATTTCAATTTTGGGATGGTTTTGCCAACAAATACTACTTGTTAACTCGCCACGTTGGAACATTTCTGCAGTGAAATGTCAGCTGCACAACCTGTATTTATTCACTCGTACATCACATTGCATTAATCGTTACGGTGACTAGTGAGCAGGAAGGGCTGCATCTCGTCGCAATTCATGGGAACTCGAATGCGAGTTTGCGACTGCATGGTGACTTACAGTATTTTCCCAAAGTTTACCATTTTGTGCTTAATTCAAAAATTGTAAATGTTTTCCGTAACGTCAATGAATTTATTTTGTTACTGGGTTTTGATAACCGGTCCAAGAAATTGGGACTGCAGTTCCCTTTAATCTAGCTTGTTTGGTAGTTAGTTGCTAATTAATCGGATGATCTCACACAGCCGTTTCTTGAAAGAAGCTAGGATTTGGGCTTCACAACATGAATGGGTAGCATGTTCCATACTCACTTAATACTTTGAGTAAAGGATTGCCTCCCACCATTCCAACAACAGTAAGGGATACACAGAGTATATTATATATAATATCCTTTTTTAACTTTGCTTGTAATTCATTGTAGTCCTTTTCTTTAACTGGATCCTGCTGTTTCTTAATTTGATAAAACACTTTTCTTTTCCTTGTATTTATCTTAATGGGTTTGTTAAATTATTTGTGATAGTGTTGTAACCTCATTTTGGAGCGTCATGCAGAATCTGTTTAAAATGTTCCCATCCCTTTTCTGCGGGTTTCATATCTATCTGATCCCATTTTACTTCTCTTAAACTTTTGTTCTTTCAAAGTCTGCTTTATAAAAATTGTAAACTTTTACCGTGGATGCAATCGGTACAGTTTCATACAGTTCAAAGCACACCATATTATGATCTCGGGTCCCTGATGGTTCTCTTATCTCTGTTTTGCTGCACTCTTGGTTGTTTGAAAAGACCAGATCTGTACAGTAGGTACTCCAACAAACGGGATAAGAAAGGAGCCATTATCCATGTCTATCATTTCAGTTCCTCCCACTGACATTCCTGTAAGTCTTTCCTGGTCTGCTGGGAAAGTGACTGTATATGTGTACATCTAGAGTGTCCTATTCTGTGCTTAAAATAAACGCTTTGGACTCGGGTAACACAAGTTTTAGCTTAAAATGGTGGGAAAGATGATAAGGTCTCAACACCATTCTTTATTCCTATGTGTGCAGTGCGTGTCTCAGTGATCTTTTGCATTTTGTACGCCCAGGCTAACCTGTGTGTACCTGGCTTGCAAAGTGGATGAGTTCAACGTCTCAAGTTCCCAGTTCGTTGGCAATCTCCGGGAAAACGCTGCAGGCCAGGAGAAGGCACTGGAACAGATCCTGGAATATGAGCTGCTGCTCATTCGGCAGCTAAATTTTCATCTTGTTGTCCACAATCCTTACAGACCCTTGGAAGGTTTTCTGATTGATATAAAGGTAAGGCAAAAATCTAACGAAATTATATCAATCATATTGATATTGTTCAGCAAATTGTATTAATTGTGTTAAATTGTATTAATTCTATTGTATTCACTTAAGCAATAATCAACACTTTTAACAGTGGGTTAGAGGACAAATTCATAATTCTTTTCAGCCACACTTTCAGCCCATACCCCATGGGGGAGTAAACGCAGATGTGAATTCAGAACAAATTGGATCCATACACAAGCTTTACCCAGAGGTACACAATGTACAGTCTGTCGGTCAAAGGAAAACAACCTGCCTGCACCAGCTACCTAAAACCTTTAATCAAAATGCCTCTTGGAGCAAGGAAAGCAAGTCTGCATACAACCTGTAATTAATGATGCTTAAAACATTCCCCATGCGTGCAGGGCAGGTGGTTTGAAGGGTGTAATGTTTTGTCGTTTTGGTTTTTCCAGACAAGATACCCAGCCATAGAAAACCCAGAGGTTTTCAGGAAGGCAGCCGATGACTTTCTGAACCGAGCCACTTTGACAGACGCTGGCCTGCTGTTTCCTCCATCACAGATGGCCCTGACAGCTGTTATGAATAGCGCTTCCCGGGCTGACCTGAATATGGAGAGGTTGTTCCATTAGTCTGAGCTCTGACTATTGGCCGAGGGCACTGCGCGTCATGCAGTTACTTACATTATGAGTGTTCGCTGACAAGGCCTGTTGCCTGGGGTCAAACAGAAACGGCGCTAAGTTTCTTTCTAAATTCTTTTAAAATATTTTTTAAAAAGTTACAGGCATGTGGGATATAGGTTTTACAGCTGCGGTTGTCTAGCACTTAGTGGGAAAATCTGTGGGAGATCCTTTACGTCATGAAGAGTAGCACTTTCTTCTTCCTCTCCCTAATTTTTATGATCTCACTTCAACTCCAGTTGGAATCAGAAATGGGCAGGATAAACAAGTTCCTGGTAACAAATTTAGTAGGTTGTGAATTTATATTTTTAGATATATTTAAAATATGGAAGTGTTCAGTTTTAGCCTCTCTCTCACAGGTAGGTAAGCTCTCTTCTATACAGCTGCTGTGCTCCTGGAGTCACATGAGTCTTCAGCTTCACCTCAGATTCGCATTTTCTTCATAGACACTGGGCACAGCAGCAAATTTAAAAACAGCAGAACACAAAACAACTCAAGGGATAAATGGGAAAATGTGGTACATGCAGTTGTGGCATGTCTCTGCTAAGTGAAGTTAAATGTAAGTGCTGATGCCGAAGTTCTGTGTGTGTGTGTAGGCAGGCTGTAAAAACAGAAAATCAGCTGGGGTCAATTTAAAGGGCGGCATCTGTAAATTCTCTGTGGCAAAACACATTCTGAAAGAAATTTTCGTTTCAGCCACGTTTTCTGTGAAATTGGACAAACCATTGTAATGTAAGGAGTCACAGTGCAGTTCAGTGAAGATTTGACAGAGGTTTATCTCGTCACACAGAGAGCTCCCAGAGATCAGACTGGCAGAGGGATTTTCTCCCTATGCGACCTTCATATGATTGTCCACAAACATCCTTTTAGATTAAATAAAAATCCTCTCTATGTAGCCTACATGGTATTGGAGAAGCACATGTTTTAGTATCAATAGATTTACAGTTAACCTCTGATCCTTCCTGCAGACTTCCCTATATATGAGACGACAGTCTGCTTGTTCAGCCTGGCTGTCAGATTCTCAGTGGCAACAACAGGTGTCTGTACAGCATCTCTTTCACACAAGAAAATCCTGCACATGGAGCAAATCTTACAAGTAGAGACATCCGCTAGAAATTATCCAGTCAGATAGTTACTGTGCTTTGTGGTATAGTTGGTATGACAGAGGCCTTTGACATTCATGCCATGCTCATGAAATGTTCATTCATACAATTTAATCTTGCAGGAAATGTCGATGGGTATGATTTAATACTTCTGCAGGTATAGATCATTCATATTTAACCCTTCTCCTTTCAGTTATCTTTCTGAATGTATGGGATTAAAGGATGACAAGGAAAAACGTTTGCAGCTGATAGATTCAATGAGACGTAAGTAAGCCTAAAGAGTAATAACGCAAGAATTATGATAGGTCATAAACCCTAGGATTTAAAGGAACTTTATAGTCTTTTCCCTCTTATGTTTGTTTTTATATGGTATTGTTAAATGTAAGATACAACTCTGATATCTGTCTTTATCTCTGCCAGATATCTGGCAGAGATCTGTTGTTCTTTGGCAGCCCATCACCTTATTTTTTAGTTTCGCATGGAAAGACTGGAATATACAGGGTTTCCTCTGTGGAAATTAAACTCATTGTGGTTTCTCTGTGATTTCAAAACATTTAGCTCCTATGTCACTTTTACCACTAGAGGGCAACATTTAATACAGTCAAGACTTTGACTTTCACATTAAGAGGTTTTAAATATTATTATTATTATTATTATATTTATAATAATTATAAATATTACACCTGAAGAAGGCTCCATGGCCGAAATGTTGTGTTCTCTTTCTTCTTTTTTTTCAGCATGGAATAAACCTATTACTTGTTCCTTTGCAGCCTATGCATGCTGACGCAGCTACCCACCTGAAATATTATTATTGTTGAAATAAGGCATAATCTCCTTAAGCATGGACAGTTCAGCCCCCATCAGTAAAATTGGAGCTATATTATGGAAGTTTAACTCTGTGTCATATATCAATTTTGTTAAAATAGCCTTATAAATGGAAATTCTATTGATATTTAAATCTTCAGCTACAGCTTTTTTCAATTTATGTTCTGTGTGATTAATGTGGTTTGATTTTTTTTTACTTTTTTTTTTACTTATATCAAATAACCCAGCCCCCCTTGTGACAAACCTCTTTGTGATAAATGAATAGTCAGGCTTTGTTGACAACTTAGAATCTTTAAATTTGCAAGTTGTTTTTCTCTGTTAAAAGGTATTAAAAACCTGGTAAAGAAATATGAACCCCCCAAAACAGAAGAGGTCAATGTTCTTAAGCAGAAGCTAGAGAAGATCCATGCTGAATTTGTAATGAGCACAAACTCGTAAGTATATTGACTTATGTGTTTCTTCTTTTTCTGGTCATGAGGGGGCATATCTCAGTAGCTGATATGTAGGCCTGTGTTCCTTTTACACACATGCAAAGTGATTTGACACATCTCAGATTTACTCAAACCCCTGTTGCAATTTGAAACCTGATAGCTCTACATATTGGATAATGTGTCCTGTTGAAAACAAATCAAGATGTTTTCTCAATAGCTTTGCACAGAGCAAAGTCATTTTTCACAGTGTTTTATGAAGGCTTATTTGCACCACAGTCATTAGTATTGCGTAACGTTCTGACGATGGCTCTGATCATATTGACAAGATGCCTGCTGTAGTGTGCTGTGAATTTCTGATATTTCTACAGGAGGATTTGTCACCATTCCTCCAGACAACTGTTCTGGTTACAAGTGTGATTCAGATACACTTGTCTCCTGTCGATTTGCGGTTTGCCCTTGGATGTGGCTTCTTCTTGCAAAAGGTGTTAAAATGAAGTTGCTGTCATTCCATTCAAAGAAACCAGAAACCGGTTGCAGAACAATAAGCATCTGTTGCTTTTTTGGTTCTCAGAAAAAAAAGAAAAGGATATGAAGAGGATGGCCATGTGGGAAAAGAAAAACATGTTGAAGAGGTAAGTGCTGAATTACTCAAACAGCACCCAAACTGCTGTTACTGCGTGCACCGCAGTTACCTGCTCCTTCATAAATATCTAGAGCACGTGCCCTTTTATCGATATTTAAAAAAAATATTAAAAGACAGTGTTGGTTGCTGCATTTTGTAAAAGCAGATGTCTGAAAACCCTGATTTCCCCATTAAGCAAGATTTCCTTATTGCTTAATGAGCCGTGGTGACTGCGGTCTTTAACCACAGTGCTGTGTACATGATGTTCTCAATAAAACATGTGACAATAGTCTTTTGTAGATTCAGTCTGTATCAGGTAACAATGAGTGTTGTGTGCAGTATGTGACACACATCGCAATATCGAGGGTATTATCTCACACACTGGTCTCCCAGCCAGTGAAGGTTTTTTTGTCACAGTGCAGGCTATGCTCTGTGATCCAGATGCCTGGGTGTGTATAGGCAGTGAGGACTCTGTCTTGACTCCTCACAAACAAACTGCAGGCTTGCCGTTTGCAGGAGAGGTGAGGGACACGCCCGTCCTCCAGGTGGTGCTGGAGGACGGGTGTGCTGGTACAGGGCTCGGGTGCCTGTGATGTGTTAAAAGACCAGTGGCTTGAATGGGAGTGGTTTGGAGGAGCCTGCCTACAGGTCTTCACGCTCTCGAGTAGGGCGGTACAAATAATGATTCCAAAATCAGTCATTTGGAAATTCATAAATCCGGAAAGATTTGAAGCGAACGCGAGGGGAATGTGAACGTGGACCAATTTAAAAAGTTATTTCTAGGCATCTGCTTGGCTCAGAAGACAGCTTTGTTCTCCATTTCAAAATATTTTTTTTTAAAAAGGCTCGTAGTGTTAACCACTTCATAGATGTGTTGTATAATGTTAGAAAATTCCTGGACGATTGAAAAATATTTCCCATTGGCTCGTATTGATGTGTGTAGCACCGTCTTTATCATATAAATCCGCTTTTGAATTTGTGTATCTAGATAGATTACTATCTTTTTAATTTTTCATTGAAATTAGTTTGTCTTTTGGGTTATTCCAAAACGGGAAATCCAAAATAAGCAGCACAATTCCAGAATCTTGCATTACATCTATGCAGTATTGGCTATCATCCATCCAGTGGAGGGTTATATGTTCAGACCACTCTTGAATGTGGGACTTGGTTTCTTTAGTGTCCAGAATATTGGTGGTGTTACTGAGACAGTGCAGTATCCCTAGAGAATGATCCTTTTTCAGCTCAACGTTATGATAGAGTAATGCCTTCTTATCCAATAAGGTTGGACACTGTTCTGAAGCATGCTAATTGTGCAGTACTCCAGTACTAATTACCCCTTATTGAATGTTTGATTGTTGATAATTACTACAGTATTTTGTCTTCTGTGTTTTTGTAAATTAACCTACAAATAATACAATCTGTCTGTTGTTTCCAGGAGGAGTGGACAGATGAGGAATTTATGGATTCTCTTTAAGAGATGGGTCTCCTTTTAAACATTTTCCTTCCAGGTATATATGGACTGGAGAGTTCAACATCTTGAGGACTTGACATTAATGTACAGTGGTAAATAACCTGCATCTGTGGGAATAAGAAATGCTTTTGTAAAGCACTGGCAGAAGTAGTCACCAAAACGGCAGTTTTATTTTTGGTGTTTAAAATTTTACTTCTGCTGAGAAAGGATGTAACTTTTTTCATGTTTTTTTCAATATTATTAATAAATTTTTATACATTTTTCTTTACAGTCCTGTAAGACCTGTATGAGTTCTTTAGTGGTGCATACTTGAAGCACACTTGTTTATAGCTTTTCTTTTTGCAGTGCTATAAGTAGGCTTCACACTCTGGATAACAGTATCAGCTGAAAATGTTACAGTGATTATAGATGTTGTAAAGCATTATCAGGCTTTCTTCACCATAAAGGGAAACAATATACATGCGATGTATGTTAACATGATGTGAGTTTCATAATTATAACATCTTGTAGTCTGCCTCCTAACAAAAAACTAACTATAGCAAAGAGACTGTTTCCCATATTTACTGCTTTGAAGCATAGAGCTTTTACTTTTGTTTGATAATTTATTAAATTAACCACAAACTTAAAAGTTTTATCTGAATTGTGTCCTTGTAATCACCTCAACTCAAAAACAAGGGGGGAAGATCAGATGGAATGTATTCCTTTTTCAAATCCAAGAAATCTGTAGGTGAAGAACAGGAATTTCAAACAGAAATGTGATAATGTAATATTCTAGTTTCAATTCAATTCAACTTTATTTGTCATTATACTTGCACGGGTGCATAGTATAGTGAAAAGTGTTTCTCATTAGTCACTCAGGTGCAGTATATAAAATAGAACAGAAGTCAAGACAATAGACAGTAACACAATAACAATAACAGTGTAATCAAAACTGTGCACATACGCAGAGAAAAGAATACAAAAACAGTGCAAAAATAATACGGTGATTAATAAATATGACAACTAGTACAGTTTAAAGTACAATTTCGGCTTACATTCGGTTGTCGTGTGTGTAGTGGTGTTGGAGTACAGTCATTGTGGGTACAGGAAGAAGTGAGGAGAGATCATGGCATGATGGGAGGGAGTGGGGGCGTCACCAGCTTGACGGCTCTGGGGAAGAAGCTATTTTGGAGTCTAGTTGTGTGCGACTGGAGCGTCTGGAACCTTCTGCCAGATGTTCGGGGGAAAAACAAGTTATGACTGGGGTGAGTGGGGTCAGACATAATTTTGGTGGCTTTTTTCAGACTTCTGGTGTTGTATATTTCCTGAATGGATGGTAAGGCACTGCCGATGATGTATTGGGCAGTTTTGACCACCCGCTGCAGTGCCATACGGTTGGATGTGGTGCAGTTGCCATAGCAGACTGTGATGCAGCTGGTCCGTATGCTCTCCACCGTACATCTGTAGAAGTTGGTGAGGATCTGTGGATGCAGGCGTATTTTCTCCAGCCTTCTCAGGAAGTACAGCCGCTGTTGTGCCTTCTTGACGAGACTGGAGGTGTTGAGTGCCCCTGTGACGTCCTTAGAGATGTGAACACCTAGGAATTTTAAATTATTCACCATCTCCACCACAGTCCCTTCGATGTAGATGGGGGAGTGGACTTTTCCTGTCCCCTGAAGTCAACGATCAGCTCTTTTGTTCAAGAGCTGGTTTCAATTTGGTTTCAATAACTTTTCTCTGCATACTAAGGAAATATTAATACATTCACAAGTATCTTTGTTATATGACATGAGTTAATCAGTTTTAGCTGCCAAGAACAACCTTGGAGCCTTTTGAGAAGAAGATAATCTTCTGATAACACAAGTAATCTGTACAGTTTCTCTGTTTCAACTGTGTATGGCACAATATTCAGGAAAAAGCAAAATATTCATATTCTTAAAGCATATACAGTACTCTAAGCAGCAAGGATACATATAACTTGCCCAAAAAGAAAAAGACTACAGGAAACAAGTACATGGATCACAGCTGCTAAGAGTCTGAAAAAATAGATCACCAGCCTAGCGCAGCAGTAACAGCATCATGAAAATATTCTGCATTATTTTAATACCTCTTGGGTCTTTCTGACTTCTACTATATTCATCACAAATCTCTAACAATATCTGGTAGTGATGCCATTGCATTCCTCTTTGCTGATGAGTGATGTGTATTGATTGGCAATTGAAACTTACTGGAAATGTTCCTCTCCATGGTGCTGTCAGGAAGGACATTGTTGCTGTGGCAGACGGGCTTGTACCTGTTCTGCATTGTGCATGCGGTTTGATACTGTCATGTTCTTGCGTCTTGGAAAGGCTTTACTTCAGCTGCACAGTAATGTTAATTAATATTATCTAATTGTACTGTTTCAGCAAGCACTAACACTTCAGTACAAGAGTCATGCTTTGCAGTTGCCTTGTAAGGCAGAACAGTTTTAACCTTTTTACAGAGTTGTGAACCATTTAATTTCCTATCCTGCAACACAAGCAGGCTTCCTATTTTCAAATGGCTTCTGCTTTATCACTTGCCAGAGTACCTCCAACCTGCTAAGAAGTTCATACGCATCGGACGTCCTTTGCATAGTGAGAGGATAATAGGAAGGGCTGTCACTGACCCTGCAGAAAAGACATTCCACATCTTCCAGTAATGACCGACACTGTCCAGCTTAAATCTGAATTGCATTTTATATGGCTTTGAACAGCTCTCAGTTGGGTTCTCAAAAACGTAATGCATCGGTGACCTTAGATGGCCCATATCACTCATTGTGTAGTGAATTCCCACTTAACATGATCAACAGGCCAATTGCTAGCATGTTTTACAGCTATGACAACAGCAGTTGTCTACTACTGTGTACTACTTCTACATAACCACTCGCCATAGCACATTAACTTTATATCCTGCTTGGAGCAGAGTTTATTCTCAAAGCTGTCTTGAGTTTTTTAAAAAAAGCCAAACTTTTACACATTCTTCAGAGTGGGTGCACTCAGTGTTTTAATAGATGTTTAATAGACCAAGAAAGGAACGGTCTCAGGCAAGCCTTTAGGTAATTCAATTAGGAGTCAGATACCGTTCAACCACAAAGGTTTTCATCAGAGGCAAAAAGTACTTGGAAAAAGACTAAGTGTTACAGCACAGTTTTTCTCTGGGAAGGGGGCTGGCTAGGTGCTGTCTCAGGGCTTTCTCTTTTCCTCTGTTTACCTTTCCCAAATTTACATCTCTGCATTGGTTTCTCTCTCCCTTCTTTTCAGGCATGTGTATTTAACATTCATTGGTGATTCTAAGTACCCTTGGTGGTTTCCTTACCAGCCTCATGAAAATACCAAGATTGTCTTGGTTAGTCAGATGACGTGCCTAGCCCTCCCATTTCTTTTCCTCATTTATTGTCAAAAAGACCTTTAACAAAATTCAGAAAATCTTCACCATGTGGACACAGCTGAAGTCAGTATCAATTCCACATAATGGAGCTACCATCTTCCAGAAACATTAAAATACATCCCTAAATCATTAGCCCAAACCCAAAGTGGTGCAAGAAAAACATTGTTGATATGGGTAGCTTTTCAAAAAGATATGTAGGGGGATTCATAATTAAAAATATCAACTTTGCTTTGACTCTCAGAAAGATACTCTTAGGTTATCTGTTTATATACAGTAAATGTAAATGCAATGTAAAGAGATGCACTTTGTTACAAGAGAAAGAGATTAATTTGTCCTGTTGGTCTGATCTTCACAGCAACACTGATTAATCTTTGAATCAATTAATCTTTTCACAAGTCCTTGGACAGGATAGTATTTAAGAAGTGCTGAGAGAAAGCATATTGGAGAATTACTAAATGTATCTCCTTGTACCACTGTTAATTGCTGTATACAATTAATCTACTGCTGTTTATGTGCTGCATTCCTGCAATTATTAAATTCCTTCTGCTTGTGTTCATTCCGTCTTTGACTTTTATTTCCTCGCAACTGTGTACATACACAGGGAGATACTTGGTTCTGAATTCATCCATGGAAATCCTTGTATACCTTCAAAGTATAAGTCACGTAAGCTACCATAACAAAATTATACAATACAAATTCAGTTCGAGCCACCCTACTAAAAACATACCAGCTCAAGGTCAACACCCAGCACTGCATGTACTGTACATCCGACCCACTGAGTAAAACAGTCGGTTCCAGTACATGAGGAAAAAGGCAGAGAATTTACCAACATCCCCAATCTTAAATACCTTGACAAATTATTAATATATAATTGATCATATTTATATAGATAGCAACTCCAATCCATTATCTGAATGCAATTAATCTGTTGGGTGACCTCGGGTGTTTCCCGTAGGTTAAGATCAGCAGAACATTTTTAAAGGTTATATTCACATTTTTCACTGGATCTGATTAAGAATATCATCAAAATGTCACCCACATGGGGCATCTTGAGTGTGCACGTATTCTTCATTCTTTCAGTATTAAGAAAAACTGACTCAGTGACTACTTTACAAAAGAGTTTAATAAGTGCATGCATTTCTGATACAATCTGTACTATTCAAAAATCTTAATGCTGTAAACATTTTACGTACAAAGTCTTTTTTTATGTTTTTTGATTATGTGTTGTCTGGTATTTAGGAACTTCAAGGAAGACTGAACCAAACAATCAAAAACAAAATTAGTACAATTTCAAAAAAGAAGCATATTCAACGTAATTCTTTATACTCATGATTCCAGCAAGAGAATTTATTTTCAGATATAAAAAAAAACATCACAGCTAGAAACCTTTCCTATCTAAACCATAAAGTTTAAACAAACTACACAATCCAATTAGACAGGAATGATCTGGTTTCAGCGCTTTTGTATATAATGTATTAACGATAGAAATCGGTCACAAATTACAGTATAAAAAAGTATTTTAGCCTGTAATCCAGTTATAAGAAAATGGTCACTGTTGTTTCTTCATGTCAGTTGACATTCTTCAAGTCCAGCAGACATAGGGATACACTTTGGCAAACTTGTGTTAAGAAACGCTCAAGTCTTCTTAGTTTCAAACAACTCTTTTCCTCCTTTTCAAGGGAGAATTATGTACCCGCCAAGGGACTTCGATGAAAAGTGAAAAAATTGCAAGGAAAAACTTCCCATGCATACAGCTTAAAAGTCACTGGTGCAGTCAGCCAGGTTGCGTCTGGGTTGGTTGCATAGTTCACATGGCACTGGAAGTATGGCAGAGGTGCACTACAGGAAGAGCTGGGTGGAGGTGGAGCATGCTGGGTCCCATGTCTAACTCCCTGGAAAGGCTACTACCTGTTACTATTGGACATCGAATACTGCTTCTGCTTCTGAAGAAGGAGTTCTGCGATTGCCAAGAGCTTTTTCAGGACATGCTGAAAAACAAGTATGAATTGAGAAATGTCACCTTTTCACCTGCAAATATTCAATGCTGCACTCAACTTTCTAAGTTTCATTTTAAATTGATGCATTTAATTGTCAGTTATCCTTAATATACTTAAGCAATCTGTTTTTGGTGTTTTTCATTTGATATATTGTACCTTTACAGTACCTTTTGGAAGACTGGAATTCCCAGTTAATAACAATAAAACTGGGTGCTAATTATGAAACGAGCGGCAATTAACTTCTCAGCTATTGAGTTTTGAACAGTCTTACAAGCAGTTTAAAACTCACCCTGATCACTAATCCCAGAGCCGTTTTAACTTCAAACTTGCTCTTTACTAACTGCTCCATGTAGGTTGTTTTGCATATATTGTTGTCAGCCGTGTGACAAGACACCCCAGCAATATTCAGAATTGAAATCTTGAATAGTTAACATATCATTAATGTGTCAGACTTACAGTGTCAATACGGGACTTTGCACGGCTATGTTTCCCTATCCCTAATTTTCCATAAGCTCTTAAATTCCTCCATCACGTCATGTTGGAAAAAGCCCCCGTGCATTGGTGAACATCTTACTGTTATATTGTACTTATCATTCATATTAATCTGCTGATCACAAATGCAAACTGCTTGACTGAAGCAGAAATAAGTCTTGACTTTGCTGTCCCAATACTTTTGGAGGGCACTGTATATTATAAAGATGATATGCTGAACTCCACTCCAATTCATAGCCTTCCAAGATACTTTGGGCAAGAAAAAGAACTGTTTTGAGGTAGACCCAGAAAAAACAGTCCAATGCATGAAGACCTGGCTGTCAGAAAAATAACCTTTTTGAGATTTTAACATCTCCGTAGAAGGTATTGTACCTTTCCTGATATTTACTTTAAAGTGACACAGGGTCATTTCAATGTCCTTACGATTCAGAGGGTCTTACCTGTTGTGCACCACGCTCATTGCTAAGGGTGCGAAGCTCATCTGAATGAGTCACGCAGATCTCATGCAAGGCAGCCAGATCCCGAGACATGTCAGTTCTAAAGTGCTCTGTAGTGTCTGGAAGATCAGGAACATTCTGCAAAGCAAGATCATTCAGTTTTATGAAGTCTTCCTGATCAATTCAATGTCTGTTGTTAATCTCTTATGACACATTTATGATAAACCATGTCATGACTTACAAAAAAAAACACATAATTAGATCTCCTTTTACTACGTAAGTGCAAGAAACAAATTAGTCTAGCTTTATAGTACTTGCAAACTGAAATCAACCTTGTAAAACTTAAATTTGTTTCCGTCTTAGATCAGTTTTTTTAAGAGTTTGGGAGAATGTCTGCGACTCTTATCAAATGTTGGCATCTGAAGAGTAAAAATAAAAACAACAACCAGAAATCCTCTGAAACACTACTAACCCCAAGTTCATCCAAGAACATAATCATTCGATGCTTGTTGTGCTTAATGAATGGATTCACTCCTTCCATGTAAGGCTCCTGAAAAAACAAGCATTTCATATTCAAAATACCCCAGTGTTTAGAAAATGCAAGACTATTTGAATACATATATATGCAATAACAATCTGGCAACCAGCGCATGAAAACACCATCTGTAGCAATGTAACCCTTTACCTTGGCACCAAACTCCACCAGGTTTGCCAGGTTCTGCACAGACTTGGCGATGAGAGTGAGAGTTCTGCCTGCCGTGGAGGAAGGAGGATCTGCAAAAACAGAAACAGCAAGTCAGAGACGCCTGCCTTGAGCTTTTAATTTGTGGGTTTATCAACCATCAATGGAGCACTATGAAAGTGATGAAAAACTGACATTTTCATTATACTGACATATATGAATTTCATTGCTAAGCTCTTCAAAAAGCCAGGAAAAAAAACTTGTATAAAATCAATAATCTCTATAGAGTTTGGGGTGGGGGCTGCAGTAAAGGGAAAACGGAAAGACCGAACAAAGCTGGTTGATTCCTGAATGACTCGAGCCGGTAAGCATAAAGCCTTTCATTTGAGCCTGCCTTCCAAACTCGGAGCTGCCAGGGGGCGCGGTCTGATCTCTGAAAACAAGCATGGCTCCAAATGCGAGGAAGCTCTTCAGCCCGTTCGGTAGTTAGCAGCTAATTGATCCAAGGATCTTAAACAGCCGAGTATTGGCTTTAATGATGTGGCTGGGTAGCTTGTTCCACACTCCCACAACACTGATAGGTTCCGCCACGATCTGAACTCGGATCACTACAATCTGAGTCCAGAGTTAACATGTCAGTAGAACCTATTTAATGAAAAGATCACCTTTGATGCCTAATCATGCTGTAAAATTGTTGCACAGGTGAGAATGTCAACTTCATACACACAACCTTATTTCTTAGTCTTAATTCCTCCTTTGCTTTTATATGAGACAGGCACACATAGCATTAATGCAGAGCTATGTAAGAAAATGACATTTCATTGTAATTCAAAATGCAAGACTGGCGTTATTTGAAACTTGGGCAAATGTCCGGTGTACAATTTAGTCAGAAAACAAAGATTTTTTAATACATTCTATTTAGTCACCTTATAACTGTACTGTGATATTAAAACGTCAATTAACATACCTGTAATGATATTAAACATCCTTGGGTTAAGGATTGCAGGACAAATCAGCCGCAGGAATACAAACCCACTTTAAAATACAGAGAGAAACCAGAAGTGTCAACAATGCATTAACACACTACTGTAGTATTATTACTTTTCATAGTAATGAGGTAATATAACTAGCTAAAGCATTTTAGTAGAAACAGTAGCAATTTTACACAAAAAATATCCCCCCCCCCCAGTTATACCCTATTCTGTGCATCTTAACACTATAATGTTTTACTTGGAAAGGACAAGTATAATTCGAAAGATAGCAGCAGTAAATTCATGAAGTCGTTTTTATGAATAAGCTTCTCAAGTAACAATCAGAAAAATATTGCTTACCTTACAACTCTGGTCCTCATTGTTGTATTTTTTGGCCATTTCTGTTGCACAGATTTTTGTAAACATCCGTAAATGAATCTTAAGGTCCTACAAAAAAACAAAAAACTGCATTATTCTTATAGAAACTGTATCTACAAGTCTAATTAATCTTAAGATTGAAACAGTATCGCTTATTGGTTCTTTCAATATTCAGCAAACAGAACCTAAACCAGAGAGACCAGAGAAGCTAACCACTTACCTTGTGAAAGCTACATGCCACCCTGATCTGTTAAACTCTTCTAAAAAACATGTTCTAAGTGTTTGATGATACTTTGATGATGCATTTTAAAACTGAGGCTAAAAACATGAAATGTGGAGATGAAGAACAGGGAAAACAACAAACAAAAGTTTATTAAAATTGTTCTTAAAAAGTTACAATCATGTACAGTGCCATTTGGTAAATATTTGGACAGTGACACAATTTCTGTTGTTTTGGCTCTGTACTCCAGCACATTGGATTTGAAATGAAACAATGACTATGAGGTTTAAGTGCAGAATGTCAACATTAATTCGAGGGTATTTAGGTCTTGATATACTGTATTTTACTTGCCTGAGGCGAATACCACAACAAAAATAGCAGAAATAAAAAATACTGACATGCTGGTTCTCCTCTCAGGCTTGAAAGATATGATTTTATAAAGACTAAAGAAAGAAAAAAAATCAGAAACTAAAGCTTTTCTCAATTTGTTCCAAAGTAAACCATCTACTTACGGTGGAAGAATCTCTGCAGCCATGAATATCTTTTCAACAAGCTCTGAAAGGATGTTCAAGAGGTGTATCAAGTTAATGCTCACATCTTCATTCTTCTCCAGTTTGGAAGGATTCAGCTGAAGAGTGAAAAGGTGTACCTTAACATTAACTTTCCTAATCCTGCATGACCAACACCCACTTCCGGAAAATGGGAAAAAAATGGTTTCAAATAAGAACGTTTTAAAAAGGGCTAACAAATCCCAACAGAGCGCCCCCACAGATTAACCACAGAATATGAGATCAAGCCTCTCAGGTCCTGTGGTGAAAAGACAATGCTGCCTTCAAATCTTCAGGGCAGAAAACTGAAAAAATGCATGGCATAAAATACTGATTACATATTTTTTTCCTACTGCTGGTTGCATGTACAGTGAAAAGTAACTTTGTCAATGAAAAGCTGATGTGGCTGTACCTCACATGACTGCTTGCTCTCCATTATTTTCAGTATGGTGTCCTTGAGTGCGTGGTGGACAAAAGGCGTGGCTGTAGCTTTCATGTACTGCTCCATAAGTGTGCTTGCGAGGGTGGTGGCACGGAAGAGCGTTGTGGCTTCATCTAGAGCAAGAACAAGGGGGAAAATTAACACGGCCCTTTTCCGTGTCATCAAATTCAAGGTCGTGAACCTGGAAACTCTGTACAACCATACTGCCGGTGAAATGAAACAACCTACTTGACAGCTGAAGCCATGCCTCACAACTGATAGTCACCCAGTGGAGATGGACATGGGTCACTCTGAACTCTAATCCTGCCTGCAAAAACACCACATGCTCTTCCCAGCATGCTCTGTCTTCCAGAAAGTTAAAAGAACACAAGACAGGGTGCAAACAAGAGAAGGCCACTGGGCTCATCCAGCTGTTTGGTAGTTAATAGCTAACCGACCCCAGGAAATCATCCAGCTGTGTTTTGAAAAAAGGGGTATCGGCTTCAACAACATGGCTGGGTAGTTTGTTCCAGGCGGCAAAGGTGCAAAGATGTCAATATTGACAAGTTAGAAAATCCAGCCATTGGCATATATAAAAAGAATGATGTGATGTACACTGTAAAAATGACCTATTTTAGTCATTGCTCAGAAGGTATAATTCAGTTGAACATCGTGAAACGTACCCTCCATGCTTATTTCCCTGTCGTTTAGTGTTCTCAGAAGTGGTGCTTCGGCCTTCTCGTGCCGAAATATCCTCAGTAAAATACTAGCCAGCAAAGTCCGGTCCTGTCCACAGACGTGAGCCAGAGCATAGATCGCATGGAACTCCTTCTGCAGTACGAGCTAAACGAGATTCAGATGAGGAGGGAGATAAATGATGCTTTTATTTCAAACATTTGATCCTTTGTTTATGACTGTATTTTTATACTAAAGACCTTGCGCTTCCCACTACTGCGCTGTTACTAACCCTACAGACTGCTACTCGTCTCTAATTCCACCTATAACTTCGACATCGAGAATACTGTGACGCATATTTGGTCATGCGTTTTCCAGAGATAAAGAGGTCTAAAGACAAGCATGGACTTCGTCTTACCTGCTTGAAATCTTCATACTCCTCCTCTGGCATGATTTTCTCCACCGAATACCTTGCTCTGACACGGAGCGAGCCGGGCTCAATGCCCTTGAGAGGAACGTTTGAGCTCAGAGGAAACCACTCATCTATCATTTGGCCCTTCTGCAACTTGCTTAGCTGGCAGCGCATGAACACTGGAAAAACAAAGCCAAATTTTCAATTCCCCACACTCTGCCTGTCTAATAAAATACCTAAACTTTCAAGATGTAATTTATACAGCTCCCTTTTGTTTATATAGGATTCTTCTAAACTGTTCTTAATTGACAATCCAGGCCCATTGTTTTCTTTAAAAACTCATGTATCGTACAGTCTTCAAAGAAGAACAAATTAAAGGAACAGGATTCTGAAAACCCAAGCAGAATCAGCTTGATGTTTCATTGGTTACAAGTTTGCCACATTCGCCTTTTCCTTATATATTTTCCTGTATATGTTGGCAATGTTTTGTCTAATAATGCAGTAGTGACTTTTACATTACTTTCATATTATCTATTTACTTATTTTTTTAATACTCGTGTGGAGTTAGTTATGTATATAACATTCATTTGCACTGTATTATGACTACAAGCTTTAAAGCAACAAAATGTGAAAACTACAAGGGTCTGGACACTTTAAGACACTATGAGAATCACACTATACCACCTTACATCAGAATTATTTTCTTCTTTTGAATTTTAAATGTTGCATCCTTAAATCCACATTATATTGTGACTCCAGTCTGATGAGGCAGTTTAAGGAGCAATACAGAGAATCTGATTAGATCTTAGAGGACTGTTAGCATCTGGAGCGATTAGGAAGGCCTTCTGCATCCAGAAAAGCAGTACTGAAAAAATGTAAAGATTTTTATGCATTTGATAACATTTTTCAAGCAGAGAAAAACAGTCCTCATCCTCAGCTGGGCCAGAAATCCAGCTGTCACCAGGTCACAGATGCAGAGGACAAGAAAGAAACAAGAGTATTTCATTCCCATTAGAATAAAGGGAAATTAACTTAACAGTCAGTTCCAATATGCGTCTGTTTTGAAACTGTATGTACTCACAGATATCAGGGTCTTTGCTCTTTTTTGTCTTGTTGCTCAGGCTGATTTCAAACCTGTTGATTTCACTGGACAGGTCACTGAAGAAACAAAAATAGATATAGAAAAGATAGAAAAAGGACAAAGCTAATGCCTACCGAACACTTAAAACTAGTTTAAGGTTAAGAATGATCAAATTTATGGTTAAAATGCAAGGATGGTAAATGTTTTATAGCATTTAAATAAAACAGAATGACTGACTAAGCTTCTTAGATATAATATTGTTCATTTTCAGACAATCTATTACACTATTATAGCACTATTAAACTTTAACATCTGACTGCATTATTTTAATTCTTTAGCAGTGTCTCAGCATTTAACGTAGCACCTGGTACTTTTCAGTTTTCAACAAAAAAAAGCATACTCAAAGATGAATTCTTCTGTCCACACAGGATTTTGCCCTTCTCTGGGATGCGTTTTTGCCACCTGCACGCTGTTCAAATAAATATTGCAGTAGGGATTTGTGAAGTGTTTTACAGGAAGTTTGTGGGCCTCTTCCACATAAAGAACTAAACTGCTGACCTGGAGAGGTAAAAGAAAGAAACCTTTTCACAACACAAATCTCCATGTTCCACCTGAACTCGACAGAGGAAGCCAATGTCTGAACTATTACTGCCAAAGAAGAACAAATCTAATTTCCCTCTAAGAGCTGAACTTACCCTTTCCTGAAAAGCATACAGCCCCTATAAACATGATGGTGCTTTCCTTGATAATTGGTATAAAGATAAAGATATCTTCTTCATTAATACAAATAGAAGATACATTTATCCCACCAGGAAAACAAGCTGAAATTAGAGTATCCCTCCCTCCCCCCCAAACAGAACTGTGGTGCAATCACTGAGTTCTTAATTCAATAATAATTGTTTGCTGTGATTCACTTGTATCAGATAATGGAAAAAGGAGTGATGATCAAATCCGTTTCTCAGCTTGAATCTGCATTCAGAATGGAATACTTCCTTAATGGATGCATTTAGATGAAATACGCAGACAAAAAAAACAAGAATTACCTAGGCAGTCATTTCAGAAAAATAACTTTTTTTCCCAGTTTGCTGTATTTCTTGTTGAAAAGGAAGACTAGAAAAGCCTTGTAAATACCTGCAAGTTCCATTATTAAATACTGTAAACAAACAAGTTAGCATCTTTAGCGGTGCATTCTGTACCTGACGAAGACGTTTATGAGATGATGGCTGTGTTGGTTTCCTTAGATTACTGCAAAACGTCTGCAAACATTTCATCCAGTCCTACCAAAAAAAGGGAGGAATTTAGGAAATGAAATGCAGGATCCTCTGCTTTCATAAATATACTTGCACATATACTGTACTTGCAATTGTAAAATTGTGAGTCAGGGTGTTTTTTTTTTCGGGCTGCAAGAAGAACTGCAGTGCTGCTGGTGGGAACGTACCAGCTTTAGAAGGAAAGGCAAACACGTGTACCTGCGCTTGTTCAGGAGTCTCTCCCGCAAAGTAGAAAATGTAATGCTCCTCACTAAAGTGCTGAACTACAATCTGAAAACAGTTTGGCCTGAAACAGGAGGGAAGTCAAAGTGCATAATTAGAAACTGGAACAAAAAACAGGTTAATATTAATGATGCAAAAGCAAGATTTTTAGAGCGCTGAAGTTTCAAAAGAAAATATGTACAGCCTTTCTTTTTTAATTCCAAAACACAAGAAGTGAAAGATCTAAGCATTATACTGAAAACAAAATACGTTTTAGAACAGAATTGGAAATTAAAACTTCCAATGACTTACAATATTAACATAAAAGAAAAAAAGACGACATCTTATATACGTGTATCTGCAACAGGAAAACAAATATTTCAGCTATATTTTCACCTTAATGTTAAATGTGCATGTCATCCATTTTAATTCCACGCTGGGATTAAAGGAAGCACTGGAACAATAAACAATCTATAACAGGATGAATCGATTTCTGACTTTTGATCAATGTCAGTTTAAATAAAATATAAAAATAAAACTGTCCAGGAGAACTTTACATTTACAGTTAGTGTTCCCAGGCAAGGTATTCCTGCTGCCTTCATCTCTCTCCCTCAGATCTGAAGAGGGTTCATCTGCCCAAAATATTGTTTCTTTTTTCTACTTTTCAATGTTGAATTAACCTTCACTTGTATCCTTGCAGCCAACATATGCTGATGCAGCTCCCCACTCAGACGGCTGTATCCATATATGTTGTACATATTAAGAGGCAATGTAGGAACGTTTTGATAGGACCAATGAAGCTTAAAATAAGTAAAGGTAAATCTTTACTTGTCAGTTCATTGCAACATGCAGGAACAGCTCCTCACCTGCCAAACAGACTGTCATGGACTCCGTACACAGAGCACACACTCAGATCAATCAAACCTTTAGGTTTGGTGGCTCGTTTTTCACTTTCAAAGTAGATCAGTTGTGCATCATTCCCCTCCAGAATGAAGTACAGATTTTTCCACCTTTTACCTTTGCCTGTCAAAAAAGAACCAAGATCCAAAAAATGTTACTTAATGATAATAATAATCATCTATTATACATTTCACCTTAAAAGCAATCAACTCAAAAGTACTTTACAACACAAACAGCTTAATTACTTTATATTTCTTTTTAATTTGGAACAGTTAAATAATGACACATCATTAAGAAATATAATGTACCTTTATGAATTAGGAGGTAGCCTTTCTTGACGATGTTTTTATAAAATGCGTCCTTTGTCTTTCGTCGAATAGTGTTGTATATCTCTTCACGATCCACCAAGTCAGAAAGTACTTGTTCCTGATGCTAAGAGAGGTAGAATGTGTTGTTTAATGATAAACACAGTTTTAACCTCCTTGCTTTCTCAATATACTTTAATAAAAATATATAATTTAATATTAACATCATAATCCAGTGTAATATGCCAATCTGCCAACATCAGATTTAATGCGTGGAACCTTCTGTATTTCTAACCAATACCACAAGACCGCTTGAAGAAAAATAAATGAAGAACAAGACTAGAGAAGAAAAGGGTCTCTGTCATCCAAATTACCTTTACATAAGACAAAGACAACCAGGTAGTCCTCCAGAAAACAACCTGGCTACTCCATTCTTCAATCTCTATCTATGGAACTCTTGAGGTAGGAATTCCACACAAAAGATAGTGAGGAAGCACAGAAGTAATGATAACCCAAGGAATACTAGAGAGTACCTGGAATCCCGGAAATTCATAGTGCCAAGAATAAAATATTCTCCCATTCTCCAAAACGTACGGCCACTGACATGCATATCTGTTTAAAGATCTAGGAGGGTGGACAATGCGCACTAGTTGCCTAGGGATGTAACACCTACCTGCACAGAAACCGGATCCTTTAGGTAGTAACCCTCAACAATCTGCTCTTTTCTATAATGGTCAATGATGTCATCAATGCTACGGGGAAGAATAAGATCACAACAACCCATCAATTATTCAGATCAGCCCTGCTTCTAATTGACACTTCTCTATGACATGAAATTCTTAGTTTGGCAACTTCAAAATATATGGTGGCAAGTTTTTCCCAATGTGCAGGGGTGCCCAACAAAACAACCGCTTGTGTTACTGTATAGTGAATTTTAATATTCCACATATATTTTTGATTCCACGAGCTATAAGCAGTACACAAATACACTCAATTTACCACTAATAGCCAGTCTTTAAAAGATTGAACTTGTCTTTGCTTACCTATTGTGAGAACCCATTCAAAAAGTAAACAGAAAATATAAGCAATCCAACAACATACATGCTTCAAAAAAGATTATATTTTACTTACTACTACTTTGCATACTCAGCATTTTCTTATGTCAGGCAACACAATCTTTGAACACAACAGGTAGGATCACTGTACTGTGTCATTAGCTGCAAAATATTAACACTCCTTTTTATTTTGGTGTGTGAGATGTGGTTCAATTAATATGATCAATCATAGCGTAAACACAGAAATCGTCTTTAAACCTATGTAAAAATGAGATGATATTCTTGAAAATGCAATGCAGTGCATGTGTATAGGTATATTTTAGAATTTGCCCACGTAGTGGAAAGGGCAGTTAGCTTTTATCCTTTTTGTTAAAAAACAAACTATTTAACTTCGGCTACAGAATCACTTGCCATATGACTTCATCAACAGTTCTGTGATGTTTGTAGACATAGTTCTCAGTGCTTTCCCAATATGTACGTTCACACAGGAAAGTATTTCATGCATTAGGGCAAGCAATTAGAGGAACATCTGAGGTAGGTATACTACTAACCTGTTATAGTACCTCCCTCCCATCATAAATTGATTGTTTGGAGTAGGACATATTTTAAATCGCTGGATGTTCTCAGTGGTCCGAAAGAACAGTGAATAGTCACCAGGTGTGTTGTCTGAAGGTCTGACCAGAAAACTGCATACTTGTCCAACTAGGACAAAAAAAAAGATTTGAAAACTAAGTCACACTTAAGGTAAACATAACATCAGCATATGCACATACATGTTATCTCATTTGTAAACACAACACAAAAATACCTTTCATTTGTTTGATTTTTGTTTTAAATTTTTAAGAAGTATTTTTTTCTCTCACAGCATTAAAAATACCTATAATAATAAAAGCAGCAGAAAATATATTCAGATATGCAGGGAATCTGCAATCAACTTTAAGCCTGCAATAAATGATAAATTCAACAAGTAGTGATATTAAGGAACAAGTAAAGGTTAATTCCATGCTGAAAAGAGAAGAAAGGAAACAACGTTGTGTTTTCTTTCTTCCCTTTTTAGCGGGGAATAAACCTTTATTTGTTCCTTTGCAGCCTACGCATGCTGACGCAGCTCCCTGATTGAAGTGGTGATATAACTCTTTTTCAATGTAAGCTCTCTTTAGGGGAAGAAAATAAATGAATATCTGACTGTTTAAAGTGATACGAAGAAGTGTCATATACAATGTGTAGCACGGCCTCGCTGATTTATGAAAATGTACATAGAAAAATAATTACCAAGATGTAAATTACACATTGTACTTAAATCTCAAATATTTGATAATTCTGATAATTTGATAATGATTCTGATAAATTAATAATGATCAATCTGTTCACCTAAAAAACCCAACAAAGCAGATAAGCAACAAAGCTCCTTACTCTTCACCAGTAGCAGTATGCAGTTTATCACAGAGATGTCGAGTTCTGTATACGCTGGAGTCTTGCACTTTTTCTAGCAACTGCCTGACAGCATTATATTCACATTCACTACCTGAGACGTACAAAGGCCACCCTTTTGGTGTCTAAATCACATACTGAACCTGAAGAACATATTGTTTACATTTCATAAGGAAGTGAATTCACAGAACAACTCTCTCTCTCATATGGACTTCTCACATTCTATCTTTTTTCCCCCTATAAACGGTAAAGCAACTTGGAAGTCTGGTCAATCGTGACGTGGTGGTCTGAGACACATGGTTTCATTAATATATCATCCGTGCGGATATCACTCGTGTTTTTTTGCCACTATTTTTAATTGCTTAATCCTCTGGGAGTGAACGTCAGGTGGCCACTCCTAAGTGAGCAGGGGCTTCCTTGCTATTGGCCTGGTGCGGCAGTAATGTTCAAGTGCGTCACTGCACTGCGATGCATATTGCTGCGTTAACCCACTGAGGTGCACTGAGCCTTCCGTCTGCCGAAACACCAACAACATTACATCTTCTCACCCTTTAAAACTCTGACCTTTAAAGAAACATCTACACTCTACTGCAAACTTGAAACCTTTTCATTTTAAAAGGTTCAAAAGGACAGCACTTTAGCCTGTAAAAACATTTAAAACAGTCCTATTCGCAGTAGCAGTTCATTTATCACACAATAAAAAATCCAACAAATAACGCCCAAGATCCGCATGCAAACTGTTAACAGAAATTGTATATTCGATATGAAAGCAATTATATACAATTTCCCGACATGTATTCTGTTTAGGAATCCTGATGCAGCATACCATTTAGTTATTATGCTTTTGGCAGACATTTCTAGAACCATCCAAGAGAATATTTCCAATAAGTTACTCTACGATAAAACATTATGTCAATCACATGATAAATTTTGCAGAGTCTGTCTCTAAAAATGATAAGGGGTTTTCAGCTTGTTCTTAATTCAGGAATACATCAATACCACATACTATATAATTACTTCATACAGCTGATTTTACATTGTTTCGCTTTAAGATACTCACGTAATTGCCATTATATCATATCTACTGACCTTTAATTTATATTTCATTTGAAACAATAATATTTCATATTGGCTGGTACTCATGTTTCTTTTTGTTCCCCCCCACCCCCTTCTATAGGCACGTACTGTATTTATTAAGGTTTTAATTTCAAACTGGTGTGGATACTGATCAGGTACCTGTCATCAGCAGGTTGTATGCTTCCTGTTTGTTGATCTTTCCATGATACCAGCTAGAAAAAGGATGAAAATAGCCCATTATAAAACAAAAACAATGGAAAGAGCTGCATCCCTGTTTCTTCTCTGTAGTAACATCATCAGCGAGCAGCCGTAGCAATGAGTCAGCGCTGACTCAGGTCTGCATGCTTAGTCATGTCTCTCCAGCCACGTTTCAGCCAATGGCATTGATACCTCTGATCACTCTTCAAAGATTAAGTCACATGCGCTCCCTCAAAAATAGAAATTAAATTCTTGGATAACCTTAAGAATATTTCTTTCACTGTCTTGTGTAAATTAGCAGCAGGCTGTATTTGGTTGAACGATCGGGAATACAAAACAGAGGGTCTCCATGCTAAACTAGTATCATTTCACCTGTATTCTGATGCAGATTTTAACCTCACTGATATGACTTAAACCGTATTTTTCAGAAAATATTACAATCAGATCAAAACTGAGATAATATTCAATACGACAAGAAAATAATATACGTACCCCTCCTAACAATACATATTTCTGCAATGCAAATGATTAACAACTGAATTATAACTTCTCAAATGGCACCTACTGAAGAAGCGCTGAACAGCGCAACAACTGATTCAGCACAATCACACAATCGCAGGCTCAACCAAATTCAAGAGCTCGAAAAATTCCCAAGTGTCAGGATAATTTGTTCATGATGAGCCTGAGGATTAAGCATCCTAAAACTGTATTCGAATGAAAGAAGAAATTGACCCACTGATTATCTGGCCCAGCATTTCTTTATTTTACTATACTTCTTGAGTAACTGGTCACTAGATTTATACATCCTGTCAAATGCTTGAGTACCAATAAAAATGATCTACTTACACTTTGCCTTCGTGGGGATCTTCTTCTCGTCCCTGAAATTAAGAAAAGTGTTTCATCCCTCATACCAAAAAAAAATATTAGGTAAGTTATCAGGTAGATATCGGCATCATAAAACGTCTTAACATGAATTCTGATGTTAATTTGAATTAATGTACATAAAATCTATATTCTGTTCTTGACAGACTTTAACAGTTATAACCTTTTTATGCTGCTAGTAAACAGCTGGTAGCAGCTCCTTTTCTAGAGCTCTGCAAGAGACGCTTTTTGACCAAGGCAAGTCACCAGATTTGAACGTAATTTTCCGATTTGTATTTTAATTTCTAAATCATAAATATGCTTAAGCTTATGTCCATGCAAAAACCATCATATGAACTGACATATGCAACAGCACAGCAATGCATAATTGTATAAGCTTTCACCCTTGTAGTATCAAGATATTTTGTGGATAAAATACATTCAACAACACTAAAATCAGCAATACAGTATGTAACAAATGGGATGACTGATCCAGGCAAACGTAGATCTACTTACTACTTCTTCTACCAGGTCATTAACGATCAGGCCCTGCTCATCAGTCCGCACGTTTGTAACCCACATCCACCCGTCATCGAGTTCATTGTGAACAATAAACATGTCCCCTTTTAGGAAACTGACAACAAAACAAGACAGGATGGCCATCAATACCTATAGACAACACACTACAGAAACACTTCTCCCTGCCAGAGATATAATAAATAATTGTTGTGAAGATGTCAGAAAGTCGTACTTCATCACAAATTTACCTTGGATCTGCAATAAGAATACCTCCTTGCATTTACATGTTAAAGAACAAAGTATTTAAATGCAAATCTAAATGTGTGTGAATTTGAATGTATAGAAAAAGATATATGTTGCAATTCACAAACACACATGTACAATGTTGTTACACAACAGTAAGTGTTCTATTCAGAACACATGGATTGAAAGATCTATAGGAAAAAAAATATTTCAAAGCTAATAAGAGCAGAAAGAGATTCAAAGATGCATGTTTTAAGCCAGGTGATTTACTAAAAGGGCAACTCTATGACTGGTGACTTGTTCTCATTCAGTTATGTGTGTTTTTTCTAACTTTTTCAACATTTTTTAAACATTTTTCTAACCCCAAAAGAGTTTTCAAAAAGCACAAATGGAATCAAATGGAATGAGAAGCAATGCTTTGAGGAGTAGTTTTATTCTGTCCTGCAATACCATATTTCTGACTGAAGGTGTCTCCTGCAAACCAACTAAAAATAGATTAAGTTCCTTCAAACAACTAAGGGGAAGTATTTAGTGCAAGTCATATTTTCAAATACACAAAATGGAATAGAGCATTAAAGATCACAGGCTCATTATTTAGGCAAGTTATATCTTTTATAGAAACTTTTTAAATTGTGCTTTGCATTCGAATTTGAATCTCATAAAAATGTTATACCATCTTATGCTATATAATACTACACAGAATCTCACAAACTTGAACTCTTCAAACCACTTAGATTCATACAGCATTGAAATATTTCAAGAACAGAAGAGTAAAAAAAAACTCAAGTCAGATTTTTCACTTCTTTTGTTTTTAAATTTTACAATATATACATTTCTCTTTGTTATTATTTCTTTCATGACATGGAATAATTTTACAAAAATTTAACACATTGCTTTGGTAACAGGGTATTTTGACACTATATGCAGGATTGAGATGATCAATCTAGCAGTAGCCATGTAAACCATATATAGTATGAAGAGCTTCCCTTTGTATTATAATTACAAAATGCAGTTAGTTACCCACTTACTAAAGGAGAACTTTTATTAACCATGCCGGTTAATAAAATTCAGCAAACCTTATGGTCCAAACACAACAAGAAAATTATAGCTAATCTATTTTTAATGATCATGCTTCGCTCTTACTTCAGATCATTCACAAATATGACACTTTTTATGCACAGAGCACAGAAAAGCCCTTTGCTTCCTGAAGGCTCGGTATTGCCTATAGACAGCTGATTGTATGGGCCATTTCTCACCTGATTTCGTCAGTATCTGGCACTTTGGTGTATGGAAGTTTGGCTCGCACTCTCCTTCGGTCTTCCACAGGCTGTAATGCAACATTGATCATGTATAATTTTAACTGATACACCTATGAATGTGTCAGAATGAAGGCTCTTTTTGCTGTGTGTAAAACCACATGTCCAATAAAGTGATTTAAGTAACATCACCATAGGTGAGAACTGTTGGTCTCCGGCACTTTTTAACCTATGCGATCCTGACATAGGAAAGAAAAAAATCTACAGGCTGATTCACACTGGAATGATCTGATCTTGTTTTTTTTTCCCTGATTACAAGCCTCTTTTTCTTCCACAACAAATAATGCTAATTAAACCTGAGTCAAAATCCTGACAAATTATGCCTAGTGTGGAATTCAATTACGGTAATCTGGGGTAAATGCAATGCTGTTGTAATAATAAATAATAAAAAAGGGAGGGACGATCTCACTGATAAATATTGGTTTTGATTTAATTGCTGCTTACTTTGTTAATATAAAAATAAAATTAATAGATCATTTTAAGACTTTTTAAAAGATTTACAGTCTGCTACTATCATGGTTGCAATAAGCAAGAAAAACATTCCTGGCACACTGACTTTATAAAAATATTATGACTGACATTTAATTAATCTGATTCTCACCTCTGGAGGAGCCACTGGAGACTGTAACTTTTCTCCTTTAAGTAAACAGGATACATAGCTGTAATATCCAATCAGGTCTGACAGCGAGGAAAAGCGACGTCCACCAATGTAGTAATCTCCACACATAGCTATTATCCTGAAGACAAACATACAGGTTCACATCACACTATCTGCCAGCACATAAACAGAAATAATTCTGAATAAGTGACAATCAAACTCCAAATTAAAAGCTCGACAAACCCTTCTATGGGCCATTTTACATTTCTTACAAACAGGGGAGTAATAATTTATTTTAAGATGTGTCTTATCTGAGAACATCATCCAGGCAGCCTTCTTCGGATACATTACTTAAACCCACATGAATCTGGACTGAAATTATGCAAGGATTTAAAAAAACAAAAACAATTAAAAATGTAGTGGTAACTCCAATGCTGTTCAAATTACATTTTACATGACGAAGTGCAATTCCTCTATTTTTGCAGAGAAAGAAGCCAGGATTAAATTAGGCCTTGAGCCACTGGGTAGCATTATACAATCAGAGATTTATTTTTAAAGATCACTTTAATGTAATATGCAATATACCAAAAATAAGCTAAATTCATTTATCCCTATATTTGGAGATGGTAAATTGCAGGGCTCAAATACTGTCCCTTCCTCTAATTTTGTACATTTCTAAGTACAAAGCTCCTGGCGTTGTAAAATTAAACAGAGTGACTCCGGGAGCTTTAAAGCTAAATAAAACAAACAGCTTCTTCCTTCCTTGCAGCTTATTATAGTAAACACACCTTTTGTTAAGGTCGGCATATGTTAAAGCATACCTCCAAATCTTCCGCATTTTAATGGGTTACACACTTTTTCTTATGCCAGCTTTTTATTCATAGTTTCAATTTCTAACAATAGCTTCACTGTCTTTTTTATTTATGCGATTTGTCCTCCCACACCTTCATCTTGTATTGGGGCCAACACCAACACCATCTTGAAAACAATCTTCCTTAAGTCTTATTTTTGGCAGTATCTTAACATTCATTATTTCAGTTTAGTTCTTATGTTCACCATTTTTTGGTCTCACTCACACTTTGGAACTGAACCACCCAAGTTCAGCCATTGGGAAAAAATACATTAAGTGCTAATTCAGTTCTAAATTATGGATGATCATGTTACTCCTGTAAAACGGAGTGAGGGTGGTTGGGGTGGAGAGAGAAAGAAAGGCAAAAAGAAGAAAGTGTTAATTAAGGTCTCTGAAGTTGGGCTGTGAATTTAACTTTATGGTCGTCGTTATCTCCACTTCTCTACTAACAGAATTCAGGCGCATGCATTTAAAAAGAAAGCACCCATTACAGATTAGATTAAATAATCTCCAATGTGGAGTTGTGGATGTTTGCGACTTTTCTTTATTCAGTCTATGGAACAAAGATATGAGGGGAAATCTAATCAGACGCCACACAGAAATATTCATTAAGTCACATTCACATTTGTACATATTGCGTATGGAAGAGTTAAAACATATCAAATACCGAGCAACTAAGGTATTAAAATGAAGACAGGTATTAACAATGAGATGGATTAAACCTTAAAACTGTCTTAGCTTTCAACTCTACTTGATCTTTTCTTACTCAGACCAAACATGATTTATATGATAATTCTTGAACTTGAACTTTATGAGCTAAATTTCACAACTAATTTATACTGAACCACCTGAGAGTTTTTACCTGAAATGATTGACGACGCTGGTTTTGCTCAGGAAGGACAGCACGAAGGACCCAGGTCTCCTGTCGCTCTCCCTGATGAGGTAACTGCCTGGCGTCCTGGCCTGCCTGAGGCGTTCTTCCGCAATTGTCCGATCAAGCTTTCCATGATACCATCTGGAAGACAAGTCAGGACGTAATGAATTAGGACAACTCATTTCTGAAAAATCCCAACCTCCATAAAAAATAAATTACATTTGATTTCTTTGCAACCATCTACAATCAATAAACCAAAATGCTATCTTAACATTAGCCAAGTGACATTATAAAATCTGGTTCATGCTGGTCCTGGAAGAGAGCATTCTGATGGTTCAGTGAAAATGCTCCTGTGTGGTATACATTAAGGAGGAAACACTGCAAAAGAAAGGCTGTAAAACACTGCAAAAATATAAAACATGGAAACAGCTCGGTGTTGTTTTTCATATAAGATGCACATATACTCCATGAAATATTCCTATTTCTCACCATTTCACTTTGAAAATATTTCAGCACCCTTGAATAATCCTAAATTCACGCTTTTCCTCACTTCTATTAAAAACAGTTTTAGGTGCCTATTATTCAGAAGTGTGGGCTTTTAAAGACCTGAATTTTGTTCTTACTGCTTATACAACTGGTCATAATTATTATAATTATGAATGCACCAGGAAATCCTACCAAATGCGTTTAAAAAGAGAAGAATAGATTTGAACCACTCAGTAATGTATAAAACAGTTAGCCACATTAAGAACTACAACTATGGTCAGATTGCATCAAACATTTACAACCCTTATAAACATTAAGCAATTACCCCTGTTCAAAGAGAGCACTGTCAAGCCAGACGTTTGGAAATCGGGGACAGAAACTTAAAATGCCTTGGTAAAAGATTTTTTTATAAAAAAGTATAAAAGGGGAGTTACTATATAAGTGAGTTACTACAGCATAAAATGAAGAATTATAATTATCATGCATTTGTAATTATTTTGCTTCAGATCACTGAAGAAAAAAATCATTTCATTTACATAATCATGGAAACAATCAATACTGAATAACTTCTAGCTATGGAAACACCAGCAGCTGAAAAAAAAAAATAGACGGAGTACTAAACATTGTCCATTTTGTCCGTTCAGTATTCAGCTTGGACGATTTGCTAACAGTCTTAGCAGTTAATGCTTGTATCAACTTTATTAAAAAAATACTTCATCATATTCCCCCAGCCCTTTGGATTTGAGGTTGGTTTGTTTTTTTTGCACAAGCATGACAATCAACAACAACACAAGCTAAGGTGTAAATGGATATCTTTCAACCTAAAAGGCGGGCACTCCAAACTGGGTTCTTAGTATGCATTCGCATTCACTCCAGATCATATCAGACGGACCACATGTTCCAAATCGGATGCATTTGCAGGGCAAAAAAAACTGATGCTGGGGTCAGATGATACGATATCACTATGACATATTTCCCTATATCAGTATAGTGGAGAAAGCAGTATTTTGACAGTTGTGACATCAATTCATATATTTTAGAATAGATATTGTTCCTCTTGGATATATTCTTCTGTGTGAAAAAAATGATTTCGGTTTTCAAGACTTTTGAAATTTGCAGCCTTCTAAAATGCATAATTGCATCATTGGTATTGTTATGAAATCAATTTGTTCACAAAAGTGATTATTATTGTTTATTGATATTTTTTTAAAAGATTATTTCATTGTTTATTACCACCAGGATTTCAAATCTGTTGTACTTTATCCTAACCATGAGAACAGCTTTTCTAAAATAAAAGGTCTGGAAGCCACAATGCTATAACAGGTAAAAGCAAATACTATACAGTACATTTCCTGTCCTTTGTAATGCTGTTCTCTCACAATGCACAACTCACTTTGGAAAGGTTTTGCTCCAACGTATAACAACAATGCATACATTGCTATGCATTTTAGGTGTTGGAAAAGCTTCTGTCCTGCATGAGCTTTGTGCCAAGTGATGCTTCTAATTTGGTCAGCAGTTTGAATATCAATAATCCACAGAGACTTTCTCTCAGAAATGTTTGCATGAAGACTCAAAGCACACCTTTTGTAGAAGGAAGTAATTTATTTTCCATGCAGATACCTTTATCCAGGGTGACTTCTACTACATGTATAAAAAGTACTGATCCAAGTACAAAACATGCATGCAGTTACAGTAAAAACCATATACAAACAATTTAACAGAATAAAATGAACAACTTTCCAGTAGTAACTGGCATTCTTCAAGTGGCTGTAAATCCTAAGGAATTCCAGCATTCATTGTGTGTATTTTCTTATGCTCATAAGTATCATTCATATTACTTGACAGTTAATAGTGGGTGGTTGGTTCACTTTGGACTAGTTAGTAGGGTACCACCAGTACCTACACCACACCGCTGGCATGGTCTGCTATCAGCCCTTCACTGCTAAAACAGATCACTGGGTGGCACTTGCGTTGCATTAGATGTTACTGAAACAGTAGTGTCATTTAATCTGTTATATTTTATAACATTTCATATGTTAACAGGACTTAAACAGTAAATGTGATTATAAATAACTCTGCCCATGAGATGAGGGAGATCAAACAAACCGTACTCTGAAGGGACTAATTTGTTAAACAGGAGATCACTGTTTTAACCAGGTTTCCGTTAAGCACAGAAAGTCAGTTTTTTAAAATCTTTTTTACTGTGCACATAATTATATAAAATACATTTTAAAACTGCAGCTAGGCTCAGTAACGTAGCTGTGTGTTGTTTTATGTGTCTGAAAAAACAATTGCATGACATGAATAGAGCTCAGATCAGACCTCGGTTTTTTAATGTGCCTGGTTTCACTGAAATTCTCAGCCAACAAGGAATGGAGTGACTTATCTAAACAGTTTTATTGCAATCTGCCATTAAATTGTCATTTTAATTTGAATGATCATTTGCAAAACAGGAATTAATTGCATATAGATGAAGGCAGTCTGCTAAAACTGTAGTTGCTGTACATTACATGTACCTGTGGATATTCATGGAATTCTTTAAAACGTGGGAACATTGGAAAATGTATTTTTTATGTCCATGTATTCTGCTCAAGCACTGAATTAAGAACTAAAATAGATGCTGGGAAGAGAGAGACACTTCCTGTAAACAGATCATTTAAAATAAAAAAAGATATTTCAAAAATAAATTAATAAATGCTGCAAACTGGATTGATAAACATAGCAGAGGATGACTACTTGTTTCTGAGCTTTGTAAGAATCCACACTGAAGGCATCTACAATATAACAGTACCTCTCTAGGCTTAGAGAGTATTTAATTGATCTGTTTATACATATTTTATAGCTATATAGTTTATTTTAGTTTGAATTCAGAAGTATTTTCTCATGTTGTACAATATAACCAGCACAACATCCAAAACAGACATGTCTTTCACCTTTGTTCATTTATAAACTGTGAAGGAGGCAGATTTACAATTGGATCATTTCACCAAAAGATAAAACCACCAAGGGTCAGTCTGTTAATATATGCCCAAGAATGTGTTTCATCCATGTAATAAAGCAGACTGCAGAGCAACAAACAAAGTCACTTGAATTATGACCATACCTAAACAATTTGAAAGCGATCTCATCTGCTTTAAAAGGAATAGACACTTTAAAAAAATCACTCGGGTATTTACAATGTTGCAATTCTATGGTCCTCAGTAACACACAATATTAAGTATGTGGGACATATTTTGTACTGTGGGACAATATTGTATTGTGGTGTATATGTACACACATTTTCTATGGATGCTACAGAAGGCCTAACCAGCTATATCTAAAATAATCCTGCAGTACAAGACTGTACAGTATCAGTCTTAAAAACCACACATGCAGTAGTTTCCCGAGACACTAGTCCAGTACAGGCCTCCCACCCTGTCAACAGCAAAAGGTTCTGTAGACTGGAGGTCCAGATTACACCACAAGCTACTCTCAGGCACTAAGAATTCCCAACGATGACGTTTTAAACCTGATGGCAGTCATAAAGATCTTAAATAATAATCCTATATCAGGATTTCTCCTACTGTCCATACACTTACAGAGTCTTTTTTTGGCCACAAACTGTGCTTTCTTCCGGTGTCAAGATTGCTTTCTTCATGTGCACCTTTCAGTCAGGACATCTTCACACTGACTAGTGCAAGAGGGCGCAGAGGCACTGAGCATGTTACAGAAGTGACGTGACCCCCTGAAACCCAGACAGTGGAGAACTGTCCAGAGGCAGAAGGCCTGGAGGTCACTGCAGACGAGGGAGGAGCACTGTGTGCCCTGATCGAACCCAGACCAGTGCCGTGCAGAGCTGCACCCTTCACACACGCAGCAGGTGAGATCACACTTTCGAAAAAGGCATTCCAGCAGGAAAGAAACCCATTAAAAATGAAGTAACAGTCAACATGGTAGCTTCTTGTGCGTGTTCCTCTACTCTCCAAGGAACTTCCTAAAATAACAGCTCTCTCACTTGCGTGGGATATTTTTTTTCTAAACCCACAGTGCTAGCAGAACTGAAAATCGTTCCTGTTCAGTTGCAACGCATCATGTATAGAAAAAAATACACATTTCAAGAATTTCCTTGAGATATAAATGTGCTTAAAAGGCCCTTTATTAGATTTGATACATCAACCACAAATTTCCGTATTTAGAAGTGAAGACAGGAACTTCAGGGCTTCCTGTTTCGTATTTCAGAAGGGCGTCAGACATTCCCTTTCCACTACCTAACAATCATTCACATCAAAATACGACGACATTCAACCACAACACAACTACGTTCTCAGTTGTGCATTGGCTACACAGCTTTTGCACTTTCAGAAAGATAAAACTCAAAACTACCCGACAGTAGTAGTAGTAGTTTGCTGGGACACTTGCATCAGCTATTTGAATAAGACGACGACCACGTCTGTCTAACAAGGCAGGACTGACCCGTGGATTTGGATCAGGAAAGTTTCAGAATTTCAATTCCAGCATATTTCAATACCCGATATGAGCCTTGTTCAAGTCGTCTGAAAGTCAAGAGATTTTTGTGTCACTAAATTCAGGACACGTCAGTAATCAGCACTACCCTGTGCAGCCACTATTCAAGCTCCCTTTTGCTTAATGAAATAATTGTGAAAGGAACCTGAAAGTGTGCTTACTTTCAATCTGTAAAGACATAGACCAACTTTGTAATGACCTAGATCAACACACAAAGAGCTGGTGCAGGGTCCTGTGATGAAACCATCTATTAACATGTCAAGCTGCAGTATGAGCTCTAGAATACAGTATGTATTTTTGTTTTATTACCTCCATCAAGCTTGCTCTTTACTGTTCTGCAGGGCTCGAGTAAGTAGCTTTCTAAGATCTGCAGTGTTTAAGGTCAGAAGAAGAAAATTGCAGTTTCCAAACCATGTATGAAGACTTGCAACAGGATTCCAAGTCGTCTATCACAGGGCACACACACCACAAGAAAGCAGTCATCAACGAGACCGATTGAGTCCCTGACACGAAAAAAACACCATGTGCCTACATAAGTGAAAACAAGGAATGATCTAAGCATGAAGATTTTTCGGGAATGGCTTTTGTTGCACATCTTGGCCCTGTGGAGCAGGGGCAGTTCAGCTGGGTTCCAGCTGGGTTCTTAATTACTTAACTGAAACCCGCACTTTAACCAGCTAACGACGTTCTGCACCTCGAACGCGATTTAAAATTCTTGCTCTCTCATACGTTTTCTCAACCACCCCACAACGAATAGTAATCACCGACGTACAGAAACAATTCCGCATGGTACCGTGTTAAACAGTCAAAAAACAAAAAAGGCGCAATAGCCTTATTTAAGAAAGCCCTCAGCCGGAATGAAAACCAGACGAGGCTTCTGTATCAGGACTGGAAAAAAATAAGGAAAACATGTACATAAATGTACTTCTAAGAATGTAATGCATCTGCAATGCATCTTTAAATTTCTAAAGCATTTGCCCTTTTAGGGGGGATTCTGACATCCCACAGATGACAGCTGGGCTTACATCAACAGAAATGTAGAAAGACTGACTGGGTGAAAAATGCTTTAGACATTATTCTTTTCTTTTGACACATTCTGAGGTGTGTGCTAAATTGTACTATGGCCCTCCACTGTCATTTGCCCTTATTTTGGGCACTGCTCATCGTAAGAAACTCATTCACATCAAACAAAGAAACCTGTGGAGACAGGCCCCCACACTGCAATGCTGGGGAAGTACCCATGTTTCCTATGTGCGCTCTCGGTTATGTCACACTGACACCACAATCACTAAAAACAGATAGAAGAATCAGGACACAAGTTCAGCTACACACGTGTGTCACGTTTAAGAAAGTCTGTGGTCTTCTAACTTACAAATAACACAAAAAACAAAGTAATGTGGAGATGCACACCATACAAGTGTCACAGGCTGTCTTCTAAACTCGACGTTTCCACAGACCTGCTTTGGTTTCCATTGAGTAACCATTTGAGGATTCACTAAGCAAAAAAAAAATCTAGAACCAATCACCTTTCCAGCACTCCTACTATAACTTATGCCAATATCTATTGTGAGAGTTGTCTCAGGTTTAGCAACCAGAGCAGTCTCTTCACTAGGCAGTCCAGTTCTCAAAGGGCCCTCCACGAATTAACTATGAATTTTAAGTTCACCATCCTCAAAGGTGTGTTACTGTTGCTCAAGTTGGTAAAGTGAAAAAAGACACCACTACCGGGTCTTACACAGAGTTACACGTCAGTTTTAACATGAGAGCTGTACCTAAGTGTGGGTTAAATAGTATTTTCCTATTTTGGAGATAATCATTTATAAATCACACAGATGTATTTATAAAATAGAATGTAATGACTTATAACATACACAAACAATAATGCAATTAATATGTCACACTATAGTTTCCAGGGAGTCTGTTTAAACATTTAACAGTAGAATGCAGCACATATTTTAAACTACACTTGCCAACCATCTTTCAGACAATTGATTCAGAGGCACACAATGAGTATTTTTTCTTTGAATTCCTGTAGTTTTAGCCAATAATTCACACTTGCATTACAAGCACAAAGGATAACCCGACAAATCAAAAACACAGTACAAAGATATTTGAAGTGCATTAAATGCAGCACCTGGACACAAAAATGGGAAGAGAACTGCATGAGTCATTCAGCCAGAAAGGCTGCTCTTGATTGTTGCTCCTTTTTGAGGACTTTTAATTGGTTAACAAGATTAAGAAAATTGAAATATTGCTTTTTGTCACACAAAATGAAAAAGGGACATGAAAAAGTCTAACTATGAGCTATAAGCAATATGTTACAATGTTTTGCTTCAACCTAAACCGCATGGGTCTGTGATCACAATTCATAGTTGTATTAGCAGTAGAAAAGAAGGCATTGCAACATCATTTCTTTTTTTTATATATACGTTTGAATTTATTTTTTATGTAGTGTTTAAAACAGCAACAACATCAATTGATACATCGTATCCATGCAAGTGAATGGTTCTTTTTTTCTTGATTATTCTGCACTGTCATTAAATCTTGGTATCAGATCAGGTTCTATCAATATGAACCACAGAACCAGCCTTTGCTGGTGCATGCCAGAACAACATTAAAAAATAAACATTGACATTTCTCTATTGCCATTGGAGTGGGCATTGAATAACCAAAGTCCAGTGCTGCATGAATGAGACTAGGATTTAGAAGTGATACTGTAGTTTCATCAGAGCTAGCAGCACTACGTTACGTCACGGAAACAAAAAATGTAAAACCTAAGACATTTAAAAACTTAAAATAATCAACTTCATAGTATTTTATTAAACCAGGTTAATTTAAATAAAATGGCTATTTTTATGCCTCTATGAACATTTATGCAATGTTTTAATTTTAGACAAGATTATCCACTCATTCAGTTCTCTAAATTATTTACATTAAAGCTCTCTGCAGATATTCAGTACCGTTTATGTGGGATTTATAGTCTCATGAAGCTCTGCAATGTCAGAAGCTGGACATTGAGTAGCATATAGTCTACTTCTCTTAAATTACTTTTGTAACATTACGTTTCATTGAAAATGAGAATGTGACCTTCGTGGCTTACCTTTAACAGAGATATTACCAATTACAGAGCTGCAAACTTCTCCATTTGTGAGGCTAAATTTCAGTAACTGACACTCCAGACAAGGAGGGTTAGGTGAAATTCAAGATGCTTTCTAGCTGCTGATGGAAACAGCCCTGTTAAAGCCTCTCAGAAGGCATCCAGTCACAATTCATCAACATCAATGAATAATGAAAATTCACCATCTGCATTAGCAAGGCAAAAACGTACTCTGCCACAACAAAAGCAAAAGGAAAAATATTTCTACCACTTGAAAAAAACAAAGCTTTTGGTTAGCTTGTAACAAATACTACTTCCTTAAAAACTCTTCCCAAAATTCTGAAAACAAAAGGCAATTTTATCTTTAAAATTGAGCTAACTATAATTATAGCTGTTCACAACATACATTTGAATCTCATCATTTCTGAGAGCCAAATAAAATCACTGGAAGCTCATAATCCATCAAGCAGAAACATTGTAAGTTAAAGTAATGTTTTACCGTACCTATAAAATAACCTGACACCTCAAAAATCTTACATTTTGAAGCTTAGCCACACAAACTGCTAGAGGAACAGTCAATTTTCCCCACATACCAGTCAAAGCATTCTCACGAATTACTTAAAAACACAATGCACACCATTCAAACTAAACATCCAAGCAGTTTTTCTAAACCCTGATGTTAATTATTCTGGCAGTAAATATCTTCATAGCTGTATTTATCCACTTTAAAAAGCACACTACACAGTATCATGCCTCAGAACCAAAATATTAAAAACATTACCTGTTATTCACACATCTATAAATATAATGCCAAAGCCATAGCATTGTGCACCCCCATCTTTTAAAGGTATGCCATAAATAAGCATATTCAGTCGTGTACGCTGTGCAGTAACTTCAGCAGAGAAGTCAAACAAACGTTAAAATAAGAACATGAAACCATATCCCCCCCCCATCAGATACACAGTATAAAAAATAGCACTGGTCAGAAATTCACTCAAGGCAAGTTAAAACGCCAATAATGGTTCCGTGTCTCACTTACGATGAATTCACCCTTTGCTGCATGTCTTCTTATATCCTAAGCTCTCCTAAGGTAAGCCTGCTTCTTCCCCGACAAAGATCACGAGTTACTGGAGTACGATTTCTCCGTCTCACAAAGCACAACTGACATAGTTCTAATTTAGTCTTCGCCATGTTCAGAAGAACCTGCTGCTTCAATAGACACCACATTGTGCTCTAGGTCACTGAGCTGATTTGTTTAGTTTTTTTTAAAGCAGCTCAATAAAATGCAACAATCAAAGGAGTGCAATTCATTCATTTACAAAATAATAATCCTGCTTTTTACGAATCGATATTCCAAGAGAAGGTTTATTTCTCGACTGTGCAACATTGATTTTCTCAGCATTCATTCTGAAGGAATCTGCTGGGTTGACTTTGACAACACCTTTGAGGTTTTTCCAATACTTGTGTCAGGTGCCCTCACAGCCTCCTTTGTTCAGGAGTAAAAAAGGCTCAGTGTAGGACATTATTCCCTTGAGCCCCAGACTGTATCTGGTTGCTCATCTCTGGACCGATTCCAGAGCAGCAATATATTTTCTATGACTTGATCGAAATTGTACACAATAAATGAGGCCATGCTAGTGCATTATACAACTTCAACACAACATCCCCCGATTTAAATTCTACATATGCAAGTATTTTGCTTGAAACCGCCTTTCACACAGAACGTAAATAACAGCAGCAATAATGGCCACTGGCCTGCCGTGTCTGCAGCGTGAACTGCCTGTGCCGGATCCAGCGGACATGAAACAAGACTGCATGAGACCTCACCAGAGTGGTTCTGTTCTCTGGCCACCGCGATGCCAGCTGCTGGGCAGCGCGAAGGGTCAAAGCAGCACGGACGTGGCATTATGAAAGGAGACTGGCGTTTCACATGACTCGAACTCTTGCTTTTGTTACTGGTGCCCTGGACCCAGAACTGTGACCTCCCGCCTTTGAGCACTCATTTTAATTCCAGAAGTACGGCAGAAGACGCAGCATCCAGTCACATCTAACATGAGCTCAGTTCTTAGGTTTTCAGGTTACAAGGAAAAATGTAAATTCCCAACTTGGCTACAGCTCTTAACTCACTTCATCATTCACTCCCAGCAAACAAAAAACAATGCTATCTGGAAACTACCGAATATAAACCTCAAGGTTGTCATCTAGTTCACAGACCTAAAATGAGTGTTTGGATTAGCATCAACTAAGTAATCAAAGAAGTAGTTTCACAATATTGTTTTACATCGTATTATTGTTGAAAGCTGATTATCCTTTCATCCTCCTGTGAAAAGTACAGCAATTTTACCATCTGTGCCAAGACCGATTTTTGCAATAAAAAAAATCACAATTTCCTCCAGCAGCCTCTTCCCCAAACTCCTCCACTAAAAAGGGTGAAGCTTACAAATGTCAAGCAAGACATTAACGTGCTAAAAAATAAATCAGGTAGAAGAAACCTTTCCCATCTTTGCAATTATTTGTACTCTGCACTTTTTCAGTACCAACAAGTGATAAACTGACACAGAAGTAAAATAAACTTTAAAAAAGAAATAAAATATATGCAGGTAATGTACTGCACACAACCACCACAACTAAGAGAGAATGATAAGTAACAAGAAAAGAAGCAGACGGTAGAGCTTATAGAGTTGGATTGTTACGTTTCTCTGCAGTCATCTGCTGACATTAAAAATACAAGAGCTCCAACGTGCATTAGACTATTTAATAGGTTCCAGCCACATAAAAGGGGTGCGTTTTTTTGGAGACTGAATGGGGTCAGGCACCATCTAAGATAAATTAGTGATAAATTAAGGAATGCAGATCTGTATTAATCTAACATTCAAATGTAATAATAAATATTCTAAATAAACTGCGGTTTAGGTTTTGTCCCAGAAATGTATGCTTCTTATTTCCAATTGTATTGTATCATTATGAGGTTTCTCTGTACTGTAAGTCTGATCATCTTCAGATAATCAATCCAGGTTACCAGCAGCAAGAATAAGAAAACTAGGTTTTCACAGAGCTATCACCTGAGCAGTATAAAAGGTGTTTGGCTGGAGAAACAATTTCACCATTTAAAGAAGGATGTTGAGGTGTCAGGTCACTAAGTGCCTCAGAGCAGAACATTGCAACACATTACCGAGTCACACATTTCTTTACTCTCAGGTCTTTCTGTTCACCAGAACCCAACTTCATTCATTTCAACCTGGCAACAAAGGTGCGGGGTATATACACGTGAAAAGGCACCTCTACGGGCAGGACTCTGGGACACTGTGTGCCCACGTATTATGTGCATTCCGCTGCCCGGAGAGCACACACACCATTTAAACAGCGTGGCTCAAAAGGTAGGGCTGATCGGGTTCCTTATGCTTTTAAGCAGCTTAAAAATACTATGTAAACGGGAGTCAGAATTGTGTTTGGGTTGTGACCACATTAGCAGTACAGGGCTATTATGCCTGCTACAGGGGGGAACGTCACCCTCTTGGAGCTTTATCTAGGTGGGGTCTGAGAAAGTGGAATTCTCTGCTGTCGCTGTGTACAGTGATCGAGTCCCAGCAGGATCAGAGCTGTTGCTCGTTTAAGACAAACTTGTGTTTTTATAGACACGTTATATAAGTACAGTATATAGAAAAGAATTGGATGTCAACATAACCTTTAACAAGAAAATGATATGCAAAGTAAACAAAATCAGCAGACTAACATTTAATACTCTATCTTTAGCATTTGCCTGTTTTACCACTGGAAAGACATCTGTGTTGATGAGGAATGTAAGTGGACGACTACTGCATCATCGTGCCAACGCATGTACCGTATTAGTTCAATCTAACCCGTCGTTCTCAAGATCACGCAGGGCCATTAATCCCCTACTGTAAATTAATATTAATCAGATCTCCGATACCAGAGTGTGTGGCTCCTCTTCCAAAAACAAGTACTGCACCGCAGTAGTGCTTCCCGAAAGGGATGAGCTCAACATCATGAATATATATATGCTTGCTGCTGAAATCGATTCCTTCACTGCCTGCACCATTCTTATCTCAGAAGTTTCTTATTCCATCAATTCCCCATAATTCCTTAACACCAGGTATTTTAAGATATTTTAACTGCTCCCAGACAGCGAATTCAGTTAGCAGTGGGAGTCCCATCCTCTCCACATCAGGAATAAGGAGGTTTTTATATCTACCCAGAAAACCTAAACCTGACTGTCACAAGAGTGTCTGGGAAGAACTCCTGGAAAGGCATCAATAAGGCCATAGTACTGTACATCCAAAGTATTCAGTTCTAAGTGGCACAACTGTGATCATAAATTAAACCAGCTTAGAGGTTGTATACATACAAATCGAATCCTTTTTTAATTAAAGGGTCTTGAATGAAAGAGTGAAAAAAGGAGAAGCTTTGGTTTTCTTTGGGCAAACTATGCTTCTATACTGTATTTTATACTGCCTAGCATAAAGAACTGGGACTATGTTGGATAAGAACAAATTCATAATAATGAATTTATTTAAGTATACTTCAAGTTTTCTGTAATAATTGACAGCCTATGTTTTTCTTAATGAAATAGTACTTAACGCACAAGCTTATAGCGGCCTAACTCATTCTGAACTGGATTCCAAAATACTAAGTGCTATTTCAGTGAAATTATAGTATTAAATTATATTTCAACATTTACTGAATTGTATTGAAGCTGTATAAGCTTCTTTTGAAGCATTACTGTTTATGTTTTGGGATATCCTGACTTTTGCATTTGCTACAATACCATAAAGAGGAAATTTAGGAAACCGTGTTAAGTCACCTGCAAAAAAAGTAACAGCAGCCGAGCCTTTAACCCCCTCAAGTACTATTGAATGCGACCATGGGCACCAACACAGCAGAATTCATTCATACAGGTTCTCAATAAAACTTAAGACTGGTCCTTGCCCTTTTCACTATGGCTTTGAAGTCTTTTTGTGATGTCATTGCTGTTGCTGTCATTACACGTTAACAACCGAGTTATAACTGTGTATAACAGCTGCAGTTATAACAGTAACTACAGTACATTGTAAAAATGTTTTTATGGAAGTTAAGGGACAGATTTTTACATTCAATAACACATGCTCTAAGGATTAATATGTTACAGTATTATTCTAAAACTATTCTATACTGCGTAGAATATATTGTAGCAGCATTATCAAGGTGGCTTTTAATTTTCCTTCATATTCACTTTAGAAAAAATATAAATGAGGGGAAAATCTTGGGAAATAGCAGCTGTGGGACAGCTTGTTAACTCGTCTTGTTGAATGCCTCAGCAGAGAGACAGCTCACAAGTGACCTCTCTTGGAAGAACGGCTGCAAATTTGCATTAATCTACAGCAGAACATCTTATCACTATGTCCTCTATACTGGGCTCAGAAGGATTGACTGGGAATTCTCGGATTAAAGACAAGATGAAAGCCTTTTCTTTGGGATATTCCATTAAGTAGAGTTCAACATGACACGACAATTTACTGACTCCAAGTACATCACAAAAGCTTCGTTGATGGCATAGAAAAAATTAACAAGTTTCAAATTAAGCACAAAATCGTGAAAGCGCAGCAAGTCGCCGTGTTGTCGCAAGAGCGAGAGTTCCCACGAATTGCGATGTGAAGCGGCCCTTCCTGCTCACTAGTCACCATGATGACTAACGTCTGAGTAAATAAGCACAGGCTGTGCAGCACATATTTCACCGAGGAAATGTTCCAATATGATCTGTATGCAGAATGAACAAGCAAGTAGTATTTGTCAATAAAACCGGCTCAAAGTTGAAAACAATATTTCTATTGGACTAAAAGAGGTGTATACGCAAGCCTGCTTGTTTACAGTGTCATACAGTCGCAGCGCCCCACCGCAAGTTTTGTCGTCTCGTTCTGAATCGCAGAGCATGGCGCTACCCAGACCTGGAAATTCCGTACACTTTGTGATGTAAATTTGGAGGTTTTACACATTACTGTGCACATTCTTCTTTCGTTGTAGTTTGAAATGCACTCACCAGTACTGATTCTTTCTAACCCTTAAGTATGAAAAAAGCGTTCCAGTTCCCCTTCAAAGTACAGGAAGGGGCAGTAGAGCCGTGTAGTACCTAGCATTGCTCCCTCAGCACTCATGGATGCTGGTCTCAGTCCTGGCCACTGTGTGCCTTCTGAGTGGAGTCTGCATGTCTCCCATCGATGGGAGCTCCTGTTTCCACCCACCTTCCAGAAACATGCTGGCTGGGTTAACCGATGTCTCTAACGAGTGCTTCAATGGTTGTGTGCAGCCTTTGCACCCAGAGCACAACTCCACTGTGCATCCACATTATCCATCCACATGGGGCTCTGGGGCAGCCCAAGTCTTAACCGGGAACACACTGCTTTCTAACGACATCTGGGTGGATAGATTTCTTTACCAAGGTATTTTTCTCGTTCTTGTTTCTTTTTGGAAACATCAAACAAAACGGAGACTTGTTAAGTCTGTTAACAGAAAAACTGAAATAAACGTGAGTCATCCTGTGTGGCGTTACTAGTTTGACTCTGCAGAGACACGTGGGAATGCTCTCTTTTCTGCTTCTGGCAGTCTGTCTGCATTACAATGAGAGGATTTTTTTTTCCCCTGTAAGACTGCTGCACACTTTTGGGGGTGTATTTCTCATCTTGCAACATGCAGCACAGCTAGGAAGTTAAGCACCTACCATCTTGAAAACATGATAAAACAGTTTAATACGTACATTGTATTTCTACATATTTATTATGAATGGTGTGCAATACAAGTAATACTAGAGGTTTAAAAAAATATGGAAAGTGACTTCAATTTCAGAATAATTCTTTTAGTTTTACATTACTTTTCCCAACAGGTCCCAACAGACCTTTAGCTACCAAACAAATATTGTGAATTATTATATTTTGGTGTTGCCTAAGCAACACCGTTCGTTAAAAGAACACTCTACAGGGTCTATTCACTTTACCTCTTAACTGTCATTTACCCATTTCAAAAAAAGCTACAGAACAAAATGTTGTCTTTAATGCTTGAGCCAAAATATTGCTGAGAATGTGTGAAATTCACAGACAATAAAGCAGCCCTCTCACAGTCATTGAGTGAATGCATGTAAACTGCATACAAGCTTTGCTTTGATTAATGTCCTGAATTAACAGATTTGAAGAACAGAAATATTTAACAGCTGAGTGGTGCATGAACTTCATCCTCACTAGATGAACACCTTCACTTAGAGACGTGTGTACTATAAACTAAATGCATGTGGGAAAAATTAAGTACACCCTTACTGCTTCCATGGGAATTAAGAAGATAATTAGCAGCCAGGTGCTGCTAATCAAAAGCACTTGAATAGTTGATCATAAGGAAGTGTGACCACCTCTACAAAAGCAGAACTTCCGGCAGTTTGGTGGTCTGGAGCATTCAGGTGTGTTAACACCATGCCAAGGAGAAAAGACATCAGCAATGAACTCAGAGAAGCAATTGTTGCTGCTCATCAATCTGGGAAGGGGTATGAAGCCATTTCCAAACAATTTAAAATCAATCATTCTTCAGTGAGAAGGCTTACAAATAGAGAACATTCAAGACAGTTGCCAATCTTCCCAGGAGTGGGCGTCCCAGCAAATTCACCCCAAGGTCAGACTGTACAAGGCTCAAAGAAATCGCAAAGAACCCAGGAGCTACATCTAGGGATCCACAGGCCTCAGTTAACATGTTAAATGTTGAAGTTCATGACAGTGCGATCAGAAAAAGACTGAACAAGTATGGCTTTCATGGAAGGGTAGCCCTTCTCTCCAAAAAGAACATGCCAGCATGGCTTAGTTTTGCAAAGGTGAATCTGAACAAACCACAAGATTTCTGGAACAATGTCCTTTGGACAGACGAGACCAAAGTGGAGATGTTCGGTCATTATGCACAACGAAAGGTTCGGCTAAAACCAAACACAGCGTATCACCACAAACACCTCATACCAACCGTCAAGCACAGTGGTGGTGGGGTGATGATTTGGGCTTGTTTTGCAGCCACAGGACCTGGGCACCTTGCAGTCATTGAGTTGACCATGAACTTCTCTTTATACCAAAGTATTCTCGACACAAATGTGAGGCCATCTGTCCGACTGCTAAAGCTAGGCCGAAATTGGGTCACCCCACAGGACAATCCCAAGCACACCAGCAAATCTACAACTGAATCAATGAAATGAAGCAATGTTATAAAGAAGAGTGGGCCAAAATTCCTCCAAAACGATGTGAGAGACTGATAAACTCATACAGAAAACAAGTACTAAGTTATTGCTGCTAAATGTGGTTCTACAAGCTATGAATCATGGGGTGTATGTAGTTTTTTCACACATGGCTTTTGCATGTTGGCTTATTTTTTGTTAAATAAATAATGACAAAGGGGAATCCGTCATGTGTTGTTTGTCACCTGAGGTTAGAATTAGCTAATTTTAGGACCTGATAAGGACCAGATCATTTTTTGTAATGTCCCGATATATAAAACCATAGAGTTGAAAGAGGGTGTACTTTCTTTTTCACATGACTGTATATCAAGCTCTTAGAAAGAAAGGCCATTTTAAAGGTTAGAAGAACTGAACAGACACTGTCAACACTATCCCCAGCACACGGTAAATGCAAACGGGGACTAGTGGAATTATCCTCTAGGGACCTTTAAAGAGCACTGGGAATGAAAGAAGCCTATAACACATCCTCTTCACAGTCAGAAAATGCTTTCTTTACCCTATCAAGTTCAGGATGATGGCTAGTTTCAGTTGAACCCTATTGTGTTTCAGGCAGTATCATCATGGCTGAAGCAATGTCCAAGAAACGTCTAATACTCGTCTAAAAATAGATCAGTCTAGACTTATACCAAAGTGCTATTTATACGTGACATCACACACTCTGCAGTGTATATTGATTTGCTTTTCCCTTGCGAAATACAATGTTGCTCTTTTTAACTCTGGTTTCCATCACAGTTTAATAATCAAACCTGTTCAGACCTAAACAATTTAAAAATATACTACATTTTATAATTCGTTTTTAATTATATCCATTATTGGGAAAAAAATAGCTCACATGACGGGTATAATTTATTTCCATTTTAAACTATTTTAAAATGATGTTTTGAAACATGAGCAAAACCTCACTCAGAATGCCGTGTACACTTTGTATCGTCAATTCAAAAAAATACATGGCTGCTCTGCAATCCATCCACATAACAGTGGCCAGGCGCTACATATTCCCAGGCTTAAAGAAATGCCCTATGCAGACATGCTGAAATAATCTTTCTAGAATTGATCAGAATTCAGGACAACAGGACCAGGTATTGCTCAAAAGTGAGCAAATATCTCAACAGTATTGACTAAGGCAATCCGATGGACATCTGCAGCAACAGTGAAACACACAAGATTTGATCTTTTTTGTTTACTTTATGTATTTTTATACATTTATGAGTCACCATGGGCAGTGGTAAGTAAAAAATGAATTTTAAAATGTTAAATCCATGAATACAAAGCATGTCTTTACACCGAGGTTTGTAGGAGTATGGAACAGAACAAGCTGTCCAGTCACGATATTGAAACTAAACTCTGGCTACTTTTAATAAACAGAGTCCCTGGATCAATCACCAACTACAAAATAACCTAGCTTAATGGTCTGAATGGCATTCCCTCATTTTTTTCTTTGACCTCACCCTAAATGTTCTTATTTCAATTAATCCCAATACAATGTTACAAAGCTTTTCCAAACCTAGAAGGGGATTGTTTAAAGATAACAACTGATTTCTAAAAACAAGGAACAACCTAACTGTTGTTGAAAATGGTAATTCTTCTACTCGGTCAAGGAAAAATGATCAAATGGCAGCTACTGACCTGTTCAGGTTCTGTTGAATTTAATCACTCTTAGATACTGTATAGTTTAACCATAATATTCTCCCACAGAGTTTAGAACAGCAGTTCTTGTTCTCTGTAATTCCAGTGTTTGGAACAAATAACCAATTGCTCTGTGGTTATTAAATTAGGAATTCGGAAAGAAATACTTGTTTTCTCTATTTACCTTCTTTATTGATCACTAGTTTACATGTTTTCTTCCATCGATAGAAAAGGGTGAATTCGAGTGACTTATGCGACTTGCTACATAGCTTCTACAGGGCCAGGGCTGGAGATCCCCGCTGGGGAATATGCTCTACTCTTTATTTCACTCATAAGGCGACTGTGTGTGTATTGATGTTTTCACCCAGTCCCCACACTCACAGTCTAGGTTTTGCAGGTCAGCGTCAATCATGCGTGTATCGACGTGTAGCAAGTGTCATTTGTAATTAACTCAAGGGTGGACAATTATGGCCCTGGGAGGTTACAGGACACTTACGTTTTCTCACTCATCATTGTTACCATCTAGTTTACTCTAATTGACTGGATTATTTAAAGCCAATTTATAAAACTTTGCTGCACTCTAGCTAAGGCTGACCACTGCTCAAGTCATACAAAAGCTGAGACAACTCCTCCACAAATTTAACATCCAAAGCAGTTATCCATCTATCTATTTTCTAACTAATCTACCCGTATGTCTTTGGACTGTGGAAGGCAACCTGCCTGAACACAGGGAGAACATACAAACTCCACACAGACAGCACCCTCAAGAACATAACCAGGGCCCCAGCATCGTGAGGCAACTTACCGCTGTGCCACAACGCTGCCCTAACCCAGTTATTTAAAAAAAAATAATCACAAGTTATTTTTAATTCTAGACCTGCACAGTTTGGAATCACCAGTTGTTACAGGCCTGCTCACAGAGACGACCCCTTTACCCACACAGAGGTTGGGACTCCTCTGACCCGCTACCCCTTGACCTCAGATTCAGAGGACACAGCGACGCACAAGAGCATCGGGGGAAGAGGCACATCCCTCAGTAGCTCAAATCATTTCACTGGGCAGAGAGCGCTCTAGCCAACCCATCCCACCCCTAACTCCAGGGGGCACTGAGCCAGCTGCACTCTGGCACTGGGAATCTCGCTCATAGTGGCTCAGAGCGAACATCTCTTCAGCCGAGCCATTCAGGAGTCCCCAAACCTGACATTTTTTTATGAAGAACTGAAGTTTACGGTTATTACTTTTTCATTTACTGAAACAACTCAATTTAATTGAATCGAAATTTCATCAATTAATTTAGTCCCCCCACCAAGGCTTTTGTAGGAAGCTCCAACCTAAAGTCTAATTTATGTAAATACATGTTTCTCTACATCTTCGCTCATTCCAAAGTAAAACTAGGATTCACACTTTCTCATAAAAGACAAGTAACCAGGCTTATCAGATATGGAATTTATTTCCATTAGCTCACGCCATAGAATTCAAAGGAATTTTGGGGTTAACATGGAGTCAACAGACTAATTCTAAATTTTCTAATGTTTTTATACACAACTGGAAGTATATATTAATCCAAAAAAAGATATTGATATTCTTAAAGTACTGCTACAAAGAAAAGTGTTTCTCAACTGTTAGCAATGGAATCTATAATAACTTAAGTCATACATGTAAATTATACAATGGAAAAGCAATACCATCAAAGCTCAGCTTCGTTATTTCATTAAAAGTTGCTTATCTTACAAATACATTTGTAATGCTGTTCCAGCTTCTCCACTGTAACAGTTTACAGCTTTTAATCCTCTCTAATCTTCGTGGAAACTCAGAATACATCGCTTATTTTAAGTCTTTTCTTTGTTTTAGTTCAAGTAATCAGAAAAGAATATTTACCAAAATACAATTTCTGTTCATTATGGCACTGTGAAATGTACTTTTTCCTGCTACCTACAGTATTGCTAAAACCAAAATATTGCTGCACAGTACAGCAACATGAATGATTTCTACCTTTATATGCTATAAAGTATGTTCACTCAGATACGGGGCTGATGAAAATACTTTTATATTCTATTCTTGTAAATGCTCCTTTAAAATGCACACCGAACCATTCTCTGCAAAATTATATCCTAGTTTTATACATAAGAAAATTCTTCACCGTTTATAGACATAAGAGCCTCAGCAGACAATAAGCTAATTATTTCTACAATCACTTATCTTGGTAAATACAGAAAAACAACCACTGCCTATGACAGATCCCAGATCCACACTGGTGTCTTGACTTCCTGAAAGACTCCTGGGAAAGAATACCCTCTTCACTGGCAGTGGCACACTACTTAGAGGAAACCAAATGAAGAGGTTTAAGAAGTTACACGTTACAAGAAGTTACTCTGTGAGTAATGTGCAAATACAGAATCAAATCATTTCAAACAAACAAATTGTATTTGTAGCTTATTCTAGTACAAATAAATTTTGCTTTGGTTTAAATGTAAAAAATTGGAACAAAGATCACAGACAGGTAAGGATTTATCTCTTATAGTGTATCATATGACAGGGTCACTACTGCCCAAGAGGTCTTCATGTTTGATAGATCTTATGTTTTCATCATTCTACATGGTTTCCAAATTAATTTAGACCATCATATTTTGTAAATATAAAAATAGGACTATGGAAAAGTCATATTAGTTCTGTAATGTAGCACAGTTTGTATTAAATGCAACTACCGAATTTCTCAGTACAGTCATTTTTCTTGATTTTTAGATACAGTATATTCAGCTGCCTATATCAGCTTGCTATATATATATAGCCAGCAGCTATATCACCCTGCAACTCAACTGGCAGCCCACTGAAGCTCAGCAGGTGTGAGCCTGGTCAGTACCTGGAGGGTAGACTCCTGGGAAAAACTAAGGTTGCTGCTGGGAGAGGTGTTAGTGAGGCCAGTAGGGGGCGCTCACCCTGTGGTCTGTGTGGGTCCTAATGCCCCAGTATAGTGACGGAGACGCGATACTGTAAAAATGTGCCGTCCTTCAAATGAGACGTAAAACCGAGGTCCTAAATCCCAGGGCGTCACTCGAAAAGAGTAGGGGTGTTACCCCTGGTGCCCTGGCCAAATCTCCCCCTCTGCCTTCCCCAATGATGGCTTACTAATAACCCCCATGTATTAATTGGCTTCATTACTCTGTTCTCCTCTACACTGACAGCTGGTGTGTGGTGAGCGAACTGGTGCACGTGGGCTGCCATCACATCATGGAGGGGAGTCCCCAGTACCTGTAAAGCGCTTTGAGGGGAGTGTTCCCACAAGAAAACTATATAAGTGTAAGGAATTATTACTGATTGTTCACATCACCTAAGTCAGAATGCTACAGAAAGAGTTCATAAACCGCAAGAGTAACAAAAAAAAAGTTATTTTTAATCAAAGTTACATCTGGGAACTTCAATTAAAAATCACTGATAAAATGCATAAACATTACTGGCAAGAACAATCTATGAAAACTATCAAAAACAAAAACTACAATGTGTCAAATATTTTAGTTTATTAGTGCAGATTGTTTCTGCATATTACTGTACGTGCAATTTCAACCAAAACACTAGAATAAGGCTATCCTATATGACCTCCTGTGTTCCATTTCTTGAAAGCCTTATAATGACAGCATTAAGTGCAAAACTCCATGTTACAGACCCTCCCACAGGCTCTGCGCAGGTGAAGCCAGCCCTCTACTCACTGTTCCCAGGACAAAATCTCTGACTTTTGGTGACCATGCCCTGTGTTGCTCCATCAGTGTTGTAGAATGACCTTCTTCAGACTCTACGAGAGACAACTTCATTAACTCTCTTCAGACCTAAACTTAAAACTTGCCCGTTTACCAAGGGCTACGTTTGATTGCCTACATCTGTAAAAACTTCCACCGTACTTTTTTTTGTTTTTTTTTTTCTTTATTCACGATGTACAGTGTCCTTGGGGCTGGAGAGGCACTTTATTAATAAAAGTTATTATTTGCAGTAGTACTACAGTTCTCACCAGTACATTCTTCTTTATTCATGTTCTGGTTTTATTGTTACAGCAAAACAAAAGACTAGAACCAAACTTTCTCTAATAATCCTGCTTAGAATCTTCTACACACCTAGAATGTGGCAAACCTATGAAGCAGTAGACACACGCTATTTAAAGTGAAAGCACATTTAATTTTGAATGACTTCAGCTGTAATACCTAGACAGAGCAGTGACATCCAACACAGCCAGCATGACACTAGACATTTGTTTTTAAATGCATCCGCAACATGTCAGCTCAGTTCTGTTGCTACTGAAAGCACCCTTCCATTAATCAAAAGCTCTCAAAATAACAGCCCTGAGCAAGCAAGGCTCCCTTCATTGCACTGTGTCCACCTCTGGAATGTCAATCACATATTTACTGTAAAGAAAACAGAGAAAAGGGATCCTGATTGTTTCAAACTGCTGTTAACAAGAAGAATGTGTATGTACCAGAAAACGTTAAAAGTGGCTTCAGTGTTGATTTTAGCTTAAAACTTAAAGGCAACCTTTTTTTTTCTTTAACATCTAAGCTATAGAAAAAATTATATTTAGTTTGTTTTTTCACGAGAGAAACCACATGTAGAAGTACTCATACTTGACAAATTTTACTCTGCAAATCTTTTTTATAGCCTGTGGTCATGTGATGGAGCTTGAGTTGAAGTGAACCAACATCGACCTGAATGTACTTCTTTCCTATATCATATTCAGTGCTAAAATTAAGTGTAAAAACTTAATTTTATAGCTAAAAATATACTCTGTAATTCCAATTAATATTTTTTTCCTCTTTCCTATTTTTCAATATTTTTTTATTCAGCCAAACTACATACCAGAAGATGGTGCTCTGAAAAACAATAATTTACACTATGTATAATGGTGCACTTCACAAGCAACAGCTCAAACTAATGAGAAGAATAAAGGAACCTAGCCGATGGGATTGGTTTCCCATTAATTCTTTAAAGTTGCACAAAAGATGCCATTGCAATTTACTTATTTTCAATAACAGTCATCAAATTGAGAAATAATTTTACGATCTTGAAATGTGAAACTAAGCAGAGGGGCGTTTTGAAATGCTATGCAGTTGTCAGTATACAGAATGCAGTATTCGGTGTGCCAGAGATCTAGAGAATGGGTATTAATAAAGTAAAGCCAATACATGAGGTGTGAGTGTCAGACATTACATTACAGCCCCACCGCTGTTCCAGGATGTACCCAAACAAGTGCTGTTACTATTGACTTTACCTAGCAAAGGCAATCTGGCAATTCTAAATTTATTATGGCTCTCTGACTTAACCGAGACCATTTGCTGTTTTTAACACTGATGGTGCTCTGATATTCATACATTTGTCTGCATCTTTCTAACAAACGCCTGCATGGCCAAGTAAAACCAAACATTTTACTGAACAACATCACCCACACTCAGACACTTCAACTCACAGGATGAGTTTCTGTACATATGATAAGAGCTATAAATAACTCATCGTATAAAGCCAAAATACTTAGGGAAGCCGGGTCTCCTTTTATTATAGATCTGGAAAAAAGTCTAAAGTTATATACAAATTTGGCTCAACAGTAACGGGAGGGACTGTGAAGCTGCAGTGGGTTAATGAAGTAACCATGCACAGATCCAGTACCTGATGGTGTGCAGAATCACCTATTGCAGTTATTAGAACAAAATGAACTTAGCATCAGAACTGACTACCGAAGTGTGACAGCTCTCTGATGGAATATAGTTTTACTGGATTCCAGTATATTAGTACATTTGGAACCCTTACTGGGACATTCCAGCTCCAAAGTAGGGGTTTTGCTGGAGTTAATGCAGGAATATGGTTGCACTGACAGACAGACAAGCCTCAGAACTGGAATCAAGGTAATTCCAAACCATGTTTTGAAATCTTAACTATAGCACAACTTTTTGTCAGTCACTGCTGCAGACCACAACAAGCATGCTCTCCATGTTGAAAACATTGCAAATATCCTTTTCAAAACCCCATTTCAAGTTTGGCTTGCCACCTGTACTTTTGTCTTTGGAGTGCATTTTGTCTTACAATTGTAGTTACTTTTTTTTGCAAAGTTACAGGAGAGACGATGCTTTGCAAGGTGTTTAGAGTATATGCAACTGAGCTGACAGATGCAAAATAAATTACCCGTTTCCTGAAGAATGAATCTTGCAAAAATAACAGCTATTCCCCTGCAGTCAAGAGACTAGACAGTGAATTCTCTCTTCTTCAACCTTCTTCCTGAAAGACAGCCCGCCAACTGTCAAGTGCATCTTCCTCACCCATGCAATCGAGGTTAACACGCTATCACTCTGTGTAGTTATTTCCATCTACTCACTCTAAATTGGTAAACAAGATCCATGAAAACAAACCACACTTTAAGCACATCTTACAAAACAAAAGTGGAGTACTGACTAAATAAGCTGACATTTCTAGGATCCATAACATTTTCTTATCGTCATAATCCATGACTTTTACAATTGCTATAAATATGGAATTAGGCACTTATTTTGCATAAGACTGGAACACCAAGTGCTGTGCTTGTTGAGAGAGGAGAATAACTCACAAGAAGCAACTACTATGATGGAGGAGTGCAAACTAAAAGGGCATTTTAAAATGCAGCCAAGATTGTCCTTGATCTCCTACATCAGCCCTTCTTGAAAGACAATGGCATGTCATGATGAACTCATCCCAGAAGGCCAGGCATGCAAAGTGGCTGAAAACTTTCCTCTGCAGTACTAGGCATAACTGTAACCTTGCAGTCCCTGATTCTGCAAGGGGCGGAATGGGGGCAGAGTGGTGACTCTGTGGCTAAGGATCTGTGCCTATGGCTGGAAGGCTGCCGGTTCAAATCCCTCATCCTACTCTGTTGAGCTCCTGAGCAAGGCCCTTAACCCCAACTGCTCCAGGGGCGCCGTACAATGGCAGACCCTGCGCTCTGACCCCAAGCCCTCTCCCTGTCTGTGTGTCTCATGGAGAGCAAACTGGGGTATGCGAAAAGATAATTCCTAATGCAAGAGATTGTAAAGGGTTAATAAAGTGATGATGTTATGTTATGATTCTTTTAGGAGACTCTCCCGAAAAAGGTGATATAACAAGAACCAATATCAAACAGGAACGGAGTTAGCTGCCTGAAAGAGTTACAAGGATACTGAATGAATGCAAACCAGCCTAGCAGAAGATGGCTGGAATTCCTATTAAATTCTGATGGCCAGCTGCAGGAAAGGAGGACTACCATGGACCAAAAAAGGCAGAGGGCCCAACTGGCCTGCTTCCCTTTACAGCTTCTCATGTTCCAGTGAGCCTATAAATGGCTACCTTGGTCAAAAAGCCACCAAATATAACATAGAGGGGAAGTAATAAACAGTATTACTGCAGCTTAGAGCACAATACTATTGCTTAAAACAGATGAAGAAAGATGCAATGGCTAACATGGTGAGCTCCACTGGAGCAAGGAAGTGGGTATTAAACACAGCAGTGGTTGATCAAGATCATCCCTGGTTAGGGTGAGGTAAAGCTATGAAGTGATTTTTTGGTTGCATAAGAAACGTCCTGTAAGATTAGGGTGTCGACATGAACTACACATACTTTTAGGACAAAGATAATAACAATTCCTTACACTTATACAGTGCTTTTCTGGACACCCCACTCAAACAGCTTTACAGGTAATGGGGGTCCCCTCCAGCACTACCAGTTTGCAGCCTCTCCTGGACGAACAGCAGCCATAGTGCACCAGCTCTCAGTGGGGAGGAGAGCACAGTGATGAGGCCAGTTCATAGAGGGGGATTATTAGGAGGCCATGATTGGTAAAAGGCAGATTGAAATTTTGCCAGGACGCTGGGGAAACACCCCTACTCTTTTCGAGAAACGCCCTGGGATTTTTAATGACCACAGAGTCAGGACCTCGGTTTTACGTCACATCTGAAGGACAGCGCCTGTTTACAGTATAGTGTCCCCGTCACTATACAGGGGCATTAGGACCCACAAAGACCACAGGGCAAGTGCCCCCTGCTGGCCCCACTAACACCTCTTCCAGCAGCAACCTTAGTTTCTCCCAGGAGGTCTCCCATCAAGGTACTGACCAGGCTCACACCTGCTGAGCTCCAGTAGGTTGTCAGTTTTGAGTTGCAGGATGATATGGGTGCCGGCTGCAAAGAAGGTTTTGGACGGCATCCGGTGAGCATCACTGCTCTCCTTGATATGCTACAAGCTCCATTTTTCCAGAGCAACTATTAAGTATATGACGGCACTAGGGAGTTTTAAGAGAAATTGCATCTACTAACATGTCAACTAACTTTGGCACACCTTATGTCCTTTGGAAGAAAAACAACTAAGTTAATCATACAAAAGCAAAACACGAGAAAAAGAATGTCCTCTATGCTGCATTTATTAATGACCTGTTTTTGGGTGTTCTCCAGTCATTTCACAGATATTCAAGCCAAATACCTTTTTCTCCCAAGGTGGCCAATGCACATTCCGGTAAACACCAGGAAAAAGGTGTGCATACACACACTGGAGCAAACATTTTGCTTCAATACACTGAACAAGTAGAGACTTTGTGGAAACCTAAGTGATCCCCACTGGCAATAGCAAGGCTGTGGTTGCTATTAAGCCAGCTGCTTTCGGATGTGGAAGAAATGATTAATGGGAGAAACGATTAGATCTTACAAGTAGCTCCACAAGTTCCAGCTTCGGCAGGGCTCTTAACCTGCTCTAGAAGAGGGAAACCACATAATCCCCCCAATTTATATATAAAATCAAACTGAAACAAGTCCAGATAAGATCACAGTGTTATCAGAGAATATGAATGTTACACACAACTACAGGAGTAGTATCATCCTATTGACAGTATCTAAGGACTTCATGCAGAGTACAACTGACTTACAGGTATGTATTTTAGTGAGCTATATAGTTTTTCTTTCAGGAGCTTTTTACCTATAAAAAATAGCAGATAACGTATGTTAAATAGAAACCATTTTTAACTCCGCACTGTTGATATCTTGCTGAATCTGTGTGAAGGCCAAGGAATTACACAGGAAAAAGGATCCATTTAAACATACAAACCAGACTCGTATTAATTCAGTTTCAGACCGGAGGCATTTAGGTTAGTAAGGTAAAGCCAAGGAAGGACGTTTTTTGGCTACCAGTAAAGTCTGTGCACTGCAACACCAGGACAAGGGCTGACATTTTTCCAAAGAATTCTATGCCACAAATAACATTCAAATTTCTTGAAGTTGTGCATTTCCAGGATCATGTTAATGCTTGTTTTATATAAACCTACTGGAAAATACTGATTTAACTAATGCTGGCCATTTTATAAAAGTACAATACCTGAACGTGGGGATTTTTGCATCCTGGCTGTTGTGTGGCTTCCATGCACCCCTGAGCAAGACACATTAGTAAGGGTGCGAATCTGTGCTCCAGAACCTTTTCCTTAACAAGGCCTCATCCTCGTGTCTGAGCACGTCTAAATATTTTCATTCCCCTATCGCTTGTGTATATGGCACTAAAGTAAATTCATTTTTCTTTAAATCTGGCGTAAACGTGGCACTAGAGCTAAACGATATCACACCTTGCAGTTGACAACACTTCCTTTGCAGTAGTTCAGTGAGAGGGAACAGCAGCCTTTACTCGTGTGTAACTTGACAGAGCCGAAGCTCACTGCTGTTAACAGGTGGTTAGTGCCCGCACGTGAAAACCTGAAAGCATTTTTTTTTCTCGCCTTCCAATCGTGAGTCTCATGGTTTGCAGCTCTCAAAACCCACACGACTGTAAATTCACTTTTCAATTTTGAACCACTTTCTTTCTCTCCTTACCTGCAACTTCTTGTTCATTTTAATATGCGATCAAGGTATATACCCATCTGTATGCACACATACATATCCATCACCAAAACCTAAGGAACCAGATAAACCGTTCTGTGGCACTATACAGAGCTGCAGGCGTTGTGGGTGTTCACCAAAATTGGCTCAGGATTAACTCCACAGCAAATGAAAACTACAAGAGCGTTTAATTTAGTCCTACTGAATCGAGTTACTTTTTTTTTTAAGCACAATCTCTCTCTCTCTCCCTGCTCAATTAACCAGCTCACGACATTTCCTGTCCCTCGGAATGGACCAGACCCTTGCAGAGCGAGCATACTGTGTTAAGGCAAGAAACTCTCGTCCTGGCGATGAAGTTTTCTTTAGTCTGAGGTAACTGCACTGTAAATGGACAGTACAACAGGAAAGCGTCGCTCTGCAGGTGTCTCAGTGTTGCGTCTGAAGACAGGCCGATTCTTCAAACTCCAATGTTTTAGACAGTAAAAAAGGCCCTGTTCTACCGAGGTGAAAGGATTTGTATCGGCTGTCTGCGACAGGGCGCTGATTCAGCAGCAAGGCTTAGAAAGTTTTTATGGAGAGGTTGTTTGCATCCGGCGCTGCAGCGCTACTCCCTGCAGTTTGAAGCGCACATCAAACCGCTGGCTGTCAACAAGTTGTACCATCAAACTTCACAGCTAAGCGCGGCTCGGATCTCTCCCGAGAGCCCTCTCGTTAACACACAACCGACTTCTTTTCTCTCCCCCGTTTGTTGTGGTGGTGGTGGTGGTTGTTCAAATCATCTTACTTTTTCAATAAATCCCCCCTAACTTACTGGTTCGTAGGCGGCGCGGTCAGCGGGAAGGCGACCTCCTCTTCCTCGTACTCCGCGCCGTCCAGCATGTCGTTTTCGTCCACCGTCCCCAGACCCCCGCAGACGGGGGGCGGCGGAGGAGGGGGCGGCAGAGGGGGGAAGGCGGCGGCGGGCCCGTCCGGACCCCCCGACGTCGGCGACATCCGGATGCCCTGCGCCTCGGGGGTGGGGGGACCCGCCGCCCCGGCCCCCGCGGACGAGCTGCCCCCAGACGGCGAGGGCTGCCCGGCACCGGTGCCACTCCCAGCGCCGGCCACCGGGCACAGGACGACCTCCGAGGGGCCGTCGGGCGGGCGGTGGTGGAGGAGGGCCGGGGCTGCTCCTGGGGCCGACTCACTCACCCGCAATCTCGGCTGGGCAAAGAAAGCAAAGTGGGCCTCCGGGCCTCCGGCGGCAGAAACCCCGGTCCCGGCCGAAACCGAACCTGCCTCCTCGCTTCCGACCTCCGCCGCCATCATGATTTTCTTATAGATTTTTTTTTTCTTCGGGTCCTTCGTTTGTTGTTTCTCGTTGTGTGTGTATATATATATAAAATATGAGCATGCAAAAGAGAGGAGAAAAAGGAAGGAAGGGAGGGAGAGGGGGAATAAAAGGGGTGGAAAAGGGATCCTTCCCCCCAGTCTGTCTTGGGACTCTTGGTTTTTTGTCTCTCTCTCTTGCTCTCTGAACAAACAAAAAAAAAAACAACAAAAAGCTCAGCTCCAAAACTTTCAACTTGGAAGAACTACACCACCTCGCTGGTGCTCCGCCGCCACAGTCCTGCTGAATGCACACGCTCGACAAACCTCCCCCCCCACACACACACACACCCCCCTCCAAAACAAAAACAAAACAACCGCGGACGGCTGGGCTCCAAAAATGAGTTTTTAAGTCTCCATCCTCGTCGCCGGGCTGGGGAAAAGTTGAAGAAAGTGTGGCACCGAGCGAGCAGGGTGCGAGGCAGAGACACGGCGTCTCCCCTCTCCGGGGCAGCAGGTCCACTTGTCGGGAGCGTGTGGCTTATTGTCAGTCTCTGCCTCCCAGGCTTCTGTCTTTCTTTCTTTTTTGTCTCTCTCCCTCTCTCTTCTTCTGCTTTGCTTGTTTCAGCGGCGATTTCCAGCCTGCAGTTGTGAACACCTCTCCTCTCTCTCTCTCTCTCGCCCCCTGGCCGTTGCAATGCCCGTTTCCTCCGCTCGCTTCTGTTTTAGATTGGCCCCTCGCCGTAGCCCAGCCGGATGTGAAAAAATTGTTAGATTGTTTCTTGCGCAAGTTGGTGTTTTTTTTTTTTGTTCGTTGCGCTGCCGAGAGCTGTGGGTTGTTGTTTTTTTTCCCCCTCCCCTGCGCTGCCGAGAGAGCTATAGCTCTTACCTCTCTCTCCCGTACTGGAAGCGTGTTGACGCTCAGGCTCAGACCCGGCCAAGCGAGCGCCGAGCGGCTCGACCGCGCCTTCGATTCGCCCGGCTTCTGAGAAAATCACTGCCTGAGAAGTGGGGCAATGGAATGGATTTCTCTTATTTAAAAAAAACAAACAAACAACAACAACTCTTTTTTTACCATTATACAGAAAAACAACAACGTAAACTGGGGCAGAAGAGGAACGTTTAACTTATTTTTTTCCCTGTACAGTAACATTTTGGACAACCCCCTTCAATCTCTGTGGACAACCTACTACTACTACTGCCAGAATAAAATAACTGAATCTTTTCAACGCTGAACAGAGAAGACTAGGAGGGGTGTTCAGAACAGTGTTCAAAACCCCCCCGAAGCACTGACAGAGAGATAAACCTGACTTCTTCAGGCCTGAAAGTGAAAAATAAACCAGCAGGCATAAGTGGGATCTATGGATGAGTGCATTTAAAGCTTAGAACAGGAGGCTCTTCTCTACACAGAGGACTGCAGGAGTATGGAACAGTACGTGTAGCTGAAGCTAGAGTCCTGGCTTCTTTCAAGGAACAGCTGAATCAATGAAAACAGCTAGGATCAATTAGCTACTGATAATGCACATTAGCTGGTCTAATGACCTGATTATTTCTAAGCTTTCTTGTGTTTTATTCACCAGTGTATACAGTAAGTACACAACACATTGTAGAGCCATCTGCCAGGACAGTGTCCAAGGAGCTAGGAAAGGGAGCTCAGGATATTGGGACTGGCTCTGTGGGAATGATGGGAAGCCTCCATCGACAGTACACGGCTGTGTAGCATTTCTTTGTCTGAGCTGTTCCTTTGTTGCTCCCTTCTGTCACACTGTCACCCTGCCTGCCTTGGCTGCTTCAATATCCGTGGGGTCCAGCCTCCCATGCGTGAGTCTGAGTGCTCCCTGTGTTGGTGATTCTGAGTATTTCAGGCTTAAATGAGGGGCGTGGCTCAATAATGAGCCCGGTTCTGCCCCTGGGAGTCCCTTCCTGGCGCTAGAAACTTGCATCTGTTTAAAAGCACTGCAGTATGTACATTAATATGCTGCGGCGTTTATACTTGCCTCTTTACTCATTCTTACAATGACTTTCATTTGTACGCCTTACACTCATATTCCTACCCTCTCCCTCAACTCCCTGCACAACTAGAAACACAGGCAAATTACCGGGTTTCTTCCCATTTTCCTTCTAGTGTGGAATCACCACTACTTGTCAAATCCAAAACAGGGTCACGGGGAGCCTGGAGTGTCAGAGCCGACATTGGCAAGCTACAGGCATGAGATGAGGTACCCCCTGGATGGGACACACACTCACACCAGGGCTTATTTTCCCAGAAGCCAATTAACCTACCAGTTGGTCTTTTTAACCATGGGAGGAAAGCCATGCAAACAGTAGGAGAACATAGAAGCTCCACGCAGATAGCATCCCAGGAACTGAAAACAGGGCCCCAGTTCTGTGAGGCAGTGATGCTAACCACTGTGCCACTGTGCTGCCCTTGCAACAGTTTTGTAGTTCTGAATCTAATACTTTAATACAATTGTTAATTTAATCTCAATATAAGGAAGAAAAATCTATGTTCTGATTGTTTCAGTTGCTCAGGGAGTTACTCAGAACATTTGCCTTTTGCAGGTGTTCCCTGATGTGACAGTCACCCTAATACAACCACCACGCCAGCATACATAGTGTAACGCTTATGGCCGACAAGCACTGTGTGTAAGAGCCGGCGTACCAGAGCGGGTGACGTCACCGCCCTTCCCTGTGATAGCAGGACCACAGCTACTGGGCTGTGGAGAGATCTCTCATTAGCTCACGGGGCTAGGTCGCTGCAGAGAGATGCGGAAGTCCCGGGTTCGAGCCTCCAGTCGGGATGGGGCCGACCAGATGCGGCAAGGGAAGGGCGGTGACGTCACCTGCTCTGGTACGCCGGCTCTTACACACAGTGTTACAATATCATCCTACAACTCACAGCTGGCAGCCCACTGGAGCTCAGCAGGTGTGAGCCTGGTCAGTACCTGGATGGGAGACCTCCTGGGAAAAACTAAAAAGGTGTTAGTGGGGCCAGCAGGTGACACTCACCCTGCGGTCCATGTGGGTCCTCATGCCCCAGTAATATAATAATAATAATAAACTTTATTTTATATAGCGCCTTTAAAGGTGGCTTCTCAAAGCGCTTTACAGGATGACAATAACAATAAATAAGAAGACTACAACAATAAATAAGAAAATTTCACAAGACAGGACACAATTATGATTGCAACAATACAACAGTAACAATAGAGGAGACCGTAGAAGATGGTATTAAGAAGAGCAGAGGGGTGAAGAATGGAACCAGTTAAGTAAAGGCTTTTCTGAAAAGGAGGGTTTTGAGTCTGGATTTGAAGGAGTTTAGAGAAGGTGACTCTCTAATATCCTTGGGCAAAGAGTTCCAGAGCTTGGGGGCATAGCAGGAGAAGGCCCTGTCGCCCATACAATGTAGACGGGCTTGGGGGACAGTAAGGAGGGCAGAATTTGAAGAGCGGAGGTTGCGAGGTGGGGAGTAGGGCGATAAAAGTTCAGACAGGTATTGAGGTGCCAGGCCATGTAAAGCCTTGTAGGTGAGCATGAGGATTTTAAAGTCTACACGGAATTTGACCGGAAGCCAGTGCAAGGACTCCAGGATAGGAGTAATGTGAACACTTGCACTAGACCTGGTCAGGATTCTGGCTGCTGAATTTTGGACATACTGCAGCTTGTTCAGAGTAGATTTAGATACCCCAGGGAGCAGAGCATTGCAGTAGTCAATTCGAGAGAATACAAATATGTTGATTAGCTTTTCAGCCACAGTTAATGATAGCATAGGGCGTAGTCTTGCGATATTTCTAAGGTGAAAAAAAGATGTTTTGACAGTATGCTGTACATGTGGGTCGAATGTTAAGCCAGAATCGAATATAACCCCAAGGTTTTTCAATTTTGATTGGAGCTCAAGTACAGAGCCATCTACAGACAGGGTTACAGGACTGGCTTTACGAAGTTGATGGGGGGTACCAATAAGCATGACTTCAGTCTTGTCACAGTTAAGATGAAGGAAGTTTTGAGTCATCCAAATTTTTATGTCAGAGATGCAATTAGATAGAATAGAGACAGCCACATCAGTGTCGGGTTTGGTATGGATGTATATTTGAGTATCGTCAGCGTAAAATAGTGATGGGGACACAATACTGTGCCGGATGAGACATAAAACCAAAGTCCTGACTCTCTGTGGTCATTAACAATCCCAGGGTGTCTCTCAAAAAGAGTAGGGCTGTTACGCCAGTGTCCTGGCAAAATTTCCCATTGGCCCTTACCAATCATGGCCTCCTAATAATCCTCATCTAAGAATTGGCTTCATTACTCTGTTCTCCTCCCCACTAATAGCTGATGTGTGGTAAGTGTACTGGCGCACTATAGCTGCCGTTGCATGATCCAGGTGGGGGCTGCACTTTTGGACTGGTAGAAGGGAATCCCCATTACCTGTAAAGCGCTTTGAGTGGAGTGTCCAGAAAAGTACCACATAAGCGTAAGGAATTACTATTATAATTATTACATACACACAGGCTGCCAGACCTTATAACCGCTGAATGAGGGTGAGTTTGACAACAGAGTGAAGATTTCAGCCATCTTAATGGGGTGGAGCCGTGGCACTGTGGCTAAGAATCTGCGTCTGTGGCTGGAAGGTTGCCAGAGGAATCCTACTCCGTTGGGCCCCTGAGCAAGGCCCTTAACCCCAGCTGCTCCAGGGGCCCTGTATAAATGACAGACCCTGTGCTCTGACCCCAAGATTCTTTTCCTATCTGTGTGTCTCATGGAGAGCAAGCTGGGGTATGCAAAAATACAAATTCCTAATGCAAGAAATTGTATATGGCTAATAAAGTGATCTTATCTTAAACAGAATGGAAAGAGGTGATACTATTCTGCTGAGGGTTTTGACAAAATGGCTAGAATATCGGCAGCTGTGATTGCTAACAGGCACTGGTAGAGAAAAGGAGCAGTGGAGAGGAAGCCCACACTAGGACTGAGAACTTGGCTGCTGTGAATATCCTGTTCCATGGGCTGAGTTGCTGACTCATCGTTTTAGGTTGTGATTGGTTGTGATTGGCCTCTGTGTTCTCAGTTTCTATTGGTTCATGTTTCACAGCTTTGTTTTGGATTGGTTTGGGGTGTCTTCTTTTCAGACTGTCTGTTATTAGGTTAGGGGATAATCCACTTGTGCCATCTGAGACCCCATAAAAGGGTACTCTTTGGTCTGCTTAGTCTCCTGAATATGAACCACTATGAACCAATATGAAAGGTTTTCACTCTTATTCCTGTCTTTCCACAATCTTCAAAGCCTCAGCCAGGATGCTGATTTGCTCAGTTCAACAGATTATTTGGAAAATAAGTGGAGGGTAATAAGATAATACATTGTTTTCTCAGCTTTCTCTAATGCTTTTATAGTCTGGGATGCCTGAACAGATAGCGAACTCCAGTTTATGGTTATAGTCCCAGTAAAAATCCCAGTAAGGAAATTTGACTTGTTCCCCTTTGTTTCACAGGCACTTCAGAACTTCTAAATTGTTCAAAGAACTCAAACCAATTAGTTTACCTACTGTAGACCCACCTTTTTCTAAATCCATATTGATCCTTTAATATATAATTAGCATAAGTATGATTCTCTATATGAGTTAAAATGATTGTTTCATTAACCTTATGTAATAGAATTAAAACCTAATGGTCTGTAATTACTTGATTCCATTTTTTCACCCTTTTCTGCATTGACACTACTTCAGCAATTTCCAGTAGGTATTACCTCTGTATCAAAAACACTGCCATCTTTCCTTCCTCAATACTAATATTTGTTAATACTTTACAATACTTGTGCTTACACTGCCTGAAACATGTTATCTGTTCCTTCCTTGATGAACAGTGAAATATTTTGCTACTCCCTTTCTTTGTCCGTGAGTTGTCTGTTCTGTAATCATTGAGACACTCAGTATTCGTTTGCTATTATAATACTAAAGAAAACATTTTATTATGTGTTTAGTTTCGGTTGCAGTATTCCCTCTCTTCCTTTCTAATATCTTTTTAACCTGTTCTAATTAAAAGGTTCTTTCTTTCTCCTTATTTTGTTCTTTGTTGAGTTATTTACTGTACATCCAGGTCTTCCAACAGCAAACAGCAGGCACAAGGCAGAATACACCCTGGCTGGGCTGCCAGTCAAGAAGGAGGGCACACACAAACACACACACTCACACCAGGACCAGTTTTCACAGAAGCCAATTAACCTACCAGCATGGCTTTGGACTGTGAGAGGAAACCCATATGAAAACAAGGAGAACATTCAAGCTCCGTGGAGATAGCACCCAGAAGCAGAATTGAACCCAGGAGCCCAAGCACGGCGAGGCACCAATGTCAACAACTGATCCACCGTGCTGCTTTATTTATTTAAATTCCAAATCAAATTAGTTTCAGTTACGTTTAACTGCTAGTCGGATAAATCTGTTTTATGCTTTAAGCAGAACATCTTTAAGCTGTTACTATCCGTTTAATATTAATTTGATACTTATTTGATCTCATTGTACTGTCCTCTGCTCTGTCCCGTTTCTTCATAGTCTGCCTGCACAGTTTCAGATAAATTCTTCAAAACTCACTACATTATGATCCCAGTTCCCTAATGGTTCTCTCACTTGTTTTCTTCATTCTGTCTCGAGTGCTTGGAATGGTTAAATCAATACAGACAGTCCCTCTTGTAGACGCTCAGAGAAAGAAAGAAGTGATTAGCCTGGCCAGTAAGTCTTGAGTATCTGTTACCAGGTCCTGGGGTAAAGAAAGCCTGTGCTGTGCTGTTACAAAAGATTGTCTGTATAGGCGTGTCTATTTTTCGCCTTTGACAACCTGGGACCTTCTTCTGTCTTTGTGTTTCTCTGTATTGATACCCTGATTAATTGGGGGGCATACCTCCATGCATGTGTAGTTTGCTAATTACTTTGTCTCATTTCAATTTTTCAGTTCCTGGAAACTGGATTTTCTTACAACCTTCACAAAGGTATTTTTTTTCTGCTGGGAGGTTTTTAGAAGGCTCCGCACATGTTGCACAAGAAACAAATTGCAACATGTAATTGCAACAGACAATAATTTACTTCTGATTTGTGGTTTGAAATTCATTTCACTTTGTTCTTAAAGTAATTTTGGTTAAAGCTTTGCCTTGCCAGAAGTTGCACTCAGTGCTTCGCTCTGATATGAGATCTATTGATAATTTGCCCTGACACAAATCACACTCCACACATTTCCTGGCAGCAATTCTGTGTGAAACATCATTCTAACCGAAAATACTTTTACATTTATATTTATAGAAATTAATGCAGTTTTCTTTCTCCTGACAGAGATCAAGGTGGGTGATTTTTTCTTCTTTTCGTCTGCTGGCAGGTTAATGGAACATGAATGACTCATCAGAAAAGAGAGATGAAAATGACAATTAATGATCACCTGACTTCACAAGAGGGGAATTGGGCGGCTCTTTATAACTGTAATAAGAAGCACATTTTTAATTTCTCTCAATATAAATACTATATGACTTATTCTTGTCATAAGGGATTTTCAAGACTACTTCCCTCAGAAGAAGGCATTACAGTATGTACAGTACATACTGTAGTATCACTGGAAACTGTGTGACAATAAAACCTGGTAAAATATTTGAATCTGGACAAGAGCTCAAAAAGAACCTGGCAATGAATAAGTCAAACATAGCAACTGAAGATGACATTCCAGGCAGGACAATTTTATTTAAATCCTAGACATGGCCTGACAGGGCTTTCTCCTGCTTTTCCCCAGAGCTCTGGAATTTTATCCCCAAGGATATCAGAGTCACCTTCCCTGACTCAAATCCACAGTCATATCCTTCTTCTTCAGAAACACTTTTATTTAATTGATGTCTGTCTGCCCCTTTGCATCTTATATTACATCATAAACCCTTTTGTTTCTCTGTGCTAATTTATTTCCTGTCTTTGTTGCTGTTTTCATTTGAACTTTTTTTTGCTTTTCTGTAAAGTGCTTTGAGATGTTCCTTTTCAAGGCACTATATAAACAATCTTTTTTATTATTCTTGTTGTTCTTATTAGAACTATATACCTGATGTCTCACCACCCTCCATCACTACAGTCATCATGCCACTGTGCATTGTGGAAAGAGCAGGTGGTGATCACCTTTTCTGGAGATCTCATTCCACAAGCCTCCGTAGTTTACAGTACTGAAGACCTTGTTCTTTGTCCTTTTCATTTTATTTGAAAATTCTGAAACATGGCAAAGCCCATATCAAGTGTTATTATTTCAACAGTTCAAAAGCTGCACTGTGATTCTGGGCACACTGGGTCAGTAAGGCAGAAGGTGAAAGATACACTTATTGCGCATTTGCATCACAAAAAGTTTACTGGCAATGGAGAGAAGTGAGATACCACAAACAAGTTTCCTTTCTGCTTGTATGAGTAAACTATGGATACATATGCCTATGGTAAAGTGTGTATCCTGGTTTTCCTGATATTGTTGAAGCCAGGATATGGCTGGGCAGCTTGTTCCACAGTCCCTTCAATATATGATTGTCTATCACTCTTAATTTCTCTAGCTTTAGTTCCTGAGCCCGAACTCTCTTTTTGATGTAGATATACTGAATATACACACACCCCTTTTCTACCTTTCCCATCTCTCTTCATTTCTTTCACTTAGCCATTTTTCTCTGATTTCAATAAGATAAATACTTTCTAATGTCATAGCTTCTATCTGGTGGAATTTATGCTAAGGCTTAGTTACCTGATCATTTGTTTTGTTTGTCCCTTTGTTTTTCTTTGATCTTTGCTCCATAGTTGAAATGTTTCTAGATGTTTTGGCCAAGGCGACTGGTGTCTGTCTCATTCAGATGCAGAACACATTACATAACATGATCCATTACATGCGTACAGATGGCCATTCCTATAGAAAGGTCTTCAACCTTTTGTTGTGTTGATGGATTAATAATTACAATGGTTATTTTTGCCCAGCAATTAAATGTCTCTGTTGTGGTGTTTTGGAGAATGAAATCTCCAATATTTTCCATTTGGATTCTTACATGTAGATTTAGGTCACCAATAACATAACATAACATAACATAACATAACATAACATAACATAACATAACATAACATAACATAACATAACATAACATAACATAAAATAACATAACATAACTTTATTAGCCCTATACAATTTCTTGCATTAGGATTTCACCTTTTCACATATCCCAGCTTGCGCTCTCCATGAGACACACAGGCACACAGACAGGAAGAGAAGCTTGGGGTCAGAGCACAGGGTCAGCCATTGTACAGCGCCCCTGGAGCAGTTGGGGTTTAGGGCCTTGCTCAGGGGCTCAATGGAGTAGGAGTCCTCTGCTGGCCGTGGGATTTAAACTAACAACCTTCCAGCCTCATAGCTACCACTACGCCCCACTACAGGACAATAGTGCTGTCCTGGCCTTGAGACCCCACATCTAATTCAAGATTTTACATAATTACATAATAATACCATAATTCATTCTGCTATACAATGTTTTTGCTCCCAATGCAAAAAAAATCTGTATTGCACAGTGTGTTACTGTACATGATATGTCTGCCTTTTTGGGAAAGGAATATTCATATACAAATGCTTCCTAACTCTAATGCAATGTTAATTTGGCCAACATATTTCAGCAAACTCTGAGTAAACATTACAAAAGCAATGTTTTTAACATAAAACAATAACAGACCTTGAGGAGATTTATAAGAAGAACTGAGGGAAGATCAAATTCATTGCAGAGTCAGTAAACTGGATTTCAAAAGTAATTTGAGTATACTGCATTTTCTGTCCGCATGGGAAAATATTTAGTAGGAAATGTTTGAGGCCATCTGACCTAGCAGTCTTTGAACCATGGCAGGTGCTAAATGTGCAGCATGTGACACTGTGTTGGTAATTTTTAAGACTACAACTGATTGAGGGTTGCTTAGTTTTAACAGGTGAGATTATTGGTTGCCCAGTTTGCCAAGAGCCATGGTACATTACAGCAGAAAGACAACTGTTAGACAGTATCTGATAGTTGTGTGCATTCCTAAAGATACTAGTCGTCCTTTACATCTGGAGTAAATTATTAAATTTATTGTCCGAAAGTGTTACATTCAAATTATGGAGTAAAGTTGAATAGGTTGATGAGTAATGTGCTGACTCTGACTCTTCAGATGATTTTGGACATTTTGCATAGCAGAATAAACACACCCATGTTGAAGGACCTTCGTGCCATTATCTTATCTGAACAGACGTAGTATAAATATTGCAGATTCATTTCCTGTCTGAAATGTAGGTCTTCTGTCCAGCACAGACCTGCTGCGGTGGGCTAGGTGGCTGACCATGCTTGAGCTAACAGAGTAGAGCTGCTGTTTTGTAATGTGGTCTGTTCAAATGCACTCCCTGCACACAAACTTAAAAACTAGGAGAATAAACAATAAGGGGAGCACAAAAGTCCAATAACAAACTATTTTGAAAATACAACAAAAGCTTGCATGTTGAATATCGAAAGATTCCTTTTCAGCACTTAAGAGCTGAAGTTCTTCTTCAGTATTTCCTGTAAACTTTCCACTAGAGTGTATGAGCATTTGTGATGTGAAACAGTATTTGTCTTACCTACTGCAGGCTAATAAGGATGTCGCAGGTCTCACTGGTGTTACTGTCTTTGACAGGGTTGTCAAAGCACAAGCATGTCATAGCAACCACAAACAAGCTGTGTGGCAAAAATATTCACCTACTGTATTTATAGCCAACGTACAATTCTGCTGTATGAAACTTCCACTGTTCATTCACTAAAACCTTTAAACATACATTGATGATTTATATCAGGAAAATAAATACTAAAACTCAAGAAGACAAGTTTAATTCCACATACCAGATAATAGACTGTTTTAAAATGTGTTATTCTTAAAGAAATCGCAGACACCAAAATACTGGGCCTGTTTTGCAGTACCACAGGTTTAATTGACTATAGATAGTATATGCAAAGAGCATGTCAGATGATGTCCACTACAGAATTATTTTATCACTTAAAGTTTAGTTCGTTTTAGAGTCAAGCCATTCCCTTCACTGAAAACAATCTGCCCCTTTGATAGAATTTCCTATTGATTTTTGTTTGCATTGCTACAGTGTGGAAAAATTCAATAAAAAATGACAGAGTAGCCTCCTTTCAAGAATATAAATTATTTAAACAACTAACAACTCAACTCAAAAAACAATATTGTGTATTACAATTCTGTCAGTTAAAAGAAAGTAGTTGCTATGACCATTTAACCCTGTGCAGTACTACTATAGTATATATACTGTATCTGAGGGATCCTTGGGTGTTTGGCCAATACATGTTAAAGGTGATCCTTCAGAAACATTAGGACTTTTTTGTCCTTCTTCAAACCACTTATACATAAACTACTCATACATGGCATTTACTGAGCATTTTGCGGGTGTTTTGTGAGTGTTCATAACTTCTCTGCCTTCTTTGCAGCTGAATACCCTCCCTGTGCTCAAACATGTACTATTTTGACTGGTAAGCCAGTGATTCAGAATGAGTGAAACAAAAATCACACCTGCATTTCTAATCCACTGACTGAACAATCTATCTGCTGGATGACATTTGATATTAATTATCGGGATGTTTCATGTTTCTTTTAAAAATTCAGCTACTTTCAAAACAATTCTCATTCAATAAATTGTTTCCACAGTCTTTACGCAGTGATGCGGTGTTCAGGTCTGAAAAGAGAATCAGTCAAGTGTGTACAATTTTAATTTAACAGTGAAATAAATTGAAAACTGTCACAATCTAAAACTCTTGACATTTTGTGCACGTGTACACGTGTATGTACAGTATATACAGTACATATGTGTCTGCATATCTGTGTATACGTGTGTATGTGTATGAGTATGTGTGTATATGTATTTATACGTGCAGGTGCATATGTATGGTGTATATGTATGTACATATACATATAAAGCCACCTAACTGACCCCCAGCAGACCACAGTCCACACCAACTGCTCCCCTGTGTCCGTTTCTGTGCCTGTATCTTCTCTCACACCTGAAGAAGGCTTTGCAGCCAAAACATTGTGTTTTCTCCCTTCTTTCAGTTTAATGTAGCAGAGAAAAGAGCAAGCAGACAAAATAACATTCCATTCTAACAGGTATTCTAACATCTTTTCTTAAGGAAATAACAAATATTATTCACACTCCAATGAGCATGCAATTATAAGCCTACTATATTGTAGTGCCCTAGCCCGTGGTGAGGAGGAAATGCACCCAACAGCTGAGGGTATCGCAGCGCAGGCTGGGAGTTGTAGCCGGGGGGATTCCAGGGGTCCATAAGATGACCAGCAACTGACCCTGCTCATGTAAACAGACCTGTGTTAGCTGAAGTGTTCTCTGAAGCTTAGCGTCCCCTAAGTTAAGTGTAAAGAGTTACCACCCTAAACCTGTGTACATGTTCCGTCTCTCTCCTAACGCGTGTGTCAATCCTGGTGTTGGTTTTTGTTTTGTAAAAGAGAATAAAAGCAGGTGCTTGTGTGCCTACACCGCCTCCTCTTGTCCTTTAACCTGAACAAACCCGTAGTCGTTACAATATGCACATTTATGGAAATAATCGCCTGTATGACAACATCAATTTACATGAGGTAAGCCTAATTTAATTTAAAAAAAATTGTTGCAGTCTTTTGAAAGCAACAGCAGTAAGAGATACAGAGCATTTTAGCATATATAGATTTTCAGACAAGCATATTTTAGATTTTGATAAAATTCCTAATATAAAAGATGAATTCTTAATTTGCAGGCAGTAGACATTCAAGGTCATGCATGTTAATTGGTTAATGGATATGAAATGAAAACTAAAGATAAGTGGTAAATGATCACATGTAATAAGATCCTCAAGATCTGTACTGGGATCAGTGTTCTACCTCGTTTATATCAATGATCTAGATTTTGGCACAGTTAGTAAAATGATCAGTTTGCAGATGATACCAAATAGAGAGGCTGTAAAGGAAATTCCCAGAGACAGTCTTTCGGGAATATGGAACAAGCTGTTCAAGATGTTAATGTTTATACCCTGGTTTCTTACAAGAAATGATTGGAAGAGATTCTTTGATCAATTAATCTATCAAACAGGCTAGTTAGACCAAATGGCCTCCTCTCATTTTTAAGCTTTCTTATGCTTTTAGACCATATTTGGAACAGGACAAACATATGGTCAATGACACTTATTGTAGACATGTGCAGTTTGTTGTAAGTAAGTAGTAAGAACATTAACTACACATATTCGACAGCAATCACTGAGCTTAAAGAAGCCAACAATTAAAAAGACCTGGGTATTTATCATTTACATCTTCTGGACAATGTGAGGAAGCAATAAAAAGTAAATAGAATGTTAGAATATATAATTCAAAGTGTAGAACTTGAATTAGGAGATTATATGGTAGCATTACACAATGCTCTAGCGAGACTATTTTTAGAATATTGTGTCACTTTTGGTCACCATGTTACAAGAAAAAATATTGCTGCTCTGGATTTAGTCCAGAGAAGAGTGAGCAGATAAATTCATGGTTGCAAAGGGATATCAAACATTGACAGGATAAAACAACTGAATGTTTTAGATCAGCAGAGAAGACAATAAAGAGGACCCGATACCAATATTCAAAATTCTCAAAGACATTAAGAAATGCTATGATTTTCTTTCCAAGCAGTAGTAAAACAAAGCAGACGAAACACATACAAACTATGATGAAGTGCATTTAAGACTAAGCTTAAGATGATACACTGGCTTCGTTCAAGAAACCACTCAAGGAGACCATCAGATCAATTAGCTACTAGCAGTCAAATGAACTAGATGGACTCAATAGTCTCTTCTCGTTAGAATTCTTAGGCTTTTCAATACAGTATATTTAAAAATATAGTTATAAATAGTCACAACTGGTTCACTTTAATGCATGATGTAGTATAATTAGTTTGTAGATTATGTGTGTTTTGAATTTGTATTATCTATTGACTTAAAGTGACTTGACTATGCATTTGAGGTTTTGGACATTTTCATATTGTTCTGATTTACCTCTGAATTCTGCAAGACCTTACACACTACCGCACACTCTTGTCTGCAAATTGGTTTTCTAATTATTTCTCTTGTCGACTTTTCTGGTGTCACTTCCAAATTCACTTGGAAGATAAACACATGCTGAGAAATCTAGCATAAAATAGGAGAAGGAGTCAGTGTACAGACATATTCGCACAAAAGGTCATCCCAATATAGGAAAAAAATGAAACCTGGTATTTTCAGTTTATAGCCTAATTGGAAATACCTACCACAGCATATCGTTTTATTTTACATTGTCCATTTCTACATATGACGTAAGATGTCTGACACAGTAATGCGAATTACTGGAAGACATGTGCTTGTTCCTACAGTAGCTTAAAACCTTGGTGGGACGATAACAGACTGGAGTGATTCATGACCTATTAACTGCGCACTGGTGTGCAACCATTTAATAACACATGTTAACATCTTTTCAACAGCCTCATCTGAACAAAGAAATTGTAGTGCTTCCAGTGAACCCTTGAACATCCAAATGTTAGAGTACTTAATAATTTATCGTGAAACAATCACATAGCAACAATTTCCATAATTTCTAATAAGCATGCAGTGTACATACAGAGACGCAAAGTTATTTGTCTCAATACTGGTTGAAATAATAGGGTTTTTGAGATGTGAGAGAATTTCTAGTACACATCATCATAGCTCAAAATATTTCTAAGTAAATATATGTATGTATAGTTGTGAAGTTTCTTTAACAATCGTGATACAATGGGTAACACCTGGCTTCGTGTCAACATTTCCAGTTCTCGGGAGCTTCAAAGCAAGGAGGTGCTTGCAGGGGTCCGAGATTCAGTGATCAAAGCAATCGTAAAGTTCACCTTGGTTAATTAAATTCTGGGTAAATGATTTAAGTGTCAATCGACTGTCCAGGAAGACAGCATAAAGCAGGCAGGTAGAGAGAAGGCGAGAGGAGCAAAAAGTGACAGAAAGACAGGGGAAGCCACAGGGGAGAACAGGAGAAGAAAGGAAGAAGGGGAGAGCTCCTTATCCTGACCACCCATAAAGACCCGATTGGAGTTAAAGACTTCAACCTGGTTACGAAAGCTTGCTATTCTGTTGTGTTTTACGAAATCTGATTTCCTGCATAAAGAATCCCTCAGTTAAAAATGTCTTTTCCTGGTTGGTGAATGCGTTTTAGCATAGGGAGACAGGTTACCATTCATTCAATAGCATCCCTGTTTACCGAGAGAGACTTAAGTGTAGGTCACATTCTGTTTAGTTTTGTCTGGTCTGTTGGGCTTTGCGGGTATTATATAGGAGCCTGAATACTTGGTAGGAGTATGGGGCTTTCCTGTTTGTCAGGACATAGGCCTCTTGGATGCCTTGTCTGCCTTGCCTTGTATAACGTGTGTGTTACATGTTTCTGTTGTATGTATTGTCACTGTTAATAAATATTTGTGTAACCCAGTGTGCCTGAATTACTACTCTTTTCGTCGCAACTGTTTAAACCAAAGAATTCCACTCTAACATCAATCGTTACTAATAGTGGGTTATGAAAATGGTGAGCCATCAAGTTGCTTGCCTGGGACCTTTTCAAGTTTTTTGTTTTCAAAAATTGGATATTTTAAGTTACTTATAGAACAGAATATTCAAAAAGGCAGCCACTTACACAATTTGGAACTGAAAACAATTAATGAGTTCAAATAAACTTATTATTAAACATAAGTACTGTATATGAAGGGTTCAATGTTTTATTTGAATGGTGATTTGAATTTGATTGACCAACCCTGGGCTGAACTTCTGATATGATCAAAATTCACAATTGTGGACCTAATTGTAAAGCTCGTCGCTTCAGAATAGCAATAAGACTTTAAATCATTAGTGTTTCATGACCAAGTGCTGCCAGCCCAGGTTTCCTCAGGTTGCCCCACAGCAGCCTGTAAGCTTGCTGGCACATGCTGCCCCTGGAATTGGTGCTAACTCTCCTGTAAGGCCTTTTCAGAGCTCACAGCGAGACAAATGCCGAATAGCTGTGACATGTGGGAGAAGCGGAGGAATGTGGGGTTGTGGCATTGAAATCAATGAACGGTGGATAACTCCAAATGTATTAGAATTAGTTGGTGTGAAACTGAAACAAATGCCCCTTCCAAATCTGACCAGAAATGAATTTGTCACGGCATACGCTCTTATTTTCTTTGTATTGGTACAAAAAAAATTGCATTGTTTCACGTTGTAGAATAATCAGGTATGGAAAGAGGAGAAGGCAGTAGGTGGGGCAGCAGACAGCTTTTCTATGTCACTGAACCAGTGGTGCTCTTTAACGTTCAGGTTAGCAGCTACATTCAGCTCCTTTTGACCTCCCATCATTTGTCCTGCAGTAGTGTCACTTTGACAGCTACTTCCCCGTCTGGATAACACTTTTGCACAGCCTGCATTACTTCCACATTGTTGCCCTTCAGCTCCTCACACCACCCAACGTGCTAATAGGGTGTTACTTCTCTGATGTAACTTTGCCTTGTCTTTCTGGGATTCATTTCAGAGCACTTAAAGAGAGCCCGTTGTAAAGCAGGACAGTGGAATGCTGCTGTCAGGTGCTATCTTTGGCTTGCATGTCTGTAGTTGTACTGAAAAGGGGTGATCACAATAAATCGTTTGAGAGGTGTGACTGGTCAAAGGAATATGCATTTACTCAAATCAATGACAGCACCTGAAAGACATGGGTCGCTTTCTTTCGTATAGGAAGGCATGCTATGAAATTTGGTGCTGCATTGACACCACAGATCATATCTGTCATAAAAATAAGTCTGATGAGCACTAAATCAAAGTGCCTATATTGATTGGAGAAACCTTAGTGCAGAGCCCCCGTTTCACCACAGCAAATGGGAAACTAGAAAGTGCCTCTCGGATGTGAAGGACACTGGACTCGTCTTTCGAAAGATCATGACACCTTTATTTTCTGCACCTTTTGCTCCAGACGGGAGACAGGAAGTGAGGGCTGGTTATTGCTTGTGAAAAACTGTCATTGACTACGTGACACATTTTAAGATCATCTGGGGATGATCATATCTGGGGGTAAAGGTCACCAGCTCATTGAGCCTTTGTAGGCTGAAAAAGCTTTCTGAGTTTTAGCTAAATGATTCTTATCGACAAATGAATCCCCCCCCCCGCCCAGTTTTAGGATGACTGGAAAAAAATTGTTAGAATTGTACACATATTTGTAATATAATTAGACCATAAAGCATTTAATTCAAAAGAATACAGACCATTCACTGGGTGGACTAAGGACCCACATGTTTAGCAACTTGTCTGTTTTAGAATAGAATAATGTTCATCTAACATTTTCTGAGTTGTAATGTTTGTTTGCAATGCTGTCGCTAGCAGGGGCACTTCTTTACAGAAGGATTAGACAGCCTCCTGCAGAGTTTAGACATATTTTGCCATCTTTTTGCACCACCATTTTTAGGATGATTAATGAAATATCGACGTCTAAATGTGTGACCGAACATATGAATACTGCACTACACTTTTACTTACACGATATTAAACTTTTATTAAAAATGGATAAAGACTCTTCTTTCTTTTATATCTAATTACAGTATTTGTGCGGTCGTTGATAATAATTACTGCCTCTTAGTTTATTGAACACAGACTTTTTCGTAAAGCTTTAGCAAATCAGTTAAACTCAGATATTAATTATGTTTTCCACCCAGACCAGACTGGCTTCCTAAAAGGAAGATACATATCAGATCAGACAACTCTTTCATGTAACATATCATTCAAAACAGTTCTCTACCTCTGCTGTCGTGTTCTAATTAGATGCATTAAAGGCTTTTGATAGAGTTGGTCTTTTTTGTTTCAGCTAGAGTCTTGTATGGGTTTTGGTCAAAAATGTATTAGTTGGCCTCAAATTTTATGTACTGTACCTAAAGCATCTGTTCTCACAAATGCTAATATTTGCAAACCATTTGTGTTATATCTTATATAACAAATCCTTATGTCCTTATATTCCTCGTGTCACAGGAAGTCAGGTCTGGGTATTGATGGTGACAGTCTTCATTGAACCCTTGGCCCTTGCAATCCAATGAGATGAAACCATTCCAGGTATTCAGACAGGTCCTTTACATTATAGAACTAGGTTATATGCCTTTATCTACAACCTCTATTCAATTAATACTTAATCTGGTTAATACATTCAGTTCTATATCTGGTTACAAAGTAAGTTGGTCTAAGCCCAGAGTAATGCCACTTACAACTTTAAGTGGAGTACTTTTGCCTAGGTTTACCATTGAGATGGAAGACTATAGGTCTTGGTTATTTGGGTCTTTTCATTTCTCCCAATTTTGAAGAATTATTTTCAATATGGGCCCATTTCTAAATTCAGAAATAACGCATATGGAATAGTCCTCCCATTTCTTTTATGGCTTCTTTTGCTGCTGTTAGGATAAAAATTAGTCTTCAGATTAATTATTTTTTCTCTGTGCTTCCAGCCTTCCCAAAGTCCTAAATGGCTTCCCAAGTTGGATAGTGCGCTGTTAAAATTTGATTGGAAAAGTAAAGCACCATGTATGAATATGACTGCTCTTTGGGAAGCAACAGGGGGGTTTATGTGCCCCTGATTGTCTTCTTAATTACACTTCACATAAACTGAAATGTTTACTTATTTGGCAAATAACTGGCACTTACAGTATTTACATGCATTTTGGAACTACAGAACTGTTTAAAACATTTGGAATAAAATTATTAATCTTATCTAATGTAAAGGATTGGAGTATTCCAGCAGATCCTGTAGTCTCATTGGGGACCTTTTTGTGTTCAACATCTCCAAACAGGATTTAAAAAAAAATATTACTGCTTTCCTTGGCATTGACCAAGAAGGTAATCTTTAATCTTAAATAGGAAGAATAAGAATAGTTTATCTGTTGTGCAATGGCTTTCTCTTACAGTGGACCGTTTAAAATGCTTAAAATGCACACTTTCAAGTGCAAGGACAAAAGAAAAGAGTTTCATTTAATCTGTAGTTCCTTTGTTAATTGTTTCAACCTTGGAGGAGTACAGGACATTAGGGCATTCCATTCGGTTCTACATTATGTTTAGAATCCTGGATGCATTTATATTCTTTTAGAAATTATTGATGATCATACAACTCTCGTAAAGAAGGGTGATAGGCCTGGAGGTGAAGAAAGGTTTACTTCTGTCTTTATTTGTGGCTGAATATTGTTACTACTGTTATTAAAAATAAAATAAAAAAAACACTGCCATGTGAAGTTATATTATTTTTGTTGCTTTGATATTTCTTTTATTTCCTTCCACTTTGTTTTCTGTGCTGCAATGGTGTAGACCTCTTTGTCTGGTTGCCACGTTGAAATGGAGAATATTGTTTCAACTGAATTATCTGGTGGAACAAAATAATTGTATTATTGTAATAAGTTAGCCAATCGCTGTCTGGCTCATGCCATTCATAAGATGTGTCTGGAATCCCCAGTGCCATCATGTAAAATGAAAAAGGAATTGCTGATCTACTGGTTATAAGTCTATAAAGAAAGAGAAAAAATTGTTCTACATTTGTTTTTTCGTCTGAATTCACTGTAGTGAATTTTCAAGATATTTAATAAAATGTGTATCCCTGCATAGCATATAGTTTCCTGCTAGCTTAATTTTGTAAAGCAGTATTATGTGCTGCGATTCAGTTGTGCAATTTTGGAAAGATACATGTAGACAACTTTCAATTTTGTGCAAAACTACTTTATAAAACTGAAAAGCAAGAACTGTTATAAAAAAAAAAACATTTATTGTTATATTAGGACTTAATGAATGTTATATGAAATGACACCAGAAACACAATATTAGAGAACTGTTTTCTACAAATATAAAATTGTTTAACATAACATGTGCTTTGGAAACTCTGGCAGATAACATCACAGAGTATTATTAATACTGTTTCTCAGAAATAAATGGGGCAGCTGCACTAATGTTTGCATATTGGAAGAAAGAGTGTCATTGTAAATGTGGGGCTTTTATTCTTACAAAAGAGTTAAAGCAAAAAAAAATAAAAAGCACTGATCTTGCAAGTGTTTCAAGTTTTATGCTTGTTCTCGGTAGAACTGGTATTGAGCATATTGCTGCACAATGGGGGAGAGCAGGCTAGACTTTGCAGACTGCTCCCTCTCAAACAGAATCATAAGAGAGATCACTTTATTGGCCATATACAATTTCTTGCATTAGAAATTTCTCTTTTTCCATTCCAAGTTGCTCTCCATGAGACACACAGACAGGGAGAGAAGCTTGGGGTCAGAGCGCAGGGTCTGTCATTTATACGGCGCACCTAGAGCAGCTGGAGTTAAGGGCCTTGCTCAGGGGCCCAACGGAGTAGGATTCCTCTGCAGGCCACAATATTTGAACTGGCAACCTCCCAGCCACAGGTGCAGGTCCCCAGACACAGTACCACCGCTCCGCACACCTTTGGTCACATTCACTTTGTACTTGCTTTCAAGCAGGAAGTAATGAGGCCAGTGAAGAAATGACTAATCAGGCCAGACGGTAAGGTGGCAGGAAGGCTTTCCGGCTGGGAAACAATACCAGTTAAAACTGAACAGAGCCTCCTTTCTCACTGCAGGTCAGACACCCAAGAGGTCCTGGCATACTCAGCTGCCAGACAGGCTGATGAGTAGAGGGAGTAGGAGAGGAGAAACCATTCTTATGGTCTACTGCAACGCACCTGTCATGATTAGAGAAGAACAGTGGTTTGAAAATCAGAAGACCTTGACTGAGTCGTGTTCTCATCCATATTAAATGCTATATCGCTTCACGACTGCAAACCACATGCCTTTGACAGCAGCTGCTTATTTTTTATTTTTTTTGTTATCTAACATTAATGGGCTCTCAAACTATGAAATATGTAAATACAAGTTGCTCAGGGCTCAAGAGCCTCACGAGAGTCAAGAGGCAAGAGTCAATTGAAAGTCCATAACTAAAACTCTGGGGTACTCACCTCCTTTGCTAAAATGTTAGCAAAACATAATTGTGCAGAATAAATACACCCACGTCTGTAAATTGGACTGTCCTGGTGTGCAAAGTTTATAGAGACATAAACACTTAAAACAACATCTTGCAGCTGTAATTTCTGCCAAAGGTACTTCCACCAGGTGTTTCTCGGGGAGGAGAAGGCTTAGCCTATCAACATATTTTAGGTTTAGATTTTTTTTGGTGCAGTTTTTTGCTGGCATATAAATGTTTCATCGATTACATTACAGTTTCGATTTCACATATTCTTTTTTATCAAATGTGTATTGCAGAAATTCCCCCTTGCTTCTCCTTGCAATGTCAGTGGTGTGGAAAGAGAGGCAGGAGATGGTGACTGCAGCTCATTGACTTTATGACTCTTGTTCAGTTACATGGGTGTGTTAGTCATGGGGCTGGGGCTGAGACAGGAGGGCAGAGGGAGGAGAAACCTGCTGCTGTGAGGGAGAGGAGAATTGGGATTTAATTGACAGAATCTGCTAAAGGGGAATTTTGTCTGTAAAATCAGAAATGCCCAGCTTGCCCCCAACAGTGATGGAATGTAGAAATAATAAAACAAGGCAAAAACAAAATACTACACAGGTTTAACATTCAGGGATATCAGTGGTGCCCTGAAGGGGTAGGTCCATTGCTTGAGATGGTGTTGTTTGTGTTTTGGATGCTTCAGTGAATTATATACAACATATTTACAGTACAACACATGAAATAAATAGCTTGTATATTTTTCATAGGAAAGGAACAGGAAAGGTTATCATTGACTTTGTTGATACGTCAAAAGATCCAAAAAGCATATAGACAGTATATATATCTCATGTAAAAGTATGTTTTGTGGATGAAAAACGTAATCTGTAATTTTAAGGACATTTGGAAATAATTGACACCCCGTCCCCCTATTAGTCCATTAAACCAAGAGTTTACTGCAATATTATTACTTCTTCCACTGCCACTGCAATTCCTGATAATCACCATTTACTTAAAGATTTTTTTAAGTACTTGCTTCTTTTTTATTTTCTCCATCTCCTCTATGTTTACAGATGAATGCTTTGTGACATGTCACATGGTTAGTGCACCATTCTTAGCATCACATTAGTACTGCTTTTTTTCCCCAACATGTGCAATCTGCACTGTTCTGACCCACTTACAGTGAAATCCAATTCACAGACTGCTGTTGAAGTGTAGGCAGGAACACAGACCCGGGACACCAGCAAGAGAGGAGCAGCCCTTCTTTTCCATGATGTCTTAGTTCTCAAAATGTATAATTATGTTCTTGTCAAGACAGTAAATCATTCATTGCATTAGCATTAAAATTTAACTGAGCGGACTGACTGATTAGCCTTGGCATGGGTTTTGGAAAAACATTATTGCTGTCCCCTGAGGAACCTTAAAATTCACCACATTCATGTGGTCGCCACTGAAAAATGCATGATGCGGGAATTTTACATTTTGAAGATGAGAGCATCTGATGAAAGTTTAAGCAGCTCATTGCAATAAACACGAATGGGGTTCTACGGCACTAGCTGTACAGGACCAGGACAGCAGTGTGCATGGAAAAAGTTGGGGGCCAACTTCACAGAGCTCCAGAAATTCACTGTGGGGCAGAAAATGTCTAAAGCAGTGCAATTGCATTTCAATTCATGAAACATCACATCACAATCACAATTGATATCACATGTAAAAGATAATGAATGAGTACCTGAACATGTCAGGTGTAATATTGGTTTGTTTAACAGAACAAAACAGTCTTGACTTAGGCATATAGAAAATAATTCTTTCTTGTTCTTTCATGCATCAATCCTTATTGCATCTAAACAATGTGCTGGCAAAATACATGTACAGTATATGGTATTGCTGAACTGAGTTTCCTCATGATGAACCTCTTTGAAGAACCATTTGCAATTAACAAGTGAGAAGTTAACTGGGAATAAAACTGGTGTTTCATTATTTAAATTTATGAGCAATAAAACAAAATTGAAAATTGCTGCTTGTAGTTTTTAGAAAAACTTTGTAGCTAAAATATCCTCTGAATGATCTTGATTTTGAGCCATCTATCGGGTAATTATTTTATTTTTGTCCTGTGAAAACACACGGATCGGTGCACCGTCCCGTCAAACTGCTTTTGTTTGCATTTAAAAGGAACGGCTGCCTTCTCTAACCTTGGGGATGGGGGTACACGGGCATATACAGTATTTGATGTCCAGTCATCCAGCAGAAAGAGGATTACAGGGTGGGTCCAGCTGTTGACAAGCCAGTGGCTTGAAATGAATGCAATTGAATACATCAGCCATAGCACTTCTTAAGACAGCACAGAAGACAATTTCCATATTTTAGAAGAGATTCTGAAGCCTTTAATAACAGCAGTGCTCTTTACTTTAAATGGAGGTTCTTAACCGAAGTTCAGGAGGAATGATGACAAAAAAGCCAATTACACCCAGCTGTTTTAGATCAGTCATTACTGATGTTATCTTTATATGTCTCACGCAAACTCCTTTTTTTTTCATTTTGTCTTGTGCCACCTTCCACCACATGACCTTCTCCTTTGCAGGTTCCCCTTGGTTGACCAGTCAGGATAAGTTAAAAACTCAACACACATTCTCAAAGCATCTGATTCTGGCACGTCACTGTTGGTCGGAAATTATTATTTTTTTTATATATACAGACTCTAAGGAATTAACTATAGCTGATACAAAAAAAAATAACATTTTCTGTTGGAAGAAGTGCAACAGAGCGGAGAATCAGCAGACATATTAAAAAAAATGTTCCAAGATGATGGTTCTATAATGATGTATTTTGTGGCTTTTATCAGTTTATTTTATGTGTATAAATCTATAATTACAAATTTGTTCGTAAACATGAGCTTTAATAGCATCAGTAGCCAATTTAACCCATTTGTCAAATTGATAAGGAGAGCCAATCAACATAACATTTGTCTCGTTATAGTCTAGTTCAGAAGTTTTGTTACATTAATTTTTTAGCATAATCTAAGCAGTATGACAATGTGAGGAGTACTAAATAAATGTCAGGTTTCATGTGAACATTAAAATACAGTATATTGTATACATCAACATAACCCTGGTCCTGGAGAAATCGGTAATTCAAGGAGCACCTGTTTAAGCAATTGATCAGTTAAACTAGTAATGTAGGGAACTGGTCAGTGAGGGTTGAAAAAGTGCTGATTTTTGTTCCAGATGATCTCTACATGACTTAAATGAACACATTACCTTTTAATTGGCGTCTAGAAATTGCCTATTTAAAGGCTACCATTATAGCCTGATATTCAGGGGCTCTCCTCAACAAGGGTTGGAGACCCCTTCCATTGATCTTGAAGAAGGTGTCTTTGATGTACAGTAAAGCATTTTCTGTGCTTTAAGCATTGATGTCCTGGAGGCTTCTTGTAGTCAATTCATTCATACAAGTTCCACGTTCCAAACATACACCTCCATCCATCCAGTTTCAAACCCTGTACATTTCTGTTCTTATCCAATACAGGGTCACAGGGTTGCTAGAGCCTATCACAGCAATAACGGGTGCAAGGCTGGATACATCTTGGACTGGACCCAGGTCAACCACAGAGCATACACACACAGTACACATACACGCACAGTACACATACACACACAGTACACATACATGCACAAAGTCACACATGGGAGGGAACCCATGTGAACACGAGCAGAACATCCAGTCTCGGCGCAGACAGAAAGCAGGTCCAGAGCTGCAGTGCTGCAAGGCAACCCCTGCTTCCTGTGCCCTGCTGCCATGGAACTACAACCAAATCAATCCACTTTTGAAGCTGGTTTGTTCTCTCAGCTGATCGAGGTCCAGGGGAAATCCTTTTGTGACAAACTTGTAAAAGATGAAAAGAAGTCTAATGCCTTTTAATACCTGAAGTCTGCACTACATTTTCTCTAATTTTCTCCAAATTCTCCAATTACCTTTCTTGCAAAAAAAATAATTTTTTCCACATTCAGGGATAGGTTCTTCAAAGCACACTGGAAGTCTTACAATTATTATTATTATTTTCTATATTTCTCTTACAATGCATCGCATGGTTCCTGTACTGTATATATGTACTGTATATACTGTATTTGATTGTGTTCTAGTGTCTATATATAGTATATTCAATAGTTTCATGAAAAAGAAGTTATAAATGTTCAGCAATCACAGGGTGGGTTCATTATTGTTATGATTTTCTTATTAATTTTGCATCATTTTAAACCTTCAGCTTAACATCACATAAATGGAATCAGCTCTGTTTCTTTTTAGTGGCATTGTACCAAGACTGACATGGGAATATATACTGATGGTTGAGATCTCTGTGATAATGTAATTAATTCCATCTGTTAGACTTGTATGGATAAAGTTCCCGATGCTGTTACATTTACATACTGCTCCGAGGATTGTTCCACTAAATAGAAACTTGTTACAGTAAATTCTAAGATTTATAAGTATTTTAATCATCATTTGAAAATGAAGACCATGTTAACATTAGAAAATGACAGCGGATTGGAAAGCAACGCACTGTTTCAGCTTTTTAAAATAACATTATCTGACAACGTTTTGTGAGGACATTGCCAGTAAATGAGTACACTTGGATTTGCAATAGCAATGCTTTTTTACCAGAATCCTCCTTCAGATTGAGTAAAAAAATGTGTCAATATAAGAACATGCTTCTGGATTCTGCAAGTGAAACTAAAGCACAAAAAGTGACACAATGAGGTTGTTAGTTAATATGATCTTAAATATCAGAAAACAAAAACACACAACAAATGTTGTAAGAACAATTATTATAATGCACAATAATATTGCTCTGCATGTAGGATTCGATTGTGTTCTTGGTTCTCAGATGTGTAGCTTCTCAGAAAAGTATGGCACACTTATTTCTTTAAACTTTGGAAACCACAAGACAAAAGGAGGCCCCATAGTTTCCTATCTAGAGCAAAGAGGTAGCATCCTAGCAAAGCAGATTTACAGCTAAAATTAGGAGAATCTTGGATTAAGACACTAGTGAGCAAATGTTCATGGAGAAGCCAAATCGCCCTTTTCAAAGACAAGTAAAAGTTTGATTTACAAAAATCTACAGTAAAGTTCAAACAAAACATGACTCTTCCTGAACAGCCTTTGTCTTTATAAATCACGACTGCACTGGAGGTGTTTTGGAGATGCCCATAGAAATAATATAGATTCCTTTTAGAAAAGCTTTAATGGGATCCTGAATTCATTTAATTTTTTACAATTATTTTTTTACAAATTTTCCCGCAATAATGTGATTTATCCAAGGTGGATTACATCCTAAACAATAAAAGAGCTGCAAAAATATATAATGCATATTGGTAAAAATAAGAATACTTTGGTTAGAAATATTTAAACATGTACATCAACAATATAATACAACATTATTGAAATACTGGGACAAAATCAGGGGATCTAAACCCATCTCTGCAATTAGTGAAACAAGAGTCAAACCCAAAAAGAAACTGAAAAGTTAATTCAGCTAAACAACCAATAAGTCCACTTTGGAGTCCAAAGTCCAATTCTTCACACTTCCCTGCTATAATCCTTTCTGTTCAAGACTAAAAAGATAGAGTTATTTTAGTCTGTTCTCATACCAGGAATTTACCTGTTTGCTCTTTTCCCCTAAGAATAGTGGTATTGTGCTTTTATCTTGATTTCAGTAGTTACTGGAGGTGTCGATACATACATTTTCAGCTTTGTTTCATTATGACTACAGCTCTCAAACAGAACGCTGAACAAATGAGGTTCTACCACCCTTTTGTTTCCAGGCTTCGTGTTATTCTGTTCTTGTGCCTGATGCATAATTTCAAGAGTGTGTTTGACAGAGGTGGTATTTTTCTTAGGAGGTAATTTCCTGCTGATGCCACATCAGACAGTCACATGTGTGTCTCGTTTACAAATGGGGATTTTCACTGCATGCAGTCTAACAGACGGTAAGCCCCAGTGAGACAATTCGTTTTTCCTCAACAACAAAAATGGAAATTCTAGATCCGTAAATGTCAATATAATCTTTCTAATACCATATGTATCATTATTATACTAATAATATTTAACATTCCCTAAACTTCTGAAAATAATCAATTATGATAGTATTTATCTAATGGCACTGATGGAAATGGTGTTGCAGAATAGGACAGCTGAAGGCATCCGTAGATAATTGCACACAATTATTATTAAAAGGCTCAACCTAAACACCTAATCGTATGGTATGTTTTTTCCTTCTGGAAAAACTAGGCAGAGAAGAACTTACCTCTCCTTGTTCCCTTGAGGCTTGCAACTCCACAGTGAGACATTTTCATATTATAAGAACATAAGATTTAGAAAGACATTTTAGAAATTAAGAGTGAGATATAAGTGTGGAAGACATGTGAGAAAAAAGGCATCCAAGTTAAAAAATATTCTCTGTCACAGCCTTGGTGAATGTTTAATAAAATCAAACTCGGACAGGAAAAAAATATTTATTTACAAAACAATAGCACAGCTGCACGATCTATACAACATACTTTTACGTGACATACATCAGTAATGCATACAGTAACATAACAGTTATGTAAAAATCTACTGTACAGTGTGTGCTCCACAGGCCTTTGTTTTACGGAACAGGAAAAAAGGTGTTATAGTCCTTTAACCTGAAAGTTTGTGTTTCAGCTCACCTGCAACACACAAAAAGGATACCCAGTTTGTTACTGTTTAAGACTGAGGGCTTGAATAGTGAAATCAAAATGTGAACTGCAAACCACACCCCCCTTCCCCAGTTCATTACATTATAATATTCTCAATAAGCCCTTACTAGTGATTTATATGTGTTAACATAACATCCCTTGACTTAATTACTTTAATTAATTAGCGACAGTGTATCCTCTAGCCGGTTTTTGCCTGTATAATTGCTTCCAGACCATTTTTAGAAGATGTCAATGATGCACCAACATAAACACTGAAGTCTTTTTCATAGGTCGGCTTCTGTTTTTAAAACCTGTACGCAAAGCCCTGCACTTGTCTGCATTAAACGTTGTCTTTTAGGTGTTTGTCCAGTCTGGAATTTTATCTGAATCTTTTGGAAATTAATTAGCTGTTTCTGTAGTGATTGTAAATCCTCATAAATCGGTATAGGTTACTGCAAACCTACTAGTTTACTAACTGTACTAGAATATAGAATAAGAATACCAGCCATTCCAACAGTTCTTCACAAATTGTATCACCCAACTTTTCACCCCTAATTAAGTATTCAATTGAGTCTATTGAAATAATGATACATGAAATTCTAAAATAAAGGCAAACCATATTGTTATAAATCTATAGTGGAGCTAACTAAATATTAAGGTTTCCAGAAGCAATTGGTATCTGCATTTTTGACTTATTTTACAGATATTTATAAGGATGTGATTTCAGCAACAGTACATAACAGAATCCTGACTCACACTCTCTTTTCTGAGAAAGAATAACTGCTTGGGTTGATCTGACGACTTACCAGTTAGTTCAGTTGAGTTCATTTTTCATGGAAAATGCTGGTTTCTCTGAAAATACCTTTTTGTTCTATTTTGATATTATGTAAAACAAGCTTGACATGAACTTTCTGACTCATCGCTGTTGAAAAAGGCCAAGCGTGATTCATTTGCTATCAATAAAGAATACTGTAGCAATACAGGATAACATATTTTTAATGTTGTTTAAATGCCAAAACTGATGGCTTGTCAGGTAATATCTTGGACAAGAAAAACATTCAATCCTATATTATTCACAGCTGAGCCCTTTTTGCAAGGAAGCCTTTCTTCTATTAAAATGGGATTCAAACCTGACACCTCTAACGTTAGAGCTACATATTCCCCCTCCCCAGACAGAATAAGGATGAAACATCTGCAATGACAAGATGCCCATCACCCCAACAAAGTTGTCTTTCTGCTATCCGCTAATTTATCCAAAGATCTATTCCAAACTTTTCTTCAAAGAGGTACATTATCGGGAACATTGCTGGCCAATCTGTTCTATATTCCCTGTTCCCTGATTCAGCTTCTTCCCCTCAATTTTAATGATTCTTTAATGATTTTGAAGATTTTGAATCCATAGACCTGGTCCTTCTGTAGTCTGTTCAAGACCAAAATGAAGAACATTCCTTGGAGCGCAAGAATATATGTAGACGTTCTTCTTCGGATAGGTTCCAGAGCAGGAGTGTTGTTTCTGTACTGTGGCCACAATTTTATGCAATACAGTGCCTTGCGAAAGTATTCGGCCCCCTTGAACTTTTCAACCTTTTGCCACATTTCAGGCTTCAAACATAAAGATATAATTTTTTTATTTTATGTGAAGAATCACCAACAAGTGGGACACAATTGTGAAGTGGAACGAAATCTATTGGATTTTTGAAACTTTTTTAACTAATAAAAAAATGAAAAGTGGGGCGTGCAAAATTATTCGGCCCCCTTGCGTTAATACTTTGTAGAGCCACCTTTTGCTGCGATTACAGCTGCAAGTCGCTTGGGGTATGTCTCTATCAGTTTTGCACATCGAGAGACTGAAATTCTTGCCCATTCTTCCTTGCAAAACAGCTCGAGCTCAGTGAGGTTGGATGGAGAGCGTTTGTGAACAGCAGTTTTCAGCTCTTTCCACAGATTCTCGATTGGATTCAGGTCTGGACTTTGACTTGGCCATTCAAACACCTGGATACGTTTATTTGTGAACCATTCCTTTGTAGATTTTGCTGTATGTTTGGGATCATTGTCTTGTTGGAAGATAAATCTCCGTCCCAGTTTCAGGTCTTTTGCAGACTCCAACAAGTTTTCATCCAGAATGGTCCTGTATTTGGCTGCATCCATCTTCCCCTCAATTTTAACCATCTTCCCTGTCCCTGCTGAAGAAAAGCAGGCCCAAACCATGATGCTGCCACCACCATGTTTGACAGTGGGGATGGTGTGTTGAGGGTGATGAGCTGTGTTGCTTTTACGCCAAACATATCGTTTTGCATTGTGGCCAAAAAGTTCGATTTTGGTTTCATCTGACCAGAGCACCTTCTTCCACATGTTTGGGGTGTCTCCCAGGTGGCTTGTGGCAAACTTTAGACGAGACTTTTTATGGATATCTTTGAGAAATGGCTTTCTTCTTGCCACTCTTCCATAAAGGCCAGATTTGTGCAGTGTAAGACTGATTGTTGTCCTATGGACAGACTCTCCCACCTCAGCTGTAGTTTTCTGCAGTTCATCCAGAGTGATCATGGGCCTCTTGGCTGCATCTCTGATCAGTCTTCTCCTTGTCTGAGCTGAAAGTTTAGAGGGACGGCCAGGTCTTGGTAGATTTGCAGTGGTCTGATACTCCTTCCATTTCAAGATGATCGCTTGCACAGTGCTCCTTGGGATGTTTGAAGCTTGGGAAATCTTTTTGTATCCAAATCCGGCTTTAAACTTCTCCACAACAGTATTACGGACCTGCCTGGTGTGTTCCTTGGTCTTCATGATGCTCTCTGCGCTTTCAACAGAACCTTGAGACTATCACAGAGCAGGTGCATTTATACAGAGACTTGATTACACACAGGTGGATTCTATTTATCACCATCAGTCATTTAGGACAACATTGGATCATTCAGAGATCCTCGCTGAACTTCTGGAGTGAGTTTGCTGCACTGAAAGTAAAGGGGCCGAATAATTTTGCACGCCCCACTTTTCATTTTTTTATTAGTTAAAAAAGTTTCAAAAATCCAATAGATTTCGTTCCACTTCACAATTGTGTCCCACTTGTTGGTGATTCTTCACATAAAATAAAAAATTTATATCTTTATGTTTGAAGCCTGAAATGTGGCAAAAGGTTGAAAAGTTCAAGGGGGCCGAATACTTTCTGTATTCTCAGGTCTTCCTAGTGCATTGTACAGTTTTACCATAACATCCCTTGATTTAATGCTATGCTTTTAACTATTTTTCCTAACAGTTCGTTTGCCTTTTTATTGCTTTTCCATATTGTCTAGAAGATGTGAATGGTGTGTCAACACAAACACCTGTTTTTTCTCTGAAGTTGGGTCTTGAAGCTCAGTGCTTCTTATTTCATTTTTGTAGTTCATGATTTGACACCTGCATGCAGCACTGTTATGTGCCAGATGAATTTGATATCATCTGTACATTGGACTTGATTACTCCTTTTACCAGAATCTAGATCATTAATATAAATAAAAACAGAAGTCCCTATATCCATTCCAGTTACACTTTAATAAATGCTTAATATGTACAGGTGTTGAAAAACCTGATACTCACATTTCTATGGTACTTCACTAACTATTGTACATCACCTCTGTTTTTATTCATTCCTTATCTTCACTGTTTCCTATCAAATAACCAGTTCTATGTTCAAGTACAGTACATGCTTTTCATTGAATACATGCCACATGTATTTTGATCATCTTTAATGAAAAAAGAATAGCAAAGATGTACAGTGCTCAGTCAGTATCCATTAGCGCTGTTGCTTGTTCATACAACTTAACTCCGTGTTAACTAGAGGATCCTTTGCTTTATTTGCAATTATTGTTTGTATATCCCTATATATAATTTTATAATTGGTTTAGCTGGATCATTCTTTTTATCAATGCGTACTACATTAACAATATTTTAGTCAATGGGTAACACCCCTTGCCTTAAGTCAAAATTGGAACAGGCAGTAGACAATACCTAATGAGAGAATACACAGTATACAGTATACAATCACCACAATCAAGCAAGGAAAAATCTGTATGGTACTCCTCTGTTTAGTCTAAATATATTTCAACCCCTTTGAGTGCCTTTTTAAAAATAATCTAATATTGTGGCTTCAATTGTAGTTTCCATTTTCTTCTCTTTTATTAAAACATTGCTTATTGAACTTGTAAAATCACTCAATCATTAGTGAAAAAAATAGCCTGAAACAGGATTTTAAAACCTTATTGAAAATCTTTCTTGGAGTACAGAAATCTAGCTTTGGGAACTGTATATACAGTACCAGCTGATCATGGCTTTGTCAGACATCTCAATAATTTTCATTGGCCTCCTAATGTGTTATACCTGAGGGTTGTCTGTCCTGTTTAAAGCAATAGAAAAGAAGTTTACACAGGCACAAATGATCAAAGTCTTTCCATCCTCTGTGTACGCAGTAACTGCACAGTAAACCCACTTGAACAGCAGATATTTTTGTTTAATAAATTACAAATAAGTACAAACATTAAGGCAACTGAAATTATAACACTGTTGTGTTGTAACAATTTCTTGAAGTTCATTAAGCTGTACATGGATAAATGTATCTAAACATATCAACAACCTTGAACATTTCCAGCAATAAGGTTTTTTTTTTGTTGCAAAACCGTCATCTTAGTTTAAAGCTGAAAATACTTTGACATATTTTGGACCTGTATCCAAAGCATTATATGGCCAGAATATAAAACCCATTAGATCCACTTCCCACACTGAATGGTATAAAAGACTGGAATATTTTAGTACAGATTGAGCACATTCCCTGTGATGGACTGGTGTCCCATCAAAGGCGTATCTTGCCAGGCACCAGTTGCTTGCTGTGATAGGCTCCGGCCTCCCCCGCTACCCCAAATGGGAGCAGTCAGAGAATGACTGGCTGGATATTGAGTACATTTCTTTTGGAACCTCACTCATACAGTAACTAATATTAAGTGACTCACAGCTGCAATTGCTGCAAAAGGATTCACTGACAACCAGATCCCTTTAGTGTGCAGCTTCCTGCAGGTCAGAATTAGCCGTATGATATACTGTATATGTACTGTATCGTGTTGTTTTTTTTTATACTAAGGACTGGCCGAAGAAACAAATGAAATAAAAGTCTAAACGAGCAAATGCAACAATTCCCCTGCTTGATGGAATTAGCAGTGGTTGGGAGATGTAGGAAGAACCCACTTGCTGTGGGAGAGGCAGATGAGATCCAGGGAAACTGTGGGCAGTGAGTGCAGTGCTACAGTGCAATGCTACAGTACGCTCAGGCAGGGTTTCCATACTGAAGTCATAGGCAGGCAGCTGTGCAGTCAGGCAGACAGGCTGGGATGCAGCTGTGCAGTCAGGCAGAAAGGCTGGGATACAGCTGTGCAGTCAGGCAGACAGGCTGGGATACAGCTGTGCAGTCAGGCAGACAGGCTGGGATGCAGCTGTGCAGTTAGGCAGACAGGCTGGGATGCAGCTGTGAAGCCATGCAGTCAGGCAGCAGTCGCAGAGCTGCAGTCATGCTGCTGGAGGGTAGGAAACAGGCAGAGGCACCGGGGGAAAACTTAAGTGGGGTGGTCAAACAGGTGAGAGGTTGAGGTATTGGACAGGATTTGGGTAGTTCGGGTGATCTGGTTAGTGCACAGGAAAACGAACGAAGCAAGAGGGAGATCCAGGAATTGTGGTCGAGGGAACAAGCCAAAGTCGAACCAGGAAAAGGACAAAACACGGGCATCTTCAAAGCATGGAGGGAAAAAGCATGAGAACTCAGTGCTTCATAGTCCAAACACAACAGTGCACAGAGCAGAATCTGAGCAACACTTAGGTTTCCCTGAATCACCTGGAGCAGCGAGATGCAGGTGATCCAGGTCTCCTGCCTGTTGGGGTCCATGGCAACCGGCACTGAGAGATAAGTTGGTGGAGCAAAAACTAGCTCTTCCTGGTTGCTGCGTTGCAAACAGATCAAATGGAGATTAAGAGCTGTGCTGGAATGAAAACCAGCAGATACTGTGTCTATCCAGGAAACCACTGCTAGAAACTAATATATATTTCCACATTCACTCACAAGGTAATCCTTGAGTTGGCAAACCTCTGTGAACATTGTTCTTTTGGTAAACCATATCCTTGAAACTGACATGTGTCCGCAATACTCATATCTGTAGTATAGTAATACCTCTGTATGGAAAAGGTTTAGATATTATTTGTTCATTTGCATTATCTTTATTTTACTCCTTTTCTGCAGATTTACTTCAAATGGCTGTCACATTTTTGTCAGTTCAGTTCTCCTCAAAGCTATGACATACATAAGAATATACAGAAGGAACTATTTTACCAAATCAGAGTTCATTGTTCCTACCAATTTCTGTCATACAACATACTGTACAACAATGTTAAAATACAGAAGGACTGACACAGGACGAGACCAAAACCAAATTTGCATCTACTCTCAATTTAAATACATTTCAAACTAAGGCACTCTGCCACTTCTGCATGTAGACATCACTTACAGCCACTTCTCACACACCATGGGGACACTGAATATCTTTGTCAGGTGGACTTCAAGGCTGTGCTCTTTTACAAGTGTCCAGATGTACCATGCCTAAAAACTGTGAATTTTCTGTTAATTTACAAACAGGCTTTCTGTGAAGCAAAATACAAAATCATAATGTGAGGAGTTGATATAAATAAACCGGGCATGTGCACAGACCTCAGAGGCTTTATCGGCTGGCAGAAAGATGGTTAGTGTGACACTGATGATACTCTGTAATTGGACTCATGGGAAAACACTAGCTAATGTATGTCTCTTTCTGGCCCTTTGAGACCCTTAGCCAGTGTTAGGCAAAGTCGTCTTTGGCAGCGGTATTATTTTCAAAGTATGCAATATGTCTGTATTTGACACTGTCTTGTAGTGCAACATTTTCTTGCTCCAGCAAGGGGATGCAATGAAACAATATGAGAATTGAAAAGGCAATGTATTAGCATGGTAATAGCTTAATGATAGTCTTAATTACAGTAATCACATTAGAGCAACATGTAGAGCTGTATTCCGGTCCTCCCATTCTTTGTTTCATTGGTGATGAAATGTGGAAAATAAATCTTGAATATAAGTAATTAAGAAATAAATTTATTGTGAATAAATAATTAACTATAGTAACTCTTTAACAATTCAGTTTAAGGCTTGGTACTAAATATATACTAAATTAAATTTACAGTAACAATTTAGTTTGAGGCCACGGTATGTTAGCTTAAAGTAGCCTTAAACTGAATTGTTAATCACATCCTGATTCTTGCAAATTCTTTATGCTCTTCCTCCTTTTTGGCCTGTTATAAAATGGGATGTATCTTTAGTACAGAATGTACCATATACATTACGAGCCGCCAAACTTTCTAGATGGACAGAATGGCTTCCTCTCTTTTGTAACCTTTGTCATGTTTTTATGTTCAGTTCACAACCGCCTGCTATTGTGAAGGTGACTCAGAAGCGAATCCATTTAAACCGAGCAGTTTCTACAGAGTTAAATGGCATTATCATTACTTCCCCTTGCTGATATCCCATGTCATGCCAACTTCATTTCAGCAGGAGGATCAATAAGAATATGCAGCTTGGTCAGTGTCTAAAAATTCATCGAATGGCTCCGCACCCCGACACTGATCACATTATGAGATGATATCACCCAGAGTGATGTGAGTTAGTGTTTTTAAATTCTGAAGTCATCTTCAGAGAAAGACTGCAGCATGAGGGAAAATATTACTCCAAAGCAAAATTGCAGTATGTGCGTGACTGTGTTGCAGGTGTCAGTATGAAGGTTATACATCACTTTTCCTTATGAAGAATTCTGAACAGTTTATAAGCAATTAAATGGATTCCTTGTCTTAAATCACTCTTTTTTTCAATTACATAAATATTGCTATTGGTTGAACCTATAAATAAAAGGGGGGAGGGTCGGGGAGTTTTGTACAGACGTCACACAGGGGAGCACAGTCTAACATATCAACAGCATGAGCGGCATGCTCTTATTTCCTGTCACACTGCTTGGCTTTTTCCCACTAGTGAATTAGCATCAGCTTGCTGCTTCTCCCAGGATCCCTTGACGCCTTCTCTGAGGTGTGTGTTTTTCGGAGCTCTGTGGTTCCTGTGCCCAGAACATTGTTCAGCCCTCCCTGCAGGTCTCTTACAGCCTTGCGTAGGTCGACACAGAGTAATAACAACAGTTACAAATGAGAGGTGGCCATTTGGCCTGTCTACTCCTCTTAGTAGTAGTTGATTGATCCAAGGCAGGGCATCGGCTTCAACAACATGACTGAGCAGATTGTTCCAGTCGCCTGCAACCCTTTGGGTAAAGAAGTGCTTCCTGTTCTTGTTTTTAAATTCACTTTCACGAAGTTTCCATTAGTGCCCTCGGGTTCTTTGTATTTCACCCCTTATCTGAACCTTTGTTTTCCATCCATTAACCGGCTCTCAATTACAAAACACTCACATTTCCCCAACTGCCTACCGCCTGTAACTTGAGAATCAGTGTTCTTGAGGAACTTTATCAAGAGCCTTCTGAAAATCTAAATACATAGTAGTATAGTGTGTGCTCTCTGTGCATCCATTACTGTTGTTGCAAAAACACTTACAAGCAAAACCTACTGCATATTTTCTAAATACATGTTGACTGTCCCTTAGGATTTACAGTAGATATACAGTAATATATTAATACAGTCAAATATTTTTTGCATAACCTTACGTGTAATAGAAGTTAGACTCATTGGCCTTGGTTCAGTTCTGTCACCCTTCTTGTGAATGGGCACTAGATTAGCCATTCCCCAGCCCCATGGTACCACCCCTGTCTTGAGCGAATGTTGGAAGAGTTGTATCACTGTCTGAAGAACAACATCTCATTTCCTTAACTTCTGCTGGTAGAGATTTATTGCCCTGAAGTACTGGCCCCGGAGATGTATTAATAATAATATTTGTCCTCCCTCTGCCCGGGGTGTGTTGTTGTCTTCTTCCTTGGTGAACGACTGATGAAATGTTCATTTAATACATTAATTTACATTATTTCCCTTTCATAACCTGCAAGTTCCTCATTATTGCCAGACAGGAAGCTAGGGAGGCCATAATTACACCCCGACCAAATAACATCTAAACTGTATAGTGCTTACTAATCTACTAAACTGTGCTGTCTGCTTTGTTAGGCAATCTGTGCATGTTTATCTCAATTAAGTAACCCCTGTGGGGTACAGCATAGTGATCTGGGTTGATACTCAAACAACACACTTGTTAAATAGGCACCAAGGCATGTGTTTGCTTGATGACAGAGTTTCATTCATCAGTGAGGACACGACCATTTATCCCAGAAAATCGTACTAAATTTCACATGCGACACATTTTCGTGTGAGCTCTTGCATGAAAATAGTGATTAAAATTGAACAACAATCTTTGTGCTATCTCTAGTATGACTTAAATACAAAATGTTCCCATCAAGTCAGAAGTCACATGTGACATTAATAGTAAAAGAGAAGGAAAGCTTTAAGGAACAATCAGTTTGAATGGCAGAGATGGAACTAACGAATTAGTATTAACTTTGTTTCAAATCTGAACAGAACTGCTGGAAAATTAAATTAAAAGTATTTTTTTACTTTTTATTGGCTTACTTTATTTTTAATTTTTACTATATTTTTTATTGATGACTGTTCAATTTAAAACAAGATTTGTGAAGTATGTTGTCCATGAATTGCATGAGATTGTTCTTATTATTGGGGCAGTGTGGTAATTTGTTTTTTAAATACAAATCATTTTTGATTATCTGGAATGACCACATGCATATACATTAACAGAGAACATGCTGTGGCTAATATTAACATTAACACTATAATAAGCCACTAATATTTTTAACATATTTTTTTAATTAAATAATCCTAAATTATCATCTGTCTTTGTGATATACATTTAATGAGATTAACTTCTTTTATTAAAACTTTCATGAAGATCTAATTGTGTCTGAAGTATGTCAGAAATTCACAAAGTGCCATTTTCTCAGGACTGTTTGTTAGCACTATATTCAGTATGTGATTGTGTGGCAAAAATGTGTTTTTACATTGCTATGATGTATATTTATTAAGCATCTTTAATTTTCTGTTTACTCAGACTTAGTTGCTACTATACATAAATAGTTCTGAGTTTAATCTGGAGCTATTAATTTCCAAAGCACCTGCTAATTACTCTCTAAAGCCCAGTGATAAAGTCAATTTTGTCAGGAAACCAAATCCTTGAAAGCAAACAAGGGAACTCTGAAACAAATGCTGAAACATCTCAAACACATTTTGACCTTTTAATTGCATTACGTGGCTTTCCAAAGGGGATCAATTACAAATCAGACAGCTGCCATCACAACGATCCCTGCATGAAAAAGTGTGGGATACAATTCAGCAGCTCTGGTTAACAATGCTTTGGTTGCTCATCACTGCACCAATTAGGAAAGTGAACGCTGTAGAGACACAGTATGTTGATTAAGTCATCACCCACTGCAATAAGGGAATGAGGTGATCTCTCCTAATATTGGCACGAGTTTCATCTCCCTTCTTTAGAGGAGGAAATGCTCCCACACTGGCAGTTTATGTTGCTTTGAGATTGTGGTGACATGTACCACAAAGTCTGTGTGTCTCCTGCTTTTAAGCACTCTTGTTTAATTCATGAGCTTCCAATGGTTCCTGTCAACTTGCATTCAATCCTCAGGAAGGCACAGTGTAAATAATAAAAAATCCCTGAAGACTTACCCAGCTTGGGCCTTTCTTCATCTGTTTATCCCTCTGGTAAAAGCCTGCAATCCAATCAGCACTACATACCGTATTTGACTAAACTATTTTCAGCTTACAGCTGCTGTATACTGTATATTGCTCATAATTCTGAAACAGAAAATGGCTTAAAATATATTTAAGGGTTTATGTATGTTAATTAATGTCAAATTATTGAAAACTGGACTTTGTAAAACAGGCATAATTCCAATTTGTAGGACATATTTTAATAAATCTATTCTTCAGTTAGTATGGATACAGCTTTTAATTATAATGTACTGAAAATATACATCCTTCTGTAGGAAACACTGCTTTAGGACATGTGGTGGGTAAAGCTAATGTATTACTGCCTGAACACTAACTGTTCTGTTTCCATTTTAAAGGCAAACCCTACAACCTTTCATTTGGGATATCATAATTATTATATCATGCTCAACTCTAAATTGGGAAAAGAGGACATCTTAAAGGAAACTTAATGCTTCTTATCCTGGGTCAACTAATGGTGGTTTACTGGTGTGGAAATAGTATGATATACAGCTGAAGGACTGCAGTCGACTTCACTCACATTAAACGCTTGCAGAGTGGGAACCCGTTGTTGAGTTTATCCTTGTGTTTCAGATACCCAATGCAAGAACTTAGCAGTTTAGGATGTGACCAGCACAATGTAAGGGGAATCAAACAGGGGTCATCATCTCCAAAGATGATGATGATAATAACAACTATTCCTTGAATGTATATTGGACTTTTTATTCCAAATAATCCTAAAACCTTTAAATACAGTACATTCATCCACCTTTGAACTACAACAGCCACTTGGAGGATGCACAGCAGCTGCCCCTTCAGGAGGAGCAATGAGAAATTACTTTACTAATTATGGTAATGGGATCGTCCTGATGGTCCAAATTCAAACTTTAAATTAACCAGGACACTAGGTTTAACACATTTGTAGAGTCAGAACAGAAGTTATGAATTGAAGAAAAGATCCATAGAATCATTAATGAGCAAGCACTCAATTTAATATTTCAACAAAAGCACAGCACTTCCTATGTCCAGTGTCTCAGTGTCCCCCAGCACCATACTTAATCATTGGTTAACGAATTCTGTTTGAAAGTGAAGAGCACCACCTACTGGTCCACCACCACTTACAGAATTGCATGCTTTGGACCCTGCTGGAAACTCGAAGACCATTTAAGGAAGACTGAGAGGAAGGAGATTGAACAATTAGAAGCTCAGCTCTTGCACGATTGCTGCTTTGACAAACTTGAAGTTACAGAACATTAAAAAGTCCATTCCAGTCTCTGTTGGCCATGTGAGAGACACCGTGGTAATATCAGCATGAAAGTTGAGCTAGAGGCTATTTGTAGTACTAAGTTAAGGCATAAATTTAAAGGAATTTTTAACAACACTGCACATTGAACTAGGATTAGCATCAGAAAAGTCTTTCTCTCTGCCATGCCAAATGTATTATAGTAAGTCCTTGGGTTTACTATCATGTGATTGTTTACTTTTATAAATACATTTCTAAATAATGCATAACTGCATCCCTTCTTTTAGCTCATTTGGATGTAAAAAACCATGTCTAACATCTCTAATACCATCTCCTGTAGGGTTAGTGCACAAAATTAACATTTTGGGTCCTATACAGTACATTGGTGGTGGAGGGAAGTCCACATTACCTGTAAAACACTTTGAGTGGAGTGTCCAGAAAAAGCACTATATAAGTGTAATTATTTTTATTATTATCATTATATAGGCACAGTGGTAATGGATGCTTGTGTGGATTTTTACGATACATATTTATTTGTTATATAAAGAGTGTGCTAAGTGCAAGTGGTGTTTAGGGTTTTGATTGCTTTTCTTTGCTGTACAACCTGAAAAGGCCTGCAATAAAGCCGTCATGAGTTTGTGTGTATAAAGAACTTTGGGACCATGCAGCTTGAGGGTAGGGTCTTCACTGATTAATCCAGAATAGGACATATGTATTCTGTCTCAAGCATTTCAAATGCGTTCTTTTGCCTTTTTCTTTCTTGCACACATTGCACACAGCAGTGTCCCACACAGTTCCACACAGATGCAGACAGACCCCAGGACAGGAATTGAATGCAGGGGCCTCAGCACTGTGACCACTGCACCACTGTTCTGCCCATCATGTGCAAACATATGGAATTTAATATCTTAAGTGATAGAAACAACACCCTCATTATAACCATCGTATGATTTTAAGCACCAAACATGTAAAAAATTAAATACATTGTCAACTTCTCCTTTACCCGGCAGAATAAAACAGCCAAAAAATGGCCTTTAAATGGGTCTTCTTCTTCTTCTTCTTCTTCTTCTTATTATTATTAATAATAATAATAATAATAATAATAATAATAATAATAATTGCTTACACTGATATAGCACTTTTCTGGACACTCCACTCAAAGTGCTTTACAGGTAATGGGGATCCCCTCCACCACCACCAGTGTATAACCCCACCTGGATGATGCGACGGCAACCATAGTGCGCCAGATCACTCACTACACATCAGCTCTCAGTGGGGAGGAGAGGAGAGTAATGAAGCCAATTCATACATGGGGATTATTAGGAGGCCATGATTGGTAAGGGCCAATGGGAAATTTGGCCAGGACACCGGGGTTACACCCCTATTCTTTTTGAGAAACGCCCTGGGATTTTTAATGACCACAGAGAGTTAGCGCCTGTTTACAGTATAGTGTCTACAGTATAGTGTATATATTAACTCAGGTATACACAGTATAGGTATACTGTATATACAATCTGTTCGTGAGACACTCCAACAATAAGCCTAACAGAAGCTCTCTTGTTCAGTGGCCATTCTGGGCTACCCATCAATAATTATGCATTAGGGTCACTCTGAAATCTGTTCGCCCGTTTCAGCTGAGCTTTCTCTTGGCATGTTATACCATATTTCTAACACATCCGAGTGCCCATCTTCAAGGCAAGTTCAAGGCGCTCTTCAGTTCCTCATTCTCTTGCCCGGGGGACTTTTGGTGTCCACATGGTAGTCCACAGCTCTTCGCTGTCACGGGTCCTGAAATGTCTTCAGTGCAAAACACAACCCAGCTGGCAGTGCCAGAAACAGATGACATGTGGTCCGAACTCTGTAACAGAATTCAGAGCACCGAGGATTTTTTTTAAAACTATTTCTGAAGAAATTTACATGTTGCAATAAAATCTAGTTTGCACACAATTCACAACTAAATCTAGCTGGATTTTATTTTAAAACATACCCTTATGCAATTCCATTACAAACTGACCTTTTCAAATATGCTGTCATAGTAGTGATATTCCTCCTCAACGATATTCATTGGTTAAGCAGAGGTACATGCTACTGTGTCAGACGTTCGTTGGATGACTTTAAAATGAAAACAACCAACGATGGTACAGACCTCTCCAACTTCACTCGTGCTCTTTTTTCACTCTTGTTCTCCAGGTCAGGGGCTTTCTGCTCACTGGTCACTCATCCTTCTGCAACTGTAGCTGCTGCAAGAGCAAGGTCTTCAAAGCCCCTGGTATGAGGAATTCACTTGGGCCTTTTCCTTTTCTTCACATTCTCGATGTCAGGGCAGCTCCGAGATGTTACAGTATGTGTTAATAACAAATTCAACCCCACCAAGCAGACGAAGGAGGGAATCTTCACCTGTTGCAGCTTTATCTGGCAGCTGATCTGCTAGGTAATGTTGCTCTTGATAAATACTAGATGCACTTTTTACTGTACGTTACCTCCACCTCTGCCAACAACAATGAACGGATCTCTGTGACTCTGGTATTTGGCATTACACTTGGACCTGCTCACACATATAAGTGCATTTATTACCTCTTCACACGTGTAAGGCTGTAATTGTTTCATAAGAATGGACCACAATTAGGTCATTATAAATGATCAAATTGGTTCCAAGCTCTTGCTAGAATGTATTTGTTGGGACAGACAATAATTTAGGTGGTGTACTATTTTTGAGTGCCCTTGTTAAAATTATAAATGCCCTTGAATTTAAATTATATATTAGTGAGGATAATAATGACCTCAAAGAAAAGTTAAAACCTTTCCCATTCATGGGGTACCTTCATCTTAGTTTCCCCTTTTAATGCATGAAACACAGTGTGAGGCAGCTTCAATTCACTGTTATAAGAGTTATAATACTATGCATTATCTAACAATAGAGAGTGTAGATGTAGTTAAACTACATATTTTCT